>NC_090929.1:88843372-89469299 GCF_040938575.1 Ambystoma mexicanum | reverse complement strand
AGGTGTGAGAGTTCAGCTCTGAAGGTGAGCCGAAGGGAGTTCCATTGCCTAGCTGCTATGAAAGGGAAGCTAACTCCTCCTCCTCCTCTGGCAGGCTTGACTTTAAGCACAGTCAGAAGGTTGGAGTAGGGTGTTCTGGTGGGTCTTGAGGAGAGAGGCTTGTTAACTCTCTGCGATAAGTATGGCGGGGCTGAAAGGTGGATGCGCTTATGGTAATGGTGAGTGTTTTAAAGATGATACGCTCACGGACAGACAGCCAGTGGGCCTGCCGTCTAGCTGCCGAGATGTGTTCCATTTTTGGGATGCCTAAGGTGGCGCATAGGGCATTGTTTTGGATAGTTTGGAGCTTGTCCAAGTTTCTTGCTGATGTCCCAGTAAAGAGGACATTACAGTAGTCCAATCTAGAGCCAATGAGGGCTCTAGCAATGGTCAAGCAGTTGGAATGGCCTAGCTCCATTTAGGAGTTTGGAGTAGTAGGCTGCAGAGGAGGCAATGGCGCCGACTTGTCTGGACATAGGTTGGCGTCTAGGTAGACTCCATGTGTTTTGACTGGCTGGGAAACGGGGATGGTGGTGTTGTCAATGATGAAGAACGAATATCGGTGGTCAAGTTTTTTTAATGTGTCTGTTGGACCTAGCAGAAGTAGTTCTGTTTTTTCGCCATTGAGGCAAAGCCTGTGTTCTGCCATCTAGGTGTGGATGGTGGCGTACGTGGAATTGAGGGTCTTGGTGTCCGCCTCGTAATCGCCAGACAGCGGGAGGAGAACTAGCGTATCACCGGTGTAGTTGGTGTACATAATGCAGAGCGAGTCAAGTATGCTGGAAAGGGGCCTGGTGAAAATGTTGTATAACGTGGGGGATATGCATGAGCCCTGAGGCTCTCCGCATTGGATGGTGGCTGGTTTAGCAAAGTCTTGGTTGGAGAAGACTCGCATGTCCTACCTTGGAGGAAGGTGGTGATCCAGGTGATGGCGTTGGTAGAGAAGCATGCTGAGGAGGCGAGGTGTTGGCATAGTAGCTTATGGTCCACCAGGTCGAAGGCAGCCGAGAGGTATAAGAGGAGGAGTAGAGCGGGTTGGTGTACCCTGACACAGCACGGTACATCTTAGGGTCACATAAGGAATAGTCGAGCTGTTTCCAGGTGCCGCTTCACAGGAGCCTGAGCATAGTGCATGCAACTTCCAGAAAAAAGAACCTTTCTATAGCTTGACCCCTGCATTTAATAAAACAGCCTGTCATTGGTTGATATTGAGTCAATCACAAAAAAGGCAGTGCTAGTTGCCTGACAACCAGATAGTGTGCTTCTCGACACTCCTTCCCTTCTCTCTAGTACATGTGCAGTGTGTTGTAAGGATCTATATCAAAATGCTGGCATTTGAAATGGCAACAGTGATTCAACCCTCTTGTCGCATTTCATTTATATGTATATTTGTTTGCCCAGGGGTCCTTCCTGAACGCCCCTTAGCCCTTCCTTCCTCTCGTTCTTTACCCTTCCCACGCCCTCCCTGTAAAGGGGATTGACTGGGATTGTCTCTGGTGGCCTTTTTGGCTGGTGCCATTAAAACCAAGTGCCGCCCTATACATATATGTAAGAAAATAAGGACTATGGAAAACAGCCATGTCTTACTTCAATTCCAACTTTTCAAGAAATGTACATTATTTTTAATTCACATTTAGTGATAGACAGCAGAACGTGGAAATTAGATTTGACAGTTACTTTAAGAAACTATTCAATGTTTTGTCCAGTTATATGTTTAAAGGCTCGACTCGTAGAAGAGCCCCAAGTTTAGGAAGTCAGGTAGACGCTGCTTTTAGTGTTGGCAGAGCCGGCGGAAAGCAGAAGTTTGCAGACATCACGCCAGCGGCGCGCCTCCGCGATGATTATAAGAAGTGACTAATTTTATCGAGACTGGCTAATTCAATTCAGACAGCCATGAAACAGGACTCCCTGCAACGGTGTGCAGCTGCTTGGTTTATTCAACGTCAAATCACGCAGGGCCCAGGCGCCGCACACCGCACTGCTGCAAACATTCCCTGCCACCAGACACAGTGGAACTGGTGTGCATGCTGGGTCTTTTCTGGGAAAATATAGCTTAGAAAGCAGTTCCGAATTATATTGTGGGTGAGAGAGGGTGACATGGGTGCACAGTGTTTACCCCTTTCTAAAGGAGAACTCTGTGAACGAGATCTTGAATTAATTATATAGAAGAGTACCATTTTGAACTGGAATATGTTAAATATGAAAATGTAGCATATATAGACATCACATCATCTTACAATAATAAAAGGCCAGAGGTATGTTTGCCCGATGCAGTCATGTGCCGCAGAGACTGTCCGCTTTGCCTGTTGTCACCAATGGAGGAACTGTTGCCTTAGGAATTAATTACTTTCTTGTTTTCCCCATACAGGGGGCTTTCTGCAATCCAACACAACTTTGGCCCGTGTACACAGGCTTTTCCACTAGTACAATATAATAAAAGGGCAGGTGTATGTTTGTCCGATGCAGTCACTGCTAGAAGGAGCAATCGGCTTAGAAATATACCACATAACGATTTAACACTCTTAAAATGTTACTCCTCACGCACTTTGGCTTCTGTACACAAGCGTTCACACTAGTTATTAATAATAGAAAATTGATCGCTCAAATGTCATTTACATTTTTAAATATCAAAGCCTCCTGAATAACAAACTGTGGGCTTGATCACAGTTAGGCTTGTTTAGTGTTACTGTATGCGGTAAACAAGCAGTAACGGGAAGGGCCTGCAAGATTTAGAGGTAATGGAACCCATTAGCTATTAGTCCCCATTTTAGGTCCCTTACCATTGCATTGTGCTCATGTGGTATTATTGCATAGGTAATAGCACATGTAGTACTTCTTTTGTGTGTCAGGAATTTCCTCAACACAAAAACTGGCCTATTTTTGGGAAATGGTTTCTTAACCCATAATTGTGTGGAGTGATAAACATGCAGTATTCAGAAGTATTTCATGTGTTTCCATTAGCTACCCTTCACGTAACCTCGCTCAGAGTCTCCATCCTTCCTCCTCCCAGTCCTTGGATAATCTTCCAAAACGGCAATGCATATTTTCCAAACACACGCACAAATCCTCCGGTGCCAGTTGCCAAACATTCAAACTTGAATAAAGACTTAACACACCTTACCTGCACTTATTGACGCCCGTTGTCTGCGCTTAATTCTTGCGCTTGCCAACTGCTGGCCGCACTACCTGTTGTTGTTTTATCACGTGTTCAGCACTTTCCACTCCTCCCCTGCCCCTTGCACTCTCCCCCTTCCCTCTCCCCTGCACTTGTGCGTTCTCAATGTTTGCACATTCTCAATGTCACTGGGCCTAGTAAGATTGTTGTTTTGTCTTACCTTGTACCCCTCCCTTGCTTTGTCGTGGCTTGAAACACTTGTGTATGGGCGCAATATAAATAAAATATATCATATGATATCATTCCTTTGAAAAATGTATTTTCTTATTCTCTTTGTCCCTTTCCCTAGTTTAATTTGCAGTTGTGTACACATCTGCATTTGGTATGAAAACCATCGCCTTTCACCATTTTCCCCTGGGAGACCATTACTTGAGGTGTGCTGTATAGGTTTGATAAGTCCAGAAGCTACTTTAAATGGGACCTAAGCACTCATATGGATTTCCTCTAAAGATCCCCACTTTCCAAAATTCCCCTCGAAGGTTTTGATCGTTTCTGGTGTTATGGCCAATCTCTCCCCTGCATCCAATGTTGCACAGAAATTGTGGGATTAGACATTTTCTGAAATTAGCGAACACCGCAGAGTTTGTGAAATTGTTTTTTCTTATTCTGTCTATGTGCTTATTATGAGTGAAGCAGTAACAGTAAAAACAAGAGTTATTTGCAATACTGTTGTTTTACCTACCGTAAAGTGAGGTACTTACCTCTCTGAAATACTTTGAAAATGTTTGCACGAATGTGTCCTGGCATACCACTACAAATATAGGCATTGACCCATAATTTCACATCCAGCTGTATAACAAGGTTTTGACCTTCATACAAGTTTAGTCCCATAAGCGGGGGATGCGGGATCCCCAAAGGTGTGGGAATGAGGGTGAACTGAATAACCTCAGCCCTTTAAGATGAGTAGCAATTACCTTGGAGATGGATGGGGATGCAGAAGCTACTCAACATCAATAAAGGACTCACTTAGTTGGTAAAAAGGATAACTGTTTTTTTTTCAATGATCTAAAACAGGGAGCATAATGAACATCAACGAATTCGCTCAATCCTCTTACTCAAAGCAGTTCATAAAAAACGTAGCTTATATATCAGAAACTCGTCATCATTGAAGTTGACCTACGTCACTACCAACGTCATCCTACGCGGCAAACTACAAAACCTATTAATAACTATGATATGCTCTTAGTCCGTATGAGATGCCTATCTCATGAAACTAATGATAGAAATACTTCAATTTAATGTTTGTCCAAGGTTCAACGGACTAGTATATGGACTCTCATTAGACACACGTGTTTGGGAGAAATATATATTTTTTGTTGAATTGTATTGAGAAATACTGCGCAGTCAATTGTGATTTTATGTATATGAATTGTTTGTATTTCTTTCCGTTGCCAGAATTGTTGAGTAAAAAGTTTCATTTGCTTTCTTAAAGAGTTGGCTGGTTCTCTAGCTTAATCAGTGTGCAGGGGACGGGAGTGTCCCAATTTTTGGACACTCTGTTTGTATGTAAGGTTCCATTCTCGTCATCATGAGAGGGTATGAATGTACAACATGGTTCTCTGATTTTTGCACAAACACCTCCATCCACAGCTATGATCATGTCCAGGACATATCTTTTCAGAAGAGTCATTAGTCGTATGGCTCTCAATTCTTCTTTGATAGCTTTGAATCCCTTTATGGTAGTGTTAATTGCCTGTAGCAATTCCCATCTGGTAATCTGCAGCCATTTGGTATTTGCTCGAACCTGGACACTCGGCATGAAGATCAACGTAAACACTGATGCAGTCTGGCTAAATAGTCTGTGCTCATAGGGAATAGCATCAAAAGCTTCTATAAATTTTGCTGAGAAATAATTCTCTCTTGTCATTCTTTTTATCTGCTCCACAGATCTCTTCTTTCTTAAGTGAGCATCTGCTTGCGGGAAACTATCAAGGTGTAAGTCACTTTTCGGAATCACCAATGCTGGAACATGAACATTCACTTATGAGCATCATCCTCTCCAATTCTTGGGTAGCTTCATGTATGCCCTGGATCCACAAGCCCAATAGTGATCCATGATTACTGCTGTTCCATGTATGATTCCTGGTACATCAAAGGTTCAACCACAGTTCTGATTCTCTCCAACTTTTCTTGTGCCATTATTTCTAAAGTATAGTTTTGCACTCTCCAAGGGCACTACCCAAGTCAGTAGCTTAGCAAGTCTTGGCCATAATGGCTTGCAGCCATTCTGTACAAGCTCAATGGCAGGTTTATAACAACCAATGACCACCCAGGCTCTGCAGATCACCACTCCTTCTTCCCATCCATCTTTTGATGACACTGATCCCCAGATATGTATTTGACCTCTGTTCTTCCATCTACGAATTTGTTCTGCAGATTTTCCTGGACTTTCCAGTTTTTTATTTACTTCCCATCTGATTCTAGCTCCTTTCACTCCATATCACATGATTCTTAGTATGGACTCTGTTTCTTGTCTTTGTATCTTGGATATAGTCATCTTCATCTGGATCTGTCCATTCAGTTGCCCATTTGAGATAGGCATCTCGACCCATGAACTGGCCTCTGGTTCTGCAAAGTGCTATCTGCGAAAGACAATGAGCTGTCTGGACATCTATTTCAATAGCTATGAAGATTTTAGACTTCCCGATACTATAAGGCAGGAGTGCACATACAAAGCATTCTTCTTTTGAGGTTCTCCTTCCTACTTCCCTCATATGTTGATACCATATGTTGTTTCCCAGATGTGCTGTACTATCCAGATAGTCATTTAGTTAAAAGTCATCCACCCAGTATCTCTTTTAGATCTTGTTATTTTCTTGTGATCTGCTATGATTAATTCATACAATATGTCAGCATAACTCTTTCTACCTGGACCAATCTCAGGAACACTCATCAGTGGACTAGGTATGTTTGCATGCATTAACTTAGTAGGTTCATCTTTCAACATCCATTTCTTTTGTCTCCCTGATAAAGCCTGTCTTTGGTGCCCAAGAATAATCTCTAGAACATTTTGAACATGTGTCTGACCATCAGTAACATTCAACTCAGGCTTAAGTGATTCTTCATAATTTTTTGGAACAGGGTTGACTACATAGAGTCTGATTTGCCTAGTAGTTGCCACGTTTATACCCTCCTTCTCTTTAGGAAGATTCTCATACCTTTTGCTCATTGCAAATCTATGTAATAGGAGGTTCACACAGTAAGTTAAAGCAATATTATTATGAATAGAATGCAAGCACAAAAAGCACAGAGGTATGTCAATGTACAGCATCTATTTTTTGCACAACGTGGATGTCTCTCTGGATCTGGCATAATTATATTGCTAGTAATACTTCCCATTTTATTGCCTAAAGAAGGAAAAATAAACTTTAATGTGGCACCATGGTGTACTGTTTTGGAAACTGCTGATCTCACTCAACACCCTTCCTTGGTCAACCGACTGCTTACAGGATGATAAACACAAATTCCCAGTGAACTCCTCGAATCAGCCTTTTTAACTAGACGAAATGATGATTTTCTTTCAGCATGAAACAAGGGTTCTTTTTTAGCCAGCGATTCCTCAATCTGTCCCTTGAAGAAAAAAGCCTCATTCAGATCTCAGAGTTCTCGCAGAATAAGTATTTACTTGACATATGTTGTCTCTCAGAATCTCATTTAATGCTGCAGTATTTCTCGGATCCCTTAGGAATGTACGCACATCAGTGTGTCTTCCAACAAGCTGTGGACACTCTTCAACCAGGAAATAGAACTTAGTAGAACTAGTATTTTCCCCACTAAATTCAGGAAGCTGCAGAATTTGCTCAATATTTTCTGCGAGCAATCTCCTTACGATTGGACCATTCTTAGGATCTTGCAAGAAAACATGAATGCTAGTAGTTCTCCCCACAATTGCAGGATATGTATGCAGTGCAAACAGAAAAACTTCAAATATGATCCGTGAAATGTTGTCATTGGGCACCACCATGATTAGATCCAAACAGGAACTCAGTGAAGAATGAATCAGTGTATTGTACCCTCTTCCAATTGTCAAAGACAAAATCAAGTTTTGGCATATTTTCTTCTTATCAAGGCTTAAGCATGCCTCAGTCCAATGTCACAAACTCCTGTGGCTCTAGAACAGATATATTGCATTTACTCTCCTCTAAATGACTGAAAAGAGTGTTCGAAACAAGCCACAGTCCAGTGAACTTTTTGTCTTTACACAGCTTCTGCGTCCTTCTTCCTCGTCATAGACCTTGTCTGCATTTGCTGTGCTTCTTCCCCGATGCTTGCTTCCAAAGGGTGCGGGGGTGATGGGGTCTCTCCAGCATAAATCTTTGTCAGCTAGAAAAGTCCAAGCGCATCTGCCCTGCACTCTGACTGCAGATGGCGTGACGTCTTCTACAATGAAAGGACCGTTGAAGCGGGGCTCGTCCCTCTTTCTCCTCATATGATTGCAAATTAGGATAGCATCTCCGGGAAACATTTTAGGAACACGTAGTTCTTGAAATCCATTTGCTGAAGCATCTCCTTCTGTGTTCTGCGCTGCCCCACACCATCTTCGCCATAGCTGATCTGATGACAGAAATACTTGAGGTCATACACGTAAGATGATCATGCAACTCCGTTCCCAACAATTCTGAAGTTGGCTGGGCATCCACTTCTAACTCTGGATTGAGGCATGAGGGGTGTCCTCATTTGTCTCCCTGTCGCTATTTCATGGGGGGCGAGATGGTGGTCTGAACCTGGTTGGTTCCTCAATGCATATCATTCCAGTGGTAGACAATGCAACCAGCCTTTGTTCAAGGTAAGCTTCAACTCGGCTATTCTTTCTTTAAGTAAGCCTTTGAGCCACTCACAGATCCCATTTCTTTGGGGATGATAAGCCGAAGAAAATGTGTACTTTAAACCAAGCAACAAGCCAATCTGCTCAAAAGTCTGATTCACAAAATGAGAACCATTGTCTGATCTTAATACTTCACATATTCCCCATCTGAAATACTTCTCGCACGAAGGATTTTGCTCCACAGGTAGAGTCTGGATGTGTACATGGACCAGCTTCAATGCATCCTGAAAAGGGACAGACTACTACAATCTACAATCATATATGTATACCCATTACATACTTGCAGCATATCGACATAGTCGATATGCAAATGCTGAAAGGGGCTATTAGGTCTCGGGATAACTCCTCTAACTGTGCGCAGTGTATGCCCAGCGGTGAACTTTTGACACACAATGCAATTGACTACATAGAATGCAACATGTTCTAACAAATTTAGTACAAATCAATCCTCTGCAATAGTTGCAGTGAGGTTTTTTCTAGTTGTGTGCGCAGAGTAGTGTAGCTGTTCCAACGCCACCCTTAATAAGGCTACATGCATTACCGGTTTACCGGTGCTGTCTTGTCACCACAATGCTTCAGAGGGGTTTAAAGAACACCCTCTTTGTGTCCACAGATCCTTCTCATCTTGAGGTGCTTCTCCCTGAACCTTTGAAAGATTACTATAGGGGTCGGACACACTCATCACCACCATTTTTTCATTTATATTAGGCGTATCAAAAGACATAATATCGTCTAAACATGCAGCAAGTTTGGCTTCATCGTCTGCTGCCTGATTTCCACGTGAGATAAGATCTGTCTTTTTAGTTTGAGCTGCACATTTAACAACTGAAGTGGCTACTGGGAGTTGCAGTGCTTTAATAAGCCTATCCAGTAAAGCAGCGTGCTGCACTGGTGTGCGTCCGCTCCGCGGTAGCCCCTCCTTTTCCAACGTGCTAATCCTGCGTACACTGTTGACGTCACATATGCTGAGTCACTGTACACTGTTACTTCCTGGTCTGCATGATTCTCGAGCACGACTATCAGCGCCACTAATTCTGCAGCCTGTGCTGAATAGTGAGACGGGAGTCTTGCACTTATCATTGTTTGGAACTCCTCATTAGCTGTGTGTTTTACCACAGCGACACATGTATATTTCTGCCCATCATTTTGATCGATCCTTGAAGAACCATCAATAAAAACAATTTCTCCCCCTGTTAAAGCATTTTCCTTTACCCTAAGGATTTCATCATAGAACTCTTCATAGTTCGAACAATCATGTGCATGCCCATCCTCTGCCAATGGTTCATCTACAAACCTGGCAGGATTTACTATTCTGCATTGGACTATTTTGATCGCTGGATTTGATATGGCTACCTCATAGGCAGAAGCCCTTTGAGAAGTCAATGTCCCCTTTGGTTTCTCCAAGATGGCGAATAATGCATACTCAACAAACAACGTCATAGAGCATCCCATCACTATACTTGCAGCCTTCTCAATGACGAATGCGGCAGCTGCTAAAGATTGTTCGCAGGGAAAATGACCCCTCATTACTGGGTCCAGAATCCCACTGTAATATGAAAGTGGCTTGTACCCCAATGTGGTTCTCTGTGTGAGGACTGCCATCATAATGGTACCATCCGTATGCAAGAATAAAAGCATAATTAGGAATCCCTAAAACTGGAGCTGTACAAATCACCTTTTTTTAATTTATCAAACCTTTCTTCCATCTCCTCAGTCCAGATGATTTTCTCTTGTGTAGCTTATGCTTTCTTTATAGCTTGTAATAAAGGCCTTGTTTATGAACTGTAATCAGAGACCCATGCTGTGACATAGTTACATAATCCAAAAATCTTTGCATGTGCTTTATCGTGTGTGGCTTTGTGCTTTTTAAAATGGCCTCAGCTCTCTCAGGAAAAACCTTTTTTCCTTCATGCAAAATCAGCTGACCAATGTACAACACTTTCTGTTGACAATACTGTAACTTCTCTTTGTCAACCTTACATCCTTTGTCAGCAAGTGTAATCATTAACTGAATAGAATTACGTTTGCATCCTTCCTCTGAAGTGCTGCAAACTAAAATATTGTCTACAAATTGCAAGATAACACTTTCCAAATCAATATTGCTTAGATCCATCTGAAGGACTCTATTGAAAATCGATGCAGACTCACAATACCCTTGAGGTAATCTTGTGCTTTTTAACTTAGTCTGTCTGAAAGTAAATGACGTTAGATACTGCGAGTCTTTATGCAGTCTTTATGCAAGGGGATTAAGAAAAATACATTTTTCAAATCAATCACAGTGGAATATCATGCTTCAACAGGTATATTACATAAGATTGTATCAGGATTTGGAACTAGAAGGAACTCGGCCTCTACAATCTGGTTAATCGGGCGTAAATCTTGAATTAGCCTCCATGACCCCTCCTTAGGTTTTTTGATAGGGTACACTGACGTATTACACTGTGACTCTGACATAACCAAGAAGCCTTGATCCATCATGGCGGAAATCGTCTTAAAAATACCTTCATCTACCTCTTGAGACATAGGATATTGTCGTGCTCGAGGTAAAATTGCTCCTGGCTTCAATTTAATCTTCACTTCATCAACCCCCTTTAGTAGGCCTACGTCATAAGGGCCTGTAGTCCACAAAGAAGTTGGCACTTTTGCCAAAAATATTCAGGATGCTTTTGCACTGACATAAACTTTTGTGGAACTTCTTGTTTGATAGCTCGTACCCAATAAGTAATACTCATTTCAAATATCACTTTGTCGTCTGATGGATGATCTCCAAATATATCCTCATCAATGACGTCAGTCAATCTGTAACCTTCCCCAATGGCAATTACTGTACACCAACGTCTGCCATCATTATCATTCCCATCAAGCAAAGCCATTTCTCCTCGCACTATGGCTGCTTCTAGTTCGAGAGGAAAGATTCGCCCTTCCTCTTCATCCATAGGTACCTTTGGCCTGAATAGAAACTCATCAGGTATTCTCATAGTTCTGCCTACCAAGCCTGGCAGCCATGTCAACAAGATGCGCACCCCATAATGAAACACTTCAGGTTCTAACGGGATAGCTCTCATGGTCCTTTGCCCTGCAAATGCCATAATAAATTCACTCACGTTTCAATAATACATTCCTGGCGGTGAACACACTATTCCTTTATTAGTAACCAAGATTGTCATGTTCAACTTAGTCATTAAATCTTAACCTAATATATTGACAAGTGTCTGCCTTGAATACAGAAGTGGCACCGACATGTCACATTCTCCTATAGAGACTGGTACGTCTTTAGTAAAAGGAACTCTGGTTGTACCTCCTGTGAAACCTTGAGTTTTCATGGCATTGCCAGACATTGAACAGTTCCCCTCTTTTATACACAAGAGTCTTGCACCCGTGTTTACTAAAAACGAGAAGCTTTTGCCTCCTATACTGACGTCTACCCTCGGTTCCTCGTGAGGATTTGGCATCACGGATAGTATTGAACACATCAAGTCTCCCTGTGAGCTGTCCTATTGTGGATACAGCCTCATTCCTGTACTTGTGAAAGTATTCCCTCTCTCTACAGTGGCACCCCTATCCTAGGAGTCATTAACTATCCCGTGCTTGTACTTTTCTATATCTGCATAGGTGAATGCTGCGACTGCCCTTGCGGCGGATTCACTGCTGCTTGCTGCGTTTGTAAATCTTGCTGCATTGTCGGCGCTTGTGCCTGTTGCACTGACTGATTCTGAGGAAACCTAACTCCACTTTGCTGTGAATATGCAGGCGGGTTTGAAGTTCCCCCTCTTGAAAATTGATCATTCTGCACAAACCCTTGACTTCTGCACATACGAGCCAAATGCCCTGTCATCCCACATGTCCAACATATAGGAGGCAGAATTCTCCTGTTCTGCCCATCCTGCATGCCTTGATTGTCACTCTGCATGTTTTGAAACCTTCCCTGATTATTCTTAAAGTTTCCCTGATTGTTCTGCCAATTCCCTTGATTATACTGAAAATGTCTACCTCGAAATTCTCCTCTTCCTCGTGGCGCAAATCCAATATTGCCCTGATCAAACTGCTGTTGGTTATTCACCTGCGGTATGTTTGTTACTTGCTGTGAATTTGACCTGTCTTCACTATTTAACATTGCCCCTTCAATAGCATACTTAGACAATTTCTTTTGCACCAACTTTGCTTCTTCGTCTTTCCTGCCATCATCCTTTTTGCGATTCTTCTCTTGCAAGAGTCTGCAGTAATGTGCGATGGCCAGCTGAATCTCCGACACGGTTTCACCTCCAAACCCACTAACTTCTTGAGCTGCTTTTGTACCGGGTCTGTCAGCCCTTGGCATAATATATGATAGAACACAGGTATAGATGTTCCTCAAGCTTCGTGTGTCCCCAAGCTCCAGTGCTCTTGAAAAATCTGAATGTAAGTAAGCCGATCTTCCGCTTCCTTCATCTTTTTTGCCATTATAGCTCTCATATCAGATGTGTCTGGATACAATACTGTAAGCGCTTTCCAGACTGCCTCTCTGCAGTTATTGAATGGTGCTTCGTCATGAGCAGTGTTAACCGTAGTAACACCAGCATATCCTGCTCTAGACCACACGTCATCAGCTCTCTCCCCAGGAATGGCAATTAGGAGACCCTTAATGTCCTCTATAGCCAAGGTATTTCCTACAGTCATCTTTTCTAATTCATGTATTCATTTCCCAGCGCTAGAAGTTAAACTCAGAAGTTTACACCTTAAATTATCCTTGTCCATCTGGGGCCAAGGTATATACTGTGGTCTAGCTCCCCCTTTCTCTGGCAATGGAAACTGTGAAACCCCAAACTCACTCTCATCTCCCACTGTCTGTCTATTTAAGGCCGGGTCAATATTCCTGCACCGCCTTCTTCCCGGCAGCATCCTTAATCTACTTAGCTATGGTGGCGATTCCTCCCTCTCACCATGAAGTTGCCCTTTAGGTCGGTCCGACTGTGTCAATGGTTCTGATGCCCTAGGTACAGGTGCATTTAAATCTGACCATCTTACTTCCTTATCCATTGAAAAACAACCCTCTGGACCACACGCATTACTCCTCTCTTCTCCACGGAAGGTGTCTCTGTTCTCATCTGACATTTCTTTTACCCAACTCGTCTCTGTGTAGAATCAGTCTATCTAAAGACAACTCCTTGGGTGGCCTTGTGCTACACAAGGCTCCCTCTGTGTCATACAATTGTGTACTCTCAAGCCGATAATTTTTTCCCTTTCCTTTTAATTCCTTCTGGGTTCTCATGTCCTGATAAACTTTATCAATTGCTTCCCCAATGCTTCTAGCGTCAACCTTGTCCTCTAGATCTATTCTGGATGGGCCAAGTAATGGCCCATACTCCGGGAAGAACTCCTCTATGTCCTCCCATGCTACTTCTGGTTCGGGATCCCTTGCCTCCTTCTCCAGGGGAAGGAGATCACATGGTCTTTGCCTTCTTTTTCATTCTATGTCATCATCAAGCTCTCTACGCTTTCTTGCTTCCTCCCTTACCATGTCTTCCTCTTTTTTCTTCATGTCCCTTCTTTCATTTGCCCTTCGTATCTCCGTGTCCCTTTGTCTTTGCATTCTCTTATCCCTTAACTTCTGTTCTTCTTCTTCTATTCTTTTTCTTTCTAACCTCTCCCTCTCATTGATTGCCCTTTGTCTGTTATCCCGTTTTCTCTACTCCTTTGCTTTTTCCTGCTTCTTCAATTGTTCATCTTGATATAACTGCTCTCGTCTTTGTCTATCTTTCCTTTTCACCTCTTCTTCTTTCGATCGTTCTCTATCTTTTTATCCTGCCCACCTTGATCTTCTCTTTGCCTTACATCCTCGATGCCTTTACCATCGAGTTTGAGCAAAATCTGTCCACCCATCCATTCGTTCTGTAGGAGTGCTAACTCATCAGCTTTATATCTTTCTCCCTTCCATCTCTTTATTTCTCTTCCTATATCTAAAGATGTGCTTGCTCGATCACTTCTCTCCTTATCACATTTCTCCTTGTCCCTTGGGACCATAGGAATTACATCTTTCTCAATATTTCTCTCTGAGCCCTCCTCAATGCTTTGCACAGCTGACTCATATGCTCGGTTACTATACCCTGTTGCTGCCTTAAGCTCCCTCAATGGGTACAACCCATCATCTTTCTTGTTTTCGCCATCGTTTTCCAGCGGGGTGGAGGGAGCAGAAGGCTCCTCACCCTCCTCTTTGCATATTTTGAGGATCCAATTTATAGGAGACTGCTCTTCTCTTTCCTCCTGGTACATTTTCCAAAGTTCTAAACTTGCTAGTCGCTTGTCTAGCTTTTGTCCTGTATATGCATACAAATATGTCGTCATATGCTGCAGGACTACCTTCGACAGTGACCGTCCTGCGGCCATGTTATAAACATTTTATCTGCAGTTCCCTTAACCCATTCCGCACTATACTGTCTAAGCTTGGGTGCATGTTTCAGCAACTGCTTGCAGAGGTGCAAAAGTGGAGTAATATCCCCCATTTTTGACTCGTTACTCTTGTCTATCAATACTCGTTTGCTTTTGTCACAGGTTTTTAGAAAAACAATATGTTTCCCGAAACTTTTTATAATATGAGCGTGCACCAATCGTCGCAGGCTCCAGTCCCTTTAAATACATTTTTTTTTACTTAAAAAACACCATCAACTTAAATCCAAATAATCACTTAAATTCTCCACCCTTACGTTTCTCCTTGTATCACCAGTCTCTTTAAATTATGACATCATCACCAATACATAAATACATAAAACAAACAGATGAACAGACCCTCTTGACCGGTCACATATATCTTTTATCTTTCACAATCTTTTTTCTAAGACTCGTCTTGCCCTCTAATTAATACTCCATACAGAGTTTAAATCAACCTCTTTAAGTCTGTCTTTAACCAAACTCGTCGTCTAAGCTTCCACTATGGGATTTTACATTAAGATTTCTTCTGAGACGTTCTTTAAAATGCAGGCTCAGGGTGTATCCTTTTATTGTGGCTCTCTCCTCACGGTACTTCCCAATTGCTTGATCTCACACAAGTCAATTTCTATTCACTATTTAACACTCTTATTCTCGGGTTATGTTTATCCCACCTCCCTCCGTTACACTCCTTTTCCCTTATCACGTCTCGTCACTTATAACAGTTTTACTTACCATTTGCACATCCGTCTTCCGACTCTCGGGATCGTACACCTCTTTTACCGCCTCTCCAACTTCCCCTTCGTTCAGCTTCTCGTAGACGGTGGGAGTGGATTCCGTCTGAAACCGGAGAGACCCGTCAAGCCCTACTTGCAAGATTTTACAATTTAAACTAAACCACTATCTACGGGGTCGCTTCACGTCCTGTTAGCTGAATGGCAGATGTCGTGCGATATAGCCGGGACTCCAAAGTTTACTTATGTCTATGGATTTTAAACTATCCTCTCTGCTACCAAGGGAACTGAATAACCTCAGCCCTTTAAAATGAGTAGCAATTACCCTGGAGATGGATGGGGATGCAGAAGTTACTCAACATCAACAATCAATAAATGACTCAGTTAGTTGGTAAAAAGGATAACTGTTTTATTTTCAATTACCTAAAACAGGGAGCATAACGAACATTAACAAATTCGCTCAATCCTCTTACTCAAAGCAGTTCATAAAAAATGTAGCTTATATATCAGAAACTCGTCATCATTGGCGTTGACCTACGTCACTACCAACACCATCCTACGTGGCAAACTACAAAACCTATAAACAACTATGATAGGCTCTGAGTAATCATATAAGTATACTATCCATACTAGTATGGGATAATAAGTGAAAGTGATAGGTTTCTTAACATCAGGTCGGGCAACTATTCCCTCCCTTCAAAATGGCCACTTTGAACGTCACTAAATACTCATCGTCCCATTGGCTACACAAACTATAGGACTCTTAATTACCTGGTCCCCTACAATTGGTTGGCACTCTAACGTTCGTCAGTACTTTTGCACCTACGTCTAGCAGCACACAGATTGGACCTGCAGGTGCTGGTGAGCTCGTTTTACACCTAGCTTCCCACGAATTAGCATATCAATCTATCATCACCTCATTGGTCAGTGTAGTCAATTAGGCTTTGAAGCTCGGCCTTGAGTTTGTTCTGTACTTTGGAGAATCAGGGGAGTAAAGGCGCGCTCTGCCCTCATGCGTAGATGTGAGCATCTTGCTCATCCAACTTCATCTTTCCACATGACTGAAGACCATGTTTTCGAGCTTTTACTGTTTTTAAAATACTATTTTTTAATAGACCTCTGACGTCTTCTGTGTTTTGTTCATGTCTTCTGAACAGGAGCTGTCCTTTCACACGATTCTGTATCCAATGTTAGCTCACGCCAACCTGATAAGACTTTTGCTTCTTGGCTTGACTTCATGGCTCATTCAGCCTCGTCTTTTTGAGATTTCAATTTTAATTCATGTTTTTTCTTACTGCGCCAGACTGAGAATGAGGCCTTCCATTTTTAGTCCAACTCTGCTATAACACATAGTGGAAACATCCATCCCTTATTCTTAGATGCATATATGTATATATTGGCGCATGCCGAAATCTATTCATTATAAAGCTAGCCTCAAGAATACTTTGTCTGCTTGCGTTTCTTTTGCATCTGTACAGATGTAAACTGACTTGATTTCTTCATCCGTTTTATGGCTTAAGCTTCTTAATCTTGATCCCAAGATGTCACTTATCCTTGATAATTTCTTGATGCCTTATAGAATATCTGTATTCTCTAGTCTCTGCATCTCTTCTAGGTAGAAGAGATGCAGAGGCTCCGGTCTGTATGATGTCCCACTCATCGAGACGATTCATTTGCTCTGCTTCTTCCAGGATTTCATTCAAAAGGCCATAATATTTTCTTGCAGGTACGGTTTTCTTAATGGGAATCTTGCCTCCAGTATTCTCCTAGGTATCGGTATCTTCACTGGTGCCACATAATTTTCACATCCAGGCTCCCAACATATAGGCAATATGGGTGAGGTGGTTGAGGTGGCGGTACTTGGCTACTCCTCTACAAGTAATTCCAAATGCTCCCATTCTCACAGTGCTCAGAAGAATCACTACTGACCCTTCTGTGCATTTGGTCTCTGTGAGACAGCATCACTGTTAACAGTCTACACCCCGTTTATTGCCATCCCCCAAACAGGGACGCAAATGGATTTTAAAAAAATGTTTTGCCAACACAAACATGCCGCATTTCTGAAATACGGCATGCTGCCTTTTGATGGTAGGACCATAATACATGAACAGCCCCATTTCTTTGCCTGGGTGGAGAGGGCGACGGCCCGAGGTGCAGAGCTGAATAGCTCAGGATTGGGGGCACAGTAAGGGGCCCACCCAGAAAGCTGACTCTGATCTGGCTGTAAAAAGGATTAAGCAGCCTGCTGTGCCAGTGAGTGCTTCTCTGTGATGTGTGACTGGTTGCTCTCTGATGACTTTTGGACGACTGCGATGCATTCAGAATATGCAAAGGAATGCATATTCCAAACGCAGCATGTGCGCTGCTCTGGAGTCACACACCCTGTGCCCCTCATTCTTTGTGTTGACAGCCTTTCAAGTGGGGCAATTTATAAGTGATGGCTCATTTAACAAGCCATTGTTTTACACAGTATGTGCCTAACATTTCAGTGTTAAGAATTGAATATGGGGTATTTTTATCCACCAGGCCAGCACAAGTATCAGTTAGCTGACCACACCTATGCATTCTTCCAAGAGAATTGAAATGCCACACTATTTTCTTTTTTTCATGTCTCTACTTGACACACCAAAACATTTTTTTTGTATATTACTTCTTAGTTACATATGGGACATCCCTGATTCCAGCCGTTCTTCCTCTTGGTCTGCATTCTAAAGGGTCCTCTGTGAGGGATATTTGACTTCATAGACCTACAGCCTCCTCGGTCAAGGGCTTTCGGGTCCTTAGAGCATGTTGCTTCTTATATCTCCCATTGGCTTTGAGGATGCTTTTATTTATTTTATTTATTTATTTATTTATTTATGGGGCACTAAAGCCCATGGGTGTCACATGATGAAAGCTGGGCTTGATGAAAGATGCCTGCAAAATGTCCGAAGGCGGAATGCTCCCACCCCACCTTAGATGGCAAAGCATGGGAGGTCCCCAACTTGGACCCAGAGATTCTGTACTTCCTTGTTCTTGTAGCCCATGGCTCCAAAGGGATCGGCTAATAGGGGCTATATGCTTGTCTCCTGCTTGTCTCCTAAGGGGCCCTAGAAATAAAGACACAAAAACCAGGGAAATACATTAAGGGGCTGATTCACAGAGCACTTTCCTATGGGATTGTGCAATTATTAAACACTTATGTGAATCAAGCTCATATTTTATTAAATGTAGTGTCTGTTTTTATTTCTATGGATGGAATGTTAAAGAAAGAAGAAAAATATAAATGAACAAAGAGAGAACTCCCCTGCTCAAGAATGGACTGGGCAGGGGAGAAAAGAACCCTGAGAGGATTGAAAAGAAAAGTCACAGAAAAAGACAGAAAAGGCAAAAAAGCAAATAACCCCTGGGCAGCATGGGGGGTTGGGTGTTGCATCAAGCAGCCCACAGGACATAGAAGCAGTGAAGCACCAGGTGGCACGTGGGGCAGCCCCCCAGAGTGATAGCCACGGGGCTTAGCTACTTGGCACGGGAAGCTCAGTCGCCCTGGAGCTGTGGCGGGTGTCGGTCCACCCATCGCCAACCAGAAAGGGCCTGGGCGGCATGCATGGGGCTGCCCGGCCCGAAGAAGTACAGCACAGTCTGGTGCACGTGAGAGGAACAGCCCGAACCAGGCTGCCCGGCTGTACCCAAGTCAGCCCGCCTGGTGGACTCACTGGTCACAAAGGATACTGCTTCTAAAAATCATCCCGGGCTGCTTATTTCAGGTGCGGCCCTGGAGATGAAGAGCGGTATGTCTGCTGCGTCCTGGAGGGTGGATCTGTGAAGAAAGTCCAGTGCTGGCTCGCCGGGCAGCCTGGTTGAGGAGCACGGCTGAGGAAGTCACAGGTTGCTCTGTTTGGCATTCTGGGTGAAGGAAAGCCCTGGGCTGCCTCACGGAGCAGCCCGGGTGAAGACCGGAGGACTGACCTCTGTGTCTCACGATGTATTGCAGCGTGGGTGGGCTGGGAAGCAATGGAGGCCGCAGACACCTGGTGGTGACTACCATGGCATCCCTGTGCCAAAATAGGGACACCGCCTGATTCCAATATGGCATACGTGTATGTGTGTGGCATTGATTGGCGTTGTGTCCCCATGGTACAGGGGACGCCACCTGAAGTACTAATGCCGCTGCAGACCGTGGTGACAGAGGTAGCCCCCAGGACAACAAGGCCATCACAAAGATTTTAAATTAAGCCACGTGTACAGTGGTGAGTGCGGTTGGTCCCCCCAGTCTATGGGGCCCACCTAGAAAATAAAAAAAGGCAGCAGGCCCAGCAGTGATGGTGAGTGGCCCCCATGAGAGTTCAAAGAGGCTGTGGGGAGCGGCGGAGACTGCGGGCAAAGCCCCACTCCTGCAGGGTGCTGCCCAGAAGACATACAGAGTGCGGGCTGCACCGTGAGTGCAGGATTTCCTGTGTGGTGGACGGGGCCACCCTGAAGAAAGAAGAGGGGCCATGCCCCAATCCATCATCAGGGCACAAGGCCCCAGCAATCCAGCCATAGAAGGAACTGTGCCAGAGCCACACGAACAGACCCATGGAAGGGACAGTGAAGGGGGTGACTGACTGCAGCAGTCACCCATTGTGACATGGGCATCATTATGAGGAAGGCGGTAGAGGGTTAACAGTGCTGATAGAGCTGCCAGCGCGTTATCCCTCTACCGCCTGATTACGAGGTCTGCTCGCGGGTCCCGAAAAGGACGTCTGGTAAAACCAGGCGTCCTTAGTGGGACCCACTAGCAGACCAGGATGCTAACAACGGGCCCGTCATTAACGGGCCTGTTGTTAGCATCCTCCCCATTCCCATTGAGCCCTCTGTGGGCTCAAATGGGAATGGGGATGTACCAGGTCCAGGTCCCGGGAAAGGGAATTACCGGTCCCTCCAAGGTCGGAATGGCCCGGTAATTCCCCATTCCTGGAACCCGGTACCTGGTATGGGGGTACCATGCCGCTAACAGCAGCATGGCTACCTCCATACTCGTAATGAGGCCCATAGTGTTTTATATGCTGTATATATGTTGTATTATATAAATCTATACGTGGATGTGTATTTATGTGTACATATATTTAATTACTGTTCAGTAGAATGCTAAGTAGAGGGAAGTGTAGAGTTTGGGAAAATATTAGGGAGAATGTTAAGTAGGTTCAAGGTTAAGTAGGGGTAGGACGTTGAGTATTGGGCCTGATTACGAGTTGGGTGGTTCAGGTTAAATGTAGCGGTATTACGTATACCACTGCATTACCGCACCATGAGTTGGGTGGAAAGTTGGAGAATTTACCTCCAGCTCTGAGCTGGAGGTAGATCCTCCAACCTTCTCCCTGATTCTGTCGGAATTACAGCTGGTGGAATTACCACTGTGGTAATTCCATTGAAATGCTTCTAGAGTCCTACAGAGTCCAATTACATGGGGACTAACACTGCCACTTGTAATCCAGCGGTAATACTGCCAGACCAAGTGGTGGTAACAGTCATTCTGTTGGTGGTATCCCAGCAGTAAATCTGCCGAGATACCACCAAACTTGTAATGAGCCCCTAAATAGGAAAAAGGGGGTAGAGGGGAGGCACCCTGGTGTGAGGTAGCGGGATAGTGTGGTGGCCTTCCTGAGGCCACCTAAGGAAATGGGACACCCCACAAAGGCCATCCTCTGGCATCACATTCCATGTGATTGGTACCAGAATTTAGGTAAGGGGTCTGTTGCGTCAGACTCACCCTAAGGGTCCTCGAGAGCCTTTCAGGGTAAAGTGAGCTGATGAAGCAGGTCCCCATTAAGTTGGTGCTTGCACCAGGGGAATCTTACGGGAAAGGTATTATAAGGGTACGTTTATTTGATAAAGAGGAAGACATCTCTGTTAATTTGCGTAGATCCAAAGCTAGTGTTCTTGGCTTGGAAGGATCATGACAACCTCATACATTCATCTGTGGTGACAACTTGATCAAGTGGATTTCCCAACACAGCGACACCTTTACAGAAGTGGAGAGGCCACCAGAGGAACCTAAAGAGGGTTTTCTGAATCATGAGAGCAGCGGCTGACTTCCCGCCATGCAGGCTATTTGTTTATTTTTATTTTATTGCTCATTTATATCGCGCTTAATACCAGCAAGTGGTTTCTAAGCGGCATCGGGCATTCGAACCTGTGTTGCGACGCATTGTCTTGCTTCCAAGACAAACGCGTTGCCCCTAAGCCATGCAGCGTTGTGTTGAGAAATTCCCGCAGGCCTTTGGATGTGAAGGTCAACCCTTCTCTGGTCTCTGCATTTCCATGGGGTTGTTCCTACAGCGGTAAAGATACAGGCCCCATACCCAGCCTGATTGGGGCAGATGGCGAGTGCCAGTACAGCCTGAGTGTTACTATTTTCCTCCCCGATTTGGCGATGGCGTAGCACCTGCATTTTTTCTGCCTCTTCCGGAAGGTGATGTTTCAGGATTGCTGGTGTTGCAGGTTCTGGTTTGTCTGCAGATTGATATTGGGGCAGTTTCCGTACCAGTCGAGCCTTTCCTGTCCTAGGACTTTTCGCGGGGAGGAAAAGTCCCAAATGGATCGGGAGATGGCAGTCTTCATTCCCAAGGGAGCAATCCTCAAGGATCCACTTTCCAGGGCCGGCTCCTTCATTGAAATGTTCCAGATGGAGAAGAAAGGGACGGGAAACTGCACCCAATGATCAGATTGAGGGTCTTCCATGCCCCCAACGCCTATCTTCATTCCAAGATGGAGGGAATATTGCTGTTGAGGGTCACCCTGATGCCAAGAGACCGGGGCACTTTCCCTTCATTAGAATGCCATTAGCGGATTGGTATCCTTTTCATTTTATTGCAAAAAAAAAACTGAGTGGTACATTTCTGAGCAGACCATAACAGCGAAAAACAGTTCAAACATTAATTAAATAAATAAAGGGTCGTGGGATAAGGGGTCAAAATGGGTCGGATGGGGTTGGGGTGGTGTTAAAACGTTAAAAAAACGGGAGTGTTTTTGAGTGTTTTGTCGGCGATGAAATTTACCACTCTTCAACTGTGGTCGGTAAGATCACATATAACCCAGCAAATGATGGCATCAGTAATGGAATTAAACCATAAGCTTCAAAACACAACATTCCTTGGAGGCTGCCACTTCAGTAGGCTCCAAAGCTCAAGCCACCGATGCTGTCCCACATCACCAGGGTGACAGGACCGCCCCAACACGCTGAGCAGGCTGGGAAGGAATGGCGGCGATGCAGAGGGATCAGCTACAATCACCAGGGTGACAGGACCGCCCCAACACGCTGAGCAGGCTGGGAAGGAATGGCGGCGATGCAGAGGGATCAGCTACAATCACCAGGGTGACAGGACCGCCCCAACACGCTGATCAAGCTGGGAAGGAATGGCGGCGATGCAGAGGGATCAGCTACAATCACCAGGGTGACAGGAACGCCCAACACGCTGAGCAGGCTGGGAAGGAATGGCGGCGATGCAGAGGGATCAGCTACAATCACCAGGGTGACAGGACTGCCCCAACACGCTAAGCAGGCTGGGAAAGAAAGGCAGCGATGCAGAGGGATCAGCTACAATCACCAGGGTGACAGGACAGCCCCAACACGCTAAGCAGGCTGGGAAAGAAAGGCGGCGATGCAGAGGGATCAGCTACAATCACCAGGGTGACAGGACCGCCCCAACACGCTAAGCAGGCTGGGAAGGAATGGCGGCGATGCAGAGGGATCTGCTACAATCACCAGGGTGACAGGACCGCCCAACACGCTGAGCAGGCTGGGAAGGAATGGCAGTGATGCAGAGGGATCAGCTACAATCACCAGGGTAACAGGACCGCCCCAACACGCTAAGCAGGCTGGGAAGGAATGGCGGCGATGCAGAGGGATCAGCTACAATCACCAGGGTGACAGGACCGCCCAACACGCTGAGCAGGCTGGGAAGGAATGGCGGCGATGCACCGGGATCAGCTCCAATCACATGGGTGACAGGACCGCCCCAACACGCTAAGCAGGCTGGGAAGGAATGGCGGCGATGCAGAGGGATCGGCTACAATCACAAGGGCGACAGGACCGCCCCAACACGCTGAGCAGGCTGGGAAGGAATGGCGGCGATGCAGAGGGATCGGCTACAATCACCAGGGTGACAGGACCGCCCCAACACGCTGAGCAGGCTGGGAAGGAATGGCGGCAATGCAGAGGGATCGGCTACAATCACCAGGGTGACAGGACCGCCCCAACACGCTGAGCAGGCTGGGAAGGAATGGCGGCGATGCAGAGGGATCAGCTACAATCACCAGGGTGACAGGACCGCCCCAACACGCTGAGCAGGCTGGGAAGGAATGGCGGCGATGCAGAGGGATCAGCTACAATCACCAGGGTGACAGGACCGCCCCAACACGCTGAGCAGGTTGGGAAGGAATGGCGGCGATGCAGAGGGATCAGCTACAATCACCAGGGTGATAGGAACGCCCAACACGCTGAGCAGGCTGGGAAGGAATGGCGGCGATGCAGAGGGATCAGCTACAATCACCAGGGTGACAGGACTGCCCCAACACGCTGAGCAGGCTGGGAAGGAATGGCGGCGATGCAGAGGGATCAGCTACAATCACCAGGGTGACAGGACTGCCCCAACACGCTGAGCAGGCTGGGAAGGAATGGCGGCGATGCAGAGGGATCAGCTACAATCACATGGGTGACAGGACCGCCCCAACACGATGAGCAGGCTGGGAAGGGATGGCGGCGATGCAGAGGGATCAGCTACAATCACATGGGTGACAGGACCGCACCAACACGCTGAGCAGGCTGGGAAGGAATGGCGGCGATGCAGAGGGATCAGCTACAATCACCAGGGTGACAGGAACGCCCCAACACGCTGAGCAGGCTGGGAAGGAATGGCGGCGATGCAGAGGGATCAGCTACAATCACCAGGGTGACAGGACCACTCCAACACGCTGAGCAGGCTGGGAAGGAATGGCGGCGATGCAGAGGGATCAGCTACAACCACCAGGGTGACAGGACCACTCCAACACGCTGAGCAGGCTGGGAAGGAATGGCGGCGACGCAGAGGGATCAGCTACAACCACCAGGGTGACAGGACCGCTCCAACACGCTGAGCAGGCTGGGAAGGAATGGCGGTGATGCAGAGGGATCAGCTACAATCACCAGGGTGACAGGACCGCCCCACCACGCTGAGCAGGCTGAGAAGGAATGGCGGCGATGCAGAGGGATCAGCTACAATCACCAGGGTGACAGGACCGCCCCAACACGCTGAGCAGGCTGGGAAGGAATGGCGGCGATGCAGAGGGATCAGCTACAATCACCAGGGTGACAGGACAGCCCCAACACGCTGAGCAGGCTGGGAAGGAATGGCGGCGATGCAGAGGGATCAGCTACAATCACCAGGGTGACAGGACCGCCCCAACACGCTGAGCAGGCTGGGAAGGAATGGCGGCGATGCAGAGGGATCAGCTACAATCACCAGGGTGACAGGACCGCCCCAACACGCTGAGCAGGCTGGGAAGGAATGGCGGCGATGCAGGGGGATCAGCTACAATCACATGGGTGACAGGACCACCCCAACACGCTGAGCAGGCTGGGAAGGAATGGCGGCGATGCAGGGGGATCACCTACAATCACCAGGGTGACAGGACCGCCCCAACACGCCGGCGATGCAGAGGGATCAGCTACAATCACCAGGGTGACAGGACCGCCCCAACACTCTGAGCAGGCTGGGAAGGAATGGCGGCGATGCAGGGGGATCAGCTACAATCACCAGGGTGACAGGACAGCCCCAACACGCTAAGCAGGCTGGGAAGGAATGGCGGCAATGCAGAGGGATCAGCTACAATCACATGGGTGACAGGACCGCCCCAACACGCTGATCAAGCTGGGAAGGAATGGCGGCGATGCAGAGGGATCAGCTACAATCACATGGGTGACAGGACCGCCCAACACGCTGATCAGGCTGGGAAGGAATGGCGGCGATGCAGAGGGATCACCTACAATCACATTGGTGACAGGACCGTCCCAACACGCTGAGCAGGCTGGGAAAAAATGGCAGCGATGTAGAGGGATCACCTACAATCACATGGGTGACAGGACCGCCCCAACACGCTGAGCAGGCTGGGAAGGAATGGCGACGATGCAGAGGGATTAGCTACAATCACATGGATGACAGGACCGCCCCAACACTCTGAGCAGGCTGGGTAGGAATGGCGGCGATGCAGAGGGATCAGCTACAATCACATGGGTGACAGGACCGCCCCAAAACGCTGAGCAGGCTGGGAAAGAATGGCGGCGATGCAGAGGGATCAGCTACAATCACATGGGTGACAGGACCGCCCCAAAACGCTGAGCAGGCTGGGAAGGAATGGCGACGATGCACCTGTGTGGTGGAATGAGCCAACTGCACTGTGTAGCTGAAGCCAAGACCACCACTCCAGGAGGATGCCAGGGAGCCACCTCGCCAACAGCGCAGCACACACAGTGAAGAGTCGAATTCCCCCCACACTGCTCTGCATACATGGGCGCATTGAGGTCCCATGAAAGGGGCTACCAGCCATGCTCCACTGGCAGGTGTAGTAGCATTGCTGCGGACACATGCAGACTCCCTCCGCCCAACTCTATGTGTAATGGTACCGTTCGCTCCTCGGCTTAGAAACAGTGGGGCGTTTTGGGCAGAGCCAAGGTCCAGGCTGGGTCTGCAAAGCTGGAGGAAGCCCCGGCTCGAAATCTCACGGCCCCAGGAAATGTCACACGAGGAGCTGGTAGCATCAGCCATCGCACTCTAGATTTGGCTCCTAGTGTTCTAGGGCCAAAGCCCTTAGATCATATGGTTTCCAAGCCGTTCAATTCTAGGCAGCAAGGTATTATAAGGTAGATCCTTCTGAGGTATCGCGCCAAAAAGGAATGCCAGAACGACAATAAATAAATACATAAACAAATAAATAAATAAATAAATAGATGATGAGATGGGTTAGGGAATTAATTAAAGTCTTTTCTGAGGACCATTCTGTATCCAGAGTAATCTCCCACTCACACTATGAGCAGGACGCTTCCAATTTGTATATGAAGGTGCCAACATTTTTGAAGATGCTAATGGTATGGACAGCTGTTAAAATACTAAATAGAGGAGCCAGGTACATTTGGAGCCCATGACACAGCCCATCACCCCATAATTATCAACCAGCATGGACCCCTCCATTTCTAGAAGGCTCCACCTGCCGTACAGCCCTCCATGCTTGAAGTATAGGAGGTATTCTCTCAGACCCCATACCCTCACCCTCTCCTTAATCGTCAGTTCACACTCTACTAACTTGCCAACCACTACACCACAGTTACTCTCTCACTCGGACCTGGATGAGGTCTCCAGACACCATCAGTCATGAAACAGCAGACGCTACACCACACATGTCTTCGTGCACTGGCCTGCAGCTGGGCACAGGTGCTCTAGTCTGCCTTGCAACAGCAGTCTTGCTCTGCCCCTGCAATGTCGATACCCACCCAACAGCTCTTACAGGGCCAATGCGCCAAGAACATGTGCTCATGCTTTCTAAGAGCCAATGACATTGTCCGTCTCAATCCCGTGACGCACAAGGCCTGCTCGCTTCGGGTGGCGTGCCTCGAAAGTACTCTGGGATGTCATTGCCCCTGAGCCAGGCGTGTCCCTGGCAGCTGCCTCATTCAATGATTAAATGGCTTCTGGCTGCTGCCGTGGAAGGAGCCCTTTGAGCAGAGCTTGTGCGCAGTCTTTCCTCTCTGTCCTTCCTCTGTCGCCTGCAGTCCTTCCTCTCTGTCCTTCCTCTGTCTGGCTTTCCACAGCAGTGAAACTTCAAATCACTCGAGACATGGAGCTCGCAGAGGGAGCAGCGCTCTTGGCCGATGCGCCTGGGAACCCACCGCCCCCACATCTGGTTCAATTAATAGAACAGATGATGAGGTGAGAACATGGCCCAGACTCTGATGATTCCGGCAGCTGTGCATGGACCGCCTCTTTCATCCAGCCACTTTCTAATTTTACATCACTGATTTGATTAACCTTATTTTTTTAAATTATTTTTTAGGTTTTTATGTTCACTAAGATCTGATAATGTTTTAAAAAATGGGACAACCTTGACCTGTTTGAGTAATGGTTTAATGCACACACATAAAGGCACTGAAACATTATTAATACATTTTCTATTAGCATTATGTTCATATCATCGTCACGTGCCCTGCTACTCACTCAACCTGCAGGTTGAGTACTTACATCTTATAAATGATTGTAAAGGAAAGTTACTTCTGTCAAATCTCTCTAACTTGTGTCATCGGAGTGCTTTGTGGGTTTATGTTGTGTAACACTGAAACTCACAGGGTGTTTATTTTGTATTTGTAAAAGAGAGTGTTTGCAGAACCTCTCAAACAGAAATGCTATAGAAGGGCTCAATCAGGAGAGTAGCAATTGTGTCCCAGAAAACCAGTCAGAAGTGAAGCGTTACAAGATCATTTCAAAACTTACATCAAACTTCCTGTTTCCTACTTGTAATATCCCTCCTTCAAGGTTTGCAGAAGGTTTGAATGACGAACCACAGTTATTTGTCATTTCTCTGTTGTCGATCCACGGTTATCTGTCATTTCTCTGTGGTCGATCCACGGTTATTTGTAATTTCTCTGTGGTCGATCCACGGTTATTTGTCATTTCTCTGTTGTCGATCCACGGTTATCTGTCATTTCTCTGTGGTCGATCCACGGTAATTTGTCATTTCTCTGTGGTCGATCCACGGTTATTTGTCATTTCTCTGTTGTCGATCCATGGTGATTTGTCATTTCTCTGTTGTCGATCCACGGTTATCTGTCATTTCTCTGTGGTAGATCCATGGTTATTTTTCTTTTCTCTGTTGTCGATCCACCGTTATCTGTCATTTCTCTGTGGTAGATCCACGGTTATTTGTCATTTCTCTGTTGTCGATCCACGGTTATCTGTCATTTCTCTGTGGTCGATCCACGGTTATTTGTCATTTCTCTGTGGTCGAGCGGGGAGGACTATCGTTTTCCCATCATTGCCAAGGTTGTTTTCAGCGACACCTCTTTGACCCACTACTTATCCAAATCTCATTTAAAACTGCCAAACACATAGATGTTCTATATAGCACACCCATATTAATCCAAAGTTCTCACAAACACACTGTTGGCCCATGCACAAAACGTTTTTTGGCAAATGAAGGGTTCGCCCGGGAAATTCTCATGTGTGTGTGGAAAAGGTGCGGGGACATTCATAAAGTGAATGCAAATGTGTGCATCACTGACTGTCCATGCACACATTCTGATGCACCTTTTCCCCCTCATGTGAAATCATGCAGAACTGGGCGCGAATTGTGGGTCCTCACTTTTTTGTGTTCATCTTCAAGAATGTGTACGGTTGCCCAGTGACTAAGGCACATTTTGGTGCTCGGGGAGGGGTGAGTGGCTCCGGGGTGAGCACTGACATTGTAAATGATTCACGTTCAGTGGCAGCTGATGAATATTTTCTGTGGAGGGTCTTCTCCCCAGAGAACATTTATTGGCTTGGAATTGAGCATCTTACAATATTGTTTTTAAGAATAATGATTTGAAAGCCATAACATTTTCATAACACATGAAACTTTCTAATAGGTGTGAGGTTACCAAAAGTTTGGAGAGCATTTTACAACTCTTCATAATGCATGTGTGCACAATATATTCCAGCATTGCCATTATAAATCACTCTCATGAAAATGCACACACACTAGGTGTCATCATTGCCACTGTCAATTAAGTTTGTGAATCTGTTCCAACATATGACAGGTTTGCGATTGTAAATAGCATTTGTGAAGCTGTGCCAATATTTACCACCAGCATGGCCAGTTTAAATCACATTTGTGAAGCTGCACTAATGTAGGTCAGCATTGCTACTGCATCACTTTCAATCTTGCTGCACACACACTATATGCCAACATTCCTACTGTAAAATCGCTTTCATCTTGTGCACACATTTCCTAGCATTCTCACTGTAAATCACTTTCATGAAGCTGCACCCACAACATATTCCAGCATTTTTATTGTATATCATGTTATTTATGCTGCAACCATAGTAGATGCCAGCATTGGCCCCGAGTATCATGTTCATCATGCTGCACCCACTTTATATGCCAGCATTCCCACTGTAAACCTGTTTGATGCTGTTGCACATACAGTATGTCAGCACATCTGCTGTAATTGACTTTCATGCAGCTGCACCCACAATATATGCTAGCATTGACACTGTATATCATGTTCATGGCTCAGTGCCCACAGTATATATCAGGTTACCACTGTATATTACTTTCATTAAGCTGCACCCACCTGATATCCCAGCATTCTGTGAATGCATCACAAAAGGGACACAGACATTGAAAATACTATTTTGGCTATAAACATTTATTTAAACATACAAGGGGTTGGCGGAAGGCCTAACTTGCCCTAGGCTAAGGTGGGATTTCCCTACTTAAATTAAACTAAGGTTAGTCGGCGTCAGGATGTCCAAATCAAATGTCTGTCTGTGTCCAAAACCTATTCTTGTCCTCACATCTAGAATCTACAAGGTGCAAGGATGTCAGCCAAAATGTAATAAGTGTTCACAACAATACATACAGCAGGGTCTCTTCCAGCTCAGCAAAACAACAACCTGGCTTCCCTTCCCCAGGATTCAAGCTGCTCGGTGGACCCAAAAGAAAGAGGTTCTTCTGCCTCTAAAGTGTCGTAGTTCACACAGCTGTGTTTCACAGTTGCCTTTTCAACAGGCATTCCAACCCCCCCTGTTGAACCGGGAATTCACAATACAAAAGTTCCTTGTAAGTTCAGAGTTCACCAAACACGCTTCTTTAGTCTTCCAAGTTTGAAATAACAAAGTTCTTTTGATTCGCTTTTCTTACCTTTTTACTTATAAGGTCTCCCCGGTCTCGGCGCAGTTGACAAACCACATGGTCCACCCATTACAGGTCACGCAACCGAGAGACAGTTTGTTTCCTTTGTCTCCTTGTTACAAACCAGCATATGTTTACCAGTAGACTCCCCTGCTAGGAAACTGGTTTTCAGCTTTCTTATTCAGACTTTCTTTCATCACACACCTTCTGGAGTTGCTTTGGCTTCTTCCAGCTTTTAGCCCATGGCTTCTCACGACGTGGATACACCTGCATGTGTCTTCCAGCACTTGCCTCTTCTAACATCCCCCTTCTGGGCTTTATCGTGACTTTGACCATTATTTTTAATTTCAGTAAAATGGACTTCCTAGCTTTTGGTAACTTTGTTACCTTTCTTTCACTTCCTTAAATGCACAAAAAATGTTTTCACTTTTCTTAGCACTCAAAATGTCTTTTTGACTATTGTTAATTCGTTTGGTATTTAAAGGGGGTTCATTTGGAGTTCACACACATTACTCGCTCACTTTGAATTTCAGGGTTCGAGTATTCTCCCTTATATAACGTTCTCTCTTGCACTCATTCGTTTTCTGGTCTTTCAAGACATATCTACAGTCTTTCTGTATGTTCCCCTCATATTTAGACTCTTAGTATAGAGCTCTGCCCCTTCTAGACACCTGTTTTCCCCTCTGGTGTCTGGTATGCTCACCAGACTTTTCAGCATCTCTTTGTCGGTACGTGACCTTGCTCTTAATGCAGCTTCTGCTGATCGTTCACTTGGGAGATCCAGCTGGCTCTCCCACCTGTTACACCTCTTTATGTTCACTTGCCAGCCTTCTCTTCTCAGGCAGAGCAGCGCTGTTTAGGCAGGTGAGCAACCCAATCCGCTGAAGCGGTTGCTTCGCTTCTGGTCCTCTTGTGGCCCCTTCTGCTCTGGCCTGCCCTCTTGCCGCCAGCTCCTTCTCTCGGCACTGCCTCACCAAGTGTTACAGGCTCCAGGTCGCACGCCGGTTCCCTTAAAACCACTCCTGCTTCCCGCAAGCAGGTTTCTCCACCCTGCCTTCTTGAACTGCCTGAGCTCTTATACTTAAGATGATTGTTAAGAGACCCCAGGTGTGGGTCATTAGGTTCAAGCGCCTGACATTGATGATATCCATTATCCAGACATGCCTGGCTTTCCCATGGGTATACTTTCATAGCCCTCTTCCTTGTCCCAGTACCAGAGTGGTATTTGGGGATTTTGATAGTAAGAGAAGTGTGCCTCACTCTGTGTTGTTTCTCAGTAGTCTCAGTGCTTGAGTAAGGGATATTCACAATGGTTGTATCGAAGCCATGGGGTAGGGAATGACAATAGCCAATAAAGGCTTGGGAAGGGGAGGTTTCAGAGTCAATAGGAAAAACGGGATACTGTGTCTCATTCTTGGGTGTCTCAACTTCACCCCTCAAGTGTCCCCCGCCCATGTGATCCGCCCCCAAATATCCGGCCACAGCGTCAGGATCCAGAAGCGATGGCCTCTCCCTGACCACCTCGGAGGAGGATTGTTTTGGGAAAGAAGTGAGGACTCCCTCAGATTCCTCACAATTCCCATTGTAAATCACTTTGATGTTGCACACACAATGGCCCTCATTACGACCCTGGCGGAAAGCGACTGACCGGAGCGCCACAGCGTAAATAGCGTTTCCGCCATTGCACGAAGGAGCAAAGTGCGGCCCATTCCGACCCATCGGGCACGAGCACCACGGCATGGCGGAAGTGCAAAGTCCGCGATGGCGGAAATGACCCCAAAACGGCCCACACCGCCGCCGTACGGCGCCCCAGGTGCAATACCGCCACCCCTCTTAGCGGTCACCGCAGTGTGCGCCTACCGGAAAGTACGGTGGCCGGAAATATACGGAAACGGAAGTTAAAACATGGGCCCGGAACGGGAAACAACCCGGCGTACACCTATAAATACACTAAAACCACACAACCACTAAAATCACTACCCTGAAACACACCCCAACCCGTCAACCACCCTAGCGAAACCAAGAATAATGGGAAAAGCAGCGAAGAAAGCGTGCGACCGCAAGCGGCAGGTCCACTTCTCCCGTGAGGAACTCACCGTGCTAACAGAGACCCTCCAGGAGAATGCTGCCGTCGTCTTCTGCACGCAAATGACCAGGGCGGCACTTGCAAACAAGAAGGCCATATGGGCTCTGGTGGCACAGCGGGTAAGTGCGGTGGGGACCGCACCCCGCACCCCACAGCAATGCCGCAAGCGATGGGACGACCTGCGGATACGCGTCCGCAGCATACTCTCTGCCAACCGCAACATTGCCACAGCCACCGGGGGAGGTCCTGAATCACCCATCAAGTTGACCCCCTGGGAAGAAATCTGTGCCTCCACCATCGGAATGGAGAGCATAGAGGGAGTCGGAGGGATGGAGAAAGGAGTGCAGACATCCGAAGATACAGGTAGGTGGGCCAGGAAAAACAATGCCAAATCCACACAGTCCATCCATGTGAAGTACCATGCGTCCACATAGTGCAACAGAAACACATGTCCAGGAGAACGTCCACACACATCGGCCTGATAGCGCACGTTAAAACCCACAATAAATACATAAATAATTAAAAACCCCTAATACACGCACTACACGTGCAGCAGGCACACCCTAACTGCAGGCTGCCAAACAACTGCACCCTCACTCCACACACAAATCAAAGCACCTCCAAGGGCCCGGCCCAAATCACCCTCAGGTACCACCCCAATGCATGTGACACAATGCAATTCCAATTCCCACAGACCCACCAATAACCCTCGCCCTCCTCTACTCCACCACAGGGTCCGATCCAAACGACGAGCTACAGGACACCCCTACCAGCACACCTGCAAAGAGGGCCAAGACCAACGGCCAGAGACCCTCCACCTCAGCTGCACGCATCAAGACACGGCAGCAGCACAAATCAGGTGGCAGCACAGAGGAGGGAACATCAACAGGCACCCCAGCAGCCAGCATGCCCACAACACCACCACCACAGGTCCCCCCAATGGATGCCACAGAAGGCACTGCCTCCGGTGGCAGCAGCACCATAGGTGACACCCCATTGATGGCAGCATGCTCCGACACAGAAAACGGGGATGCCGAAGTCAGATCCATCCATGACCTGTCCCAATCCCCCTGTCTGTCCCATCCCGTACAACATGAGGATACCACGCAGGGGCACCCACAAGACGACGACTGGCCATCCCCCACAAGCCCTGTGGCAATGCAACATGAGGACAACAGCCCCTCTGTGACACCCCCGCAAATGGCCTTGGCCCAGCAGAGGCAACAGTCCCTCGACCAGTTGATCGAACAACAGCAGCAACTGGCCACGCTCCTCAAGGACCATGCTGATGAATGTGGGGGCACTAAGGCAGACATAGAAACATCAACTGAGACACTTAGGGCACAAATCGAGAGTAGCACCGAGAGCCTGAGAGTCCAAATGGAGAGTAGCACCGAGAGCCTGAGAGTCCAAATGGAGAGTAGCACCGAGAGCCTGAGAGTCCAAATGGAGAGAAGCACCGAGAGCCTCAGGGGGGAACTGCATGCGACGGCCAAGGACGTATGTGCCGAACTTGCCGCAGTGCGCCGTGTGCTCACTGAGCTCTCGCAAACCCTTAGGGACATGCATGGACGTGAGCAGGCAGACACATCATCCGTTGCAAGCTCCGTCCAGGGCAGCCCCCAACGTAGATCTGGAAGGAACCTGCGCTCCACAGGCAGGGGTGCCCCTGATACCCGCAGAGGGGGCTTGCAATAGCGACAGCCCACTGACAATGAGCATCTTTGGACACTGGTGTTCGGGGGGGAGGTAGGGGGGTGGAGGGGGTGTGTTGGGCTCACTTGGGTGGCGGGTCGATAGGGTGTTCAAAATGACATCACATATGCCATAAAAAGTGCACGATCAACCAATGAGATGTGTGGACATTGATCTTTGTGTACTAGGCCATCATAGGCGTACAGTCCATATTGTGCATGTCCCAGACACACGCAGTGCCACGAGTCCCGTGTCCATGTATCAGCCACCAGGCGTGAGTGCTAGAAGCATACATCAATGAGATGCTGACAAATGTCACGGGCCTCCGGTGCCTCGCAGACTCCATGAGGTGCTGCCACATCCCCACCCTCATCATGACCATCATCAGGTGCTTGCAGTTCTGCGTCAGGGGGCATGGGCACATTTCTACGTACGCACATGTTGTGGAGCATGACACATGCCATCACCATCTTTGCAACCTTCTCATGGCGGTACAGGAGTGCCCCGCCAGACCTGCTGAGGCAGCGGAAACGGCCCTTCAGTAGGCCGAATGCCTGTTCTATGACTACACGGGTACGTGAGTGGGCATGGTTGTAGTCCTCCTCATGCTGGTCCCGTGGGTTCCGGACTGGTGTGAGGAGCCATCTCTTCAGTGGATATCCAGCATCACCTGTATGTGGACGAGAAACGTATGATGTGGAATGCCATTGATACGTACGCACACCCCCCCCCCTTCCTGCCAGGTCATTGCCAATTCACATACCCCACATCATCATGCATGTAATGAGACTCACTGAGTAGCCAGGATCTGTTCCCTGCGTGTCGCTCCATGTAGCGTGGTATTGTAGAGTTCCTCAAGACCATAGAATCATGGGTTGATCCAGGGAATCGGGCACAACAATGTGTAATGATCCTGTTGGAGTCACACACCATTTGTACATTCAGGGAATGAAATTGTTTTCGGTTGCGGTACTGGGCCTCCATGGCATGTGGGACGACCAATTCCACATGGGTGCAGTCGATGGCACCAATGCAACCCGGTATGCCGCCAAGTGCATGGAATCCCACTTTCGTGTTTGTAATTTCCTGCTCCAAGCGTGGTAGGGAGATGTAGTCGTCTGCGTGCTGCAGGAGGGCATCGAGCACTTGCAATAGTGTCCGTGAGAACAGTGGCTGAGAAATGCCATGCAACTGTCCGACTGTGTGCTGGTAGGTGCCTGTGGCCAGGAATTGGAGTACAGACACCACCTTCAGTAGGGGTGGGATGGCGGTTGGGCTATCTATCATGCTGACAAGGTCAGCCTGTGTCATGTCCACAATGGCGGCTATGGTGTCCCGGTCCAAACGGTAGAGGGTGTGGATCTGCTCATCAGTGAGGTTGAACGGATGTGCTCGGAGGCGTGGGATTGCGGGCTGCCTGCGTGGTGGTAGTGGCTGTGCTGGTGGGCCTTGCTGGCCCTGCCTTGCCCTCCTCCTCCTCCTGCGTCTCCTCCGTGCGGCCGGTTGTAGTTGGTGTTCGTCTTCCTCTTGGAGTTGGAGCACTTGCAGTGCTATCAGGTCCCCCAGGGCCAACATCGCGAGTCCTGCCGGTAGCATTTCGGTGTGGTTGTGGGAGGAGACTGGCTGTGCAATTCATGTGTTTTCAGGCTGTATGGCCTCCACCTGTGGTGATTCATTCCACCTGTGCAAACTGCTCTCCCCTTTGGCCGAGCACGTCACGCGCACAACGCTGCAATTCGGGGAATGGTATCTTGCTATTGCTATCATGTATTTGTACCCGATGGGCGTGTTGGATTGGTTGTTATGTTCATTCGGCTATGGTCCCATTGTTTCCCATTCTATCTGTGCAGTCGCGAACAGACTTGTGAAGGGTCAGTGGAACGTAGTACTCGAGTAACGGTGGGCCCTCATGCATCACTGTACCGAGTTGCAACGACGGGCGGGGCGTCCCATTCGTGGGTGAAGGCAGTTGCCATTTTCACACACAGCCGCACTCGATGGAATAATTAGTGATTTCAAACGGCCACAGATGCCTTTTCGACGTGATGTTGCAAATGAGGAATTCGAAGGGCGGCGCTTTCGGTTATCAGCTGGCGGCGAGGAGATGCCCACAGGTCTGACTGCAAATATAACGTTCTATTGTTCAATGTCCTTGAGACAGGGCCCATGGCGAGGGAGCAATGACTGATATGAATAGTTTGGGATGCGCATTAGCTACGTGGCCGATGAGGCCGGCCGTTCCCAAATACATGTTACTTCACAACACTTGAATTACGGGCTGGGGCACTGTGGATTTTGCAGGCTGCATAACGCACAGACTCAATGGATGTTTCTAATGTCATGTGAGTAAATATTCAGGCGTTTTGATCCCGGGATGAGGGAATGATGAATGGATGCATGGGCAGGTGATTTGATACAGAGTTTGCCATGTACAGGGCTTCTTGGGATCTATCCGCCTCCCCTACGCTATGTGATGCAGGCCTGCCATAGTGGGACCATCGTCTATCTGGCCTTGTTGAGCCCTCCCTGTCTCGAGGCGCCCTCAGACACTTGTGTCCATGCACGTTGACATTCCCATCTGATGGATTCTGTTTTGACAGACGCATGCACAGGTACACTCGTTTGTGATGGTGTTTGCACCTCGATATAGATGGTTATGAGTCGCAAGTGGTTTTGGGGTGGTGATGATCCTTTTGAGTGGGCTAGCATGCATATGGCTGTGGATTTCGTGTGATCATTGAAGTGAGTTGTTCGAATGTAGTTCTGATGGCCATTCTGTTCTTTTTCTTTTCTTTTGGTTGACAGGTATCTCCTCCCCTTTTGCCACTGCCATCTGTATGCCACTCCTGCAGATGGATTTTACTCCCGACACCTGCTGCTTCGTGTTAATCGGTGGAGCAGCATTACGATCTTATGGGACGATCGCCAATGGCCCACATGCCCTTACGCAGTACTGGTGTCTCGGAGCAACATTTCGGGCTTTCAGCTGGACTAGTGCCTCCCCATTGGGACAGCCCTGCGGTTCTGTGCGCTTCCATGTTGCCTTTTCGTACGTGAATGTGGCTCTGTGTACCATGGGGGTACAGGGCGACACACAAGTAGTGGCTGGTCATTTCTTGCGGATGCAGCCCACAATGGTGATTAGTGTTTTGGAGTTCATGGCCTGATGGCTGTATGGGCTTGGTGTCTTTGATGTGCATAAATTGCTATTCTGATTTGGCCCGTGTAGCGTTTTTCTTTGCAAGTGATGTGGCATATGCCTATTTGGGGGGCGATGTATTGTGAGGAGATCTGCATTGGGTTCCAGCTTCGGGGTTTAGTTGCGTGGTACTGTACTGGGCGCGTTTGCCTACTAAGCCCGTGAGGTCAGGGATGGGGGCTGCCTATATGACAGTTTGAATGTTGTCATGCTCAGGGGCGGGGGATTGGGTTTTGTGTAACAGATGCCGGTCAGCCAGGTGGACTGGTGGAATGATGTGATTTTCGGAATGTTGCTGGGCACAGGTGCCTGTGTTTGCGTGCGTTTCTTGGTGGGGGACTGTGGTCATGTCCATTGGGATGGCTTCTGTATTCGTGCCATCTGTGACCTGCAGCTCCCATTGGCCCCTCTTGTGTTGCTTTTGTTCGTTGGCATGCATGGGTGCTTTGTACATTTCAATGGTTGCATTGTGACTTCATTGCACCTACCGGGAGTTGTACTTTGTGGGCAGGGAGCGGTGTACAGGCACTCAGTGGGGCCGTTTACGGTTGGTTCGCGATGCCGTACTTCTCGCCATGGCGGAATGGTACATTCCGCCATGCCTGATGGCGTTAGGTACATGTCCGCTAGGGTCGGAATTGGCGTACCGTTGCACCATGGTGGTGTTTGCGGTTTGGCATGGCGCGCGCGCGCGTGCTTGGTGCAGTTAGCGTTGGCGTTCACTACGGTGTCGCTAATGGCTTCGTACTTTGCGGTGACGGGTCATAGTCGCACCGAGCGCTATTCGATGGCGGTATTGCATTTCCGCCATCGTTTTTCGATTTCCGCCAGGGTCGTAATGAGGGCCAATATGCCGGTACAGTCACGGTAAATCACTTTCACAAATCTGCATCCACAATATATGAATTTTGCAACTGTAAATAAAGTTCATGATGCTGCGTCGGCAATGTATTTCATCATTGTCACTGTATATCACTTTGATGATGATGCACTCACAAAATCCCTTTGCATTTTCAGTGTAATTCACGTTGCTGCTGTCTCACACACAGTATATGCTATCATTGTACTGTAAGTAACTTTCAAGATTCTCTGCCCCACCCCCAAACACATGCAGACATCTCTCTCACACACGCACATACACACTCTCTCACACATACAAGCATAAACGAACACACACACACATGCAAACTCTTGCAGGCAAACACACACACAAACACACACAGCATTATATGTAAACATGCCCACATCCACTCTGTTTATGTTATTTTCGCACACAGGGTGATCTAATTCTTCATTCCTTTCTCAAGGTTGGAAACAGGAACACATAGGGTGCATAAGCATGGCAGCATGGAAGATGTAGAACACCATGGCAGGGTTCAAGGCATGTATGGCAAGCAACTGATAGGCTATGGTATGCAGTGCCTTCAAACCACACACAGCTTCTCATTCCAACCTGCACAATCTACCCCTAAAGGGCTCTGCCCTTGACATGGAACCATTGGCCACTAGCTCCACCACTTCATGTGTCTGGGTATTCCTAGGGTTTCTACTCTACACAAGAGTGTCTACTCTAAACAGGTGCAGTGGAATGTGCTTTGCACAATGAATTTCTTCTGCTCGAGACAGTGGCAGCAGCAGATCATGCCATTGCTGTTCTGCCTTCATCCTCCGGTTCCATGTCATTATTTCGATCTTTGTAGGTCACCTAACCAAAAGACCGATTTTTTTTCACCAATTTTAAGCAGCCTTCACAAAGGGAAATAATGACATTTGTTCAGCCCCCCTATCCTCTCTTTATGGTTTTACTCAGAATCGGGGGGTTTAACTCCCCGAACCCTCCTCCCTCAGCCCCCACTGCCACCCTCCCCCCCCCCCAAAACCCCCCACCAAAACACCCACACGCAAACATGTACACAGAACACACACACCTTTTTCCCTCGTGGCTGCTCCGGGTCCTGCCGTGCCTGTCAGCGCCTGCGCGCACTCGTGTGTGTGGTGTCCAGTCATAATGTCGAACCAATAATGTCGAATTACAAAAATGTCGGATCCAAAAAGTCGAAAACAAAAATGTCGAATTTTTTATTTTTTTATTTATATATTTTTTTTGGGCTCCGGGGGTAAAAAAAAGGGGTAAATTTTTTTTTTTTTTTAAAAAGAGGGGGTTTAGGGGGGGAACCCCCCCCATTTCGAAAAAAAAGCAACCAAAAAAAAAAAAATTCAACATTTTTGTTTTCGACTTTTTGTTTTCGACTTTTTGACTTTCGACATTATTGGATTCGACTTTTTGGGCCTCATTACGACCCAGGCGGTAAGTTACCGCCTGGGCCGTGACTTTACCACCATGGCGTAAACTACGTTTACGCCATGGTGGTTGGCGGACTTACCGCCCCATTCCGAGGTCGGCGGGGCGGTAAGTCCCCAATCCCCATTTACCCTTCCCCATTCCCATTTTTGCCCCATAGGGCATAATGGGAGTGGGGAAGGCGTTAATTACGCCACCGTAAATTACGGTGGCGTAATTAACTCCATGGTACCTTAGCGCCATGGATTTTAACACCTGCTAAAAGCAGGTGTTAAAAGCGCCATGGCGCTAAGGGACCTCGTAGTTGGCGGTAAGGGGTCGGCGCAGCTAACGCTGGCGTTAACCCCTTACCGCCAGGGTCGTAATGAGGCCCTTTGACTATAAACCCGTGTGTGTCGCAGGGGCTGACAGCTCGATTTAGAAAGACCACTCTGTGCAGTCACAGAACACTCTTTCTAAATCGTTTTTTTTTTATTCGTTTTTTTGAAAAAGGTCTATTGACCTAATACCCACCCCCTCCCCATTTCTCGCTAGTAAGAATTAATTTCACATTCCTTTTAAGGTCCGTTGTGCTAAACTGACTTGTGTTTTCTGATGATCATATGGCACACTGCAACAAACTTCGTATTTTCAAAATAATACATCATTTTTAATATATATTTGTACCTCTTCCTTAACTACTCTAGCAACCTCTGCATCTGCCTGCAGAACTGATCAGACTGTGGGCCCAATTCATGGAATATTTGCCTGCTTCAAAGTGAATTTGAACTGCTGAAAAGTGACCTTGCACTGCCGACATAAACCCTGATTCATGGAACCGTGCAAAGTGTATTTTTGCTGTGCAAAGTCATGTTTTACTGCAAAAATGACTTTGGACGGACTTTGCACGGCAAAAATACACTTTGCACGGTTCCATGAATCAGGCTTTGTTTCGACAGTGCAAAGTCACTTTTAAGCAGAGCAAATTCACTTTGAACCGGGCAAATATTCCACAAATTGGGCCCTATAACTGTGAATATGTTATAGAACCGGAGAGGCTGAACTCGCCTGATCCACCCTTCCCGAACCTTGAAAGAAGTTGCTGGAGATTCAGATTGTTCAAAGTTTACCCAAGTAAGATTGCCTTGGCTTTTTACAAACCACCTAGCTAGTAGACTGGCGTGCCACTGTCCAAGTGCCCTAGACCTGAGTCTGCAACTTTTTGCTCTCCAGATGTTTAGGACTACAGCGCCCATCAGCCTTAGCCCAGCGCCCATCAGCCTTAGCCATCAAAGCCATTGGTTAAGGGTCATGGGAGTTGTAGTCCAAAAAATCTGGAGAGCCACAGGTTGCAGACCCCTGCCCTAGACCATGAATTTGCTTCTTCATCTGGTTCTGAATTAGTTAATCTTTTAACCGAACATTTTCAGACATATTAATCCAGATCCTTTCTTTCAATTTACTGGAACCCATTGTTTTATTTTCCTGTCTCAATGAAGGGCCGTTACATTTAACAAGAAAGGTCTCTTTTGGCATCACTGGAAGACGTTTGTAGTAATGCCACTGACACTTCTCCTGCCAGGGCAGCACTTTCCCAATTTGTATTTATTTTTTCTATTTATTGGGGAACAGTGAACACTTCGAACAGAAACACTGTACGAAAGAATACAACAGTGTCAGTAGCGATCACTTTGAGGCAGGGACGTCATTAAGGGGTCACCAGGGGTCGCAACTGTGGCCCCTGTGGTCTCCCTTGCTACCCCTGTGGTCTCCCTTGCTACCCCTATAAAATTTTAAAATTAAAAATAGATATTTTCTTTAAATACAAGCTCCTGGGCTATGGCCAGCACCATGTGGCTCTTTGCTTTTGGAGTGGCTGGCTTTCTTGTTCAGGCGTCTTTAAAAAAAGAAAGGGGGGTTCCACAAGTCAAACACTTTCAGCAGTGACCCTAAATAAGAAAGAATAGGAATAACAAATAAGTTGTCTTTCTGGAATTCTATACAATAATTGCTAGAATCATTAACTGTTTATTTCAGGCACACTTCAGGGGCGAGTCACTGATTTAGTCTGTTCTTAAACACCTCAACTCAGCCTTTCATCCTTATGAGGTCGATAAATGAGTACCAACAAAAGTAGGGTGATATTGTATGTGTATTTGCTCTATATGAAGAGCTTAAGCATAAGTGCTATATAATAACACATGATTATCATTTGGCCATGGACGTCTGCCTGCAGTCACAGTAATTTGGAAATATGGGCCTATACGCACTGATCGTAAAGATACGTATGGCAATCCATTGTTGTGTGAAATGTGTATCACATTATAGTTGAATTGAATTGAATTGATATTTTATTTATATCGCGCTCATGCACAAGTGTTTCAGATCACGACAAGGCAAGGGAAGGTGAACAGGGGAGAAACAAAACAACGATCTTAATAGGGCCAGTGGCATCGAGAACGTGCAAGTGCATGGGGGAGTGGGAGGGAGAAAAGTGCATGGAAGGGGGGAGAAAAGGAGAGTGCGGAGCAAGGAGAAACAGATAAATAATAATAAATGAATACATAATAAAGGCAACAAACAGTGGGAGTGCAGCCAGCAAGTGGCAAGTGCTGGGTTTAAGGCAGCAGGCCATGTAGGTCTGATAAGTGCAGGAAGAAAAAAAAGGGGGGACTGTAAGGGACAGATACAGACCCCAGTGCAAGGGGTGGCCCAGAGGCAGTGCGGGAGGGATAGTGATATTGTAACCATATTTTTTGTAGTGTACTTGGGAACAATGCTATGTGATGCCACTTCCTGTTTTGTCAAGGGGTGACAGGTCGTGTTCCATCGCTTCCTGTGATATCACTTCGGGGTGGGGTCAAATGACATCACTGATGTCATCGGAGGTCAAGGGTCATGTGATGTCACTTCCACTACCCCTGGCATTTTGGTGAAATGACGTCCCTGCTTTGCGACCTTTTTACAGGAGAGTGAAATGACAAAAGGACAGGGTGACGTCCAGGTGCTGAGGGGGGTCCCTAGTGGAAATGTGAACTTTTTCCAGTACTAGTGAATGAAATAATTAATGTGCAGTACATAGAAATATCCACATTAATTACAGTGCAGTGTTTGCAGGAATTTACAGTTATTACAGGAGGGTAGAGGAAGAACTCAGGGCGGGGAGATGATGTGGAGGGTGGGCGCAGTGTCACTCTGAAAAGAGGGGTGAGGTTTCAGGGAAGATTTTAAGGGCAGTATTCTGGTGATGGGTTTTATATCCGAAGGACAGGGGTTCAAGCGGGGGCCAGCGAGGGCCAAAGAGTGGAGGTGAGATGCGGCAGGAAGGGGGGGTGGAAGGATAGAGGGACTGAGTGGAGAACTGGTGTAAAATGAGGGAGTAGAGGGGAAGAGGAAGATAGACTAGGTAAGATAAGGAGGGACAGAAATACATCTAAAGTCAAGGAAGAAGGAAGAGAAATGTTTTTGGTTCACGTTTTCTGTTATATAGGGCCTTATTGCGAGTTCAGTGGTATTTCGGCGGTAAATCTGCTGAAATAATGCCAAATGGAATCACTGTTACCACCACTTGGTCCCGTGGGTTTACTACAGGGTTACAAGTGATGGCAGGTGGTACAAATCCCCATTTTCTGGAGTGCATAGGACTCTATGGGGGACTTTTGGCGATTTACTGCCCGCAGAATTACCGAGTGGTAATCTGCGGAATCTTGGAGAAAAAGTGAAGGCTTTACCTCCAGTTCCTCGACTTTTCCTCTAAAAATGGGCAGTTTTAACGCTCGTTATTCTGCCAGTGGTAAGAATTACCGGCACTTATTTCCCACACCGCCAGTGTCGTGGTGAGGCCCATAGTTCAATCATACTTGCATCTTCACCAGAAGAATATTTCAAAAGACTCGGATGGCTGAGAGTCCTCGCAGATCTGAAATCATGCCCTCATCTGACTCATTCTGCCAGTGGTAAGAAGGGGTGCGAATTACCGCCACTGATTTCCCACACCATAGTTTGATCATGCTTGCATCTTCACCAGAGGAATATTTCAAAAGCTTAAGATAGCTGAGAGTCCTCGCAGATCTGAAATCATGCCCTCATCTGACTCATTCTGCCAGTGGTAAGAAGGGGTGCGAATTACCGCCACTGATTTCCCACACCATAGTTTGATCATGCTTGCATCTTCACCAGAGGAATATTTCAAAAGGTTAAGATAGCTGAGAGTCCTTGCAGATCTGAAGTCATGCCTTCTTCTGACTCATACTTGGTACCTGTGCATTGGCCAGGTGAAGAGAACATGGCACGCGCCTGGTGCAGGTTTTGAAACATACCTTATGCAAAGGTTATCTGCTGTGATTGTGATTAACTTGAGGTCTGGGTTCAGCCATCCTGCTCTCTGCTGGGAGTGTACAGAGATTCCTGAAGGGCGAGATAATCGCTGGAGGCGCCACAGGAACTGTCTTCGCTTTTATTTTCTCATGCAATGAAGAGCTCGGCTTTGGAGGAGCCTGTGCACATGGAGAGAAAATGGGCTCGCTTCACAAGCAAGGTTTCGTTTATGAATGTCAGCCCTTAGTCCGGGTTCCTTTGTATATTTTCCCAGGCGGCTGCCATGTTTATCTCCTCTTGTCTCAGCGCTGCCTGATTTCTTATTGGCCAGAGGATCTGCTTCTGAACTGTTTTTAGGACTGTCCGTGTGATCCCCTGAACCGAGTGTGAATCACCAGGAAAGAAGTCAAGCCAAGCCTTTGGCATCCGAGGCTTGTTTCCATTAAAGGTGAACCATATGCAAGTCTTATGACGAGATCATGTCAAGCATTTGGCGGCTGCGGTTGAGCTTAAGAGTGCAGGCGTGAGTGCTGGCTAGCCGGCTGTCAGTTTGTGTGATTTTTGGTTGACCTTTTCTTGTGTATAGATGCTGTGAGAACAGGAGAAACATACTTAACCAATGACCATATCTTTTAGGGTGAGCAATATGCAAGTCTTATGAAGAGATCATGTCAAGCATTGGCGGCTGCAGTTGAGCTTAAGAGTGCAGGCTTGAGTGCTGGCTCGCCGGCTGTCAGTTTTTGTGATCTTTGGTCGACCTTTTCTTGTGTATAGATGTGGTTAGAACAGGAGAAACATACTTAATCGATGACTACATCTTTTAACGTTGCTTTAGACCAGCGCCAGCAGCTTGTCTTGCACCATTTGTGCCCTGATGCAGTTAAGCGTCTGCACTTTGTAGTTAAAGGTTTGGTAGAGAGGGTCAGAAGAACCAATTTTAGTTTACCCTCTACTCTGTGTTGGGGTTTAGGGTGTGCAGCAAGGGTTTTGTAGTGGCGGCTCTACTGATGTTTTGGACTTTGACACCTGTGATCGCTCACCATTGTCTATGTGGCTTAGGGCTGATGGGAAATGTAGTTCAAAACGTCTGTAGAGCCAACGGTTATGCTATGGCCACCATGGGGGCCGATTTCCATGAAGCACTTGCACTGCGTTTCTCACATTTTTGGTTTTAAAGATACTCTTGAGATCTTGGTCAATTAATATCACTTGCAAAAGGGTCTATAAAACTGGAGCAGCATAAAGAAAAACACTCAGGCCTGATTCTGAGTTGCATGCAATCATAGGAAAGTGTTCTTCCATGAAGGAGGAACACTTTCCTTACAAACACCATAGTCTAAAGAAAGATGGTGGTGCAGGGACATGAAAGCCTTGACTCTTGCATGTTCCTGATTTATGGCTTGACAAAAGCCCTAGCAACCATCAGGAATGCAGGGCAACCCTAGCAACCATCTGGAATGCAGGGCAACCCTAGCAACCATCTGGAATGCAGGGCAGCCACATTGAGTGGATTCGCCTCCCAGCAGCACTGGTATAGCATATCAAAAATAAAAGCTAAAATACGGCACCTGTGAGGTGCTGTTAAACTCTACTGCACACTTTTTTTTCTAGTTTACTCAGTTTAAGAAAACTTTCCTAAATTAGAAAAGTGGCAGGCTTTTAAGAAATGTTCGCAGTGCCACTGGTGCACATCTTTCCCCCACACAACGAAATATTTTTGCGGCTTTTGTTGTAGGAAAGCACGACATCTCCCTTCCAATACTTTCACCTCCCTCAGAATGATGGTGCTGGAAACTGGAGGGGAGGCTTGCATATTTCCACACTACTTTTATCATGAGCTATGAATTGGGCCCTCAGTGTGCGAGTCTGGATTTGGCATAATAATAACCAATGACAACTCTTCAGGGCTTTAAGTGGGGTAAGAAATTGAGGGGGGGCCCTCATTTGGGGGCGTGGCTTGTGGAATGGCCGTGGCATTAAAAAAGTACACAAACCATAGTAAGGTACGCAAACAGATATATAAATGCATGTAAGCATTTACATATTTGTATGCGTACCTTACTATGGTTTGTGTAATATGAAAGCCATCTTTTATAAACATCGAAATATGTAACGTATTTCTATGTTTATAAAAGATGGCTTGAAAAGTACACAAACCATAGTAAGGTGGGCACACAACTATATAACATTTATATATTTGTGTGCGTACCTTATGGTTTGCATACTTTTCAAGCCATCTTTTTAAAACATTTCTATGTTTATAAAAGATGGCTTGAAACGTACACAATTCAATCCATCTTTTATGAAGCTTTGTTGATGGACAAAGCCCGAGGCGTCTTTGTCCGTCGGCAAAGCTTTATGAAAGATGGCTTGAATTGTGCACTTTTCAAGCCATCTTTTATAAACCTCGAAATATGTCGAGGAGTCCCCAGGTTCGCCATGGGTTAAAGACGCTTCAGTGACCTGGGGAGGGGGTGTGGAAACAAAGGGACAGTAACTTCCTCTGGTGAGACCTTGCGCAAGGGTGGCTGGCACTTCTTTCAGCTTGCCTGACTTAATGGTGGGCGCATCTCCCGTTGCGGCTGCGGCCGTGGCAGTATAATGTGTCCCACCAACGTTGTGGTGGGACCCGGGGGCCCCAGCAGGCCCCTGGCTCAACCCCACTTTTAGGAGACTGCTTGGGCCCAGCCCCGGCTGGCCCCGGCTCACTTAAAGCAATGCAACTCTTGACTTCTAGGCAGCCTTGTAGCTGGTTAAGCTTTGCTGAGTTTTTCTGAGCAGCAAAACGTTCCTGTGTCCTACCTATGACGGTGACGTAAAACAACACTAGGTTTGAACGGGTGCCAAGAGTGAGTTTTCTTCCATGAATAACCTCCACCCGTATTCAATACCCTGTCCTCAGGATGAACGCAGAATATTCTGCGCCATGCTCACCGGATCCTGTGGCACGGCTGCTCGTAGTGCAGGGCACAGGGGTGATTTCTGGGTTGTGGCCCCAGCAGCACATTTGCTCTTTAAAGAATAATGGGTGCTCTGGCGAGGCAAAAAATACTGGAGTGCTCCGATATCTGCTATTCATCCCTCTGGGCTCTGCAACAATAGCATGAAAATGTGCCATTACAGAAGGCGTGGAGTGCAGATGATGTGCCCCTGAGATTCCATCCTCACTCCACTATGGAGTGCCAGGGCGCCATCAGAATTAGCCCTTTGTCGTGCAGGGGCCAAAACGGGCAGCAACAGCTCATTGGACCACTGTACCCCAGTGGACCGCATTCATTGCTAGCGTGACCAGATTGTGTTTTAAAATGGGACGGGCGATAGACATTGAAGCAGGACTACAGTTTTAGCGGTGATAAACACAAACAAAGGACTAAAACACAAATAGGACTCTGACAAAACTGCAGTCCTACTTCTATGTTGGTAACCTGTTACGGGGCAAATGACAGGGGATAAGGGGATGTTCAAAGACACAGAACTCTCATTGGAGGAGAGAGGCCAGGGAGGAAGGGGAATAAATGGGGGGGGGGTTGAAAAGCGAGCAGGGGGAGCGGCGCCAGGCCAATTTCGGCATTTGTCAATCGGTTCCCGGCAAAAACCAGGACCATAGCCACCTGTGCCTCCAATCCTGGGATGGGGCTTTAAAAACTGTTTTTAACTCTTGGGACGCCGGGACCAAGGGGCAAATACCGGGACAGTCCCGGTTAAACAGGGGCGTCTAGTCACCCTATTCATTGCATGAGTCTTTCACAGAGCATGTCAGAGATATGCCACCTACATCTGGAGAATTGGCATCAGTGAAGACAAACAATGGGCTTCGGAAATGAAGTCACGAGTCGTTCTCCGAAGCACACACGCAGAAGGTGTTTGAGTTGTGGTCCCACAAGTTATTTATTTATTTTTGAGTTTTATAGTGCAGTAACTTGTGGGGGCTTCAAAGTGCCTGGGAAAAACAAAAGAGGCTATTGGGTACAATACAGAGGTGTGACATATGTGCCAGGAATAGGGAGTATGGCAGGCGGCTACGCACCCAAGTACTCGGCTTAGGTACAGTCGTATCACAGATGGGTTACATAGTGCAGCTGACCATACCCTCACGGGTTACAGAAACTCTGGTGCTTGAAGGTTATTCATATTTTAACAAACTTTAAAAAAGTGGACATAGGAACAAGTCTGGTAACTTTTCTCTGGTCCATGACATGTCTAGTTTACGATACACAAATATGGAGGGAGGGTCAGAAAGAACAAGACGGACGCCAGAGTTTCTCTTCTTACACATTCTCTGTAGGTCAACTGGTTAATACAGAATAGAGAACAAAATGTTGTGATTTGAAAAACATGTCAATCATAACATTACAACAACGGCTGCAGCCTTGATTCTGAGTTTTGTAACAGCAGCATTTCCAGAAGCGGCCCCGATGAAGACGCCCTTGCTTAACAGTCTGTGCTGACACAACTTGATGGACATAGCGAACCCCTTAAGATGGCACGCAGGACTTTGTTTCCCAAAACCACAGTGAGCGCGAAGGCTGGAGGAAAGCCTTCAACCTAAAGAGCAATGACGTCATTTCACCTAAATGCCTGGGGTGGCAGAAGTGACATCACATGACCCTTGACAAATGGCAATTATTTCCTTTCCTTTTGTGATAGACTGTTTTAGCAGTACCTAAGGGGGAGGTTTTTGATAAATATGATGCAAATTGTGCATTTTAAAGAATATTTGTTCAGTAGCACTCGTCAAAACTACTAGCTGCATGCTGAAGTAACTCATCAAAGGGGCCCACTTATGTTATTTTGCATTAATATAGCGCCTTATGTATCATTGGTATGATCTCAAAGCGCTGGTAGGTTGAACGCCCTCTGGAACCGTAGTTCAAGTCAGTTGAGAGAGAGAGTCGTAAGGTGCGTGGGTGCACCGGATATGTGTGCAGCTGGTGTGGCACTTGCATGATAGCTGCTTCTTAGAGGTAGGTGTGGTGGTTGGGAGGTCAGGAATATGTGTTCATTCTGGAGGGTTTAGACCCAGACTGATTTCTGGCTGCGTTAGGCCTGAGGAGACTCTCAGGCTAGCAGTGTGTGCTCAGCTAGCTGTGCTTAATTACGATGTTGAGGAGTAAGAGGCAGGTGTTAGCATGAGAACAGCTATACCAAATGTGTCATAGTATCGCTGTGTTCTAGTTGAGTGGTGGTGTATAGGAGAGAGTAAGCGTGGTAGTGTGATATGGTGGTTTTCAGTGAGGCCGTTCCATCCACTCTATCCATTCTGTCCTTTCCGTGCACTCCATCCACTCATCCGATCCATCCACTCATCCGATCCGTCCACTCCATCCAACAAAGTGGATGGACCAATGGGAGGGGGGGTGTGTGGAGCGTGGGAGTCAGGAAGAGGGTGCGGGGAGGGAAAGGAAACAAGGGGGCTGGTCAAGGGGCTGGGGACAACACAAATTACTTAAGCAGACAAAATATGAACAACTATTTGCCCACAGCACTCACCGAGCTCCGAGGTGGAAAATCCGTATACATAATTCCCCCAGGAATAGGAACACCAAAGACTACATTGGCAGGTTTCAAACATTGCTGCAGGGCAAGAAGGACTAGGCATTTGTTGTAATCAGCCATTCTATTGAGATTTTAGCTCGAACAGACCTTTTGAAAAGGCTCTGACAGAGATCAGCATTTACTGTATTAGAGCTGCAGCTAATTTTAGGATTCTGTGAGAATGGGCCGCCCTGGTATCAGACTGCCAGTTCAGTCACTCCAATTTAGAGAAAATGGAGCAAACAAGGCCACTGCATCAGTTGTTGAGGAATCCCAACCACCCATCCTGGCTGAAGCCAGTGGTTGTAGCTCACAGGACTGAAGAGCGCCCCCTTATCTGGGACCGCCTTCACAACTGCCGCCCTTTGGGGTGGAACTCCTATGACCCCAAAACCCCCAAACAAAATCCTGCCTACAGTCCATACTCACCATCCACTATATACATCCGGACCTTGACATTACTCCCCACAGTTCCAGGTTGAAATGATCCATGCCAACCTCTTCACAGAGGAATCACATCCGTTGCAAAAGTATGGGTTCCTAATCTCCCCCCACCCCTCTCCCAACTCCCAGTGCCTGGCAAATGCAAGCCCTGCTTCATGAAATGCTCCATATTTTGTTAACCCTTCTTCTAGATTTATCCATTGCTGCGTTGACGCCGCTCCCCGCCACACATTCCTAGGGATCACCTCTGACCAAGTTTCTCACACTCAGGAAGCATTTGCCATAGGCTCAAACCTACACCCCCCCAACCCTCCTTCCAGATTTCACCTTTTAACTGCGCTCCTGAACGCCCGTGAAAACTTGCTCTTCAATCTCACTTCTATCCTTATTGTCCTTGATCAATACTCTGACAGTCAACCATGGCCATCCTGCTATATCATCTCTGGGACAACCTTGGTATTACTGATCAGGCCCTGGCCTGGTTGACTGCTTTTCTCACCGACCCCCTCAACCCCCAGCTCCAACTGGGGTCTTCCCTCTCTTCCATCTCTCTACTAGTGGTGTTCCCCAGGGGTCTAAACACTTGTCCTGGCTCTTCAACCACTACGAGACGACTCTTGCCCACCACATCGCTACTTTATGCTCCAATTTGCAATGGTATGAAGATACCATACTTCATGCTCCCCTCAGCTTCTTCCCTCATACCAAACTTGTCTGGCCACAATTCAGGAATGGTGTACCGCCAATGATCTCTGCCTTGATGACAGTAAGGCAGATTCTCTTCATTGGGACACCGTCTTCCCCCCTTTCCGACCACTCCTCTTCCTGCTCCTTCCTGGAGGTCAAGAACATTGGTGCCATCTTTGACTGTACCCTCTCCTCTCCCTGATGTCTCCAAGAAGCTGCACCTCCAGGTTTTCTTCCTTTTTCTCGTTTCTCGCTCTCCCTTACCACCACCCCACTGCCCCACCAGAAGCTCAATCTCCAGAGCGCCGGTACTCATTAGGCCGGACTACTGCAACAAGCCTCTTTCTAAATATTCCTGCCACTACAAACTTATCAAGACAGGACTGCAAAGCTGTCTCAAATACAGGGATCGCATCTCTCGAGCTCTGAAATCTCTTCACCGGCTCCTGGTGACTGCAAGAATTAACTTGAAGACCCTCTGCATTGTCCATTCTGGGGCCTGTGACCACCACCACCTCAAACTTACTCTTCCAAAACATCCGCTTTCAAGCGGTCCGCTCCTGCACCTCCAACTCTAGAGGGTCAGAAGCTTCTCCTGGCAGTTAAAATCCGTCTCCTCAGCTGCGGCCTCCCTCTGGAACAGCCCCCTTGCAGCTCTCAAACTTGAGCAGAACCAGAACACCGCCAGAAGCAATTCAAGACCTTCATTTCCGCTTTCTCTTCCTCTCCCCTGCAGATGCACCGTACACCCTCTGAACTCGGGCCCAGGAAACTGTATGTCCAGTTGCCCATCACACTGCCCCCGGGCTCCACAGCACTTCAGGGTCTGTTATCTGCAACCCTACATTCTCTCTGCACTTAGAATCCACCTATGGCTGCAGGGTTAACTGCACTTAGCCCTGGCACTCCTCCCCTCTTCCCAACACCTGAAGGACACAAGGCCTAATAAGATTATTATGTTGTCCTCCCTGGTTTCCACCTCCTGCTCTTGTCACGCATAGCAACACTTGTGCACAAGCGTGGTATAGATGTCACATCACTCACATCTGCCATTTCCTTGTGGCACATGGCAGACCCATGAGAGCGAAATGAGCCATCTGCAGAAGCAACTAACAGTGGTATTGCCTCATGCTGAGCCCCCCCAATCCGAGGAGTGGTGCAGCCCCCTCTTCCCAGATTGCTTTCAAAAGGGAATAGAAGCAGATATGCCGTCACTTTACCAGCTTTTTTTTCAAGTTCATGCCCCCTTGCGTCATGCAGGCCCCACAGTAAATATCACTGCTCTAAAGTGTACCATGGACCCCCGACATGCCCAGAGTTCTGCTTCCTATTGTCCCTACAGGGATTTCCCCCATGCACAGTGTTGGTTACTTCCCGCTGTTGCTGGGGCAAGGAAAGCCGAGTTCGAAATACCAGCGGCTGAACCAGAATTGCATCAGCAACATTCTGTACCTTGTGGCCCAAGTGCACACATGAATGATCATGTGCTGTAACAGCCACGTGTGTGAAGGTCACAGTAAGCGGTAAACATGGGCAGGGGCGTTGCTAGGGGGGGCTAAGGGGGTTAAAGCCCCTGATCATTTGGTTGTAGCCCCAGATAGAATCTCAGGAGCTACAGCCAAAAGACTAGCTAGCCCCCAGTCCCAACAGTTCCGACATCAGCTTAGCCCCGGGTCTTTTCCAGACCTAGCAACTCCCCTGAAGATGGGTCAAATACGTGTGCAATTTTGCGACATCTCGTGCTCCTTTGCTCCTAGTCCTGGCAATACACCAACACGGACATCTTTGGAAAATACTCGTTGCGAGAAGGAATACATACCGTTCAAGAGAACAGGATCACGCTGTGTAGTACCTCTCTCATGCTTCTTCAGATTCAACGACTGGGTATCTAATTTTTTTCCAGCGAATAAAGTGGGTGTCTTTTTCCCTGCTAGATTTCCCACTCCCATATATAGCTTTGTGGCCAACCCAGAACTGACCATGCCTGAATTTAGTTAAGTCTGGCATATGCGAATACCAATCTGGGGTATAGTTAATTCCCGCCTGGGAGGTCAGCAGTTAGCCTACGGTAAATGCCTATTAAGCTCAGGAAATATATACTGAATTTTGGCTACTAAAAACTATACTTGGCTATAACCAGTTCTCCGTCACTGCTTAAATTGATAATCCTGGGCTGCTCTACCACTTAGTGCCAGGTGAAACGAAGGGATTTCCTAGTACCCGATCCAAATATCTTAACCCCATGACTACAGGATATTCCCAAGGGATCCAAACAGTAGCAAGCTACTAGCCGACTGAAAAACCAAAACAACATTCAAAGTTAACAGCAAACTATTGATTACATCACGGGCAAAATGGTAAGTGGGGCATTTCTCAAGTTTAGGGCCATCATTTGCAACTAAATGACATATGAACCATTCCCTGGTCGTTCCAATTCACTTACCTCACCAAAAACTCCAAAGTACACTTTAATTTGTTCTTCAGTTGTATCAGGGCTCAGGCCACCTAGGAACACTTTCTTTGGGGGCTGCTTCTCCTGCAGTGCCTTTGCTCTTTTGGGATTCATCAACTTTCCATCCAGCTTGTCCTCCTTTAGTTCCAAGACCTTACCAACATTGATAAAAAAATGTGTGTCGTCATCATCTAAAGGCAAGTGCAGTTTACCAGAAAACACCTCCCATAAAGGCTTACTGAGAAGCCAACTGAGGTCCATGCTGACCTTAGAAGTTGCTTTGATTAAGGATGTATTCATAAAATTGGCTTAAGCCAATATAGGCATAAGCGCATGTTTTATTGGTCCATCCACTGTTTCTTTACATGCAGCAACTTCAAATATTAATGATCGATCATATAGAATAACACAGGCCCTCATTACGACCCTGGCGCTAAGTGAAAAACGATGGCGGTAAATGGTTACCGCCATCGTTTTCCGCTAGGTCCGATCATGACCCGTGACCGTTAACTACGATGCCATTAGCGGCATCGTAGTTAACGCTGCCGCTAACTGCGCCAATGGCGCGCGCACGCGACCTCCCACACCGTACTTAGCGCCATGGCGTAAAGGTACGCGAATGCCGACCCAAGCGGACATGCACCTAACGCCATCACCCAGCCCGTTAAGTACCTTACCGCCATGGTGCAAATTACGCCATCGCGAACCAACCGTAAAGGGCCTTGTGCAGTGAATCCAGCTGCCACAGGCGCACAGAATCAGCACAGGTGGAGGCAATACAGAGTCAGGAAGTACAAAAAGAGCACACCCAACCCCTTCCCAGACCCAGTCACACTCCACAATGATTCCAATAGGACTAGCAATGTTGGGGCTGGAGGACCTGATAGCAATGCAAGTGCTACAACTTCAACTACAACAACAACAACAATAGGCTGCACAGAGGAGACGCAGGAGGAGAAGGAGGGCAAGGCAGGGCCAGCAAGCCCCACCAGCACAGCCAGTGGCACCACGCAGGCAGCCCACAATCCCACGCATCAGAGCCAGTCCATTCAACCCCACCGCTGAGCAGATCCACACCCTGTACCGTTTGGACCGGGACACCATCAACACCATCGTATACATGATACACAAACAGCATGATAGAAACACCAACCGCCATCCCACCCCTACTGAATACCCCACCTGGCTGTGAGTAGCAGAGACAACGGAGCCAGATCATACCCTAAAGCAGCACAAACTTCAGCTGACACCACTAAACCTAATGCCCGATGTATGCAGCCCCACCACGTGAATGAAGGTGTGCCCCAACATTGACACAACCATCTGCAAGTGCATTGTACCAATTCACACCACATTGACCTCAACGAAATGCACCTACATGCACGTCACCAGACACCATCCACTGAAAGGCCTGTCCCCATAACTGCGCACGAATGAGGCACATGACGGACAGAAACATCAACACACCATCACACAGACAGCAAGGCCCACAAAATGTCCCTATCAACATCAGTATTGCTCACTGGGGTCATGATGATGCTGACAGCAATGTTGCAATGATGTGAGCGTTGACCTCACAGGACACGTGCCAGGCCACCAAAACAAACGGTATGAACGAACACAGTGGATGGACACTCACAAGGCACTTTACCCCCCTGCATACATTGGTTGATGGCATGCACCACATTCCATAGGAGCCATGAGCATATACTGGTCGCATAGTGTGAATCAATTAGTGCATTCAAAAGAGGTCCGAAGTAACAGTTGGATGCAAGCCATGGTGGCACGTCATGTTTTGAAATAGACGTCATGACTGACACATACATTCTCGCCCACATACAGGTGATGCAGGCTATCCCCTGAAGAGGTGGCTACTTACACCAGTCCGGAACCCACAGAACCAGCACGAGGAGGACTCCAACCGTGCACATACACGTACCCGTGCGGTGATTGAGCAGGCTTTTGGCCTATTGAAGGCACGGTTTCGCTGCCTCAGCAGGTCTGGTGGGGCACTCCTGTACCACCATGAGAAGATGGCAAAGATCGTCATGGCATGTGTCATGCTACACAATATGTGCGTCAGACGCAATGTGCCCCTGCCCCCTGATGCTGGACTGCAACCACCTGTCGATGAGGATGATGAAGGTGGGGATTCGGCAGCACCTCATGGAGGCGGCGATGCACAGGAGGGGCGTGAAATGCATAGTACTCTGATCAACCAATTATTCTAGCACACGCGAATGGGGGGTGTCACCTGGAGATGACGATTGTGGCACTGTGTGCGTCTGTTATATGGACACTGGGGACTGTTTACCAATACATCACACATACGCAATGAGCAATGTCCACACATCTGATTTGTGCAAATATGAAAAGTGTATTGTGAAAGTGATTTTGTTGAACACACCCACTCCCCCCTCCCCCCTGAACACCCCAACACACCCACTCCCCCCTCCCCCCTGAACTCCCCAACACACCCACTCCCCCTCCCCCCTGAACTCCCCAACACACCCACTCCCCCCTCCCCCCTGAACTCCCCAACACACCCACTCCCCCCTCTCCCCTGAACTCCCCAACACACCCACTCCCCCCTCCACCCTCCCCCCTGGAATCCCTACAAAGGTGTGAGTAAGTCTGTGCAGCAGTGTCTGATGCAGGATTTCTCCACTGTCCGGCCACTATTGGCAGCCCCCTCCCCTGGCCCCCGGGGCACCCCTGCCTGTGCTGCGCAGGTTCCTCCCTGATCGGCGGATGGGGCTGCTTGGTGTCGAGCTGGCAGCCGAGGAGGTTCCTGCCTGCTCATTTGGACGCATGTCCCGAATTGTCTGCACAAGTTCAGTGATGGCGTGCCGCACAGCGGAGAGTTCTGCGCAGATGTCCTTTGTGGAGGACTCTATAGCAGCCTTCACTGTCTCCGCACATTTCTCCATTGCTGCCGTTGACCCCCCACATTCTGCAACATGCTCATTGAGGAGCGAGGATAGTTGCTGCTGCCGGGTGACGATCTCCTCCAGGCTTAGTTGTTCTTTCTGGGCCATGGCTAATGGCAGTGGTATTCCCATTGGGCTGCTCACCTCCTGCAGCGGGGATGGAGAGCCTGGCCAATCGTCATCCTCTGACTGCCCCTGTGTAGCACCCGCATGCGGGCTGCTTAGGGACAGGTAGGGGGAATGAGGGTGGGCAGTGGGGCTTCCAACATCAGACTCCTCAATGATCCCTCCTTCGCTATCGGAGGAGGCTGCAATGGCAGCAGTTTCCCCAATAGTGCTGCTTGCAGCAGAGCCTGTCCCTTCTGTGGGCACGATTTGGGTAATGGCTGCTGCTGCTTCTGTGCTGCCTGCTGGGGTGGCTGTCAGTGCCCTGTCCTGTTTTCCTGGCGTGGATTTTGGCTGCTGTGGGGTTTTCCTCGGGACGGCAGAGGTGGAGGGTTGTGGTGTTGGCACAGTTGTCCTGGCCCTCTTGGTGGGTGTGGAGGCAGTGGTGTCCTCATCCTCAAGGTCGGAATTTGAGCCTGTGGTGGAGCAAAGGAGGGAAAGTGTTATTGATGGGTCTGTGGACATTGGGCGGGCATTGTGACGACTGACATCTTATCAGTTAGTACATGCGGCACATTTGAGGCAGGGGAAAACAGGTTGTCTCCCTTTTGTGTGGAAGTAGCATGGAGGTATGTGGGTGCCTGCAGTTAGGGTGTGCATACTGCATGTGTACAGGGTGGAGATCGGATGTATCTGTGGGCAGTCTCCTGTTGCATTTACACTATGGGGCAACATTGTACTTCACATGAATGGACTTTGGTGATTTTTGCATGGCTTGATTTGAGCCACCTACCTGCATCGCCTGATGTCGGGGCTCCTCTCTCCATTCCTCCTACTCCTTCTATGCTCTCCATTCCGATGGTGGAGGCACAGATTTCCTCCCATGGCTGCAATTTGATAGGGGACTGCGATCCTCCACCGGTTTCCATGGCCAGGTTTCTGTTCGCCGATAGTATGCTCCTGACTCTGAGCCGGAGATCGTCCCACCGCTTGCGGCACTGTCTCACATTGCGGGGTTTTGTTCCCACGGCACTAACCCGCTGAGCTACCAGTGCCCATATGGCCTTCTTCTTGGCTATGGCCGGTCTGGTCATTTGGTTGGAGAATACCACTGCGGCGTTCTCCTGGAGGGTCTCCGCAAGCATGGTGAGCTCCTCTCTGGTGAAGCGGTCTTGCCGCTGGCGGTCACAGGCTTTCTTAACCACTCTAGGCATTTTCAAGCAGGAAGAAGGTTGATGATGGTATTTGCCGGGTCCCAGGCTCGGATGTCCAGTGGTTGCGGAGGATGGCAATGGATTGTGTTTTTAAAGATGGCCGCCGTGCTCTTTCCCGTTCCGCCGCGGTGACGCTACTTCCGGTTCCGCTTATCTACGGTCACCGCTAATTGCGGTGACCGCTAACTACGGTCACCGCTATGAACGGTGGTCGGGGTGGCGGTGGTGCACCTTGCGCGGCATACGATGCCGGTAGGTGCCGTTTTGGGGGCATTAACGCCATGGCGCAGTTTACATTACCGCCATGGCATAATGCTCGTGCGCGATGGGTCGTAATATGGCGCTCTTATCGCCATCGGACCATGGCGTTAACGCTCATTACGCCATGGCGGTAATTTCGATTACTTAGCGCCAGGGTCGTAATGAGGGCCACAGAGTCCGTTGTCAATCAGAGGTGTCTTCGGGTGTTAAGGGCTGGGATGTCATTTTCGCAGCCCGCATGACTTTAGTGAAATCACACAAATAATGACTTGTCAGACACCATGAGCACCAGTCTAGACTTTATAAATCAGACTCCAAGTGTACCACCCAGACCCACATCTAAGAGTGCTCTCGTAACTGCCCGCCCATTTTAACGGATTCAATGGGCCTCATTACAACTCAGGCGTTAAGGGTTAACGCCACCGTTAACCCTTAACGCCTGATTCTGATTTTAACGCCTGCTTTTAGCAGGCGTTAAAATCCATGGCGCTAACCTGCCATGGTGCTAATTACGCCGCCGTAATTTACGGCGGCGTAATTAGCGCCTTCCCCACTCCCATTATGCCCTATGGGGCAAAAATGGGAATGGGGAAGGGAAAATGGGAAATGGGGATTTACCGCCCCACTCACCTTGGAATGGGGCGGTAAATCCGCCATCCACCATGGTGTAAACAGAGTTTACACCATGGTGGTAAAGTTGATGCACTTAGCACCAAGGTTGTAATGAGGCCCAATGTGTTCATTTAATTTCTATATAAGAATTCTTTTTTGTTGCCTTTTTTTTTAGGGTAGTCAGGGAGACCTCAGGGGTCCCAGGTGTGACCCCGGGCGACCCCCAAATGACGTCCCTGCTCCAGAGAAATAGCCTGTCATGAGTTGTAGTAAGCAGCGGAATGCAAAGAGCGAGTACACGCAGGCTTCCCTGGCGGAAGGGGTGTGGCAGGCGGAGCAAGCCGCCAATCATCACTTGCTGAGCCCTTCCACTGACTTGCTCTGCCCACTCTAAAGGCCTTGTAACCAATCAGCTGCCTCTGCTTCCCATTTCGGTGCCTTTTCCTTAGCAATCATCCTGTAGAAAAGCATCCTGGGAAAACAAGTGAGAACCTTGGGAGGAACTTGTGAGGGCGAGCCCATGGGGTGTTTGTTATGTTTCTGGGAGCTATACCGTGCACCTCTGCCGTTTGCCTGGCCTCCAGGAGCTGCGGCAGATGTGGAAGACGGGAGTGGCTTCGGTTAGTGGCAGGAGAGGGAAAGTGCAAGACAGCTTTGCCGCTGCTCTGATGCGCGCCGCTAAGAAATACCCAGCTGCTGTGTGCAGTCCGCGTTGTGTGTTGAAGGCCTGGCGCAGTGGTGCGAAAGTGTATGCAGATTTCACTCTGGACACTATATTACAAGCACAAGAGTAGTGTGTTTTTTACACAGTGTTTGATACAGCAGCGTTTTCCACTTCCTAATGCAGGCCAGATGTGTTTCCATTAGCGTGCAGCTGGCGCCTCACCACACCAATGGTGGGGGTACCAGCCAACCCCCAGACTCAGTGAAATTAGGGTCGAACCGAGCCCTGAGGCAACCTGCTCCCAGAAGAAAGACAGATGGGGGCTGCATGCCAGGGTCTTATGTCTTTACACCATGCCCTAGTGCCCACAGTGACCTGACCTAATGGGGGCTGGGGTTAAGAGGTTTACCCCTGAAGATATCTAATACAGCATCCTCTTAGCATGCAACATTGCATTAATTTAAGAGGTTTAACCCTGAAGGTACCTAATACAGCATCCTCTTAGCATGCAACATTGCATTAATTTAAGAGGTTTAACCCTGAAGGTACCTAATACAGCATCCTCTTAGCATGCAACATTGCATTAATTTAAGAGGTTTAACCCTGAAGGTATCTAATACAGCATCTTCTTAGCATGCCACATTGCATTAATTTAAGAGGTTTACCCCTGAAGGTACCTAATACAGCATCCTCTTAGCATGCAACATTGCATTAATTTAAGAGGTTTACCCCTGAAGGTACCTAATACAGCATCCTCTTAGCATGCAACATTGCATTAATTTAAGAGGTTTACCCCTGAAGGTACCTAATACAGCATCCTCTTAGCATGCAACATTGCATTAATTTAAGAGGTTTAACCCTGAAGGTACCTAATACAGCATCCTCTTAGCATGCAACATTGCATTAATTTAAGAGGTTTACCCCTGAAGGTACCTAATACAGCATCCTCTTAGCATGCAACATTGCATTAATTTAAGAGGTTTACCCCTGAAGGTACCTAATACAGCATCCTCTTAGCATGCAACATTGCATTAATTTAAGAGGTTTACCCCTGAAGGTACCTAATACAGCATCCTCTTAGCATGCAACATTGCATTAATTTAAGAGGTTTACCCCTGAAGGTACCTAATACAGCATCCTCTTAGCATGCAACATTGCATTAATTTAAGAGGTTTACCCCTGAAGGTACCTAATACAGCATCCTCTTAGCATGCCACATTGCATTAATTTAAGAGGTTTACCCCTGAAGATATCTAATACAGCATCCCACATTGCATTAATTTAAGAGGTTTACCCCTGAAGGTACCTAATACAGCATCCTCCTAGCATGCAACATTGCATTAATTTAAGAGGTTTACCGCATCCTATATCTAATACAGCATCCTCTTAGCAACATTGCATTAATTTAAGAGGTTTACCCCTGAAGGTACCTAATACAGCATCCTCTTAGCATGCAACATTGCATTAATTTAAGAGGTTTACCCCTGAAGGTACCTAATACAGCATCCTCTTAGCATGCAACATTGCATTAATTTAAGAGGTTTACCCCTGAAGGTACCTAATACAGCATCCTCTTAGCATGCAACATTGCATTAATTTTAGAGGTTTACCCTTGAAGGTACCTAATACAGCATCCTCTTAGCATGCAACATTGCATTAATTTAAGAGGTTTACCCCTGAAGGTACCTAATACAGCATCCTCTTAGCATGCAACATTGCATTAATTTTAGAGGTTTACCCCTGAAGGTACCTAATACAGCATCCTCTTAGCATGCAACATTGCATTAATTTAAGAGGTTTACCCCTGAAGGTACCTAATACAGCATCCTCTTAGCATGCCACATTGCATTAATTTAAGAGGTTTACCCCTGAAGGTACCTAATACAGCATCCTCTTAGCATGCCACATTGCATTAATTTAAGAGGTTTACCCCTGAAGATATCTAATACAGCATCCTCTTAGCATGCAACATTGCATTAATTTAAGAGGTTTACCCCTGAAGGTACCTAATACAGCATCCTCTTAGCATGCAACATTGCATTAATTTAAGAGGTTTACCCCTGAAGGTACCTAATACAGCATCCTCTTAGCATGCAACATTGCATTAATTTAAGAGGTTTACCCCTGAAGGTACCTAATACAGCATCCTCTTAGCATGCAACATTGCATTAATTTAAGAGGTTTACCCCTGAAGGTACCTAATACAGCATCCTCTTAGCATGCAACAGTGCATTAATTTAAGAGGTTTACCCCTGAAGGTACCTAATACAGCATCCTCTTAGCATGCAACATTGCATTAATTTAAGAGGTTTACCCCTGAAGGTACCTAATACAGCATCCTCTTAGCATGCAACATTGCATTAATTTAAGAGGTTTACCCCTGATGATATCTAATACAGCATCCTCTTAGCATGCAACATTGCATTAATTTAAGAGGTTTACCCCTGAAGGTACCTAATACAGCATCCTCTTAGCATGCAACATTGCATTAATTTAAGAGGTTTACCCCTGAAGGTACCTAATACAGCATCCTCTTAGCATGCAACATTGCATTAATTTAAGAGGTTTAACCCTGAAGGTACCTAATACAGCATCCTCTTAGCATGCAACATTGCATTAATTTAAGAGGTTTAACCCTGAAGGTACCTAATACAGCATCCTCTTAGCATGCAACATTGCATTAATTTAAGAGGTTTACCCCTGAAGGTACCTAATACAGCATCCTCTTAGCATGCAACATTGCATTAATTTAAAAGGTTTACCCCTGAAGGTACCTAATACAGCATCCTCTTAGCATGCAACATTGCATTAATTTAAGAGGTTTACCCCTGAAGGTACCTAATACAGCATCCTCTTAGCATGCCACATTGCATTAATTTAAGAGGTTTACCCCTGAAGGTACCTAATACAGCATCCTCTTAGCATGCAACATTGCATTAATTTAAAAGGTTTACCCCTGAAGGTACCTAATACAGCATCCTCTTAGCATGCAACATTGCATTAATTTAAGAGGTTTACCCCTGAAGGTACCTAATACAGCATCCTCTTAGCATGCCACATTGCATTAATTTAAGAGGTTTACCCCTGAAGATATCCAATACAGCATCCTCTTAGCATGCAACATTGCATTAATTTAAGAGGTTTACCCCTGAAGGTACCTAATACAGCATCCTCTTAGCATGCAACATTGCATTAATTTAAGAGGTTTAACCCTGAAGGTACCTAATACAGCATCCTCTTAGCATGCAACATTGCATTAATTTAAGAGGTTTACCCCTGAAGGTACCTAATACAGCATCCTCTTAGCATGCAACATTGCATTAATTTAAGAGGTTTAACCCTGAAGGTACCTAATACAGCATCCTCTTAGCATGCAACATTGCATTAATTTAAGAGGTTTAACCCTGAAGGTACCTAATACAGCATCCTCTTAGCATGCAACATTGCATTAATTTAAGAGGTTTACCCCTGAAGGTACCTAATACAGCATCCTCTTAGCATGCAACATTGCATTAATTTAAGAGGTTTAACCCTGAAGGTACCTAATACAGCATCCTCTTAGCATGCAACATTGCATTAATTTAAGAGGTTTACCCCTGAAGGTACCTAATACAGCATCCTCTTAGCATGCCACATTGCATTCATTTAAGAGGTTTACCCCTGAAGATATCTAATACAGCATCCCACATTGCATTAATTTAAGAGGTTTACCCCTGAAGGTACCTAATACAGCATCCTCTTAGCATGCAACATTGCATTAATTTAAGAGGTTTACCCCTGAAGGTACCTAATACAGCATCCTCTTAGCATGCAACATTGCATTAATTTAAGAGGTTTACCCCTGAAGGTACCTAATACAGCATCCTCTTAGCATGCAACATTGCATTAAGGCCCGTGGAATAAAGGAAGGCCAGCTCAGGAACTCTTTTACTTGACCCCATAACTGGATTCACTTTTTACTTCTCCTGAATGAAACTTCAGCTAGCAGGTGACACATCAGAATAAATCACCAATCAAAAACATGCACAAGCCTCCCAGGGTGCTTGCTGGGGCTGCTATCACTCCAGTGCACACTTAACTAGTGCCCGAAGAGAGCGCCTGAAATGGGCACAACTAACTGCAATTTTTGATTAATGCAATTCTGGATATTTGAGAATCTGGAGTTGAATCTGTGAAATTTGTATGAGTGTAAATGGATTTATTTTGTGAATTATGCAAATACAAAGAAACTCCTATTACATTTGGAAAAAAACATAATCTTTGGCAATTATTGAATACGTAAAAAGAAAGAAAAAGATATTGTTTGGTTTACAATACAAATAGGTGTGCAGAGGACGGTAGTGTTCCACAAGTGTGTGGACATCTGCTGATCTTCCACAACTAAGGAAAGCAACCGGCAAGTCACAGATAGTTACCAACCTCCCACGAGCTGGTGGCCCTCCCCCTGCATACCTTTGAATGCATGATACATTCATCAGAATCTCATCAGCAATGACTTTATATCATGCAGTCAGCTGCAGGCTGCTGGGGTACTCTTTTTATAGATGTTAACGGTAGGGATCTCCTACTCCTAAAGAACCTGTCTTCTGGCTTTCTGGGAGATGCACCCTTGTCACTCCAGCCAGAACCCCAGTTGTACGACCTCATCTCCATCCAGTAGGCAACCCCTTCTTCTTGTTAGCCCAAACCTGCGTTGTCAAAGGTGGTGACAAAGGGCACTCGCAATGTTCTCCTTTGGCTCTGCCATTGAGCTCTGATGTGGAACCTCTTCCGGTGGTGGCAAGTGGCAGGGAGGCACTACGGGACAGGCTCCACAGTTGCTTCTGTTCCCTCCACTTTTTCGTCCTGACAGGAGAACTCGGTCAGGACAGCAGTTATCACCTTTTAATGACGGCACCTGGGAGGCACTCATGCAACAGTCTCTGTACCGGCCCTTTCCCGGCTAGCTTGGCGTTAGACTTTCATGCACCGGATCTGGTGCTTGTGACCCACTATCCCCTCCTGAGAGCCACACAGGTTGGTTACTTGATCTGTGGAGCTGGACCTGACAGGAAATCCCAGTGAAGCAGAGCGGGAGGTGTCCCTCGTTTTTCCTCTCAATCGTCTCCAAGTGGGCAGTGCTTTTCCCACTCAGAGGGGTGTCACTTCTTGACCCCTGTGCACCCATTATAGAGTGGAATGCTTTCCTTCTGGTGACGCTCCTTGCACTATCCAATAGGCAGGTTTGTTGGGAGGGCAGTGCCCATCAATGTCCGCATTTCCCATGAGTGTGGAAACATCTCAGGGATAGTTCGCCACATTTTCCAGCGCAATTCAGCCAGGGAAAGTCCATTGCTCTTGGTTACCCGGGGGTGCCCATTTGCTTGCCCTTCAGTCAGTGTTTCATGTGTCCCCTGGAATGGAGCATGGCACGGGCAAATTGCTCAAGGTTGTTAACAATACACCATTGGGCCAAAGGCTCTTGTGTTGTCTTTCACACTTCACAGTATCCTAAGCACAACAACAATTCATAATACATAAACTCACAATCGCCTGTTAACTATGGGCTCAAATCGTGGGCAAGGTTAGCTTGACAAATCTTTAATAGTGGCAGGGCTGATCTCGGATCTCTGCATTCTAAAATAGCCCACCTCTCAAGAAGTGAATGCATGTTGTCATTAAAGCAAGTTTATTTTACAATGGCCGCTGGGGAGAGGCTAGACAACTCCTTGGAGATTTATATAATCTGAGTCTCCCTGAACCACCAACCAGATATATATACATTTTCAGAACACACTCCCACATTTCCCTTATATTCCGTACAAAGTTATCACCGAAAATACAGATGGTTTAGCCCTATACAAGGAAATCTAGTACCCAAAATCTCACTGGCTGCCTTCACTGGAACACCATCCTCTTTATTGCATGACATTGCAAATACAAGCCCAACCCTCTTCTTGGGTTCCTTTCTGCAGGACACACAACCCAGAAATGGCATACAATACAGTTTTAGTACTAGTTCCACTTGGTCACAGACCTGCAATGCTAAATCTGACATGCATGGTTTATGTATGGGCCCTTCACTTTATGAGGCTTTAGAGGGCTAACAAAAAGCTACTTTGATTGGGCATTAACTCTTCATTTCTCCAAACACTCTGACACTCTGGGTATTTATTCTTGGTGTCTTCTTGTGCCCTTTCATTATGCAACCATCATTTCAATCCAACCGGCCTCTGGTCCCATTATACTTTTTTCTTGCTAATCTATTTGACCCTCTGATAGCCCTGTAGTCATCTTTGCTTCCAGTGACCCTTCTACAGTTTAGCCACTCACCCCTGATTGACTCTGTTAGGTGGCAGATGCTTCTTAGGCCACTCGAACAACAATTTCCAAGCTCAGAACCCTGGCCCCAGCGCTCTTCATTCTATTTCATCTCCAAATAGCCGGTGGCACGGAACTCACTCTAGAGTGGCCATGTTAGCTGGGCTCTCGAGTGGAGGGTCAGAATGGGGCATACAATTGACTGGGGCACAAGTGAAACAATGGCACACAGTTGAAAATGGCAATGCATTCCTTTTGTGATACACTGTGCTAGCAGTACCTAAGGGGGAGGTTTTTGATAAAATATGATGCAAATTGTGAATTTTAAAGAATATTAATTCAGTAACACTCCTCAAAACTGCTAGCTGCATGCTGAAGTAACTTATCAAAGGGGCCCACTTTGACCAGAAAAAGTGTGTCATTATTATCTAAAGGCAAGTGCAGTTTACCAGAAAACACCTCCCATAAAGGCTTACTGAGAAGCCAACTGAGGTCCATGCTGACCTTAGAAGTTGCTTTGATTAAGGATGTATTAATAAAATTGGCTTAAGCCAATATAGGCATAAGCACATGTTTTATTGGTCCAGTGAGAATGGCAAGTATATATATTAGCTTTCTGGGTCCACTCTTTCAGATGGGAGCATCTTTATACAGCCTGGTATGGCACTGATGTCCGGCCTCTCAGCCTGCACAACACAGACTGTGGGTAAGAGCGGGCTCAGACTACCACCTTGGGCTTATGATTTGTATGTTGTTCATAAGTCTATGCAGTTTGTGCATTGATCCATTGAGCTATTTTTCTTCCTGGCACCTATTTATTGTGCTCCCCATAGTGCCGACACGCCTACCATACCACTTTAACGAGCTTCAAGACGAAAGAGTATCACGCACGTAGTCACTCAGATAGAAAAGGGAATAGCCTCAAAGGAATTATGATTGTTGATTATGGGGTGCAAAGGTATTGCACTGACGTGCAGGAAAGGCACCCCTCTCAACCTGAGCAACCAAGAGAAAGAGAAAGCAAGCAAGAGTGCGGGGCCATCACAGCTGCCCATTTCCCTACTTTCTCTTACCACAGATCTTGCTTGGTCTCTGCCCTTTCTAATGTATGCCCTTTGCTCCTGTGGCACTGTATAGGTTCACCTTTCCATGCCAATAGTTAGAGGCTGGTGCAGAAAATGCTATATTACAATGGTGGTTGGGGCATGGGCAGGGAGGCCTGGGAGGAAATCCCCATTCTAAACAAAGCACATGAAAAAAACAGTCCAAGGAAATGTATTGAAGTGAATTGCCACAAAAGTGGCTCACTTTGAAGAAACAATGTAGAAACATCTCTACCCTCCTCTGCTCACACCTCTACTACTCCCCCATTTCTACAGCACTACTACCCCTCTCTCCACACTGCTACTACTCGCTCCACTCACACCTTCTCCCTCAGACTCACTCCTTTCATTTCCCCCGCTACTCTACCTCTATCACTCTCTCTCACCCACCTTTCATGCACATTAAAACGTATGCATCACTCTCTCCCGCCACCCAATACCTCACTTTGCACACTCCTTCAGTAATGTTGCTCCTCTGCTCCATCCTTCCTCATCCCGGTCTCCTGTCCTCCTGCTCCTCCCAGGACCTCACCCAAACACCCCACACCTTCCCGTCCTCACCTTTATCCTCCTCCGCCCTCCATTGTCTACTTTCCTCTGCTGCCTCCACGGGCCAACCGCTGTCTGTCTTTTGCCCAGGGGAGGTCTTACTATCAGGTAAAGATTCAAAAGCCAGTGTAAGTCCAAGCACGGGACCATTGGTCTTCAACAATGGCGGCCCGCAACTGTGGATGTTCCACTTCGTGAGGGTCTTGCGGCAGCTCTGGCATGCATGTCAGTTTGGCGAGGGTGCCGTTCGGCGCCCCCTGCAGGTAAGCATAGTGTCTTTGGGGATGTGAGTGCCACCGGGTGTTACCTGCCCCGGCTTGCACTGGTTTTCTGCTGGAACGGGCTGCTGCCTGCTGGTAGATAGATTGTGTAGGAACTTTCGGTCTCACTGTGTTTGTCCCCACGCGAGCAGATTGAGTCGCAGCGTGCTTTGCCCACGCTCCTGCGTGGTGCATTGTGCCTCTTGTCTGCTCACTTCGTCTCTCTCTGGGTGCTCGCTAACTGTTCCATTTCAGTTGTTGAGGTGCAGAGGCGTTGCTAGGGGGCCTAAGGGGGCGATAGCCCTGGGTCTTTTGGTTGTAGCCCCGGATAGAAGCTCAGGTGCTACAACCAAACTGCTAGCCCCGAGTCCCGCCAGTCCCGACATTAGCTTAGCCCCTGATCTTTTCCAGACCTAGCAACACCCCTGTTGAGGTGACAGATCCTACAAGTCATGGAGAAACAGGCCGGGACGGTGCTGTGCAGGCATGGGGTGACAGACAGTGCTACTCAAGTCCTACAGCCTGGCACATGTGGAAGGGATAGGGTCTGGCCCTCTCAACTCCCACACCCCACCTCTGGGGTAGGATTGGCTCTGCCCTCAACCCTGGTAACCCCTCCGCCTCCTAGACAGAGAGGGATCCCTAATCCTCCCTCCCCTTGTCAGGGACAGATCCCAGGCCCTGTCACTGGTGTTAATTTAAAACGAGCTGGAGTGGAAAATAAATGTAGAAAAGCAAACTTTGATGCCTTCATTTGTGCTCCTTTCCAATGTGGAGGAGGGGCAAGAAGCAGAGTTTGCAGCTCCGCTGTGCTCTCCTCCTCTGTCTTGCTAAATCACTGCAGTTTACACCTGTATGGGATTTTCATGAAGGCGTGAAAAGAATGGACTCCTATTAAAGGTGCTTAGATAGGCACCAGTTAAAGAGCATGCAGATTCCATATCAAAACCAAAGAGGTGATGGATGGAAGCTTTGGAATTAATCCTAACCTCTGGCATTGCTCTGGGCAACCCTCCAGACCATCGTTCTTCAGACTGCCAAGTCGTTACAGAAACACCATATGCCAATCAGGCTTGGTCCCACCCCAAAAGGGGTAGTGCAGCCCGAACTGCTTGGTCACATCCATAAGAATCCATTGGTAGAGGACACCTGCACAGCATCATTTGCAGCCAGGCGGAGAGGAAAACTAAAGTACAAAGGTGATTTTGCCTGATTTTGCACTTTACCTTTGCACTCCACCGTGCAAAAGTTGAAAAGTGCATGCAGGGTCCTAACCGCACGTCAGTGCTAAAGCTGGCGGTCCCTCAGCACGCAATTTGCATTTGATTTAGAATGACCCCCAAGGTGTTTCACATGTTTAACTATTATTGAAAATAACCTGCAGTGCACTTCTTAATACCGTGATGCATCCCGTACCACGGAATCCTACCAAAATGTCGCCCTCACAATTACGACGGCCGAAAATGCAGACTTTTTTTTACCCCCCTTACAACCTCATATATATGGGGGGTATAGTATATAATATTAATATCGGAGGCTGCGGGGGTCTCAGCCGTCTCAATAATCACATAGATCCCTTACCACTTCTACACAATTAGAATCCCTAAACATCTATATAATGCACATTTGTATATACATTTGACAGGTAAACAATTGTATAAGGACCCTTTTTAGTCACATCTTGACTGCATGAATAACACTTTAGACTACATTTCACCAACCCCAATTATACACAGAAACACAGACACCGCATTGTAATGTCCCACATTTGCCTAACCTATAGTTCAGCCGAAACGGTTGGCTTTGCCAGTGCTTGTTTCCCATTCCAATGCAATGAGCGAGTTCCCCAGGCTTGTTGTTTGAGGCGGGGGCTTTACAGCTTCGCACAAGGGCCTTTTAGTCTCGAGTGTTGGAAAGTAAATCAAGTCGCAGACTGCTACAGGGGCTGCCTGGCAGACATTTGGGGACTTATCCTGAGGATTCAAGACTTAGAGGAGACATTAAATGGCGACATAGTTCTCAGAGACCTGAGAAGGCCCAGTAAAGTAAACTTACAAAAGAACATCGCTTTTCCCCAAAGTTTCAGCTCATTAGCTTGAAATAAATTGATTTAATGTGAGAAGAGAGATATATAAGAAAAGGCAAACTCCTGCCACACATCAGTCTTTAGGAGTTTGTATCTACAGAATTTGAATGACTGCGCTGCAGGGCCAATGGCAGGTCCTATTGTGAGGAGGGCCACCAACGCCTGCTTAGCAGGGGTGGGCGGTGTACCGTCCAAAGCATGGGCGCACATTTGTCCCTCAGCAAATGCCACCCTTGTCTTGCCGCACTCTGTAGATTTAGTTTGGACTACATAGGTGGCGCTAAAGGGCCAATTTACGAGCCAAAATTAAGAATGCAATCTGCTCTCAGTTACATAAACTGGTAATCTGAGGTTTAAATTCCATATCTTCCTTGGCAATAGGGATGAAATATAGAAGCCACTTAATTGGATACTTGATGTTTCCCTTGGCGCCAGGTGCATGCTTCAGACACATGTCCAATGCCCTGCTATTGGTGGACAGTTAGTAACCCAGGACCTCAGTGCCACGGGCAAATAAAACCCAGAGGAGATAAAAGGAGCGGTTGACTGACTGTGTCTTAGATTAATGTTCAGTCTAAAAAAGGATGAAGATGTTTTTAGAAAGCACCTGACGAAGTATAGATGATTTTGAAAAGGGCGTGGAAATTAACCCACTAATCCTAATATAATATGGCACAGACCCGTATTGTTTAAACGGGTGGATCTGGAGCTCCCCATGTGTTTCCTTGTCACGATTTGTTCCCCTACTGCATAGGCGTGGTAAGTCACGCTCGGTCAGATGCTGGCAGAGCAAAAATCACTAGAAGAACTGCTAAAATCTCCAGAACGCTATATTGCCAGTGGTTAATTTGTGCCGATGTTAGCCTGTGGGCAACACCGGAACTCTTTTTTGGGGACCGGAACATCATTGGGCGGCTGGCGCACGTGTAAGTCCTTTCTTTGTTCCAACTTTAACTAGTTTCCCTGATCCTAAATCATTCTGCTGCTCTCCTTGCAGCCAATGAAAACCAACATTATGTTGTTAGTATGCAGTATTTGATACATTATGTATAGTAACACAGAATGTACAGTTTTCATTGGCTGTTGTTCGACTCCAGGCTCCAGCCAGTGAAATGACATGATGACGTGTGTGTGTGTGGGGGTCGGTGAGTCACGTGGGTCTGTTGTTGCAGAGGCAGGCCACCTTCATTTCACCTTCATTTCACGAGCACACTTGCTAAGGCGTGGCGTGAGACTTGTGACTGAGAGCCTGCCCTGCACGTGTGGTTGGTTCCGTTCTGTGTGCGGCCCGGGCCTACTAACTTGCAGCTTAAGTTCCCCAGGGGCAGGCCACTGCTTGCTGAACAACGCGGTAAGTTAAGTGCTTGTCTTTAACTTACTTAACTTTCTTCTGTCCGGATTTGGGCCTAGCTTACATTATTATTGCGTCCCACCGCCGTGAAATGAACATGAGAGTTGTTGTGACATCCACAGCCGTGGGCGACGCCATAATAATGGTGCGAAGCTCCCACCACCCCCAACGTTGAACGCGGCCACAAATATGTTAAAGGCTAAAGTATTATTTACTTTGTAGAGGGACACTTTTCAGGATATACTAGCAGGTAACATGCTATTATGGTCTTACCGAAATCATAACTTACACTGCAATCTTAGGCATTTGAAATAGCTCGGCGTTAACTCTAAGCAGGAGAATGTACTTGATCAATTGGCATCATTGCACACGCGCAGTGTGGTGGATGAGGTCTCTCTGACATTGGATTACAGAAACCAGGGTGCGATGCGAGGAGCAGGCGAGGCAGCCCTACATGGAAAACTGTACCATTGGCTTCTCCACATTTTACACATTTTAGGCACAGGGAGATAAGGTTATTTGCCGAAACTGACAACGGGCTTCATTACACGGTAAGCGGTAAACCATGGCGCTATCAGTGCCATGGTTCATGCCGGTAATTTACCGGTACCGCCTTGGAGGAAAGGGGAATTACCGCCCTATTCCAGGGTTGGGAAGGCGGTAATTCCTCCTTCCTCCATGGCCCTTCCCCATTCCCATTTTTGCCCCATAGGGCATAATGGGAATGGGGAAGGTGCTAATTACGGTACCGCAAATTGCGGTACCGTAATTAGCTCCCTGGTCCCTTTGCGGGTTGGATTTTTAACGCCTGCAAAAAGCAGGCGTTAAATTCCCCAACCCGCAAAGGGACCTCGTAGTAAGGCGGTAAGGATTTACCGGTACCGGTAAAATACCTGTACCGGTAAACCCTTACCGCCTACCGTGTAATGAGGCCCAACATCTTTAGAACCCAGGTTTGCAGGTTGCAAAGTCAGTGCATAGTCATTTTTGAAGTACAAAATGACTTTGCACAGCAAAAATGCACTTTGCACAGTTCCATGAATCAGGGTTTGTGTCGGCAGTGCAAAGTCGCTTTCTAGCAGCGCAAAGTCCCTTTGATCCGAGCAAAGAACATTCCATGAATCAGGCCCTTAATTTGTTTGACTCTGTGAAAGGCTGTAGAGCAAATTTCAGTAAGGATACAATTGGGCCTCATTACGAGTATGATGGTAAGGCAACAACGGCACCGGTATCGCTACCGGCACCGTTGTTACCGTACCACCATACTACGAGTTCTGCTTGCGGGTGCCCTAGCAGCCATCTGCTCTACCCAGGTGACCATACCGGCACCCACGAGACGAACATGATGATAGCAACGGTACCATTATGAACAGTACCGCCCGCTGCTACCATCCTCCCCATTCCCATTGAGCCCTATGGGAGCTCCAATGGGAATGGGGACGTACCGGCTCCTGCACTTGTGCAAGGGGAATTACCGGATCCGCCGAGGTCAGAATAGCCCGGTGATTCCCCTTTCGCGGGTTCCTGAGCCGGAGCCAAGTTTGGGGGTAGCCATGCCGGCAAAACCGGCATGGCTACCTCCAACCTCGTAATGAGGCCCAATGTCAAATACCCCAAAAATAGATTGACCACCTGGATGGGAATCCAGTTCCGAAAAATCAATACACAATACGTGTGTGCATTTGCTTTTAATGACATGCTACTTATATAGCACTTTGCAGAGAACATCTATACATCGAATACCACCCAACTGAAATTGGTACTCATTTATTGACGTTAGAAGGATGAAAGGCTGAGTAGGCCTTGCAGGGATTCGAACCAGCGCCCTGCAGATCGCACACTTACCTCAGCAGCAAGTGCTCAACCCACTGAGCTATCTGACTGGCTTGCTAGTATAGGATGTGTGGTAGCATATTGTACTGAATGGGGACAACCTAGGATACAATAGATGAGATAAGATATCATGCATATAGGACAGGATTGGACAGGACAGGGGATATGTTATGTGACAGGCCACCGCATAGGATACAGAATATGGATTGCACAGGATATTGCACAGGATCGTGTAGACTATAGGACAGACTATATAAGGTGGGTAGGATAGTATTGAACACATGCTGGGGCACATGGTATGGGTAGGATATAATGGATGGGATAAAGGATAGGCAAATATAGAACATAGGATGGGGTGTATACAATGGATAGGACATAGGACAGGGTATACATTCAAATACTTAAACGCAAAAAGTGTGATTTCTATCTGCATGTATGTGTAAAAATCTGTAGAAACGGAAAACAGGGAGCCTTAGTTATAACCTGGCTCCCAGCCACTCCCAATCCCTCCACCCTGCACCCCCATGTCTTTCCTGTCACCCTGCAGCGGGTTGTTTTGCATTTCGGAACTTATAATTTACCTATACGTTAATTAGGAATAGACACATGTGAGCATTTGTGAGACGTTGTCAATCAGAGATTCAGAGGTGTCTTCGGGTGTCAAAGGGCTGGGATGTGAATTTCACAGCCCACATGACTTAAGCGAAATCACACAAATAATTACTGTTCAGACTCCATGAGCACCAGTCTCGACTTTATAAATCAGACTCCAAATGTACCACCCAAACCCATATCTCGGAGTGCTCCCGTAACTGCCCCCCCCACTTTAATTGATTGAATTTGTTTATTTCTATAGCGCTTACGCCTAAGCGCTATATATAGAGCATATTAACATACATCATCCCAACTGAGGTTGGTACTCATTTATCAAGCTCGGAAAGGCTCAGGTGGCCTTGCCAGGACTCGAACTTGCAACCTGCACCTCACACGTAGTTCACAGCAGCGAGCACTGAACCTGCTGAACTATCTTATCAGCTCTAGTGCTCTGTTTACTTTGCCAATAGACACCCCATGCTGCTGCATGGCGTATACATTGATATAAACTACAACTATCAATATATAAATACAATTGAGGGGCTCAGATAATAATATTAAATCGCTTTTCAAGAGATTGTTTCATGTCGGATTCCCCCACTTCTCTAATCAGTGTAATTTCCACCCAATGAATAGAACTCAATTCATCAACTCGTTGCAAATCCAAAGCCAGCACTTCACTCATGGAGCTATCTTAACACATCATACGTGATGAGGGCACTATACAAGACCTGAATAGGGAGTCAGGATCCTGCTACCACCCCCTCCTCTCACTTAATTCATGACAAAACAAAAGGCCAGAAAACACTGCAATCACTCATTCTATTCTGGACGAATTCCTAACGGACCAATGATTGACAAATACGTTAAGAGGAAACCCCTCAGCCAGTCATACAAACCAGGTGGGGTACAGATCTATCCATGGGTGGATGAAGAGCCGCAGGTCATGGTCAGAGACACCGTTATGGACATCCTGTACTAAACACCAAGAAGCCATGTTGCTGACGTCGATAGAGACACCCAGACACAGCAGCGTTAGACATGAAGCACACGTGCCATCTGCACTTCGGGAAAAAAACACACACTCAAATACATGAAGAACAGAATCGTACAGTTCTATAGTTGGAGGACAGATACATATACATACTGTCATTGCTTTTATTATTTTTGCCATTAGCCAAGTGCAGTAATGCAGAAGCCGCAAGAGGCAAGGGATCCTGAGCAGAGCTTGCAGATGCTTAGATGCAAATAACCCTATGGAACTGCAAGAGCACCTATGGGACCTGAAAGAGCCAAGTGTGACTAACCTATGGAAATGTAGTACAGCATGCACACTGTAGAAACCTCATTATAAGGTTTAGGAAAATGACAGCAGGCCTCAGGCTGAGCTGATTCAGGCTGGACAGAGAGCAAGACGTGTGAGACAGGACCCACAGCCAAGGCCAAGAGATACGGAAGACATTCCAATCCCCAGGCGACAAAGGGACCAGCTGCAGAAAATACAGCTCAAATTTGTGGTCTCTAAACACGTGACACGACCAAAGCAGACAATGCATAGTGATCGGCAGAGGGAAAGGAGAGCCGGTCTCAGGTAGCCAGACACAGACTGCAACAAGTATGCAACAGTATGCAACAAGTATTGCGCCAGACAGGAGAATTTTCTCATACGGCAAAGGTGGTCACACAAGCAACAATACAGACACATAATCGTTCTCATCACCTTAAAAAGGTACACAGTGAGTTGAGGACCATTTCGGATCCCAGGCCTGGGGACGTCAGCTCTAACCAATCACAGTTTAGTACCCTACGGGTGGATAGCAATGGGCAAGAAACAGTGGTAAGTCCACTACTCTGCAACAATATAGTAAGTTGGCTTTTGAGGAAGGGACAGGCCCACCACCTGACATGCGAGGGCCAGTAGAATAACATCTATAGTGTCCTTTATAGCTTTTAGAATGCTCAGTACCCAATCACCTGGCCTGATAGGTTTTCTGGAGAAGGGCCCAGGTTGTGAAAAAGTGCTGATGTAATTTGAGTGTAAACCTGGCCTGCGAGACGAGGAAGAGCGCGATTTGCATGAATATTTTCTGTTCTTGTGCTGATCACTGTTGGTTTTGTCTGTAATAAACCGCAGTTTGAACCTGCCGTTGACTGAGTCCGCCGTGTATCCTGGGGGAGGGTGTTGGGCCCTCTGAGTCTGTGAATTTCCAGTATCCCTCTGGCATAGCTGGGAGGTTCCCCCAACAGACCCTTAGTGTAATATTAACTTCAAAGCCACGCTGTCTGCCTATTTTTCATTAGGGGTGTTTTTATCCCCTTTGATGGACTTGCACTCAAGCGAAAAGTATATATTATGCAAACCTACCTTCATCCTGATTCATGTGTGTGAGATGTTCTTGTACATTTTTATCACTGAGTATGCTAAGAATTGTGCAAATGCAAAATGCAGCAGGGTGCATGGAGGTGAGTGGTTTGGTAAAACAGTCCATCGACACCCATTGCCATCACACTGGTCTCCGGCATGATGGAACTGCCCGCCTCACCTGGGAGAAATCCATATGATGGTAAGCTACCTAGAATTGGTGGTGTAACTGTCAGAGCAGAAACCAACCCACGTGTTTTCTCTGCCTACTCCTCAAGACTATGGAACCTCCTCCCCCTTCAGCATCAGACACGCCCCCACACTCCTGTAATTCAGAAAAGAACTCAAGACCACTTCTTCAAGAAATTGCTCCTTCTCAACAGCTAGGCCATCACATCACTCCTTGCGCAACCTGACTCTCTAGACGCTGCCCGCCCCTCTTCTCCCCACCACCCGGTAGAGCTATACCCCTCCTCTGTGCCCCTCAATATCCCACCCCCGCTGTATATCTGTTCTGTTGTTACCTCTGAAAAGCACTCCATTATGCATCTGTACTGCTGTATACCTCTGTAAAGCACTCCGTTATGCATCTGTACTGTTGTATACCTCTCTAAAGAGCTTTGTTATGCATCTGTACTGTGGTATAACTCTGTAACACGCTCCGTTGCTTCTCGGAGCTAGGTCCGCACTCAATACAATAATAATAATAATAATAATAATAATTCTTATAATAATAATAACAAGGCTTTGCAGTTTCCCTTGCAGACCCCTCCTGATCCCCTTCAATGAACCAAAGTGGTTTCCTCCCAGCATTGCCTAGCCCACCCCATCCGATGCACAAGTTAGATTACCCACAGTCTCCCACCTTCCTGCATCCACAACACACCGCCCAGAGCACTTTCCCCATGCACTTCCTTTCACTCACTGCCATCATCCTGCTAGAACTATCCCATTTGCTTTTCTCCCATTCTGTACCCATCCCTTCACAGTCACTCTCTTGCAGAAAGAGTCATTATCTAAGGGCTACTGGACAGCCTGACTGGATAGGATGAAACCTGCAAAGGGTGCACCGTTTGGCATGTGCCAGATGCAGGTGCACAAGTGACCATCGTCAACCATTCCATCCCACACAAGCAAGAATCTAGAGTCATGGGGGACTATAAACCAGCAGGAGAGGGAAATGCATCTGCAGTGAATGCCCGCTCCAGGGACAGTATCAACAGTGACATGTAAAGCTTTGATCAAGATCATGGCAAATAACTGTGATGACAATACTTGGAACATTGACATTTCTTGAAATTAGTATAGTTGATAAAATCAATGTAGATGATGGTAACACTATTTGAAATTATGCCATCTGCTTCATTCTGACTCACACACACCTGCCATCAACGAGCAGCACAGGTGTCACTAATATTTGTGTGATCCAGGGGAGTTAGGGCACAATTGATACAGGCTTCTGTGTACTAGTGACCAAAGTTCTAATGAGGCAGATGCTATGGAACAAGTGTTGGGGTGGTCAGGAAGTGTTCCCGTCTTCACAAGGGGTTCATGTTGCCCGTGCCATATCAGAACTGATACATATGAGCTTGCATGCGTGCAGAAAGATAAAGGGCTTCATTACTAATCGCCCGGTATGGAAACAACAGTGGCTGTAAACCCGCCGCCACCGTTGTTTTCATGCCGGGCGATCACAACTCCTGCAGGCGGAGGCGTCAAACTCGCCAGGTCTGACCTGGCGGGTTTAACACCGCCTGCCTGCAGGTGGACATGGAAACACCAGCACCATCACGAGATGGTGCCGGTGTTTCCATGATCCCCGTTCCCATTGAGTCCTACGGGACTCAATGGAAATGGGGATTAACACCATTCCGCCTCTGGAATTCCCGGGACACCAGGGTTGTAATGCCCTGGTATTTCCGGGAGTCACGGAGGCGGAATGGTAATACGAGTCCGGCGGTAACCAGGCGGTTTTACCGCCTCGGTTACCGCCGGACTCGTAATGAGGGCCAAAGTATTAAATCTACCAAATGTAAAAACATGCATGTACATTAATATAAATACTTGTGGAATTTGTGAATCTCAATCACAATGGATCACAACACAGTGGTTAGGGCTCTCTCTGGCAAAATGCACTTTGACTTTGAAACAGGTTTTCAGATGGCAGAAAGCAGGTAAATGAGTAATCTCCACCTATGGGTTAGCAGCTGCAGAAATAGCCTTCAGTTTTTATGGTCTGATAAGTCTTGTAGTTACTAGATATAATCTCCTGCTGTTTGAGAACGTGACCAAAGGAGTTTCATTATTTATTTTGGTCAGTAGTAAAACACAGGGTAAGCTAAGTGCCTAAAGCTATTTAGGAGTTTCAATTGTGCGATAAAGAGGGAGCTTTGTAGATTGGAAGGTGTCAAGGGAACATTGACCTGGGAAATGAGAGAGCATCCCGAACGAAAAGAAATCATTCACACAGCCTCCTCATATAGCAGCAAACGTTTACGCGAGCCATGTGCAAATCAAGAGTTAGGGCTTAAATGGCTTAGGACAGTTATTACTAGCAATGAATTATGTTTTCTATACCAATGTTTAACCATGTGTTGTTGTCATGACCTACTACGGATGAATCATAACAAGAGGTGTGTTATGAATATAATCTGAAGATAATGATTGAGATAACCCTGCTCAATGAAAACGTAGGAATTGGGAAAATATGGAATTTCTTTCAAGAGGGTTGTATCCAATCATGTTTGGGGGGTGGATTGCAGTAAAGTATTTTGGGATTGTTTTAACTGTTGGAAAAATGTAAAAAATATTTGAACTGATGAGGTATTGTTGAGACTTTGGTTAGTTTGGTCCTGCAACACCATCTAACTGCTCCCCGGTCACTTGTACAATAACCCTGCTTTATGTACAACTGTTACACTTCTTAGGTGGTGGGCCTGTTTGGGTTAAGAAAATTGAAGACCCACCTGCACACAAGCTGCCCATGGCAAAATGATCATGAATAAGAAGCCCATGGCAAAATGATCATTGGCAAACTGTGCCTCGAATTAGTTGCTCGCAGGCTAAATTCTGATGGGCAAATTAGTCATGGGCGAGATGTGCGTGAGCAATTTGCCCTCAAGCCTCTACCTCCATATCACCATGATCACACGCATCTTCCCCGAGGGCAAATGCGTGATGAAGGTGGATGAATGCCTTCCTCATTTTGCTTCAGTTGAATTTTCTTTGAGGGTCAATCACCTTGTTCCTCAACAACTCTTCTGTATCGTAAAGAAAAATGAGCACAGAGGTTGGATGCAATGACTCTCGAATTGAACTATGAGAAAATGAAGCGCCAATGCAAGTGAGAACATGCCAGCTACAATGAATTTTAGGTCACTTACAATAACCTGTATGTGCAATGAGTATTTCTACCCTGGTTGGGTGTGAGGTATTGGGTGTATGTGTCCTGTCATGTGACCCGTTCCCCTTTCTCTCCTGGTCCTTGTTTCCACCACAACCTGCGCTTTGCCTTTTTTTGATGGGGTCATTTTATGTTTCTGTACATAGATATTTTGTTGGCATGGGGAGTGGGGTTCCTGGAACCGGTGCTCTTGAAATGTATCTCCATGTAAGGCCTTCCCTATTTGTCCACTCCATTCGCCCCTGAATATTAATGAAGATATTTTTCAGGGGATAAAATAAGTACAGTTCCTTCAATTGCCCTTGTCTTAATCAAAGAAACTGCACAGGAAAATTGAGGACTAGCTGGCAAATTATAAAAGGTGCACACTTTTTAAGCCGAAGAGATTACCCATTAGTGAAGTACAATTAGATCTGAAAGAAATATCCATAAAGCAAGCACACTATCACAAGGACCTGCTCAATTCCATCTGTGGGTATTTCCAGGCCAATTGTAGGAGCAGGGACCTCAAATAACAGTATGTGACGTCACTGGAAAAGACTTCAGATGTGGGGGTACGGACAGCGAGACCCAATAAAGCTTTTGACTGGAAAATAAAGTCCTCTAGTTTCCTTAACTTGCTAGAAAAATAATGGAAAATGCATTTTCCCACTCAGATTAACTATTCCCTTCCGCTCACAAAACAACCCAAACGCACAGAAAACTTATAGGGAAAACATATTTATAACCAATGTCTCCTTGAAACTAAGGACAGATAACTGTAAACGTAAAGACTTTCAAGGGGTTTAACTGGATGTGCCTGCGGTTACAGAAACCAGAGCGGGTTTCTGAATTTAAGAAAAAAGCCCATGGGAATTTCTATAAACCTACGTGGAATTTTGAGTTTTTGTTCTGAGAAGAATGGGTGCCCGGAAAATACCAGCAAAGTGGATGTTTTCTTCGAAACTCAAGATTGTGGCTAGTTAATGAACTGTGCAAGGGGCTCGTTAGACCTACTGTGAAGAAAGTTATTAAAATGGAAACAAGGTTTTAATACCGCCTTTATTTAAGAGGCTTGAACTGTGGGCGACTGACTCTGGTGGCGGAACACATTCTACAGTGGGATAGTCCCTGCAGAGCAAACGCCCAATAGGAGACATTTCATATCCGGGCACACTCTCATGTAGGCCAGTGGGTACGTTTCTGGCCTTTGATAATGTAGACCTGGCTTCTAAGCCGGGCCCGAGCGCTAAGTTTAAAAAAAAACAGCTGCGCGTAGTGTCTCCAGTCCCACCCAATTACACAATCCCACCAATTCCTCCTGGTTTCAGAAAAATTGCCTAATTCAGACCCTTCCCACTAGCATGTGCCACGCACCCCTCCTTATGTCTGCGATGCGCCTGTTGCATACATGTTCTCCGGTGCCCCTAGTGGCTAGGTCTATAACAAGCAATACATGACATCTCCATACATGTGCCGTTTGTTTTGCTTGTCTTATTAGAGGTGCCTGCCTCCAAATGTTAATGTTAATGTTAAAGGATATTTGTACCGTGCACTATCACCACCAAAGTGGTCCCTTGGCGCTCTGGCGGATCTGAAAAAGGGAAAAGGGGGTGGGGTGAGTTAGTGGGATCAAGCGGGGAAAAGTACAAGCGAACAGTGATGGGCTTTTGGCAGCTTCAGTTCAGTTAGCACCGTTCTCTGAGCTTGGGTGTGCTTTTCGGTTGGCAGCTGTCGTGTTCTGTTGTGAGAAGGTTTGTTCTGTTGTGATTTGTTTTGTTGTTGCAGTGAAGAGAAGTTTGTTCGGTTTGCTGTGCTTTAGGGTTGTGGTTGTGTTTGGTTAGAGTTTGAGAGGTGTATGCAGAAGGGTGAGATTGTTAGTGGTTTGGTTATTGTCTTCGCTGTCTGGATGTGGTACGTGCTAATGTCAATTTCTTTCTAGATGTGGCAAGTGAATATCTACCACATTTCTATCTGGATGCAGCATTGGGTAATATTCACAATCCTGTCTCGATGTCATGAAAGCCAATATTCACAATTCCATCTACATGTGGCATTGGCTAAGATTCACAATCCTGTCTAGGTGCGACGCAGGTTGATATTCATGATTCAATCTAAATGTGTCCCTGGCTAACATTCACAATCCTGTCTAGCGGTGACTCGAGCCAACATTTACCATCCTGTCTATATGTGATGCTAGCCAATATTCACAATTTTATCTAAATGTGGTACTGGCTAACAATCACAATCCTGTCTAGATGTGTGAGCAAGCAAATATACACAATTCTATCTAAATGTGGCGCGGCTAACATTCACACTCTTGTCTTGAAGCGACGCAAGCTACCATTAACAATTCTAGCTAGATGTGACGCAAGCTAATATTCACAATTCTATCTAGATGTGGCACTGGCTAACAATCACAATCCTGTCTAGAAGCGGGGCAAGCTACTATTCACAATTCTAGATAAATGTGGCGCTGGCGTCCTGATAGCGTTGTCGCTCGTGGCCAGTTCCACCTAGCATTGTGTCTCTAGTTCTTGTGGGGGTTTCCCCTTTGTTGGTGCTAGGTTTTGTCTGTGCCGTCATATATTCTGTCAGTCTGTTCTTTTGCATTTCCTGTTTGATTGTTTCAGTTGCTTCCATCTGGTACCAAGGTGTTGAAGAGCCAGGTTTTTAGTAGTTTTCAAAATTGTAGGTGGTCTGTGGTGTTTCTTAATCCTTTCGGGAGGTTGTGCCAGGTTTTTGCCGCTAGGTGGGAGTAAGAGGAGCCCCCTTGTTTTTCTTGGCGTATGGCTTTGGTTCCAGGCGGATTTCATTGCTTGATCTGAGGAGTCTTGTTGGCTTGTAGATTGTTATTTTCTTTTGTAGGAATTCTGCTCCGTGTCCGAAGACAACCCCATAAAGTAGGAACCCGTTTCCGTCCATGAATTTCTATTTTACATCATGTATGTAGTTTGTGTTTTCTGTAGCACGCACAAGACCTGACAGATGTCAGAAATAAGGTGTGAGGTAATGCATTGACTCTGCTACCATAAACAATCCATAGGCGATACACAGCCTGTTCCAACCAGGCACATAATTCATAATTCTTAACACGAACATTAATCTTTATAGTCGCCTCTGCGATTGTAATTGCACATGTCATGCAATGTTCCTCTTGATTGTGTAATGTAACCAAGGACTGCCTTTGCGCTTCAAAGCCATACCAAAAAGCTGCATTTAAGCGCTTTGTAGATGTTGCGTAATTGCACATAACCTAAACGAAACACACAGATAGCTTTTATCTTTGAGGGCACGGGTGACATGCAGCTTTGCTGGGGCTGGTGGGTCTACTTGTGAAGGGACGGGCGGTATATTCTCTGTGGAGGTGGGTGGCTGGGGGTCACTGACCTCGAGTTTGGTGAGCTGGCTGCCATGCGAGAAGGGAGTGACATACTGTGCACAATACAGACCTGCACTGAGAGACCAGCATCTACACGCCTGCTATATCAGTTCACGTCACCTCTGTTTGCTAACTGCTGACTCTCTGCGGTCACGGGAGGTACGTCTCTTCTTCCTTACAAGGACTGCATTAAACCATTGCTGTGGGACGTACATGGGGCAACCTATGGCTCACTGGTGGTTTTTAACTACAAATCCCATGATCCCTCACCATTGACTATGCTGGCTAAGGCTGATGGGAGTTGTGATACAAGTTTGATTTGTGATCAAACAAAAAAGGCACTAAGCCTCCAGCACTTCAGCAGAGGTAAACATGAGAGGTTTTGTAATGAGGTAATTCACCTCATAACCAGGTGGTATTTACCACAGGCAGTATTTCTACGGCTAGCCCACACAGTAAATACTTCTAGTCCCATAATCAGGTTGGCTGTAAAATGAGGTAGTATTGCAAATGCCACCTGTTTTTAACCTTATAGCCACACTCATAATGGGGGCCATATGTTGTCTTAACTAAAGAGCAAGAAAAACATATTGCATAAATTAAGTCTGAAATTCAATAATCATCTGCATGGAATTGGGGGACTTTCTCACCTACCACTTGTGGACTGGTGGGAGGAGCAGCTGGACTGCACCGTCCACTCTGCAGCCCAAGAGGTGCGCTGGAGAAGAGAGTATTGCCTGACCTGAAGCTATGCAAGCAAACTAATACCAGGCCATACTTCAACAGACTCCTCCATTTCCTTAGAAAAATAGAATAAGTACGTTAAGAGGGCAACCAATAACTCAATACTACAAAAGTGAAGGGAAATTCAGATCCAGGAGTGAAGTCCTTTCTTGTTCCTAACTGGAGTGGCAACATTACTCTGGTGTGGGAGGCACTAAAGTGTTGTGTGATGGGTAACCTCTTGGGTATCTCTTGGCACATTCTTGAGAGTCAAAGGGTCTTATCACTGATAAACAGATTCTGGCATAGCAATCAAGGAAAGTATGCCCTACTGAAGATGTTCATCAATCAAACAAAACATGATGAAATGAGATGCTTTTGAGTCAATGTACACAAACTAAAATTCTAACAAAGAAATACATTGAAAGGATCCAAATACTCAAGAGCATTCTAAAAATATTCAAAGATTCCTAGAAGAAAAAGGCACATAAAGCCGTTCTAACTAAATTTAATGAAAAATGTAGTCTTTTGTGCATAAGATTGATCTAACTAAAGTTAATGAGTAATATGGTCAGATACGGTTGAAGTAAACAATGTTTCGGCATAACCCAAACCAAAAAGTCACTAATGCCTTCATCAGGACCATTACAAAATAATAAAATGAATTCCCAATATATTCCAAACAGGCTATAATCCTACCAAGGATTCTTGATACACTTCTTTGATTTGCAGTACCAAATTCTAAATCTAAATGAAAAAATATGCAAAAATAAAAGTTACTTGTGGAGACAGACATTGCTGCTAACACCTTTCTTTGTGTTGTGAAGGTGTGGAAAGAGGAGACTGACACACAACGGGCATGCTTTAGGGCAAAGACTTTTATTTTGTACCGAAAGGAAGAAAGTAACCTATCTAACCCTAACTCTAAGAGGGGTTTCCCTGCCTCAAAAACATATAATAAAGTGTCAGAATGTCAGTAACTAAAAAGTCCACCATCCTGTGTCAAAACCCTACTTCTAACCCTCATGCTTATAACAAAACAAAAATGGATACGTCTCCTCAGGCCTTTTTCGGGCTTTTCTTGACAGTCTTCTGTGGTTTGGAGAATGTCTTCCTTCCCCAGGCCTTTCTCAGGCTCCCCTTGATAGTTCACTGTGGTTGGGGGTATCTCTCCCTTCCCCAAGCGTTTCTCAGGCTCCTCTTGTTTCCCTTTGCAAGGCCTTTCTCAGGTTTCCTTTGATAGTGCACTGTGTTTGGAGAAACAGCTACCTTCCCCAGGTCTTTCTTAGGCTTCTCCTGGCAATTCACTGGACAGCCCTGGTGTACTCTCCTGCCGGGGACTATATTTCTCAAATGTGGGTCCCAGACCCCTTTTTTCTGGTTCTCATATACGGGTCCCAGACCCCCTTGTATTAACCTCTTATCTGTGGGTCCCAGACCCCTTCTTGTGCTTTCTCTTGGCGGTTCACTAGGCAGCCCTGGTGTACTCTTCTGCCAGGGTCTGTCTTTCTCAAATGTGGGTCCCAGACCCCTTCTTCTGTTTCTCATATATGGGTCCCGTACTCCTTTATTCAGGCTTCCTAAATGTGGGTCCAAGGCCCCTTCTTTTTGGCTTCTCAAGTGCTGGTCTCAGACCCCTTTATTCAGGCTTCTCAAGCATGGTCCCCCAGACCCCTTTATTCAGGCTTCTTAAATGTGGGTTCCAGGCCCATGTTTATTGACTTCTTAAATGTGGGTCCCCTACCCCTTCACAATGGTTTCTTAAATGTCCCAGAGGTCCCCGGGCAACCCCGTACCTTCTCTCAGAGATCCCGGTCCTTCGCCTCTATATTAGGTTTCCATTCATCTTCTCGCAGCTCTTCTGAGCTCTTTCCTGTTCTTCCGTTGAATTCTGTGGCTCTGCCACTCTTCTGTGGAGTCATACGGCGTGGACCTGCTCGCCTGAGTCGTGCAGCGCTATCCTGTGCCCGGCCCTTCAATCTTGCTCGTTCTTGGCACATCGCACTTTGGCTCAGCATGTAGGGACTCCAGAACTCTCCCTGTTTTGTCTCGGTCAGCAGCTGAAACTTCAGCTCTTTATGGTGTGGTCAAGGACCTCCACTCACTTTGCATCTGAGGAGGGTTTCCCAACAGTGTTGGTCCCTCTTCCACCCTTAAGGTACTTGTGACCGGATAACTAGACTGTTCACTCTGGTGTTCTGAGAGGTTGGTTAGGACTCTGTGTATCTTCTTCGTCACAGTACTTTAGGAGGAGTGAATCTATGGAATTAGTCCCGATCTTCCTCGTCCCCGTACTAATATCACTGTTATAGCAGAGATACATAGAGGAACCTGTAGGATCAGGGGGAAGGCAAAGCAGATGAATAAAGAAGGGGGTGTGAAGGTGTGTTGTACTGCTTTGGCTCCTGATGTCCTCCCTGTTTCCTGGGGGGGATCCCTCCCACGAGATCCACCTGCTGATTACCACCCCCAGGGGGACTATCAGGTAGCAGCCTCACCTCCCTGGCCTCATGGAAAGGATCTCCCCATCGGGGAGCATGGACGACATCATCAGATTCATCACATAGTACAGGAAAACAAATGTCAGAGGCATCCCAATATCTCGAAGGAAGTGCTGAAATATCCCCGATGAGTGGATCGGAAACACCTAATATCAGCAAAACTTGTGAAGACCTGCACAAAACTGACACAGAAATCTTTAACTAAATAATGTGCAATGTAGTTACTCACAATTTATAGGTTAATACGAAATGTTTAGGAAGGTGAGGACTGCCTGAAACATTGCATACATCGGCGTATCTGACCAATTATTCTCATTTACTTTAGTACTGAGTATTTTTATGCTTTTATTGTATTCATTTGTTAGAGTTTCAGTTTGCCTTTATAGATTCCAAAGCATGTCATTTTTGTCATGTCTTGTTTTATCCATGAATTATGCACACACTGTATTAAATTTAATTGATATTTTTGTATGACCATATTAATAATGCTTATTTTTGGTTGGGGGTGGCGCAAGTTTACTCATTTAGTGGGGAGTAGTTTGGTAAATGTAATTGAAGTTAGAATCTATGGCGCAATTACTGTTTCAGGCCCCAGCTCTTGGTCCAATGTAGGGCCACATCCTTTAGTGTAAGACTACTCCAGAAGTGTCATGTGCCATTGTATGATGTCTAGTGTTTATAATGTGGGGGTCGCGTTGAAGGATTGGTCGATCAGCCCCGTTGCTCATGTCATTACTGGACTTTCAGAGTCACGCTTCAGTTTAGGCAGTACTGATAATGGAGAAATCATCAAATAAGTGTAGGAGATCTAGAGTGATTGGGCTTATCGACAAAGACTTTACAATACAAGTGAATATTCTGGCAAGACACTTGTATAAAGGTATGCCTGCTCTGCTGCTTGGAAATCAAGCTCTGTGCGCTCATTCGTGATCTTGGTAAGAACGGAGCCTGGCATCAGTGGAATAAACTATGGTGAAATTGAAGACAATTGTTGACTGGGTGAGGGAGTTTCCCTGAGTCTAGATTGCCACTGGATGGCTGTCCAAGAGAAGAAGCCTTGACTCCTTTTCTAAATTATCAGGATATAAGATTAACTGGTCCAAGCCAGAACTGTTGCCAACATCTCCTTCATGTCAAAACAAATCTTTGGGGAATGGGATTTAAAGTGGTGCCATCAGAAGCTGAAGGACTTTGCATTAGGTGCAGTCTCTGAAACAATGGCATTTAATTTTAACCACTTACTTGTGCAGATCGGTTTGTGTCTATTTGACCCCCCACAACCACCCTCCCAACTTCCCCTCAACCTAATCTATACCCTTACCAACCCAATATATATATTTAATTACATTTTACTGAAAGAAGGTCCAGAAAATTCGATCAAATGTTTTAGGTCAAATGTTTTTAGATCAATTGTGCAGATTAAGGTCAGGGTTTTCTTTCAAAATCTTTCTCTCTCCCTCTCTCTCTTTCTCTCTCTCTCTCTCTCTCTCTCTCTCTCTCTCTCTCTCTCTCTCTCTCTCTCTCTCTCTTCTCTCTCTCTCTTCCTCTCTCTCTCTCTCTGGCAAGAGGAACTCTATTAAGATTAAGATTTCACCATTTATCAACTACATTTTGTCCAGGCTTTCAGTTCCCCAACTCTGATAATTGGTTAAATACATAAATAGGCCAATCCATTCCTACCTGAGGGCTGGAAAATAGAACGTGCACCCTCTAAATGTCCATTACCCCCATCTCACAGGTGTCTTGCTTCAGCCCTCAAGGAAGGGACTTATCAGCAGAAAGTTAGTTGGGTAGAACGACTTGGATAACTGGCACGGAACAACATTGTACAGTAGGACCCTACTTGGTTATTCCTGGCCCTAATTTTCCCTTCTCCACCCAGTCTTCACAAGAAACCCACAGCATTCAGTGATGTGATGCAATGTATGCATTCATTACTTGCCCATTGTCCCATCCACACCCTCTCACGTGTGGCAGGTGACTCAGGACACACGTGTATGCCTTGGCTGCTCACACTTGTGAAGACACACCAGAGGGTGTGCTCATATATCACCCATGCTTTGGATTTATAAATCTGATTTATAAAAAATAAAATCTATCTAATATATAGCTTTGATTAAATGTGTGGAAGAAAGACATTTTCTGGAAATATGTCCAATCCTACATACCAGGGTCACCCCATAACTGCAGAAGAATGGACGTTGGCATTGACATGGGCATCTGGCAACCACCCCCATCACCACGGCAACTGTAATCCACTGCAGGGTGGAGGGTGAACAGCTCCAGGAATATTGGTTTGCTGATTACGTTTAATAGACAGTGTCGCCAGTGAAGTGATGGGAGGCCTCTGGGTTCAGAGACTGTGGAAGTGATTAACTCATTCTTAGCTGTTGCTTCTTCTGCCCACGTAGACTAGTTCTATCCACACTGAGGAAGCCTTTGGGCCCTGAGAAAACAGAAAGGCTTGTTTTGCTGTTCCAGATTATGCGAGTGGTTCATAGACGGGCGTCTTATACATAAATACAAAAATTAATAAATAAATAAATAAATAAAGACCGAGGTAGCAGCAGAAGTCAATATTTATTATTCCTCATGTTGATGTGGCTGAGGGTCATTTTTGAATTCATTGATCTCTTTTACATAAAACAATTGAGAGAAAACCCTGATTTGAAAGTACATTTCACAAATTCTCACGTTCGATGGGGACAGGAGGGTGTCTGGACCTAGTTGTTAGGGGGCCGCCATTCCTTGAAGAGGAGGGTCTTGAGCTTCCTCCTGAAATGTAGAGGTGAGGGGGTGAGTCTGGTGTTGACAGAGAGGAGGTTCCAGAGTCTTTGGGGCATAGACAGAGAAGGCCTGTCTTCTGGTTCTTTCCTTCCTGCGCCATCCATCGGAATTCAAGTCTGCATATGTCTTTACTGGTGGATCATAGCCCTCCAGAGATTCTAAGTTTCTTAGTGAGGTAGCTTGGGGACCTGAGGGAAACAGCCCTGTAGATGGTACAGCAGGATTTGAAGTTGATACATGCTTGCAGCAGTAGCCAGTGCAGCTCGATGAGGGTTGGGGTGATGTAGAACTTGCTGAGTCCTTGGATGAGTCGTGCTGCAGCATGCACAACACATAGCCAGGGTAGTCACGGGAAGGCCTTCCAGAAGGGCATTGCCACCATCCAGGTAGGAGAGAAGCAAGTTTGGATAGTAGATCTGATGTTATTTGTTGGGATTAATGGGAAGAAAGAAACTCTAAATCCCATAACAGTCTCATTGACATGCCCCTCTTGTTATAGTTTGCTACTAAAACAGCGCAACAAGAAAATCCTCCAAACCTGAATGATGTTGGAGATATTTATGTGGTGACCATCGATACAGGGAATTCTTTCCCTCCCAAATGAAAAGCGCCACACTGATATTCCTTTTCAGTTCAATCTAGTCCTGTCTGTGACCCATATAATCCATCACCCCAGTGCCACAGATAAGCCAAGAAGCAGGCTGGTGCATAGAAAGAATATATTTTTTTAAAGAATAGGAAAATTAATATTTGTACATCACCCACCATGCCAGCTCACTCCATGGCCCAAATGCTTTTCTTTCCTAATAATAATTTTCTTCACAAATCGAAAACACTTGTCGGTTCAAGAAAACAGATCAGAAACCTTTTAGCCCCACAACATATACAGTCAAAACACTTTGCCTGGGGTTCACTTTTAATAGCATGTAGCACATTGAAACATGCCAAGAAAAACTGTTTCACACATGCAGCGCTCTGTTTAATCTCCCTGCGCACTTGGAAATGCTAGCAATTTTGTCTATCTTTATAACATGTACAATTGTGACTGGTGCTGCACTCTTAGCAATGCTGGTAGTCTTATAGCACAACAAACATTTAAGACCAAACACTTTTTATTTATATTTGAAACACTTTTTGTTTCACCACTATGCAAGGCACAATCTCCCTTCTCTTAGTACCCACTTTCTCACTTTCAGTAGAAAGTGTACTTTTAAATCTGTGGCTCCTTTCTGTTTAAGTTTGGGAAGACACTTTTCTGTCCCAGCACACAAAAGCCCAGGTATTCAGATGATAATATGGATCCTCTCCACTTTAAGGCTAGGTTCAGGAGAATGGAAAGCATTAGGGACTTTAGTTTTTAATGCACCCTTTCCTTTAGGGTCTTTTGGGGTTGGCAAAACTAAATATGAGTACTCAATTGCGTTAGAGACTATATTATTATCCACACTGGGAGCGATGTTGTTAAATTTCGAATTTCAACAAAATCACCCTCTGTACTTTGGCTATATGGGGATTAATTAAATGAGTGTTTAATAAAATGCTAAGGATTTGTTTTAACTGGCCCACCCAATCAATAAAGAGAAAATGACATCACACAGATACAGATAAAGCTTGGTTTGGCTGGACAAGTTGACTTGCATAAATATCTCTGGGTTTGCGCATCAAGTCACAGGTCATTTTTCAGGTACAGGACAGGGGCCATCAGAATCCACCATCCATCATGGATATTATTCATGCTCAATCCCTCTATTTTACCCCTCCTTGGTCATAGATCACACCCTCTGTCCCCTCTCCTGGTTTCCTCCAGCAATCTTACAAGCAGTTCCAATCAAGGTAACTTAAGGTAGTTCCCCCAATTTCCATTGCGCATCTCCTTATAACACAAAACCACTCCCCCCAGGATTGTCTAAATTATGAGATGACATCTTATTGGTTCTTGATAGGGATTGGACAACTATTTTTCATCCCCTTACCCAAGGCGACCCTCTTTTCTTTGATTGTCCCATTCAGTTGCCAAGTCCACATTTTGGGAGGGATAATGCCACCCGCTTGCCTTTACATTTTTACACATTACAATGTTGCACTTAAAAAACTCTAAAGTGGCAAATATTTTTTTATATATATATATATATATATATATATATATATATATATATATATATATATATATATATATATATATATATATATATATATATATATATATATATATATATATATATATATATATATATATATATATATATATATATATATATATATATGCCTGAAATGGTCTGCCCAAGCCAGACCTAAGGAAATAGGTACTATGAATGCTCAAGGTTGCAGATTCAGACAGAATTTTTTCTTGATTTATTAAACAATTATAACAGTTATCAACCTGTTACAGATATCTAATTTAATAAACTATCATCTCCCAAAATCTCTGATTCTGGCCATTTTCTGGGAAGGCATAACCATATTTTATTTTTATGAGAGTTAAATTAACAGAGAGGCCTATTCATCAGCTTTTTAATGATACTTAAACCATTACTGTGCGCCTTATGGTTCCTAAGAAAATGAACAAAATTTGATTGTCCATCTAAACTAATGGCAATCTCAAAACATGTATGCATATTTTGACTTCAATGACACATAAAGTTTTGTTTCCTCACTCAACATGAGATCTGGACGTCTGCTTTCTGTGTTGGATTTGCCTGCAATTAACCCATTGGCATTCCTTCTCCCAAAGCTAATGGGTCAGTTGTTGCTTATCTTTGAGCGCAGGCCCTAACCCATAATAAATTCCTTCTTGGTCACTGCTGTGTCTACACAAGATGTTTTAAATATATGGAAGACAGAGGAAAGGTGACTGTTTGAGTGTTCTGAACAGAAACTGAAGCCATTTCTCCTGAACAGAAACTGAAGCAATTTCTCCTGAACAGAAACTGATGATTTTACATGTCACCATTTTTCTTTACACAGAGGCCTTTTAATACTTGACCTAATACTTGACCTCAAATCATATGCAGCTTTCTCCTGTACCATGCCATCAATGTTCATCTTTAAATTATACTTTATATTAAACTGGCACAGGCACTGGAGTTTCACTGGTAAACAGCTCCTTTCAATCCCAGATGAAAATGCATTTATTTTTCCATGCTACTCTCTTTTCATGAAAGGCGTCATTTATTTTTTTCATATGTAGCGAAAGGTAGGCCTCTGACTTTAGTTCTTTGTTATTCACCCATATGGCACACTTAATTGCAGTCTTCCTTCCAGCAGTTTCTTTCAAAACAGTAGCAACAAGCCACCCATTTCCTTAATATTTATCATTACATTTTACTTCTGCAGTGTTGTTAAGTTTTCCATGTTCCTGGTTTCAAGCTGCATAATGCACACATGTTCTATGGTCTCTCTGTTTTATCAAAGGAAACAGTGATTTCCTGTTTTGCTGTTTGAAAATGAATTGCTGGCCTTTCTGTCTGCCAGTCAAAATTGGGCTTCTACATTTCACAGAAAAGCATTTCTACATGCTTAGGCCCAATCTAGGCAAATGCAGTTTCCCTTTTGTCTGGGGTTCTATTTCAAGCCCACAATGACTAACCTGCTAAATGGGAGATATTATGTGTTCAGTAGGCCATTCCAGCTATCATGCTACAGACTTCATAATGCCACCTATTAGCCATCCCTGGAAGTTCACCAGCAGTTCAAAGCCACTGAGGAATTTGTAATGGGAATAAATGCATTAAATGAAAAATATGCATTATGGGATTGAAGGTCACTGTCTTAAAACAGCGCTATCTCGTAATTGCCTGCATCAGCCCAAGAGTGACAGCTCTTAAGGATGCAATCACCACGTACACATTTCAGTATCATTTTGGTGTGGTTGGCAGTGTCTTGTAGGGCCAATACCTTTTGTTGTGCTCCGATTCAGCTTTGGACGAGTGACAGCCAACTGGGGGTTGTGACAAGACAAGCCTGGCTTTGTATGTTTCTGAGAACTTGTGTCCCCATACAAGCAGAGTACGGCCTGCATATCACTGGCCATTACATGCAGTATATTTACAAGTTACTCAATACATCTAGCTAATGTGGACACATCAAGATTAAACAAATGGAGATACACCATTATTCAAAGGTCTACACGTATGTTAGGGTAACTGATTGACAGCAGCCAGGGACATAAACCCTGATCCATGATGCCTATGATGCCTATTTGAGACCACTGGTTTTGAAGAAGCTAATGGTCAATAGAATAAAAAATGGCTTGCTTCACCAACTATCAGGACCACAATAGTGCCACCATCAACCATTTACCAAAGGTCATCAAGTGTGCTTACTGCCACAAATTCAAATAGAAGCCCATGAGGGCTTGGAATTGGAACTGATGGGCGTGCAAGATGTGACAGGATTGGACATACTGTGCTGCTGAATTGATCAGCAACTGCCTTTTTCCAAAGGTCTACTCAAAGGCATTGGGAAAATAGGTTAAAATGAATTTAAGGTTTGACATATGTCATTGCCAACAACTTGTATGAGCTCTGTGGTTTTAGCTAGGCAAGGATCAGGAGCTGAGCCAGGAGATTGAATGTGTATCACAAGTTCATTGCCTTGTGAGGACTTATGAAGGAAAAGGAGGTGAAACCTGATAGGGCACCGGTAGGTTGAAGACCTTTGGTGTGCGGGCTGTGAGGAATCTGGACAATTCGTCCCTTCTCCCCAGAGGGGGGGCCACCCCCTTTGAGGCTAGGGAGTTGATCCTGCTAAGCAAGACCCACCCTAGGGTTTGGGCAAGTGGAATCTCACTGGGAGTGTCTCCCCTCTTGGTGACAAGGATTCCCCTTCTGATAAGGAAGTCCTGTTCCAGAGATCGTTATCTGCCAACATGGAAATTGGAAAGACTGTTGTTACTTCTGTTTTCAATATTTCTGTGTTGAATCCACCAAGTAATGACGTTTCATCAATCTCTTTGGGTTTCAGGTAATGCTGACTCTCGCCTGAACTCTGCAGTCAAAGAGGAAAGACGCACCCCTTTTGTTTCGGATGATGTACAAAAAACAGGGAGGAACTTTGAAACAGAAAGAAAGACTCCTATGCAGAGGCAAGCCACTGGCGAGAAGATGTCCTAGAGGGGCAGAGCCACGCTAGACCGCAAAGCCAACGGTGGCCTGGAGAGCGAGTGAGCAAATCGCGAGACGGATGCAGGAAGGCTGGTGTCCTAACCAACTCAGAAGCAAAGGTCAGTGAAAGGACAGAGACGGGAAAGCAACAGTTTCATCGGGTGGCACGACCACAATGAAGCCATGGTGTGCCTGGGGCCCGGTAACTAATGCTGAGACCAGACTCCTGAGGGGATCCCGGATTCCCCAGACACTGCACAAGATGTGCATTATCCACTAAGATGAGCAACGGAAGGGAAGTGAACGCTCTTGAGGACAGAACGCAATTGAGAGGCAATAACATTGATAATCAAGGCTGAGGAAGCTGACAAGGTTACGGGAGCCTGATAAATCTGAACAGACAGAAAGCAAGCCCATCAGAGGGCCGGCCACAGGACTTCAGAGATCCCAGAGAAACTAAGTGAGTGTCAAGGCTGGAGAAGCAGCAAAGGTTACGGGAGCCTGAAAAACCCGAACAGAGAGAACACAACTCTTGAAAAGGGACATCTACTTTGGAGAATCCCGAGAAGCTGAGAGACTGTTGATGCTGGGAAAGCTGCCAAGGTTACGGGAGCCTGATAAACCCAAGCAGACAGATAACAAGGGTATCAGAGGGATATAGGACTATGGAGAGCCCAGAGAAATTAAGAGACTTTACCGTTTGAGGTGGGGATAACCTCCAAGGTTGCGGGAACTGAGAAAACCCAAATGGGCTGAGGCCACACCGAGATCGAGAGAAAGTAAGCCTGTCAGAAGGCCTGAGGACTTTGGAGAGTCTGAGAACCACTGTGTTTTATAAAGGGAAATGTAAAGAAAGAGAAACTGGTGGGTTTCAAGCATCTAGTCGGATTTGGAGAAGGTATGAAAAACACTTATTTTTCCTGAAGAAGAGGAAACAGTATGGAAAATATACACATTTAACCAACAGAACCTGTAGAGAGATTGGGAATTGTGGTTTCAGCCATTGACAAGCTTTGTAAACCTATGGAAATTAAATCCTTGTGGACTGGGTTTTGGGGCACTGACGAACCTTGTATCCCTATGGAAAGGAAATGCTTGTGAACTGGGTTTTGGGGCACTGATGAACCTTGTAACCCTATGGAAAGGAAATCCTTGTGAACTGGGTTTTGGGGCACTGATGAACCTTGTAACCCTATGGAAAGGAAATCCTTGTGAAATGGGTTTTGGGGCATTGATGAACCTTGTAACCCTATGGAAAGGAAATCCTTGTGAACTGGGTTTTGGGGCACTGACAAACCTTGTAACCCTATGGAAAGGAAATCCTTGTGGACTGGATTTTGGGACACTTACGAACCTTGTAACCCTATGGAAAGGAAATCCTTGAGAGCTGGGTTTTGGGACACTGACGAACTTTTGTTAAAACTTGCTTCAAAGAGAGGACAGTGTTGGGGCCAGACAAAAGCTGAAGACTGAGGGTATTGCTCCAAACTCCTCCTTGTTGTACTTTTTTGTGGGAGAGCCAGATAGATAATATGGTTTTTGGACTGCAGACTTTTTTATTTGGATCACTTGGCACGCACCATTCGTTTCAGTTTTGATAGACAGGACAATTCCCTCAAACCCGCAGGGCTATTTAGGCGTTTTCGTTTAAATTTTGAATAAAACACACTTAACATGTCAGTACTAGTCCGACTCCTCCTTCTGGTACGCAACAGGGCATTTTCATAGAGTGTTATTTCAGGACAAAGTTGTTTAATTGTATTGACTGATAACTATGGATGTACACTGTCAAGCGAGGAGTTAGATCAACAGCAACCACCTTTGGGCTGAATATGGCTCTTTCAGAAAGTGAAACATCTCATTGGTGGAATTAGACGACCAATCCAGCAAGCATGTGATCAATCATTATTTTAATCAAGAAAATGTGCACAAGGATGAAATCATACGTGGTGATGTCTCATCAGTCATGCCTGCTCCCTAACCCATGCGCACCCGTGTCAATGGCGTGACCAGCTCCTCCCACATTGTAACTACCACACACTTATCAATAACCCCATCTCTTCACTCCATAACTCGATTACACTTATCAATAAGCACATCACTTCACTCCATAACCCCAACAAACACTGACCAATAACCACATCACTCCATAACCCCAACCCAATAAGACCTGAGGCGGTGGGCCAATACCGCCCCAGGTAAGGCCCCCAGGGCCGTAGTTACAGGCCCGAGAGTAGCGAGGGCCTTAACGAATCCCTGGGGCCATTACCGTGAGCAGTATTGGCCTGCCGCCGAGGGTCTTGTAGCCATTAGTACCCCGGCCCGTTAGACCGGGTTACTAATGGCATTTTTTTCTGTTTTGAAACGCTGCCACGTTTTGAAACAGAAAAAAATAAATGAAACAGTGAACAAAAATGGCTGCCGGGAAAGGGGAAACGTAGTGTCGGGGGGAAATTCTCCCGGGGTCGGCTGGGCCGTCCGCGGACCTCCGGGCAGGGAGGCCCCAACTCCTCCCGTATATCCCAAAACCAACAGAGTATGAGACACACGCAAGAAGCAAGGTGGTTCTGCTGTTTATTAGACAAAACGGCAGGGATGGGTCAAGGATCGTACGCGTCCGTCCTGACACTCTCTCCTAATCGTGGGGCTCGCAGGCCCTTTTTACCTTAGTATGACGCGCTACTTGCGTCACCTTGGAAAGTTAGCAAAAAACCTATCGCCACTCTGGATTGGTTGCTTGAGTGGTAGGGTTAGTATAGCATAGTATTATTAGTGGTCAAGGGTTAGTCAGGTGGTATACTTGGGTTGTCCCTTCAATTTGATACATGAAAATTGTTACATGAAGACCCCTGAGGATTGGTCAATGTTAATGGCGTCAGTGATAAGAGCCCCATGTTCTGATTGGTCCACTCGCGAGCCCCCCAGTCTGGGACCATCGCTGTTCCCAGCTCGCGGTGCACCTGTCTTTTGCAACAATGTTTCACTATGGGTATGTGCAGACAATGTGAGGATTTATTCATATGCTGGAAGGCCGACTACTCCCACCGCCGCAGATGTTCATTGGGTCGCTTAATTGTATCTGCCTGTGTCTTGAAACGGGGGATCCAGGCGCCTCCCTCCTCCTGGGCTTGGCACCCTGTCAGGTTCGGCTTGGTCACGTGAGGTGGGACCGTGGTTGAGGCAGAATTCTGCACAATTAATATTGTTTTTTTCCACTGTGTGCCTGGTTTAATTTGCAGGTGTGACCTTGGCGTTGGCGTGTGGCATGCGAGTTTGCAACATTGTGCCCTTGGCTGTCTGCTTTCGGCGGAGTCATTCTGCAGGGTCAGCAACCGAACTCTTGCTCTTTCAATGTTCATGGAAGCTCTTGCTTGCGGCCTACTTGGGTCTGGTGTATAGGTGGAGCCGTTTGATACACAGGCGCTTTAGGTTATGGTATCATATTGCCTTATCCCCAGTATCGTGTCTTCGTTATATTTCTCATTATGGCGCCTGGGTTTAGGAGAAGCGTGAGCAAGCTTTTTAGATGAGTTCATTGTGCGTCTTGCGTTTCTGCATTTTGAAAAGCCTATGTGGAAAATAATAAAGATGCACGTCCGTGGGTGTGTCCGTCACCTACGTCATAGCACTGAGTATGTTCTTCGTGTGGATTGGTGTGGGAGTGTCCAGTGTGCATGTTTGCACGGGTGTGCTGACCGTTGGCTAGGTCGTCATGGCATCTCTAACGATGTGTTGATTCTAGTGCTGGATGGTTCAGTCGAGTTCATCCATGCCGCAGGTGTCGGCATGAACAGGGCAGGCTGCTGGGCAGGCGGGTGGGCACATCCGTATGTTCCTGTACCAGGGTATTTGGTCGTCTGGTAGATGGGCAAACTCCTCTCGTGGCGGGTGCCTGGGCCGTGATCCTCTAGGCCAGGGGCGATAGGGGATTGGTGGGAGCCTTTTGTTCCATTCTCCCACTTCAGTCCCCCCTCTGGTCGACTTGTCGACCACAAACATATCCTTTTCCTTATCTCCTCTCACTCTCCATATTTTAGTTACTCCTCCCAAATGCCCATAGTGGTTAACATGGTCTTCAAATGACCAATACATATATACACATGTTCCTCCAGGTGTGCAGTATACCCATTTCCCTATGTAGCTCCTTGGGTTTCTTGGGTTTTCGAGCTTCACGGATGGTGGGTCCAGGTGGTTGGTGATGATCTGGTTGCGCTACTTCTCTCTCTCTTTTATTATTGTGCCTGTGTGTTGGCCGTCATCTGCTGGCATCAAGGGGTGCATACCGACCATTTCGATCATCTCGTCTGTGTTGCATGCCTTCCGGGCCTTCCAAAATCTTGTTATGATCAGTGCAGCTCCAGCCAAAATAATGCATCCAACTATAACCTTCAGTCCATCTGACATCCAAGATGGCATCCATGACCATAATATCGAAAACCAGCTCTCATCCTTTTTCATACTTTTATTTTCATCCATCATTTTGGAGTGCATCTGGCCCAACTGTGACACTGCTTCTGTCAGTGTACCATTGTCAGCATCGTTGGCAGGGATGAATGTGCAGCATGATTGTCCTATCTTTGCGCAAACTCCTCCTTCCATTGCTGTGAGGAGGTCCAGTACATATCTGTTCTGTAGTGCTACCATCCTCACTGCTCGTAGTTCCTCTTTTATTGCGTTGAATCCATTTACTGTAGAATTAATTGTCATCATTAGTTCCCATCTAGTTATCTGGAGCCATTTTGCGTTTGCGTAAGCCTGTAGTCCCGGGTGTATGATTGAGGAGAAGAACATTGCTGCTCTGCTGAATAGTCTGTGTTCTGGCGGAATTGAAGTGAGTGCTGTTTCCGACCTTCCCCATAGGTAATTTCCTGTAAGAAGTTCTCCTTGTCTTTTCTTTCTATTCAGGACAGTGTTGTTGCCATTGTTTTCGTTCTCTGGCCCCTTCTGGGGCTGTACAGATCTCTTCTTTCTCTTGTTCCCTTCATCCATTTTGGGGAAGTTCGCCACATTCACATGTTTCTGGGGCACCACTAGTGATGGTACATTAACGTGTACCATTGTGCATATGCCGTTCCACAGACGGGGCAGTGTGTGGTATGCCTTGTCTCCGCAGGCCCAGTAATGGTCCATTACTACTGCTGTTCCTGCTGTCCCCTCAGGTAACTCCGTCACGCTTGCACAGTTGGTGTTGTATCCCAGGTCCACTTCTCCTTTATGTTGGTAGCATACCTTAGGTGCAGTCAGCGGCAGTATTGTTATTGGGTCTTCATCCTTCTCTATCCACGTTAGCATGGGTACGTACTTGACCCAAGTTATCCAACATCTGTTGTTGTGTTCAGCAATAGTTGTAGTATCCTCTTTCATTACCATGTTGCTGCCAACCACTCCTGTGTCCCATTTGTCACCCAGGTACACCTTCCCTGTTATTATTATCAGTGGTCTTTCCCAACATCCTTCTTTACCAGGAACTTCAGTGGCGTACCAATCACATGGTAGGTACTGTAGTGTTACTTTCTTTGTTTCTCCTTTTTCAGGGCCACTTGTTATGTATCTGAATGCTTCAGCATGTAAACTGGCCTTGTGGTAACTCAAATAACCCTTGAGGAAGTTATTTTCGTACGGGTATGTGTCTCGTGTTTTCCATACCAGGTGCACCGTGTTCCCTTGAAATCTTCCTTTCGTTTGGAACAGTGCCAGGTATATTATACATCGTGCTGTCTTTTCATCTATTTCCGTGGCAACGAAAGTTCGGGAAGCGCTCATGGCGTAAGGGATCAGTGAGCAGACGTAGCAGCTGTCTTCTGTTGTTGGTTTACCTATTTGAGTCATGTGTTGGTACCACATGTTGTTCGAGACGTGTGCCGAATTTTGTATGTAGTTGTCAATACCTTTATTATCTGAGTATGTGCTGCGTTTAACTCTATTTCCCTTGTGTGGAATTTTGCTAGTACCACCTTACGTAACACCTGTTGCAGCCGGGGGTGGGGGTATATTAGGTTTGGGTACAGCAAAAATATTGATAGCATAATTGTTCTGCCATACAGAGGCAGCCAAGAACCCGGTGATCATCAAAATCCCTATCATCTTTATTACAGAGGCTAATCTCACCGGCATTTTGCTCTTACCTTGCTGCAGTCCGGCAGCTTATTCTTGCGGCGTTAAAGTTGCCCGCCTGAAAATTCTCAATATGCTTGTTATTAGTGTTAGTTGTTGTTTTCAAGCTCTCCCTATCAAGTAGTCGTTCAGTGCCCAGGCGAAGAGCTGTTCCCACGCCAATCTAAGCGATCTATCTCTTAGGACAGGCAAGTATGGGCGGAGGTGGGGCCTTGAATGTTCTATGGCCAAGAGAAATGCTGTGTAGTAGACACGTACCCTCCTCCTTTTCAGGTACTTTGGTCTTTTTATGTGATATACAAATTGGTGTGATAATTCTTCAGGGTAGTTATCGTCTGAGGGTACCATCTACTCCTGGGCAGTGAACTTGTTAGTTATCTATTTTCTTAGCAGTACAATAATACGTTGTACCTGCATGTGCGAGAGAAAAGAAAGAGAACATTCAAGTGTTTACATGTGTATATGTGCAAGACAATGTCCTTCAGTTGAGTTATTACTGCAGTGGGTAGGGGGTCGATGGGCAGAGGGTTTGGGGCTCAACTTGCGGAAGTCTCTTTACTCTTTGATCGTGTGACCATGGGGTGGGCGGTATGGGGATTACCCCTTTCTATTTCAGCAGTTGTCTCTGGGGAATCTGGGGGGTGGCAAGGTATGGAGACACTTAGGCCGTTAGCTGTGGTAAAAGTCTCTTCCTCCGTTGGTGACGCTGTCGTTGTTCTTCCAGTGGCCCTGTCGGTGACGCTAGGGCGGGTCTGGAGTTTGCAGATCTTTACGTCGTGTAGGTGATTCCAGGCACGTTTGTCCTGTAGCTTTACTGCTCTCGTTGATACCTCCTCTACCAGGTGGGGGCCAGTGAAGCGTGGGCTGTTCCACTTTCTGTTGAAATTGCGGAGTAGTACGTGGTCACCTTTAGCAATTTTGCACAGTCTTTCCTTTTCCAATTCTTTATCCGCGTCTTCTTGTTGATCACTCTTAGACCCGCCCCGCGTGCGCTCGAGCTGTTGAGACACAAACACTACACTAGTAATCAAAGAAGACACATATTGGTACATTTCATCACCAAGAACAGTTGCAGTGTTTTCGTGGTCAGTGAATTCTCTTGATGTTGGCGTCCGAGGAAGGCGCATTTGACGTCCGGTCACCACCTCGTGAGGGGTGAGGTGGTGGTCGGAGCCTGGTCTATTCCTTAGCTCAAATAGGGCTAGCGGAAGGCAATACAACCAACTCTTCTTTGTTGTTTGCTGTATTTTTGCAATTGCCTCCTTTAGTAGGCCATTCAGGCGTTCGCATACACCGTTGGCCTGCGGGTGATATGCACATGCAAATTTATGCTTGATGTTTAGTAAGGATGTGATGTGCTGGAACATTTCATTGGCGAAATGCTGGCCATTATCTGACCGCAGTACCTCGCACACTCCCCACCTGGGGAAGACCTCCCTCACTAGGAATTTAGCTGCTCTGAATGCATCTGGGTGTGAGCAGGGCCCTGCTTCAATCCACCTCGAGAATGGGCATACTACCACAATAATATACCTATTTCCTTGACATACGTTGATCATATCAACATAGTCAATATGGATGTGTCGGAAGGGTCCCTCTGGCCGGGGTATAGTACCTTTTATCACCTTCAGCGTGTGACCGGCCGTGAACTGTTGACATGTGAGACAATTGCTGATAAAATTTGACACATGGGAATTTAACTCGGGGCAGAACCAATCTTCCCTAATTCGTGCTGCAATAACTTCCTTGCCTGTGTGGGCTGGGTGGTGTAGTTGGCTCAGGGCGGTGTTCAATAGTGCCAGTGGCATTACAATCTTTCCAGTGTTACCCTGGCGCCATAGTGCGTCAGTTGGTGACATTGTGCATCCTCTTTTTACCCATATTTCTTTTTCTGTCATTGGTGCAGCCGCTTGTAGCTCCATTATCTGTGTGGCTGGGAGATGGGTGTACCCTTCTCTTATCAACATCTCCTTAGCTATTCCCCTCCCTCTCCCTCTCTCTGACTCTGGGGGGTTCCATATCTCACCAAAATATGCAGCATACTTTGCGTGTGCTTCTGCTGCTGCATTCCCTCTTGAGATATGATCTTCTCCATTAGTGTGTGCGGTACATTTGACCAAGGCTAATTCTTGGGGGTCATTTATTACTTCAATTAGTTCAGCCAATAAGAGAGCATGTTGCACTGGAGTGCCGTCAGCTCTCCTAAACCCTCTTCTCCTCCATTTGGACAATCCTGAGTGGACAGTAGACGTGACATATGCGCTGTCAGAATATATGGTCACTCGTTTGCCAAAGCTTTCCTTCAACGCCAAGATCAGTGCAACCAATTCGGCTGCTTGAGCAGAGTAATGCTGTCGTAATTTTACACATTTCATCGCCACACACACCGGTACCTCCGTCATTATTACCACCGCTGCCCCAGTTCTCCTTATCCCATCACTTTGGTCAATTGTTGATGACCCATCAATGAACAAGAGCTCACCTCCGTCTAGTGCGTTCTCTTCAACCTTTCTAGTACATGAGTACATTTCAGTAGTCTGCGTACAATCGTGTGCATAGTCTCCTTCCTCAATTACTTCTGCTAAAAACCTTGCAGGGTTGACCGTGCTACATCTAACAATTGATAGTTCAGCTCTAGATAAGATGATCTCATAACCTGATGCCCTCTGCGTGGTTAGTGTGGACTTAGGCTTGTTCAATATTGCAAATAGTGCATGTTCCACAAATAGTGTGGTTGGGCACCCCATGGTGATTGCTGACGCTTTCTCTACCGCAAAGGCAGCTGCGGCGAGACCTTGTTCGCAAGGGAAATGACCTAACATCACAGGATCCAAATGGCCGCTGTAAAACGCTACTGGTTTGTAGCCCATGCTTGTTTTTTGAGCCAACACTGCTTTCATTGCTGCTGAGTCGCAATGTGAAAATATAAAGAATTGTCGTTCATAATCTGGGGTGGCCAGTACCGGAGCAGTTGATATTGCATCTTTCAGTTCATCAAAAGCCTCTTTCATTTCCATTGTCCACCCCAACTTTTTCTCCCCTTTGTTAGCTTCTTTCAACGCCTCAAGTAGGGGTCCTATGTATGAGCTGTAATCAAATACCCATGCTCTACAGTAGTTGCACAGACCCAAGAACTGCTGCAGTTCCCTCACTGTTTGTGGCAATGGCGTTTTTGAAATGGCCTGTGCTCTTTGTGGTGCAATCTTTCTTCCATATTGGGATATGAGCTGACCAATGTAAAGTACCTGTTCCAGACAGTACTGTAACTTTTCCTTGTCTACCTTGTAACCTTTTTCAGCCAATATTGTCAGCATCTTTAATGAGTCCTCTCTGCATCTTCTTTCGTTTGTGCTGCAAATTATTATGTCATCGACATACTGCAACACTGTGCTTTCCACTTCAATGTTACCCAAATCCATCTGTATTACTCTGTTGAAGATTGAGGGTGATTCGCAGTACCCTTGTGGCAATCTGGTGTGTTTCCACTTTGTGTTTCTGTAAGTGAAGCTTGTCAGATCTTGTGAGTCTGGGTGCAGTGGTATTGAGAAAAAGGCATTTTTGAGGTCTATCACTGTAAACCGTGATGCCTCTGCTGGAATGCCGCACAATATTGTGGCCGGGTTTGCTGCTATGGGATATTCTGCTTCCACTATGTTGTTCAAAGGCCTGAGGTCCTGTATGAAGCGCCAAGACCCCCCTTTAGCCTTGCACACTGAGTATACAGCTGTGTTGCATGGTGATTCTGAGGGGACCAATATGCCATTATTTATAAGGGCCGTTATTGTTTCATATATGCCCTCATCTGCCTCTTTTGATAGTGGGTACTGTATCACTCTGGGGAGTATTGCACCCTTTTTCAATTTTGTTCTTACTCCCCCTATGCTTTTTATGCACCCCACGTCATAGGGGCTAGTAGTCCATAATGATGTGGGTACTTTTGCCATATCCTCCTCAAAGAAGGGAACTGGGGTGGATGTGGGTGCCTCAAGTGCCATTGCAATTTTCTGTGCCACTTGTCTGTACGTCACTCTTAGCCATATTTCCACACTCATCATAAACACCATTTCACCTTCTTCCTTTTCTTCTGAGAAGAGCTCCTCATCTGACACCTGGGTGAGTCTACATCCCTCTGCTAGTGCTATCACTGCCCTCCATGCTCTTCCTTCTCTGTCTTGGGCATGTACCGCAATGTAATCAGCTGTTGCTATAATGCTCTCTATGTTCACTGAAATCACCTTTCCTTCTGGTTCATTGGCTGGTGTTTCTGGTCTGAACAAATAGGCTGCTGGCCTCCTCCAGATCTTCCCTTCTATCCCTGGCATCCATGCAAATGCCATGTCTGTCCCGTACTGGAACAGTTCACCATCTACTGGCTCAGCCCTAATCACTGTCTGTCCACAGTATGCTTGCATAATTTGTCGTACAGTGAGCATGTTGATTCCTGGAGTGGAACAAATTATGCCGTCTTCCGTAAAGGAGATTGTCATATTCAACCTGTTCATTATGTCTCTCCCCAGTATATTTACTGGTGAGGCCCTAGAATATAAAAGTGGGACTGACATGTCATAATCCCCTATTGATAAGGGAATGTTATCAGTAAAGGGAACCAACCCCCTAGCCCCAGAGAATCCTTGGGTGTTCATGGCTTCGCCTGACATCTTAAATTTACCTTCCCTTATGCAAGACCGGGTCGCCCTGGTGTCAACAAGGAATGATAATTTTTTGTCACCTATCGTTACCTCTATGCGTGGTTCCTCCGCACTATTAGGTGTTACCGACAGGATGGGACACACCAAGGCCGTCTGTGGGCTGTCCTATTGAGGGTATAATGATTGACCACTTCCTGTGTAAGGGTTGTGTCCCAGGACCGTCACCCTACCCAGTTGTGTTTGTTGTGCTTGGGGTTGTTGTGTTATTGCTACCTGTTGTTGTGGCAGTGAATATGCCTGAGGCTGTTGTTGTGTTACTAGTTGTTGCTGTTCATTTCCTTGTTGCAATGTCTGCTGTTGCTGGATGCCCTGCTGTTCCTGTGTGGGCCTTTGTTGTCCCTGTTCGCTCCATGATGGTGTGCCTGGTCTCACTCTACACGTGCGTGACATGTGCCCTACTAATCCACAAATCCAACACACCGGTGGTTCCCTGCTCTGCCATGGAAAGCTTCCTGTGTTGTCCTGGTATACTGGTTGCCCGGTGGGGTAGGAATTTCTAAGTCCTCCCACCTGCTGTTGTGTGTTATATCCGTATCCTCTCCCCCTCATCATTCCTCCCCTTCCTCTGTTGTAATTATAATACCCAGCTCCTGGCGTTGAGTATCCTCCTCCCATGTTAGTCGTGTATGGTTGGAGTGGCGGCATCTGTTGTGTTACAGTCTGTGATGATTGTATTTGGGAGGGATCTTGTGCAGCCACTAATTGTGTGGGGCTTTGAGTCATTGTTGCAGGTGTAGTTATTAGTGCGCCTTCCATCGTGTATTTAGTAAGTTTTTTCTGTACTAGTTTAGCCTCTTCCGTTTTCCTATCCTCTTCCTTTTGTTTCATTTTTCCTTGCCATGTCCTACAATGATGCACTATTGTCAGTTGTATTTCTGGCCATGCTTTTGCTTCCATCCCCACTACTTTCTTCAGTTGTTTCTGAACTGCTTCTGGGAGCCCTTGTATTAGTATATGGTAGAATATTGCTGGTGTTTTGTCCCATTGTTCTCTAGTTTCCATGCGCCACTTCTCTTGAATTTCCTGGATATAATCAACAGGATCTTCGTTTTCACGCATCTTGCGTGAGGTAATTGCTCCTATGTCTGATGTGTCTGGATACTGTACCCTCAGTGCCTGCCATAATGCATATCTGCAGTTTGCGAATGGTGCCCCATCGTGTGATGTGTTTGTTATTGTGACCCCAGGGAAGCCCGCTCTCTTCCAGATGTCATCCGCTGCATCCCCTAATATTGATATTAGAATGCCCTTTACATCCCCCACTGCCAGTTTCTGTCCTGCGGCGTGTTTTTCCATTTCATATATCCATTTACCCGCACCTCCACTTAATGATGGGAGCCTGCACTTTATATTTTCTTTGTCTGCATGCTTCCAAGGGACGTATTGTGGTCTAACCCCTCCCCTTTCCAGAAGTGGCATTAAGTTGTGTCCCGTTTGACCCCTTGGGTTCCACAAAATCGAGTCCGCGCACCCCTCCTCTTCTTCCGTGTCTCCTACATCGTCAATTTCGTCCATATTTCCCCTGCTCGTAACTCTTTCTCCTCCATCTCTTCCCCTTCTTTCATCATTTCCTGTATTTAATGTGGGCGTGTGTATTCGCTCTCCCTGCCTGCGTCCAGGGAGGTCTCTAAGCCTACCTGCATAGGGTGTCAGTTCGTTTGTGAAGGGCGCGAGTTTAGATGGGCATGTTGCACGTAATGAGCGTGAGGTGGTGGAGCATGTAGGACGAGATGGTGACGGTGTGGCTTCACGTGTCTGCCTTTCCGCTATTCCTTGCTCTTCCTCCTCACTCCTCTCCAGTTCATCCTTTCTCCTGCAGATCCATGGTGAGTCTCTATTTGTCCGGGTGGTGTATAGTTTAACTAGGCTTTCCCTTTCACTATTTCTTCCTTCCTTCTCCATTCCTTCTTCTTCCTCACTACAAAATTCATTCGTAAATGGCAACCCCCAATCTGTCTTTTTCCCCCTAATCGTTACTGTTTTTAAGTCTATTAGGTCCGTTCCTTCAATCGCTCCCCTTTGCGCTGATGTTGTTGCTACTTCTGTGTCTCTATATACATACCTCCTTACTTCACTCTCCCCTCTCCTATCTTCTCTTTCCCCTTCATTTCTCTCCGCTATCTCTCTACCAATTTCCTCTCTTTTCTTTTTTAATTCCTCCATTACTTCACTACTCATCTTTTCCAATATCCTTTCATCTTCTTTCTTCCTTTCCCATCTACCCTCTCCCTTTCTAATATATTCTCTAACATCCTCCCTTCTTCGTATTTCCTTGTCGTTTCTGATAGTAATCTCTTCTTCCATATTGCCATTTCTTTTTCTTTCTCTTCTTCCTCTCTTTTCCTGTCACGCAGTGCTGCTCTTGATACCCTTTCTGCTACTGCCTTTACCCTTTCGGCTTCTCTCTTTTGCTCCTCAGTTCGTTCCCTTATTTTTTCCAACTCATTCTTACCTTCTTTCCTTTCCCTTGCTCTCTCTCTTTCCTCCCTCTCGAGCTGCTTGATTAGTGCATTCTGCTCATCCCTTAACTCTGCTAGTCGTTCCTCCAAAATCTCTTCCTTTTGTCGTAACAGCTCTTCCCCTTTCATTTCACTCTCCCTGGTATTATCCTCGTCCATTTTCCTTACTACCTCCTTCTCTTCTCCTGTTAATGAACCTCGTAATTTTAATAGTATCTGCGCAGCTACCCACTCATCATGTCCTATTTCCGCAGTCTGCTCTTCTCCAGTCCTCCCCTCCCCTGCTGGCAGCTTCCTATTAGCTGATCCCGTCGTACTAGTCCGCTCCCCTCCCGTGTGGCCACCTGTAGCTGTATATGGTGGCGGGCTGTATGCCGGGTTCGAGTACCCCTCAGCCGCCCTTAATTGTTCTCTTGCTATTTCTTCTAGTTCTCTTAAAGGATACAACCCCCCTCCCTCTGTTTTCACTACCTTCGCTAGGGGTATATCGTCGCTCTGTTCCTTTTTTATTTCATTTTCTTTTGAGTTGTTACTCTTTTCTCCTCCCTCTTTTCCGTTCCCCGTGTTCTGTGTGCCTTCACTCTCTTTTTCCCCATTCTCTCCTTCCTCCTTAATCTCCTTTTCCTCCGTTCTTTCCCCCACAATGAACATTCCGTTTGGTCCTGGTCGGGACCCTTGGAACATCCTCCATAAGTTAAACACCTCCACGTGGTGTGTCAACTTCTTCCCCTTGTATGTGTTATGCAGATGGTTTAATAGTGAATGTTGGGTATATGGATCGAAGCTACCATTAGGCGGCTATGGTGTTGTCATTTTGTTGTCCGTCCCCTGTGTCCATTCTATGCTATACTTGATCAGTTTCTCCCTATGGGGTGACAGTGTTTTACATATGTGTTGTAGCGGGGTAGTGAGGGTGTTCCCCCACCCTCCCGATCCTGCCCCGTATGACATAGTAGCGCTCCACTTGTTATCCTTCCCCTATTTGGTAGCGGTTATCTTACTAACACTTTACAATACACAGCCTTATACCTTTACATGGCCCCGTAAGTTTGGGGACTTGCGATAGTCCGCTAAGGAAAATTATTAAAATATAGTATTTACATTGGTATATTCTTTTCTTTCTTTTCTTCCCTTACAGAACACCCTTACGGCCCCCTGCGGCCGAGGCGCACGTAGCCCCCTGCGGCTGCGTGCCCCTTGTGACGTTCTTATACAGCCGTCCTACTTTCACTTGCTCCTCCTCCCTCTTCTACACTTGCCGTGACCGGCGTTCTCCGTGCGCAGCCACGTCCCCCTTTTCGCCTTCCCCCCGATCAACTCATTACCGTTGACCTCCGTTTCCACTCCCTTACCACAGCTCTCCTCCCCACCACTCTAAAAAATGCCTTATACTCGAGGTATCCTATGAAAGCCCTACTGGTGACATCACCGATCTCTTCAAACTACTGGTAAGTTCTTAATACACTAGCAATCTACCCCCGTTAACCCACAGCTGTCTTCCTGTCACGCCTGGAACAAGGTAATCAATAATATAATCGGACTGCGCACGCTGCGTCGCCTCGCGTGTGATACGCCCCTCGACAGGAGGGCTTAACCAGCCAATTATCTTCCGTATTGGGCAACCAGCTAGCTACCGCCTACAGGGAAACATCATCTATCTATCGAGTTTCCTGCTCGATCAATAGGGATCCTCATCTACTCATTGATCAATAATTACCAAATCGTAGGAAACCGCGCACACACACACCCTTACACGTAGTCGCGACCTAGGCCAATCAGTGTCTACGAGCGGCCACACGTGATGTTTTCGTGCTCCGCCCCCTTCTCTCCCGTAACGTAGCCGACTGCTCTCGCACTCGTCCGGCTACCATTCATTTCATGGCCAACACTAAATTGTCAAACCTTCGCCGCGCACCTGTGCAACACCTCCCACCTCCCGTATTTAATTCCTCCCCCCTCCCTCACAATTTCACGTTGCTTGTTGGGCGTGGCATACTCACCAAGTTCTCCTGATGCGGGGCCGCTCGACTGCGTGCACCCCTCCAAGTGGCTCGCCACCTCCCCTCGTCTGGACCACGTCTGGACACTCGCCAACCGCGGGCGGGATACTTCTCAACCGGCTCCCGAAGGCCAATATCCGGATTGCGCTGTCCGGTCGTCTCACAGTTCCGCGATGGTCCTGTAGTCCTCAAAAGGGGGCAGCGGCAGAGGGGGCCGCGCCGCCGGGCCTCCTCGCAACGGGAGCACTCGGAAAAATAAAATAAAAGCAGATCTTAAACAGATCTCAGCAGTGCCTCCAACTTGTCGGGGGGAAATTCTCCCGGGGTCGGCTGGGCCGTCCGCGGACCTCCGGGCAGGGAGGCCCCAACTCCTCCCGTATATCCCAAAACCAACAGAGTATGAGACACACGCAAGAAGCAAGGTGGTTCTGCTGTTTATTAGACAAAACGGCAGGGATGGGTCAAGGATCGTACGCGTCCGTCCTGACACTCTCTCCTAATCGTGGGGCTCGCAGGCCCTTTTTACCTTAGTATGACGCGCTACTTGCGTCACCTTGGAAAGTTAGCAAAAAACCTATCGCCACTCTGGATTGGTTGCTTGAGTGGTAGGGTTAGTATAGCATACGTATAGATAGTATTATTAGTGGTCAAGGGTTAGTCAGGTGGTATACTTGGGTTGTCCCTTCAATTTGATACATGAAAATTGTTACATGAAGACCCCTGAGGATTGGTCAATGTTAATGGCGTCAGTGATAAGAGCCCCATGTTCTGATTGGACCACTCGCGAGCCCCCCAGTCTGGGACCATCGCTGTTCCCAGCTCGCGGTGCACCTGTCTTTTGCAACAATGTTTCACTATGGGTATGTGCAGACAATGTGAGGATTTATTCATATGCTGGAAGGCCGACTACTCCCACCGCCGCAGATGTTCATTGGGTCGCTTAATTGTATCTGCATGTGTCTTGAAACGGGGGATCCAGGTGCCTCCCTCCTCCTGGGCTTGGCACCCTGTCAGGTTCGGCTTGGTCACGTGAGGTGGGACCGTGGTTGAGGCAGAATTCTGCACAATTAATATTGTTTTTTTCCACTGTGTGCCTGGTTTAATTTGCAGGTGTGACCTTGGCGTTGGCGTGCGGCATGCGAGTTTGCAACATTGTGCCCTTGGCTGTCTGCTTTCGGCGGGCTCATTCTGCAGGGTCAGCAACCGAACTCTTGCTCATTCAATGTTCATGGAAGCTCTTGCTTGCGGCCTACTTGGGTCTGGTGTATAGGTGGAGCCGTTTGATACACAGGCGCTTTAGGTTATGGTATCATATTGCCTTATCCCCAGTATCGTGTCTTCGTTATATTTCTCATTATGGCGCCTGGGTTTAGGAGAAGCGTGAGCAAGCTTTTTAGATGAGTTCATTGTGCGTCTTGCGTTTCTGCATTTTGAAAAGCCTATGTGGAAAATAATAAAGATGCACGTCCGTGGGTGTGTCCGTCACCTACGTCATGGCACTGAGTATGTTCTTCGTGTGGATTGGTGTGGGAGTGTCCAGTGTGCATGTTTGCACGGGTGTGCTGACCGTTGGCTAGGTCGTCATGGCATCTCTAACGATGTGTTGATTCTAGTGCTGGATGGTTCAGTCGAGTTCATCCATGCCGCAGGTGTCGGCATGGGCAGGGCAGGCTGCTGGGCAGGCGGGTGGGCACATCCGTATGTTCCTGTACCAGGGTATTTGGTCGTCTGGTAGATGGGCAAACTCCTCTCGTGGCGGGTGCCTGGGCCGTGATCCTCTAGGCCAGGGGCGATAGGGGATTGGTGGGAGCCTTTTGTTCCATTCTCCCACTTCAGTAGTCTGTTTTCACTTTCCATGGAGGCCATCGGGAGCGGACGCGCTGGGTACAGAAGTGTTTCCAGCACGTTCGCTCCCAAGAAAAGAAGAAAAAAGAAGGTAAGTGGGGTGGGAGGGAGCGGATAGTTTGCAGGTGAGGGAGGGTGGAGGAAAAAAAAAATTACCTGTGTCCCCGGCAGCGGAGGAAGGCAGCCTCCAGCCATGGGGAGGCTTGGAGCGGGGATTGCCCCGTTTCTAGCCTCCGCATTGGCTAAGAGGCTGCCACGCCGTGCGCCGGGAACCAAAGGCACGTACAGCGTGCAAGGGATTCCCGGCTGGGTAATGCCCCAGCGAGGGCCAATTGGAATGAATGTTGCATTCTGGTTGACCCTCGCCGGTTACTAATGATCAATAACCCCATCTCTTCACTCCATAACCCCAACACACTGATCAATAACCCCATCTCTTCACTCCATAACTCCCTCACACTTATGAATAGGCCCATAATCTCACTCAATAACCCCAACACACTGATCAATAGCCCCATCACCTCACTCAATAACTCCAACACACACACTGACCAGTAACCACATCACCTCACTCCATAACCCCAACACACTGATCAATAGCCCCATCACATCACTCCATAACCCCAACACACTGATGATCAATAGCCATATCACCTCACTCCATAACCCCAACACACTGATCAATAGTGCCATCACCACACTCCATAACCCCAACACACTGATCAATAGCCCCATCACTGATCAATAGTGCCATCACCTCACTCCACAACTCCAACACACACTGACCAATAACCACATCACTCCATAACCCCAACACACTGATGATCAATAGCCATATCACCTCACTCCATAACCCCAAAACACTGATCAATAGTGCCATCACCACACTCCATAACCCCAACACACTGATCAATAGCCCCATCACCTCACTCCATAACCCCAACACACTGATCAATAGTGCCATCACCTCACTCCATAACCCCAACACACTGATCAATAGTGCCATCACCTCACTCCATAACCCCAACACACTGATCAATAGCCCCATCACCCCACTCCATAACTCCAACACACACTGACCAATAACCACATCACTCCATAACCCCAACACACTGATCAATAGCGCCATCACCACACTCCATAACCCTAGCACACTGATCAATATCCCCACCACCTCACTCCATAACCCCAACACACTGATCAATAGCCCCATCGCCTCACTCCATAACTCCAACACACTGACCAATAACCACATCACTAAATAACCCCAACACACTGATAGCCCTATCACCTCACTCCATAACCCCAACACACTGATCAATAGTGCCATCACCACACTCCATAACCCCAACACACTGATCAATAGCCCCATCAACTCACTCCATAAACCCAACACACTGATCAATAGCCCCATCACCTCACTCCATAACCCCAACACACTGATCAATAGTGCCATCACCTCACTCCATAACTCCAACACACACTGACCAATAACCACATCACTCCATAACCCCAACACACTGATGATCAATAGCCATATCACCTCACTCCATAACCCCAACACACTGATCAATAGTGCCATCACCACACTCCATAACCCCAACACACTGATCAATAGCCCCATCACCTCACTCCATAACCCCAACACACTGATCAATAGTGCCATCACCTCACTCCATAACCCCAACACACTGATCAATAGTGCCATCACCTCACTCCATATCCCCAACACACTGATCAATAGCCCTATGACCTCACTCCATAACCCCAACACACTGATCAATAGCCCCATCACCTCACTCCATAACCCCAACACACTGATCAATAGCCCCATCACCTCACTCCATAACCCCAACACACTGATCAATAGCCCTATCACCTCACTCCATATCCCCAACACACTGATCAATAGTGCCATCACCTCACTCCATAACCCCAACACACTGATCAATAGCCCCATCACCTCACTCCATAACCCCAACACACTGATCAATAGACCCATCACCTCACTCCATAACCTCACCACACTGATCAATAGTGCCATCACCTCACTCCATAACCCCAACACACTGATCAATAGTGCCATCACCTCACTCCATAACCCCAACACACTGATCAATAGCCCTATGACCTCACTCCATAACCCCAACACACTGATCAATAGCCCCATCACCTCACTCCATAACCCCAACGCACTGATCAATAGCCCCATCACCTCACTCCATATCCCCAACACACTGATCAATAGCCCCATCACCTCACTCCATAACCCCAACACACTGATCAATAGCCCTATGACCTCACTCCATAACCCCAACACACTGATCAATAGCCCCATCACCTCACTCCATAACCCCAACACACTGATCAATAGCCCTATGACCTCACTCCATATACCCAACACACTGATCAATAGCCCCATCACCTCACTCCATAACCCCAACACACTGATCAATAGTGCCATCACCTCACTCCATATCCCCAACACACTGATCAATAGCCCCATCACCTCACTCCATAACCCCAACACTGATCAATAGCCCCATCACCTCACTCCTTAACCCCAACACACTGATCAATAGCCCCATCACCTCACTCCATATCCCCAACACACTGATCAATAGCCCTATGACCTCACTCCATAACCCCAACACACTGATCAATAGCCCCATCACCTCACTCCATAACCCCAACACACTGATCAATAGCCCCATTACCTCACTCCATAACCCAACACACTGATCAATAGCCCCATCACCTCACTCCATAACCCCAACACACTGATCAATAGCGCCATCACCTCACTCCATAACCCCAACACACTGATCAATAGCCCTATGACCTCACTCCATAACCCCAACACACTGATCAATAGCCCTATGACCTCACTCCATAACCCCAACACACTGATCAATAGCCCCATCACCTCACTCCATAACCCCAACACACTGATCAATAGTGCCATCACCTCACTCCATAACCGCAACACCCTGATCAATTGCCCCATCACCTCACTCCATAACTCCAACACACTGATCAATAGTGCCATCACCTCACTCCATAACCCCAACACACTGATCAATAGTGCCATCACCTCACTCCATAACCCCAACACACTGATCAATAGTGCCATCACCTCACCCCATAACCCCAACACACTGATCAATAGTGCCATCACCTCACTTCATAACCCCAACACACTGATCAATAGTGCCATCACCTCACTCCATAACTCCAACACACTGATCAATAGCCCCATCACCTCACTCCATAACTCCAACACACTGACCAATAACCACATCACCCCATAACCCCAACACACTGATCAATAGTGCCATCACCTCACTCCATAACCCCAACACACTGATCGATAGCCCCATCACCTCACTCCATAACCCCAACACACTGATCAATAGTGCCATCACCTCACTCCATAACTCCAACACACTGATCAATAGTGCTATCACCTCACTCCATATCCCCAACACACTGATCAATAGCCCCATCACCTCACTCCATAACCCCAACACACTGATCAATAGTGCTATCACCTCACTCCATATCCCCAACACACTGATCAATAGCCCCATCACCTCACTCCATAACCCCAACACACTGATCAATAGCCCCATCACCTCACTCCATAACTCCAACACACTGATCAGTAGTGCCATCACCTCACTCCATAACCCCAACACACTGATCAATAGCCCCATCACCTCACTCCATAACCCCAACACACTGAATAATAGTGCCATCACCTCACTCCATAACCCCAACACACTGATCAATAGCCCCATCACCTCACTCCATAACCCCAACACACTGATCAATAGCCCCATCACCTCACTCCATAACCCCAACACACTGATCAATAGCCCCATCACCTCACTCCATAACCCCAACACACTGATCAATAGTGCCATCACCACACTCCATAACCCCAACACACTGATCAATAGTGCCATCACCTCACTCCATAACTCCAACACACACTGATCAATAGCCCCATCACCTCACTCCATAACTCCAACACACACTGATCAATAGTGCCATCACCTCACTCCATAACTCCAACACACACTGATCAATAGCCCCATCACCTCACTCCATAACTCCAACACACTGATCAATAGCCCCATCACCTCACTCCATAACCCCAACACACTGATCAATAGTGCCATCACCTCACTCCATAACCCCAATACACACTAATCAATAGCCCCATCACCTCACTCCATAACTCCAACACACTGATCAATAACCACAACACTCCATAACCCCAACACACTGATCAATATCCCCATCACCTCACTCCATAACTCCAACACACACTGACCAATAACCACATCACTCCATAACCTCAACACACTGATCAATAGCCCCATCACCTCACTCCATAACCCCAACACACTGATCAATAACCACAACACTCCATAACCCCAACACACTGATCAATATCCCCATCACCTCACTCCATAACTCCAACACACACTGACCAATAACCACATCACTCCATAACCCCAACACACTGATCAATAGTGCCATCACCTCACTCCATAACTCCAACACACACTGACCAATAACCACATCACTCCATGACCCCAACACACTGATCAATAGGGCCATCACCTCACTCCATAACTCCAACACACACTGACCAATAACCACATCACTCCATAACCCCAACACACTGACCAATAGCCCTATCACCTCACTCCATAACCCCAACACACTGATCAATAGTGCCATCACCACACTCCATAACCCCAACACACTGATCAATAGCCCCATCACCTCACTCCATAACCCCAACACACTGATCAATAGTGCTATCACCTCACTCCATAACCCCAACACACTGATCAATAGTGCCATCACCACACTCCATAACCCCAACACACTGATCAATAGGCCCATCACCTCACTCCATAACCCCAGCACACCGATTAATAACCCCATCACTTCACTCAATAACCCCAACACACTGATCAATAGCGCCATCACCTCACTCCATAACCCCAACACACTGATCAATAACCCCATCATCTCATTCCACAATTTCAACACACCAATCAATCAATCAATCCCCTTTCAATACGACTGTGTATTTGCCCTTGAAATAGCATTGGTGGCATTATATTAAAGGTACTGCTGCTGGATGCCAACCCTAATCCTAGAGCTTTTTGTGAATGGTAGGTCTGCGGGGGTGGTGATACTGTCTTCACAGCCCAGCACAGCGCCATTCCGGCCCCTGCGTCAGTTGCATCATGCTTGGCCCCCGACCCTTGTTGCCTACCGCCTTGCTAGATGCAGCGAGGCGATTCATGCTTCTACTCGCTGCCAGGCAGATTCATGTGTGCTGGTGGAAGCTCGCACACACAGCCTAGCATGCTCGTGCACACGCGCATTCGGGTCCCACACTGCTGCTGCTGCATCATGCATGGGGCCTGTCACACACTCGCATCTGGCAGAACCTCCTCCTATGCACATGCCTGTGGGTTGCCATGTCCACCACACCTACTGATCCTCCACTCTAGGATGCGGCATGGCTCAGCATTTGGGTGGGCATTGCCATAGGCTGACACCATTGTACACACCGCTGTCCTCTGCTTGCAGCTGGAATTTCTCTAGCAGGCGATGTAGACATTGGACAAGCAGATAGATACCACCTGGTCACCGGGGCAACACAGCCCCAATTCACAAACCAGTCCTGATAGCTTTACACGTTTATTTAAATTGGAACAGTTGGACTATTGCACATTGGGCCTCATTATAAGTTTGCCGGTCCGGGAACTACGGTACAGGTAAGCATGCAAACCAGCAAACTACGAGTTCTGCTCTCGGGTGCCATTACGGCCGCCAGGTCGGAACTGGAGGGTGGACCGACACCCGTGAACAGAGCATGTTGGATGCGGTACATCCGACCTCCCCATTCCCATTGAGCCGTATGTGGATCAAATAGGAATGGGGAGCAATTCATCCCGGCGCCCACGAATGGGCAATTACCGGGTCATTACGGCCCCGCCAGACCCGGTAATTGTCCATTTGCGGGTGCCAAAAAAAAATGCTCCCCATTCTCATTTGAACCCAGATAGGGCTCAATGGGAATGTGGAGGTTGGATGCACCGGCACCATTTTTGAATGGTGCTGGTGCATCCGACATGCTCTGCTCGTCACTCAGGTTTATTACTCCTTCAAGCCCAGCCAAAGTACCCCGGATGACGTTTTGAAAAACGTTGGCCGCTGAGGAGACTCTGAAGCTGAGGCGCTTGTACTGGTACAACCCATGGTGGGTCGTAAAGGTTGTGATGTAGCGCGAGTCCGGGTGCAGTTCCAGCTGATGGTACCGGATTGCAAGTATAGTTTGGAAAACACTCTCGCCCCTTGTAACTCTTCCACCACATCGTCCAGTGTTGGTGTGATATGTCTCTTTTGCGCTTGATTGCGAGGTTGGACAGCCTCATATCAACACAGATTCGGATGGATCCGGGTTGCTTTGGTTTGACAGCAACGACAATGGGGGACACCCATGGGGTGGGGCCCTCCACATGTTCTCTGATTTCCATGTCTATTAGGTTTTGCAGCTCCCTTTCTACTTGTTGCCTCAGGTGAAACGGTATTCGCCGATGCTTTTGTGTTGTTGGACGTACAGTCTCATCAATGTGCAGTTTAATGGGTTTGCCCTTGAGTTTCCCGACACCTTGGAAAACTGTGGCAAACCTCTCCAAGGTAACATTGATGCCTTCGGCGTACACTGTGAGGGCAAAGTGAACAATACCCAGGGCCTCCGCTGCGCAGCTTAGCAGGGAGTGCATGCTAATATCTGTGACAAAGAATTTTGCTCTGATTTCTTTACCCTTGTGAGCAACTTTGGTCACAAATGCATCTCGGAGGGGCAGTGGTTAAGTCCCCCCAAATGAGAATATTTTGGCATGCGCGTTTGCTAGTGTTGGGGGCACTGGTAGTGCCTCATAGTGGCAGGTCACCAGCACGCACACCGATGCACCAGTGTCCACAAGCTGAGGTGTCATTGTTCCACTTACAGCCACCGTGCACATAGGTTGTGTGCACTAGGTCCCCAACCGGCCCATAGAGCTGGGGGTTTCCCAATAGCACTTTAAGATGAGCAGCAGCACCCGTTAGATGGATGGGGATGCAGATTAATACTCTCGCATCAAATCAATAATGACAACTCAATAGTTTGGCAAAGGGATTCCGTTTAATGACAAGTACAAAAAACTGGGAATTAATGAATATCAGCAATCACTCGATCTTTCTTCTCGCTTCAACAACTCCAATGAACTTCATAAAAAACACATAATTTATACAAAAAACTTGTCATCACTGACGTGTAATGCTTAAAATGTTGCATGCAATACTACTGGTTCTAGGAAGGTAACTTTAATATAGGTACTATATCTGTATATGGTAACGGAGTGAGGGGATTGGACAAACACTGTCAGGTGGGGCATCTAAACCGTACCTTCAAAATGGCTACTGTAACCATCACTAAAAGTCAGACGTCTCATTGGTTCTACTAACTATAGGACCCTTGATTACTTGGTCCACTATGATTGGGTTGGCAACAACCCCACTCATACTTTTCCACTTGCTTAGCAGCGTGCAGAATAGCCGGCCAGGTGCAGGAAGCTCGTCTGCACCCCCAGCTTCCCACCAATTATTGCTACAATCAATCATCACCTCAGTGGTCATGTGTCAATTATTTCTTTGTGGTTGGCCTCGAGACTGCTTCTCGGCCTGGAAAAGTTAAGATATCTGTGCATGGCACAAGGCCACGCGTAGATGTGAAATTTTCATCCCTTCTCGCTTGGCTGGTCACGTGAGTCAGACACCGTGAAATCGTCTTATTCTTCATGCAATTTGAGTATTTGACTTAATTCTGCCAGCCATCTGCCTCCTGTGGCTTATCTTGACCTTTCTGAACAGGATACTCTGTTCTTCTTTCATAAATTGTATCCACTGCTGGTCTATTTCAGCCGATACAACCTTGGCTTCTTGGCATGGTTATCTTCGTCTGAGTTTCTTTCTGTCTTTAATTCTCGGTTTGGTTGCTGCTGAGCTCTCCTCTTGAGCCATTTAGTAACCTTTGGTTGATTCTGCTCTTGTGCACAGTGGAAGTATACTTATTTACAGTGCTCCTTTTGTGGTAGATATGTATAGATGGCGCTTGCCGCAATCTATTTTACTATTAAGCATTAGCAAGCCTCACGATTCTTTGCTTCTTGGTGTTCCATGCATATGTACATGTTTAAACTAACTGAATATCTTCATCGTGCTCATGGCATAAGATTCTGGCATTTGACATTGTTATTTCACCTTAAACTCATGATGTCACTTATCCATGGTGTTTCGTCTCTTTTCATCATTCGCAGGTTGTCATATCTTCTCTTCTATATGTCAGTCAGTCCGTGTACTTGTGACATCACCATTCTTCTTCCTTCAGTATCTTTGTAGCTTCTTCAGGGACTGCGTTCTGACAATCTTCATTCTGTTTCATTTGTCGATATGGCTTTCTCAATGGGTACCTTACTGTCCAGGTTTTCTTAGGTGGTGATACATCAACAGATGCTGTTCTTCTGATAGGTACTGGACAGAGCCCCACTTCGGCTCTCTGTTGGTTTATTTGCTCATAATACGTCACATATTTCGGCGTGAACGTTCCTGGTACTTCAAAATGGATGGTTGGAGTGTGGGTCATATTTGGGACCTCCTCTACAGTTGTCTCATAGGTTGTCTTCTCTTTTTGAGAGAGGCAATGCTCGAGATAAAGAAAACCTCTTCCTCTGCTTCCTCTTCTTCGGCCAGATCCAGACTTGACATCTTTTGTTCCACAGCTGCCACCTGTCTTTGTCTCTGTGGCATGTCACTAGGCATTCTACTGGGCCCTCTGGGAATGGTGACTGGAGTGGGTGCTCTGCACATCATAGCGGAATTTCCCGTTGCTCCACATCGTCCACACACTCTCCCCTTCGCCGGGCATTCCCCTGCTTGTGGGAAGTCGTGGCGACACTTGGGGCATGGCTGCAGAGCCTCAGATTTCTTTGGGGGCCATCTAGGTCTCGATGGGCCAGTATTTGGCAGTCGCCCTATCGCACATGCATCCTCCACTTTTAGTGATTTGATTGCTGTGTCCATTTTGGTGGCACGGGTGTCTGCCAACTCATATGACCTCCCCATTTCTAGAATGCGAGCCAATGTTAGTCCAGGCTCAAAGAGGACCTGTCGGCGCATTTTACCTGAGCTGCACTCCTGTATCCGCTGGTTACATCCCATACTGTCCTCGTTTTCCCAGCTGCACGTGCGCGCCATTCCATAGCAAGGCCAGCTCGCCAATAATGCTCACATTGAGTACAATGTAAAATAAACTGAAATTTGGAGGGGGGGAAAAGCATCCTCAAAATAAAAAAACAGTTAATATTTAAATAATGTACAGCAAAGGCTAAACTGGACATAAAGGAAGGAAAACCAGAAAGCCTTAAAAAAACAAAAGTGGAAAAAGGGGGAGAGATGGCGAGTATGGGCAAAAGGGAGAGGGTAACGAGGGCTGCACCCACATTTGGAATAAAGATGGGAAAGCTAGACATTTAACGTCACAATGGCTTGAGGTGGAATGGTCTAATCACTGAATTGACCCCCCTTGTGTGAAAAATGACTGAACGGAATTGGGCTTACATTGCAATGTCATCTCTCCATTGACTTTTGTGCCAGAGGGCACACCTTACCTCCCTTCCACACACGTGGCGGTGGTCACCTTCTTAAATATCTCCATAAATACATATAAAACATGTCAACACGCGAGGCAGCTGGCGTTGTGCTCTGTGCAGCAAAGGCGCCACTGGCATCACACCCGCAGGTCGCAAGGTTGTGTTCTTCCCTTGGTCGCCACTGCCAACTCTCGCGGGTGTTGGGTCCCAGACTGCGGAGCTCAAATGCAATCATGGCCAATATTTTGGGGGAATGTTTAGAATACAGCTTCATTAAAAAGAAGACACCTCATCTCTCCCGCCACACTCTCCAGTTTCAATGTTGGCTTAATACGCGTTGCCTATTTCATTGTGTCTAGGTTTTCTGATCCCAGAAGCATGGGCGCAGCTGAGGGAGAGGAAGCAGTCAGGCAGGGTGCGGCTCCTATTGTGATCGCCTCCTCTCCACCTGTAACACCTGCTACTCTGTTATCGGTTCCAAGTGATAATCTCGCTGTGATGAAGTCGTCAGGCAGGCGACTTTTATTTCCTGACCCCTAAAAGTTATTTAACTAAATATTCTAGGAGGGGTATAATGATGTATTGTTACCTCCAATCCTAGAATATTTTGGGGAAAGTGTTTGCTTGTCTGGATGGTGCATTTTTAAGGAAATGTCACCACCTGGCGGACATTTTCAAAGCGACATTATCACCAGATACCGTAAAGCCTGCGCTCCATGCGGGCTACCAGCACCTGTCCCCAAAAACTGGCCTCTGCCACCCATAAGCCCCCATGCACATTACCACTCACCCCCCAGCCCCAGCACTGATCTCCATCACACCAACACCCTCAACCTCCCAGGCCCTGGCAGCCCCCATGGACACAGAAATCCGACTTTGGGGCTGGCGGTTGAAGTGATGCCAAATTTGGAGTGCTAATAGCTATATGCTCCTAGGAACATATAGCTTATATTACTGGTTGCTAACGGCCCAGTTTCCACATTAACGCCCTCACTTTGCGGGTCTCTAACCTTAAGAATTGGTGGAAATACCTTACCTTTATATCCGCCTGTGTTTCTGACGATGACCACTCTAATGCTCTGCAGGAGCTGTCGCCACCATTTTGCACCCACAGGGCGACGCCCTACAGTCCACTCTGCCCGAAGACGCTATCAAGCCACAAGGGGGCTCTCTCCACCATTTCTCACCCACAGGGTGACGCCCTACACTCAACTCTGGCCGAAGACGCTATCAAACCAGAAGGGGGCTGTCTCCACCATTTCGCACCCACAGGGTGACGCCCTACAGTCCACTCTGCCCGAAGACGCTATCAAGCCACAAGGGGGCTCTCTCCACCACTTCGCACCCACAGGGCGACGCCCTACACTCCACTCTGCCCGAAGACGCTATCAAGCCACAAGGGGGCTCTCTCCACCACTTCGCACCCACAGGGCGACGCCCTACAGTCCACTCTGCCCGAAGACCCTATCAAGCCACAAGGGGGCTCTCTCCACCATTTCGCACCCACAGGGTGACGCCCTACAGTCCACTCTGCCCGAAGACGCTATCAAGCCACAAGGGGACTGTCACCACCTCCGCCACTTAAATCCTGATGGCATTGACCTCTTTTATTGATGCTCACATTTTCCAATCAATCTGCTTCGAACAGCGCTCTGACACACTTCTACGTCTTTTCGGTGCTTTATAAAACTATATACAAAAAAGAACATGTTAAGCCAGCTCCAAATTCTTGGGAAGGCACTGTATTTCAACACAGAAGCCTAATAGTCATGACCCAGAAGTCTAATAGTCATGACCCGGGAGATGGTAATTAAAAATATATCATGACTATTAGGCCTCTGCGTTGAATATACCTCCCAGCCAATCAGGTAGCACGTAGGTCCAGCTGAACTTCATGGTATTGCCCGTGTTAAGAGCATCCTCAGAAGGAACAGGGTACCATCTTTGCTCTTGGGCAGCTAAGCTCTCGCTGCCTCTTTCACCCCACCCTCACAATTTACCCCCTTTCCCACCCAACCTGGCCCCACTTACCTTGTCCCTAGCTGACACCAGGAACACTTTCTGCTCTGGTCCTTCCCCTCTGCGGCAATGGCCACTAGGGGAAAGGAGAAAGGGACTACAGGTATTTCTGTTCTCACTATGTGCATGGCGGCCATTTTGTTTTGCCGTTTTTTTAAATTGAGAAACACCAGACATTTCTTAACTTTAACAAAAATATTAGCACCTGGAAAGCATGCAAGGATGCTAATTTTAATAAACCCCTCCAGGGGCGGGCATTACCTATCAGGTAATGGCCTGGCGCCCACATTAAGGCCCTCACTTTGCTTAGACCTGCCGCTCTGGCCCCAGGCCATTACCTTACTGGTAATGCCTGCCCACATAGGGGTTTATTGCTTATATAGAAATCAAAATGCCCATAGCAATATAGTCTTATTACAGTTCTATCATACAACAAAAAGAACTACAGAGATGACTGAAGATTGAGCCATAATATAGTCCTTTGTTGACCTCCAGAGAGGATCCCTGGAAGTTAGGATTTTTTCTAACTTGACTCTGTCAGCTGGCAGGTAACACGTAGTAAGTATTTTTTCTATCTCTATCCTGCCAACACAGCAGAAAACATGACATTTAAAACGTTGTTAGAAAGTGCAACCTTTCACGAAGTGTCATATTTAAGCCTGGGGCTCATTTAGATGGCTATAGCTGAAACAATATATGTTTGTTCAATTACTTGTCAGTTAGAATCTGGAAACATCCGTTCACTTTTTTACCTGCCCATGAAATGCTAGAATGAACAAATGGGGAGCTAAATTTGCGCACAGTTACTTTCTTTCAGATATAGCTTTTCCTGTCCTTCAATTGACCGCTTTGCAAGATAATTCTCTTTCAATTCAGTGATTAGAGAATCATCCTTTGATCTGATTGAACATTTCATTTCAGTGTGTTCTTTACCTAGAAGTACACTTGCAAATGGTTATTATAATTATCATTCTAAATGATCCTCTGGATGCGCGGTTCAATTGAATCAGAATTCTCAAAATACTTTGCAATAATTCAAAACTGTTTAACATCACCCAGACACACTTTATGCATAGATATATTTCCTGAATGTACTTGCAATTACTCCTAATGCACTACAGATGCTGGTTGATGGGTACTGGGTATATATGACAGAAAGGGGTCTCAAAGTAAATGAAAAGGAATGCCAAATAGTGCACGTTTCTGGGAGATCAAAGCCAGTGATGAGGATACACAGCTGGATGGGCAGCTAATTGAAGTCTGTAATAGTTTTGATTATCTGGGCCTGAAACTTAACGATAGATTATCTTGGGGCGACCATCTATCTAAATTGGGGACAAAGACGAGACAGGCTATAGGCGGGATCCTCAGATTTGCTAAAAACCTGGGGCCTTGCTCGCCAGACCATATGCTGATATGATATGATATGGCCTTTATAACGCGCCTATACACAGGTGTTTCAAGGCACGACGAGGCAAGGGAGAGGGAACAGAGTTAGTACAGACAGCGATCCTGCTAGGCCAGGTGACATTGATATCGTGCGTGTGCAGTGGAAGGGGACGAGGGGGGGCAGTGCAGTACATGGCATCGACAGAAAAAAAACAATAGGTAAAAAGTGCGGCTAGCTGTGGCAAGTGCAGGGGTAAGTGCAGGCATCAAGTGCCACGGGCTGGTAGGGGACAGCTGTTGCAGCAGGGTCGTATGGATGCGAGATATGGGGCAATACCTATTCAACTATTTTGCAGACTCTAGACATTTTTAAGAAAGATTGTATCTGTTCCCAAGTCTACTTCGAGCTATGTATCCCATTTGGAAACTGGACAGATTTACATAGCGGATCTGATTCGTGCAAAACCGACTCTCCTTTGGCATAGCATTTGGACTGAATTGTAATTGGTTATTTATATTGGGCTTAAAACCCAGAGGTTTCTAAGCGTGGACCCGGTGATCGAAGCTGTGTTGCTCCACATCGTCTTGCTTCCAGGCCGAGCACGATGCCCCTGAGCTGTCCTCCTGAGACATCCTTCCTGAACAGGGGAACAATGGAACTAAGGCTTTGATTCACAATCTGTTGGCCCTTAGTAGCTGGCGTAAAATCCACCAGAGGACCATGTTATGCTTTAAGGACCCTGCACATTTGGTTGGAATCCCCAAAAGAACTTTGAAGGTTAAAATCGACCTTCGAGGGGATTGGGTCCTCCGACGCATTCCATATCTATGACATGTAATCACCACAGCTGTGCTGCTTCGGAAACTTTTTCGGCGTCTGCGTCCTGCGTCGATGACGTCGATGCGCCGTCGTCGAGGACCTCCTCCGACGTCCGACGTCATCCGATGTGATAAGTAGGACGCACGACGCCCATAGCCTCAGTTCCGTTTTTTCCGCGAACGTGTTGCTTCGTGTTTCTCAGTTTAAACGCCTCGATTCTTTGGAGTTCTGTTCTATCTCGGTTCTTCGAACCTGTTCGTTTGTGAAAATCCTTCTGAAGATGTCTACTTCGTCTTCGACCCCGCGTCCGGGTTTCAAGAAGTGCGGGGAGTGTGGGTCCAAGATGTCGGTGACGGACTCGCACGACGCCTGCCTCTGGTGCCTCGGGGAGGCCCACGACACGGATGACTGTATCGACTGCCAGTCGCTCACGTCCAAAGCCTTACGCGAACGTAAGAAGAAGTTGTCGGTAGGTCGGGTGTCCAAGCCCCGGAAGTCGAAGTCTGCGGGGCTTTCGACGGATGATTCGAAGGGTGACTCTCCGTGTCATCGTCGGAAGTCTCATGGGTCTCCTTCTAGGAGTCGGTCTCGCCACTCCTCAGCCTCTTCGAGGCATTCTCGGAAGCGCCGTCACCGGTCGTCTTCCAGGTCCTCTTCGGAGGGCTCTGCCCGGCACGTCGCTTACCCCTCCAGCCGTGCGACGCCGGAGGAATGGGCTTCCTTCGGGAAGAAGATGCTGGCGATTCTTGAGTCGCAGGGTACTCAGCCGTCCGCGCCCCCGAGTGGGGTCGGTCGTGTGAGGTCGAGAGACACCGCTCGCAAGAGTGGTCGGCACGAGTCACGGGAGAGGTCCTGTTCGGACAAGGGGACTCGTTCTCGGCGTACCCGTTCCAGGTCCCGGTCCTCGACGCGTTCGAGACTGTGTGCACCTGTGAGGTCTTCGAAGAAGGCATCGACGTCTGTGGTGTCGAGGGCGTCGACAGGCTTTCTCGAGGCTCTGGCTCCGAGGAAGTCGTCGATGCCGTCGAAGCTCAGGTCGTCGAGGGACACGCTCGGGGCTCCGGCCTCGAGGGCTGTGTCGACGCCGCCGATTCTGGAGGCGCTGTATCTGACGTCGACGCCGATTTCCTCGACGTCGACGCCGATCCTCTCAGCGCCGATGCCGGTTCTCTCGACGCTGGCGCCGATTCGCTCGACGCCATCGACGCCTTACGTGTCGGAGGTACCCCAGGGCACGGGTGGACCCCCTAGGAAGGCACTGGTTAAGAGCAAGCACTCTCGAGTGCCTTCTTTTCGCCACCTGGACTATATTTCAGAGGCGGATGAGGATTCTGATGGCCTGGTTCCTAGTCAGGTTCCGGATGAAATTGTCTCGGGCCATAGTCAGTTTGACGAGTTGAGACAGTCACTGCATGATGCCAGTGGACTGGACACCTCTCCGGAGGTGGAGTTTTGTAGGCCTGAGCCTGGCTCTCATGCTGATTCCTCGTACCGGCGCCTTATGGCTAGGGTTTCTGAGTACTTGGGATGGTCTGCTCCCCCAGGGGAGTTTGTGCAGGATGATCTGACAGACATCCTTGATGTTGGTCCCCCAACTGACCCGGTTCTGCCGTTCCATATGGCTTTACAGAGAAGGGTGGCGGCGGCTTGGACTGCTCCGGAGAGTCTCCCGGCGGTGGGCAGATCCTTGTCGCGAAAATACCGTCCAGCCAGTGGCGACCCCTGCTACTTGACCAGGCACCCCACTCCGAAGAGTTTGGTGGTGCAGGCAGCCACGGCCCCGGCGAAGCAGGCGTCGTACCCTACCATCCCTCCTGATAGGGACGACAAACGTTTTGATGGTTGGGCGAAGAAAGTGTTTTCTTCTGGTGGTATGGCGCTTCAGGCGGCCAACTCCATTTGTGCCTTGTCACGTTTCACACACACTCTGTGGAACTGTGTTGCGTTAGCGGCTGAACATGTTCCCGAAGGGGACGAACGGGATGGTTTCCTTGCTATGGTCCAGGATGGTAAGGATGCCATGTGTGAGTCCGTTCAGTCGGGTTTGGACTTAGCTGAATGCGTCAGTAGGTCCATGGCGGCGAGCACCGTGATACGCAGGTTTGCGTGGTTGCGGAAGTCGGGGTTTGCTCCTGATGTGCAGTCCCGGCTCCTCAACATGCCCTTTGACGGTGAACACCTTTTTGGCAGCAAGGCTGACGAGAGCCTTGAGAGGTTGCAGACCTCAAAAGCTGCAGCGAAGTCGTTGGGCGCTGCAGTTCGCCAACCTCCGCCTTTTCGTCCTAGGGGACAGCAGTGGAGGGGTGGTTCCTTTCGCTATTACTCGTCCTTCAGTAAAGCGAGAGGAGCTGGCAGTCAAAGAGGCCAATGCAGGGGTACCAGAGGTGGACGACAGGGTACCCGTGGTGCCAAGGCCGCTCGGGCAGTTGCCTCTTTGCCCTCAGGTAACGCCGCAGCCGCTCCCACTCTGTCGTGAGGCCATGTCCCATGGTTCGCCGGTTGGGGGAAGGCTGGCGCAGCATCTTGTAGAGTGGCAAGCCATTACTTCAGATGTGTGGGTTCTGGAGATCATAACCCACTGCTACTGTCTTCCTTTTCGGCACAGGCCTCGCAACAATCCACCGGGGAACCTCTCTTTGCAGAATCCGGATCCGCTCCTGGCGCAGGAAATTCAAGCCCTGATGGAGAAAGGCGCAATAGAACTGGTGCCTGTAGCGGAGAGGAACAAGGGATGGTATTCCCCTTATTTTTTGATTTCGAAGAAAGACGGGGGATTGAGACCCATCATGGACTTGCGCGGTTTGAACAAACTCCTCAGGAAGGACAAGTTCAAGATGGTTACTCTCTCTCAAGTCCTCCAGGCCCTTCAGCTTCAGGACTGGTTGGTGTCACTCGACCTCAAGGATGCTTACTTCCATGTGCCGATCCATCCCAAGCACAAGATGTACCTGAGGTTCGCGGTTGGCGACTCGCACTTTCAGTTTCGGGTCCTGCCGTTCGGATTGACCTCCGCCCGAGGGTTTTCACCAAGCTCATGGTGGTGGTGGCAGCGCATCTCAGGCAAGGGGGGATTCACGTCTACCCCTACCTGGACGATTGGTTGATCAGGGGGAGCTCTCCCGAGCAAGTCCTGGATCATCTATCGGTCACCTGTCGCTCCCTTCACAGGCTGGGCTTCTCCCTCTATTTAAAGAAGTCCCATTTGATGCCAACACAGCGGCTCCAGTACATCGGAGCAGTGCTCCACACTTCCCTGGGGCAGTGTTTTCCTCCCCAGGTGAGGGCTCTTCACATTCAGCAGATGGTGCACAAGTTTCAGCATGCCCAGATGCTCCCAGCGTTCGAGTTCTTGAGGTTGCTCGGCCTCATGGCATCCTGCATTCTTCTGGTGCCAGAGGCTCGCCTGCGGATGAGATCTTTGCAGTGGGCACTCAAGACGCAATGGTCGCAGTCCTCCGGCAGGATGTCGGACTCGATTCAGGTGCCGTCCTCGGTCGCCCGGGACCTTCTGTGGTGGGCCGTCGAAGGCAACTTGAGGAAGGGGGCTCCATTTTGGCTTCCCTGGCCGGAGGTGACGGTCGTGACGGATGCATCCCTCACGGGATGGGGAGCTCATGCCAACGGGCTGACAGTCAGCCGTCGTTGGTCTCCGTCGGAGTCCAGACTCCATATCAATCTGTTGGAGCTGAGGGGCGTCAGGCTAGCCCTGAAGGCTTTTCTGCCGTCTGTGCGAGGGAAGAATGTCCTGATCCTGACGGACAACACAGTGGCCATGCACTACCTCAACAAAAAGGGGGGGCAGGGTCACTTCCTCTGTGCAGGGAGGCGATGCAGCTCGAGTTCTGGGCCATCCAGCAGGAAGTTTCGATCTCGGCAGTTCATCTGGCCGGAGCCAAAAACGTGACGGCGGACGTTCTGAGCAGGCAGAGCGCGATCTCTCACGAGTGGGAGTTGGCTCAGGAGATTCTCCTGGAGATCTTCGCCCTTTAGGGGACCCCTCAAGTGGATCTCTTCGCCTCCAGTGTCAACCCGAAGTGCGAAAGGTTTTGCTCGCGGGAATTTCCTCCAAAAGGAGCCTTAGGAGACGCGTTTGTGGTGGATTGGTCATTCCCGCTGCTGTACGCGTTTCCTCCAGTCCCCGTCATCCCGCAAGTGCTGCGGAGGTTACGGAAGTTCGGTTCCCGGATGATCCTCATTGCCCCGGCGTGGGCTCGGAGGACGTGGTACCCGGACCTTCTCGACTTATCCATCTGCCCTCCACGTCGTCTTCCCTACCGAGACGATCTGCTCTCACGGGAGGGGGGTCAGGTTCTCCATCCAGAGGTCAGATCCCTCAACCTTCACGCTTGGCTTCTGAAAGGTTGAGGTATAAGGATTGGGACCTCCCTGAGGACGTGATGGAGGTGTTTCTTTCGGCCCGGAGGCCAGCAACAAAGTCTCTGTACCGTTGCCGTTGGCGTAAGTTCTGCGACTGGTGCAGAGTTCAGAAGGTGGATCCTTTTGCATGTGACATCCCCATGGTTCTGTCCTTTTTACTTTCTTTGGCCCACAGGGGCTTGCAAGTGGGTACCGTTAAGGGTTACCTGGCAGCGCTGTCCATCTTTAAGCGCTCGTCTGAAGAGTGTTCTTACTTTAAAATCCCTTTGATTTCACAGTTCCTGAAAGGGCTCACTAATGTGTTCCCTCCGTCACCTTTCCTGGTGCCCGGTTGGGATTTGAACCTTGTTCTTAAGTTTCTTATGGGTGCTCCGTTTGAGCCTTTACATTCTTGCCCTTTGAGGCTGTTAACTCTGAAAACTGTGTTTTTAGTTGCGGTTACTTCCGCTCGCAGAGTGAGTGAGTTACAGGCACTTTCAGTTAAGCCTCCCTTCACTGTATTTCACAAGGACAGGGTTGTCCTTAGAGTTCGTCCTTCTTTTCTTCCGAAGGTAGTGACGGAATTTCATTTGGCCCAGAAGGTTGTTCTTCCGGCATTCTATCCTCCTCCGCATCCTGGTAAGGAAGAGGAGAGGCTCCATAGGCTTGATCCTAGGAGAGCTTTAAGCTTTTATGTTTCACGCATGTCCCGGGTCAGAGTGGATGATCAACTCTTTATTGGTTACGCTGGAAAGCGTTTGGGGCAAGCTGTGACGAAACAGACTTTGTCTCGCTGGATTATTTTGGCCATCTCGGAGTGCTACCGCTTGGCGGGTAAGGACCCACCGGCTGGCTTGCGGGCCCATTCCACCAGGGGTATGGCTGCGTCTACTGCCCTGCAGAGGGGTGTTCCTATTCGCAACGTCTGTGATGCAGCCACCTGGGCTTCAGTACATACATTTGTACGTCACTATTCCCTCGATTCCATCCGAGCACAGGATCTGGCCTTTGGCAAGGCGGTCCTTTGCTCTGCTATTTGATTGGCTATTCTACATTTTGATTCTAAATTCTTTCCCTCCTCCTTGCTTTGGTACTGCTTTGGGAGTCTGTCATAGATATGGAATACGTCGGAGGACCCAATCACCTCGAAGAACAAGTTACTTTCTTACCTGGTAACGTTCTTTCGATGGGATGGTCCGACGACGTATTCCATATCGCTCCCGCCCTGCCTTCCCCGCTGCAGAATTTCTTTTGCGATTGCAGCTTACGTTCCGCAAGGCTTTGTGTCTGACTGGCAGTTGACTTATGTCACACGTTCTGGGGGGAAAAAACTACAACTGAGGCTATGGGCGTCGTGCGTCCTACTTATCACATCAGATGACGTCGGACGTCGGAGGAGGTCCTCGACGACGGCGCATCGATGTCATCGACGCAGGACGCAGACGCCGAAAAAGTTTCCGAAGCAGCACAGGTAAGGTGATTACATGTCATAGATATGGAATACGTCGTCGGACCATCCCATCGAAAGAACGTTACCAGGTAAGAAAGTAACTTGTCATCTCCTTGCAGATAGAAGGCAACGGTATGCTGACGAGTACACGGGTTAGGACCTACCTCCTGCCTACCCTATGTGGGGTCTTCCAGGGTATCTCACCTTTGTGAGCAACCAGCCTTGGATCCTGCTTCCTAGAGCAAGGATGGATGCCTTGCCCCAACAGGAGGTACCTGGAGGTGGAAAGGGGGAGGAAGTCGTGTGTGCCCATGTGGGGCTAGAGAGCACTTGGTTAATTTCATTTTGCTTTGCCCCATCTTTGCGGACCATAGGAAGGCCTGGCTGCTATGCATACTCAGGGATGGGGCATTTAGACATTATAGAGCTGCCTCAAGTGCCTTTTTATTATGACTTTTTCTTGTATTGGTTGTATTATTATTCTGATGACCTGTTTAGACTGTGTGCGTGCCGAGGATTTTATGTTTTATAAGAGTTTTTCATGTTATTGATAATTGTTCATTTGTATAAAGACTTGCAAACCTTTGTGGCGTTGTCCGCCGAAATAAAGAAATCTGATTGACTAATTGATTGTTGTTCTTCGTGAAAATAAACAAATGAGGAGAGAGATTGATGGAATAATGAAAGGATCTTGATTATTTATTAAATGTGAAGTTGTTTTGGTGGAGAGTTCTCTCCAAAGTGTGCCCCCCTGTACTGCTCCATGTGGCATGCCAGGCCCCCCATGGCTCTCCGGATTTAACTCTGCCAGCTTTCTGGTAGTGTTTTGTGTGTTGTGAGCTGCATCGCTTCATTGCGCTTGGCTGTTGGGATAAGTCTAGGGTGACCAGATAAAAAAAAGAAAGGACAGGCCCTGGACATAGAAGTAGGACTAAAGTAAACACAAATAAAACTGCAGTCCTAGTTCTATGTCGCTGGTCTGTTGCTGGGGTGCTCACAGGCACACTCCTCTCATTGGAGGAGAGCGGCTGGAAGAGGAAGGGGGAGGAAGTGGGGGCATAAATGGGGCTGGGAAAAGCATTCATGCCCCCATTCGTGCAGCAAGAGTTGTGCCGGGTCTGATTTCGGAATCGGGTCCCGCCAATAATCAGAACCGTTACCACCCACCCTTACAAACCCGGGACCAGGTTTATAAAATAAAAAAACTCCCGGGACGGAGGACGATTTCCCGGGACTGTCCCAGGAAAACCGGGACGTCTGGTCACCCTAGTAAGTCTAGAAGAGGGATTTACTCTTGCCCCAAGTATGTAAGCACTGCGATTGGTTGCAGTGCACCTCGGAGTTCGGCCCTGATGTCCTATTAAGAACCCTTTGTTTGCCGGTGCAGAAAGATGAGTACTGCCCAGTGAGCTATTCCCTATGGCTTGAAAATCTTGATTACCCGGTTTTTTGCACATGCTGTATCCATGCTAATTTTTTTGCTTGTGATTGCAGGTGTGACCAAGGCAATTTTGCTATGCTTCCTTGGCAACCGCAATGCTATTTCACTCTCGACTTCCTTGCTTTTTTGCAACGTATTCTCTATGCTGAGCGGTCACAATCTCTTTGCAAAGTTGTGTTATAAGTGCCAGGCTGTTATGCAAGTCTATGCAAAAAGGAGGAGCATACTCGCCCTTGGCACTTAAGTGATGTGCAGGAGGTGGGGGTAAAAGCGGGCGCCAGAGGAATTCTGATATGCTCGGTTGTATCAATCGAACCTGTACGGTTACAATGTGACCTGGCGTGTTTCATCTGGTGGAAATCAGTTGGCGAGGGTGGACTGTGTCCTCATCCCTTTGGGGAATTTTACTATCAATAATGTCACATTACCAAGATCCCCACTCCGCAAGGGGTGGCTTTGGAATTGGGGGTGCCATCAATCCAGCATTTGCCGTGTCCTGGGAGGGTTTTCCGGATTTCCTTGCTATGCAGGCCACCTGTTAATATGTATGTATGTATGTATGTAGAAGGGCTCCAGAGCACCACCCACCTATATTGCCAGATTTTTCCCTGCCGTCCTGGCCTCTAGTCGGAGTTCCCTTTCGCTCTATCCTGGCTCCTGTTTACGCACTCTGGATCCACTCATGGCCCCCAACTGCCCTCTAGACATTAAGGTCCACCTGCATTGGACTCTGCCCCCAGGATCCTGCTTTGCCTCTGAATTAAGGGAGCATGATCCTCTCTTCCATCTGATTCAACGGCTAAGTGTCCCCCCCTCTCGGCCTTTGGGGATGCTTGTCCCCCCACTTGGCGTGTGTCTAGCTGTCGCGGACTTCTCTATGGTTTACTCGCCTTTAGCACAGTGGAAACCTGGAGGGGTCACCATGACTTCCAAACTTCCCAAACTCAACATTGGACTCGGATAAGGCCGGTCTCTGAAACAAAATCAAGTGCTTTTTTGCAAAGCTCTTGCCCATTCACTTGTATTTATTATTATTATTACTATTATTATTATTATTATTATTATTATTTTCATTTATAAAGCACACTAAACCCAGGGGCATCAAGTCACTGTTACATAACAGGTTACACACATGACTTGTCACGTAGGTCTATTCGCTGGGGAGGTCCCCAGGTCCAAGTTTACGTGAACAGCCTGGTCTTTAAGGCTCGCCGGAAGGCCTGGTAAGTTTATTCAGCTTGCAGGGCCATAGGTAGCGAGTTCCAGTGTTTGGCTGCCATAGTGGGGAAGCTTGAGCCACCGGCTATAGGTCGTTTATGTTTCGGCAGCACGAGCCGGTGGGGATATTGTTGTTCTACTCGTGAAACCCTTGTGCAATGCAAGAATACAACAAAAATTGAAACAAAAATTAATTGAGCAGACACTGCTCCCCTTAAGGAAGCGCCCCAAAAATTCACGAGCAATGGAAATGCAGTGCATCGCTCCCAAGGCCGGCTGGTCCATAATGGGCGATGGGGGCCTGACCTGTCACTCACTATGGACGAGGCAAGCCAGCCCACTGTTCCTTGGGGTTACCGGCTGGACAGCATCCAATTTCATCCTAGTGCCATCCAAGCATACGGCGGAAGGCAACCACACATCATGCCTGCCACTGCCGGGCTTTCCACAGTATGACTTAACCCCTTAGGTGCCAAGGACGACTACCCTTGTCCTTTTTGCATAGACTTGTATAATAGCCTGGAAGAAGCCTTCAACGTCTTCTGCATTTGTCTTTTTACATTTATTCGGACAGAGGCTACATGTTCGGCAAGAAACTCTGAATATGATCATGTGGAGCTGGCTGGGAAATGCCAAGCGGATGAGTGTTACTTTCATAAATGGGGGGCACAGGGGCCACAGTGGCATGCCATAGGTGCAGTGTGGAGGCATGGGGACAGCAATAGGGGACATATGACACACAATGATCGCAGATTTACATTTGACATGATCAATATGCAAGGTTCAGTATTTTCTTCTATGTACAGGCGGTAGGACCGGATAAGAGATCTGGGCTTGGGGAGGGGGGTTGACACCAGCAGACAGCTCAGGTGATCCTACCAGGGAAAGGAAGTGCTTCTTTGGGGCAGTCTTGAAGGCTGGTATCTTGGGGAAAAACCTGATGTCGAGTGGTAGGGAGCGAGTAAGGTGAAGGAGCAGTTGCTTAATTTGTAAGAAAATAAGTGGCAAGGCAAAAAATAGTTTAGCACGCCTGTGACACTGCAGGTCGGGCAGTTCCCCCACCATTGCTGACTCCACCCACAGCTGCTCCCCACAGTGTCGACACATTTGGGGTTAAACTACAGCTCACTCCTGCTCATTGGGGTTGATGGATGCTCTGACCATCATTACTTCATAATCAATCTGAGGCTGAGACAATAAGTGCTGGGGCTCAGAAATAAGTGCCAGGGCCGAACCCTGGCAAACACCTAGACAAATTAAGCAGTGTGAAGGAGTGATGGGGAGCAGAAAGTGGATGAGCCTGGCAGATTGTTTGAGGTTTGAGATAGCGGAGTACAAGGGGTGAGTAGCGAGAACATGAGTTAGCCAGGTAGGGGGAGGGGCTAACCCATGGATGATTTATAGACAGGGAGAAGGCATTGTAAAAGGTGGCAATCACTGTGGGCAGTGCCCCTCACCTCCTCCACTTCCCCCACACCCTCGACACAGAGGTGGGGCACAGAAGTGACTGAGGATGTAAAGAGAGAAAAGAGGGCACCTGTAGCAAAGTAATGCCCCTTGTCAAGTGGGGTAAGAGAGTAGAAATGGGGCTACCACCCACCCCTTCCTGAGTAAGGTAGAGTAGTAATCCAGGCTGTTAAGGACTAGAAGTAGAGAATAAAGTCTAAGCAGAGTAAAAGTTAGACGCAGCAGCGGATGTTCAGGAGATTAGACCTCAATGAGTAACCATAAACTGCAAGCCTAGGGGAATACTCAAGTCCACCAAGGGGGCCGGGAGGGTATTGCACAGAGAATAAAGCTGGCTGGTGAAACGCATGTAAACTTGAGCGAGGGAGGCAGAAAGGCCACGTTCCTTAACGCCTCACAAATTTTATGGGACTGTAGAAAAAACTCTTTTCTGCACCAAAATAATTTGTCATAACTCGGATTCATTCAAAAGTGAACTCTTCATCTGTGCCTGAGTTCTAACTCTCAATCCTTTTGATGGCACATTTGGAAAAGGTGGAAACTGGTCGACTCTGCACCAGCGCTACAGATCCATGACTCACTTGATTCCTGAAAATACACCCCTTTTGTGTAGCCCACTACCCTGTCTAATGTCCCATTCATTGAGTGCATCACTGGAGCGAGGCGTGACAATGCAGTCATGTCATCTCATCAAGACAAGGTCATGCAAATCTAGCGCCCTGAAGAAGGCGCAGATGCTGTGAAGTGAATTGATAACTTTCCTGGTGGGAAGGCTGCTTATCGTGAATCCCTCTCTGCACTACCACACACTTTCTAGTCCATAGGGCTCCTTCCTACAGAACATTGCCTATAATTTCCCGCTGCTAGAACGTGCTACCGGACACAGCACACCGTCCATCTTTTCTCCTGTATACCCTGCCTTCCCCAAAGCCAATCATTGAGGATCTGATGACTGATGTGGCACTGGCCATCCCGATGACCTGCATCTGTAACCCCTAGCATGTTGTCTTTACATCTCCCCCTATCTAAACAAGGATAGAGTAAGACATAAAACCACGCTTGGAGACTCTGAAGTCACTTTCAAGGTGGGATTTAACTCGTTATTGGGCAACTACTTGAACTGAAAATGTGCTAGTCAAGATACTTCTACTAGCCCCGATTGAAAAAGGCAAAGTAACTGCCGAAACACGTGTCTCACGAAAGGGCATTAAAATACAATTATTTCCCCAAACTCAAGCTCGTGTTGAGTACTCATTAATGGCACTGCCTACCATGTGAAGAAGGGCTTTTTTGCTCTTTCCTTTGATTTTACAATACGGAGCAGGGGGTTTTCTCTGTACCTTCACTTGGCAGCCTTCATTGCTTAAGGCGCAGGCCACTCAGTGGTTGATATCCCAAGACCCCAACTTTGTTAATTAATATTAGGGGTGGATTTACCACTCAGAGCAAGAAAACTGTAAGCTGTAATTTGAAAATGTTTTGGACAATTTTTAACTCATTAATGCTGCTCTGCGTTTTTGCACAAAAAATGTTCTTTAATAATGAAATAATTTACCTGATTTGAAGTGAGATGGTGCAAGGTTCATCTTTGAACAACATATGTAAAAATGAGTTTGATTGTATGTTTAAAATTCTTTTATTGAAAGTTTTTTCTACGCTGTTGAATTTGATGTTTTTATAATGAAATATTGATAAAATTGAATGATGTATTAAGGCTACAGTCTTAGTTTCCTCTCCTTAGCTTTGATATTGATATCGATATTGATATTTTATTTCTATCGCGCTCGTACACAAGTGTTTCAGAGTGCGACAAGGCAAGGGAAGGGGTACAGAGGAGAAACAAAAACAACGATCTTACTAGGCCCAGTGACATTGAGAACGCACAAGTGCATGGTAGAGGGGGAGAGGGAGAAGTGCATGGAAGCGGGAACAAAAGGAGAGTGCGGAGCAGGGAGGAAAAAAAAATAATAATAAATTAATAAATAAAAAGGCAACAAACAGAGGGAGTGCAGTCAGCAAGTGGCAGTGCTGGGTTTAAGGCAACAGGCTGGGTAGGTCTGATAAGTGCAGGAAGAACAAAACAAAGGGGTGGGGCTGTATGGGTACACATACAGACCCCAGTGCAAGGGGTGGCCCAGAGGCAGTGCGTGCGGGTGGCAAGAGGGGCAGGTACCTGAACCCGGAGGAAAGAGGTTGGCCAGGTGCATGGTGCAGAGGGAGAGTAGAGTCAGCAGGGGAGAGGGGGGGCAAAGGCAGAAGCAAAGAGGAAAGTCTTGAGGTGCTTCCGTAACCAGAGATGGTTCTCCTCAAGTTTTAGAGTGGCAGGGAGGCTGTTCCAGAGGGAGGCCCCAGCCGAAGAAAGAGATCTACCCCCAGCTCGTTTCTTTGAGAAACGACTGACCCTGAGTGAGTTGGAGGTAGAGGAGTGGAGTGCTCGAGATGGGAGGTATTTGCGGAGGGATAGCTGAAGGTATGTTGGACCCAGGCTCCAGAAAGCCTTGTGGACAACGCAGAGGGTTTTGAATTTAATCCTTGAATCCACTGGGAGCCAATGGAGAGATTTCAGAGCTGGAGCGATACGATCCCAGGGCTTGAGGCCAAGGACAAGTCTCGCAGTCCTGTTCTGGATAAGTTGCAAAGGGCGGAGAGTAGAGGTAGGTAGATTAAAAAAGAGGCTGTTGCAATAGTCCAGCTTAGAGAGAACCAGAGCTTGGGAGACAGTGAGCTTCTGGGGGAATGAGAGGGAAGGAAGAGTACCTCTGAGGAAGTGCAGTATGAAGTTTGACTTTTTTGATACGTCAGCGATGTGGGTTGAGAAGGAGAGTGTGGAATCAAAGGTGACACCAAGGTTCTTGGCCTCGCAGGTGGGGATAGGAGGAGGGCCAAGGGACGCCGGCCAAAGAGTGAGGGGAAAGGATGGTGAAGGTGTGCCGATGAGGAGGATCTCAGTCTTCTGGCATTCAGACAGAGATCGTTGGCAGCACACCAATCTTGGATGGCAGTTAGGCAATCAGTGATGAGAGAGGTGGAGGAGGTGGCCGAGGGCAGCCTGAAAATGAGTTGAGTGTCATCTGCGTAGCACTGGACGTTTGAGCAGAAAATGGCAATACAGCGGGCGAGAGTTGCTAGGTATTTGTTGAAAAGCCACGGCGATAGGTTAGACCCCTGAGGAACACCACAGGTGGAGAGGCAGATAAATGATAGGAAGGACCCAAGTTGCACCTGGGAGGGTCGATCAGAGAGGAAAGAGGTCAGCCAGGCCAGAGCCTGATCGGTGATGCCCAGGTTATCAGGGAGACGGTTGAGCAGAATGGTATGGTTGACCGTGTTGAAGGCAGAGGAGAGATCGAGTAGGATGAGGACAGAGGGAATGCTAGAGTCAAGGTTGGAAAGCAGATCTTCACGGATGTTCAGGAGAGCGGTTTCCGTGCTTCTGCCGGATCTAAAGCCAGACTGATGTTCATGGAGACAGCCAACAGAGTCACAATGAAGGATTAGCTGAGAGATCGCCAGCTTTTCAAGGAGTTTGCCCAAGAAGGGGGTAATGGAAATTGGGCGATAGTTGGCCGGACAAGAGGGATCAGCTGTGGGTTTCTTGAGGAGAGGATGCACAAGGGAGTGCTTGAGAGGGGAGGGGAAGGATCCTGAGGCAAAGGAGTGGTTGCAGGAATCGGCAAGGGCCAGAGCGAGGGTATCAATGTGGTCCTTGATAGTTTTAGAGGAACAGGGATGAACCTGTTTTGACGAGGCTTTCATAGATCGGACTTGTCTAGCGACCTAATCAGGGGAGAAAAAAGGAAAGGAAGAGAAGGAGGGAGGGGGGATGGCTGGAGGAGGGTCAGTGAGTACAGACGGAGAGGGGAGAGGGGAGGGAATGGAAGAAGATGTCCTGGGTTTTTGAGATAAAGTGAGAGGCCAGGGAATTGCAAAGAGCCTGAGAGACAAGAGGAGGGGTAGAGACTGCAGCAGGGCTGGCCAGCTCCTTGCAGATTTTAAAGAGTTCAGCCGAGCTGTTAGATGCTGCAGAGACACAGGCTTGAATGTGGACTCTCTTCTTGGTACGGACAGAGAAACGGTATTGCCTTTGGAGTAGGCGACAGGCCAGTTTGTCAGAGGATGAACAGGAATCCCTCCATTTTCTCTTAGCTGCCCTACACTTACGTTTAAGTGTAGCTAGGTCGGAGTCATACCAGGAAGTGCACTTGGCTTTGGACTTCAGGCGGATCCTCATGACAGGGGAAAGAACATCAAGAGTATCAGAAATAGAAGAATAGAGAAGAGACAGGGCTGTGTCAGGGTGTGAGTCAGCCAGAGGATGTGGGGGGGGGATTGTAGGTGGCAGCAAAAGCCTCGACTGACACACGCTTCATGGGCCGGATATCCAGGAAGGTAGGTGGCAGTGTTGGGATAGGCTTGGCTTGGGGGGAAGAGAGAGATAAGAGGAGAGGAGGCAGTGGTCACTCCAAGAGAGGGGAGTGGAGAGAGGGATAGAGAAGGGGAGGCTAGAGGAGATCAAGACATCAAGTGTGTTCCCTGCAGAGTGCGTTGGGCCAGAGGGGAGGATAGAGAGGGAGAGGGAATCGCAGAGGTCGCGAAAGATCAAAGTTGAGGGACAGGGAGAATCAAGGTGAATGTTGAGGTCACCAAGGAGGAGTTGAGTGGTTGAGGCCAGAAGAGAGGAAGAGAGGTCAGCCCACTCAGAGAGAAAAGAGGTGATGTGACCAGGGGGCCGGTAGAGAGTAGCAACAGTAAGAGAGTGGCTGGGAGAGATTGAGAGCCTGCAGACGAGGCATTCGAAAGAGGAGTAGATCTGAATGGGAATGATAGTGGTAGGAATCCACTCTGGAAAGATCAAGGCTACACCCCCTCCGGGCCGAGTGGACCTGAGTGCGGAGAAGATCTTGTAGCCATCAAGGAGGAGAGTGTCAAAACTTGTGACAGAGCTTGCCTGAACCATGTCTCTGTAAGAGCAAGGACATCAAGGTCAAGTTCTTCAAGGAGGTGGCAGATGTCAGAGGAGTGTTTGACAGCATAGCGAGAGTTGAGAGTGGCAAGATGGAGAAGGTTGCTGGCCTTGAAGACCTTCGAGGGAGGGGTACAAATCAGAGGTACGCCCTGCGGAGTTGTGGAGGTAGCCAGAAGAGGGGCAGAGGAGGGAAGAGTGGGCAAGGAAGCCAAGGAATGAGAGGAGGGGACAGCCGGAGAAGAAAGGAAGTTGATGAGGCGAGGGAACCGCGTATCAAAGAGGAGGAGATTTGCCTGGGGACCTTGGACCATGACAGTGCCATTTACGTAGACGTTAAGGATGACTCTAGAGGAGTCGAAAGAAGCCCTGAGGACTTCCCAGCGATTGCCACCATTTATGGGAGGGGAGGAGACAGGACAAAGCACAGAGATCATATGGGGGTCCATAGATCTGGCGATGGAACAAAGAGGATGTCGGTGAGGGTCTGTCTGGAAGACACACTGGTATAGGTATCCGCAATAGGGAGACCAGGGTTGGAGGCCAAGATATCCTTTTTAAACTTCTTCTTTGCTGACTTTGTGAGAAGGGATGGATAGTTGATAGAGAAGCAGTTAGAATAGAGTGGAGAAACAGGCAGTGCCATGAGTGTGAAGGGAGGAGATAGAAGGAGGAGTAAGCAAGCACAGCGGTAAAGAACAGTCACTGGGCTAGCGAGTTACAATCAATGGTCAAAAATTAAATGCAAAAAACACCCAAGTTTGACTTTCAAGCAAATGCAAAATACACCCAAGTTTGGCTTTCAAATTAAATGCAGAAAACAACCAAGTTTAACTTTCAAGCTAAATGCAAAAATACACCCAAGTTTGACTTTCAAGCTAAATGCAAAAAACACCCAAGTTTGACTTTCAAGCAAATGCAAAATACACCCAAGTTTGGATTTCAAATTAAATGCAGAAAACAACCAAGTTTGACTTTCAAGTTAAATGCAAAAATACACCCAAGTTTGACTTTCAAGCTAAATGCAAAATATACCCAAGTTTGACTTTCAAGCTAAATGCAGAAAACAACCAAGTTTGACTTTCAAATTAAATGCAGAAAACAACCAAGTTTGACTTTCAAGTTAAATGCAAAAATACACCCAAGTTTGACTTTCAAGCTAAATGCAAAATACACCCAAGTTTGGCTTTCAAATTAAATGCAGAAAACAACCAAGTTTGACTTTCAAGCTAAATGCAAAATACACCCAAGTTTGACTTTCAAGTTAAATGCAAAATACACCCAAGTTTGATTTTCAAGCTAAATGCAGAAAACAACCAAGTTTGACTTTCAAGTTAAATGCAAAAATACACCCAAGTTTGACTTTCAAGCTAAATGCAAAAATACACCCAAGTTTGACTTTCAGGCTAAATGCAAAATACACCCAAGTTTGACTTTCAAGCTAAATGCAGAAATACACCCAAGTTTGACTTTCAAATTAAATGCAGAAAACAACCAAGTTTGACTTTCAAGTTAAATGCACAATGCACCCAAGTTTGACTTTTTAGATACATAAGGCCCTGTAGATAAGGAGTCAAGTGGGAGTCAGATGGTAAGGGTGAGTACACACACGATTACATTTTGAGAACATAACAAGGAGAGCTGAAAGAGTACCAGCAGAGGAGGTAGTACAAAGGAAGTCAGAAAGGTGGGACTAACCCATGCAGAATGTGTTAATAGAGTCATGGTAGTCCAATAGTCCACGGGTAGCAGCCTCAGGGAGGGTTTGGCTGTGGCAGTACTTCCATGTAGCAGCCAGTGAAACAGACAGGGAAGCTGACAGGAGCCTTTGTGTGGGCCTTGGTGCACTGGGCCGGCTCCCACCTCCCGGTTGCTGCTATTGGTCTATGGCGACCTGGGCAACCAATGGGTGGGGGAGACCAGTGCAAGCACAGTGGAGCTTAGGCAAAGGAAAAAGCTGCAGCCATCTTGGAGGCAGGCAGAGCACAATGGGCCCCAATGAGCTTTCTCTACTTTCATGTAAGAAACGTAGTATAAATAGCGTTTCAGTTCCATAGGGCATCATCTTTGGTCTATATGTGTTAGATGATTTGACAACTGAGAAGGTCACCGCTACCCATCTCTTCAAGTTGAAGCAAACCTACGGTGTTCTTTCGTTTTTAGCAACAGACCCACCTTGCAGTGACTGCCAAAATTTGTCTGAGGAAGCCACAAACAAGAGGGCAAACCTTGACTTCAAACACTGAGCTGAACACCCAACCGCAGACAATCCACAAGACAAGTGCCATGCAATGCATGTGTGAATGAAGCACACGTAGGAAAGTTCTGCATAGTAACAGATGGCGGACCTTGGTGCGTTTAGGGCACTGTACACTAGACTGTACACTAAACATATCTTGGGGCTCTGCATATACAAAATAGTGTGATGACGAGATACTGATACTGGCAGTCATGTTGTTTCTCTAATACCTGCAACCCTCAAACATTCCAACAAAATACCTTAAACCTCTTTCGGGTTACTCAAACACCCCAAAAATATTCACTCAAGGTTACCCTAGTGCTCCCTCTTTTCTTCGCTACCTAGAACCCTTCGGCAATAGTTCAGACATGCAGGAGGCAGAAAGTGATGGACTGGAATTTACGTCCTCTCTGAGGAATTGGGAGCTGGCTTGGAAGGCCAGGGTCCAGGGAGGATAAAGGGGAAAGAGACGTGCATCACACGTGATGAACTGTCCCTCCATACAAGGTATTCATGAGCATCGTAGGGCAATTCTGCACACTCTCAGTGGGAACTGAGTAACCGTCTGCGCTTCTGTAAAAAACTGAAGACGCCAGGTTTTCTAGTTAGAGAAAATTGAAAATCTTTCACATAGTTCTGAAATTTGCGACAAAGGACCAACTAGAAATATTCTACAGGACTTAGAATTCCTTCTGTCTGTTCAGATAGATAATGCGACTTGCTATCTCTTTTTCAAGGACTCTATTAACCATACATCAATTCTCATATAGGACCATTGCCACCTGTGACCAACTCTGTCTTGGTACCCGCAAAGCATAGCAAACCATTTAAAATAATTTAATTAAGACTATTTCATGGAAGACAATTTAGGAGGGAAGAAAATGGTGCTTTAGCAGATGCCTTTCATCAGAATCCTGCTTTCACACTTCCAATAAAGTAGACCACAAGATCTGGTTGAGGCCCACGAGGTCTCTTCTCAAAGCTGACTGTGTAAAAGCCCTTATTCCATCTGTCCTTTGGAGGCGCTTAAAGTAATGTAAAGAAGTAAGAGCAGTGTTCACGTGGATGATTTCCAAGGGTACGATTTGCATGTCATGTCTTGGGAGGATAGCTCAGCGGCAACGTGCTCGCCTTGGAGATGACACAGAGCAACACAGGTTCGATCCCCGGGTCCGCGCTTAGAAACCTCTGGGTTTTAAGCGCATAATAAATAACCTATCATATCATATCATATCAAATACAATGTGGAGGAAAACCTGTCGTTATAATACGTATTAGTACCCGGGGTCTGCGTGGCTTTGGCTTCCCAGCCAACGAGGAGGGTCAAAATGGGGGCTTTGCCACATGGTAAAGCCCTCCGCTCCGAGCCTCCTCAGAGCTGGAGGCCACCATCTTCCCTCACCGGATAATCAGGTAAGTGCTCCAAAGCGGCACCATCGCCCCAGCCCCCACTTTCCGTGCCACATATTTAGTCCCAACTCCTACTCCAACCTCACTTACCTTGCACTGCTGTCCTTCACCAGCACCGGGAACAGTAATGTTCCCAGCACATTCCCGATGAGCGAATATCCACAATGGAAAGGGAGAAGGGACTACGAGTAGTTCGCGTCGCCCCGATCAATGGAAGTCATCTCATTTTGTTGTTTTTTTAAAGTTGAGAAACGGCGAACATGACGTTTCTCAAAAAAGTTAGTACCCCGGTGCAACGTGCCAGGATACTAATAGCAATATTATCCTTGCAGTGGGGGGGTATTACCTGGCCCGGTAATGCTCCCCCCTGCTCGGGTAATATTGCTTCAATAAAATCTCTTTCAATAGAAGGCTGAGTGCTACTCCCTTTGGTGCCACCAGCCCCACACTGCCGGTGTGGCCGACTGCCACACGTAGCACAAGACATCTTGCAAACTAATATGTCTGAGTTCACCTCAGTGGGCTGCCTTTTCCACCAAGAGGCAGGGTTTTCTGAGACAAATCTCTCTAAAGCTGATTTATGCTCAAAGGAAACCTTTGAGTTTCTGCCAAAGTCTAGATAAACTCCAGTTCCTGGAGCACAGGGGAACACTTGACAACACGAGTCCTATCGTCGCTTTTTTATATCCCTCCTCTATAACGATCGCCGCAGATGTCTCCTGTTTAAAGAAAACACCACAGGTCCATCCATCCAAGATGTCTTCAGCACATTACATTAAACAAACCCCACTTTTCCCTTCTGAGCTCCCACGTCCTGACTCATTTCATATAAAGACTTTCCAAATGGCTTAACATATTTTCGCAAATACTGTATCAACTGCTAGGAAATGAATGGGATGGGGAGGGTAAAATGGGGATTGGGGATTTACCGCCCCGCCTTGGTCGTAATGAGGCCCTGTATCAACTGCTAGGAAATGAATGGGATGGGGAGGGTAAAATGGGGATTGGGGATTTACCGCCCCGCCTGGGTCGTAATGAGGCCCTGTATCAAGTGCTAGGAAATGAATGGGATGGGGAGGTTTTGCCGCTGAAGATTTCATCGAATTCGATTTCATCTAATTTATTTTAATGAATTTTGCCGCAAATATATGTGGGGGTGGGTTGACATGAAAAAATAATGTAGTGGGCTTATGGGGGGTAGCTGCAGAGGGGTCTCCCCCACATATATTTGCTGCAAAATCTACCACGAAAAAAATACAAAATTATTAGATAAAATCTTTTCAACAAAATCACATAGAACTGACTGCAATACACCAGAGTCTTAACACAGAGCATGCATTCAAGAACAAATGCATACATTTATTATAAACTGTCCACACTAATATGAAGGGAAGACTAATGTCTATACACACACGCATGCACACACGCATACACACACGCAGACACACACACACACATACACACACACACTAAAGCAGGTGTAACAGTTATTGACTGACATGTGTGCTGCCCCCAATACACCATAAAAGAACACCCAACCAACTCAGTAAGCATAGGTCTCTCCATGATAAATTCCCAATGTTCAGTCAAATCAATGATTGGCTGACTTCAACATTTTGGATACTTTTGCAAAAAGTTAAAAACGAGCTAAGTTCAAACTGCTATCCCAGGCGCACAGCGCACACACCAGTCTTGACACAAGCCATAAGAACAAGGGCTCTTCAGCGTGGGCAACCATGTGCAGTAATGATCATTGGAAGAATTGCCTTTAATGGCTGAGTGACCTAAACTCTGTCACCAATAGTCCTGAATACATTCATTGCCAAGAGTTAGCCAATGGAACGTGAGGATATAGGAGGCCCTCTCACCACTGGCCAAAAAGAAGATACTGCGGTACAACCTGCCCCATGCGCTCCTGCGTCCCGGCCTCCACACAACATCTATAGAAGGTGAGTCCATAGAATGGATTGTTAATGCTATAACCAATGCGCTTACTTAGGCTGTCCTCCATCTTGTTACAAAGATGACACACAACTCTTTTTCAAACTTCCTGCTGAACCACTTGCATCTTTCATCAACTCTGACTGCCTATCTGCCATCCAGTCCTGGTGCACTTCCTGCGATCTCTGCCTCAATGCAAGCAAGACTGATATCCTTCCTATTGGGACCCCTGCTCCCTCTTTCTTCCCCTCACTCTGGCCTTTCTCTATGGGCTCTCCCACTCCACCTAAATCTGAAGCCAGAAAACCTCAGAGTAATCTTTGACTCCTCTCTTTCCTTCCTCCCGCACATTCAGGACATTTCCAAGAAGTCCAACTTTCAACTCATCCTACTCAAAGGAATTCTCCCTTTTCTCACTTTCCCTCAGAAGCTCAATGTTGCCAGAGCTCTGGTTCTCTCCAGGCATGACTAATGCAATAACCTTCTCTCGAATCTACCCTCTTCCTCTCTACAACCCCTCCAGCTAATCCAGAATATGGCAGCGAGACTTATACTTGGCCTCAAGCCCAGTGACTGCATCTCTCCTGCCCTAAAAACTCTTCACTGGCTCCCGGTTGTTGCAAGGATCAAGTTCAAATCCTTCTGCATCATCCGTAAGGCTGTCTGGGGCCGGGGACCTCACTACCTGCAACTTGCTCTTACTAAATACTCTCCCTCTAGACCTCTATGTTCCTGTGGGACCAACTCTCTGTGTGTCAAGTGTTTTACTAAACAGAGTGCCGGAGGCCAATGTCTCTCTTCAGCTGGCTCCCTCTTATGGAACAGCCTCCCCTTCCTCTTCATCTTGAGCCGGACCTCCTCAAATTCCAGAAGCTCCTCAAGACTTTCCTTTTTACCTCCACCTTCCCTTCTTCCCTCCTCTGCTAATCGCACAGTCGCTGTGATTCGTGACCAGGGCCCTTATGTGTCCTCTGGGGCCCTGGCCTGCCACACCCAATCGCCTCAGCCTCTGCCTACACATAGCACTTGCCTTGGCACTTACTGGCCTTCGCCACTGTAGCCCCGGACGTACCCATTTATTTCTACAGATGAAATGTCCCTAGCACTTCCTACACTGGGCACTTACACCTGCTGCTCACTCACAAGCACGGGACACTCCAGTGCTTGCCCTCCTCCCCGTCTTCCCCTCTCGCTCCCTGCACTTGCACGCTCTGAATGCTCACAAGCCCTCGTCTTTATCCCTCAGTGTATTAGTTGTTTTCTATAACATGTTCCCTCGCTGTTGCCCTGTGTCCGCTTTGAAACACAATTTATGTGTTGTATAAGCACCTAATAAAATAAATAAAAATAAAAATGTGTCATTGTAGATAGACACCCACTACCAAATATAAACAAAATGTTATCGATGACAGGAAAGGGGAAGGGTGTTTTTTAAATTAGATATGGCTTGGCATATAATCAAATTGAGCTAGAAGAATAGACCAGGAAACGAGCAGATTTAATAACTCATGAAGGAGTTTTTTAATTTAGGAGGATGGCGTTTGGCTTAGTATCTGCATCTTCAGTGTTCCCAAAAAGTTATTGCCCTGTTGTTCGGAGAGATGAAAGGAGTATTCTGCTTTCAAGATGATGGTTTGATGTGTGGTGAACGTGAGGAGGAACATGACCTAATTCTGGAATGAAGTTTCAGAAATGATAAATCTGAATTATGATAGCATTGAGACGAAAGGAGAATGCTTTAAAGAACGTTAAGAATTATGTTGAAATGTGTTGGCCCCCTAAAGGTTTGTTGAGCCAGAGGGAAAGATTCTTCTGTGAGGTATGAGATGAATTGTGTGTAGTGGAGGGTTTGCTATACCATTGGGAGCGTGTTGTCGTTCTTCTGTATATTTGCGAAAAAAGTATTGATCTGGTGCTGAGGGACATGTGGATGTTACCCGCACCAAGGCTATTTTAAGAGGAGACTATTGGTAGCTGGGCTTTGACCTGGAAGTGAAAAGTGACTGGATGGTTGTGTAGAATGTAGAAGAGCAGGGAAAGGAGATATTGTGAAATCTCAAGCTCCTGTAGAGACAGGTGTGACTACCAAGGTGTGGGATGGTTTGGCCATGGACATATTAGGTCCAATTTGGTCAAAGGTAAGTAAAATGTTGTTCTCGTTGATTTGCTGTCCAGATGGGCTAAATATAAAATTGTGAGAGAGACACATGGTGAGAGAATTGTGGAGTTCTTACAGAAAGTATGTATGAGAGGGGGGTGCTGAGTGGCATTCTCACTGACAATGGTACACAGCTTGTTGGAGGATGCTTCCAGGGGTATTTAAAAAGATGTGAAATCAATAATACAAAGTCTGTATTATACCACCCAGAAGGAAATGGAATGGTGGAGAGAACAAATAGATGCATAATGGAGGGCATTAGAATGGCTGGTGCATGTGGAAAAGATAGGACAGTGGAGGTGCAGGAGAGATTATATGCCTTGCGCATGTCTCCGGATGAGGTGACAGAAGTGTTTCTATTTGAATTGATGAGAGGACAGAAGGCTAATACAAAAGTAGTGACTCCGTGGTTGGGAAGGGCATGAGAATTGAACTGTGTGGTGGATGAGTTGAGAGGAAGAATTAGGAAATGGAAAGAGAAGTGGGTAGTGGAAGAAAATGTGAAGAGAGGAAAAAGGGAGTTGGATGTTCAATGTGGAGATTGGATGAGGATAAAGCAAGCTGTTGTAAAAAGGAAGTTTGCCTTGTTATATTCTGAACCGGTTATGGTGGAAAGAGTGATGAGAGGTGCAGTGTGAGGCGGACAAGTTTGGAATCATAATAGGATTGTGATGGTAAGAAGAGGAAGTGTTGACAGAAGGAGGGGAGATGTGTTATGATGTGACTTGCAAAGGGAGATGGAACCTGCAGCGTGGGGGATGGGATGCTTACGGAAGAATACATACAAGGTTCTGGACAAGTCAGTTGAAGAGCCTGGGATGAGACGAAAGGCTGTGCTTGGGGTTGTTACATGTAATCTTGAATAAAACCAACATAAAGCATACTTTCTTCCTGGCCTGTGCTTTATATCAGAAGAGTAATGTGGGTGAGGGTTCAACAAATTGAGAGGGAAAAGGATAACAGGCTTTGGACCTTTGGATGCAAGCTCAGCCAACCGGCCCCCTGGGTGATGATGTCTTCTGCCACCGTGCCATTGTAGATCGGCAATTTCTGATGAGCGAGTTTGAAAGATTAGATGAGAATTTGCACCTGGATCTGTGAAAGGGAAAAGCTTGCCTTTATCCAGTATGGGCTGGCTTTCAAGAGTGGTACTTCTCACTGTGCTGAATTACTGCACAGTCCCCAATGAACTCCCGACACGTGTTTATGCCTTGTTGGGCATTGTCAGTGAGATGAAGCTGTGTCTCTCTAAGGCAGAGTGAGCAAGGGGTCCACGTCTGGATTGCTCTTCTAAATTACGGTGAAGAATCAAGTTTTCCAAATTTGCAGAATTGTAGCAGCCTCTCTACAGATAACGAATGTATCCAAATAGCCTTCATCATCCACACAACACCCACATCCACCAATACGCCAACAACGCACAGCTATACCTCAAGTTCGACTCCATCAAGGACATCCACAGGCTCAAAACCTGCCTCTTGCTGATCCAGTCTTGGCTGTCCATTGCATACTTACTTACTTATTTATTTATTTATCCATTTGTATGGGGCGCTAAGCCCTTTGGCATGAAGGTGCTGTTAGATAAAACCAGTAACACATAAGAGAACCACAACATAAAAAATCCAATGATACATAAAATGCATGAAAGCAGGTACAGGATCATGGTGGAAGTTATTGATTGACATCCATTAATTGTTTTCCAGTCTCCGAGAGAGGGAGCAGTGGGAATCAGAGTTGGGTAAACAGAATAGTCTTTAGCGCTTTCCCAAAGCCTCCAAGACCGAATTCCTACTCCTCACCAACAACATCGAACGCCCAGATATATAGACCTGGCTATCAACCATGAACACTGAGGGCTTCACACCTGAGCTCACCTCCTGTGGCAAGTCCCGGGGGCTCTACATCGACAAACACCTTTCCTTTAAGAAACACATAGCTAAGAAAACTGAGACAGCTTGGTATCAACTCTCCCTCCTTCAAGCCTTTCCTGCCTCCAGACAGCTTTAGATCCACTGTTCAGGCACTAGTCGTCGCCCACCTGGACTGGAGCAATGCCCTCCTCAAAGGTCTCCCGTTGTCCTTCTTTCTGCCCCTGAGAAGTGTCCTACACGCAGCTGCATGCCTCATCAATGGGTGGTATAGCTCAGTGGCAATGCGCTTGTCTTGGATGCAAGGCGACACAGAGCAACACAAATTTGAATCCCGGGTCTGCGCTTAGAAACCTCTTCAGTATTAAGCGGGTTATACTTTTTTAAATAAATTTTAATTATATATAATTATCATCAAGAGTCTACGGAGACACGACCACATCACCCGAGCTCTCATCAACCTTCACTGGCTCCCACTGCACAAAAGAATCACCTTCAAGTCTTGCGGCATCATCTATAAGGTAGTCGCCTCCAAGTCACCCAACTACCTCATGGTGAAACTCAGCATTTCTGGCAGACAGAGCACCACCAGAAGCCAAGACATGTGCAGACTTGAAATCCGCTGCTGATAAACGGAAAGGACCAGAAAACAAGCCTTCTCTGCCTACGCCCCAAGTCTATGGGACCTCCTCCCCATCAGTATCATACTCGCCCCCATGCTCCAACAATTCAGAAAAGATCTCAAAACCCACCTCTTCAAGGAGTCCCTCCTCCTCAAAAGCTAGTCCATCATGTCACCCCCCACACCACTTGACTCGCTAGATGCAGTCTGCCCTTCTGCTTCCTGACACCCTGCACAGCTGTACCGCGGCTCAGTGCCCCTCTGTATCCTACCCCCACTGTATATCTGTTCTGTTGTTACCTCTTTAAAGCACTCAGTTGCTTCTCAGAGCTAGGTACGCACTAAATAAATACAATAATAATAATAATAATAATAATAATAATAATAATAATAATAATAATAATAATAATAATAATAATAAATAGCCTGTTCTCAGGGATAGTTCTGACACAGGAGGAATTCTGTGATGTTTGAAAGTAATGACCGTTTTTGTTTTCCGCGTAGGAGCTACTCTGCTTGCAGTATTGCGCTATGTGCAATTCTTCTTAACTTACACAGAGCAACACAGCAATCAGAACATTGAGGGTACTCAATGGACTTGGCTAGGGTTCCAAAATCTAAAGAGGGGGAAAGGTTGGGGCTGCTATCGTGAAGTTAAAGAAAAGACATATAACATAATTTTGCTGTGACCTGGTATGTTTAGACATACTCGTAAGCAGTCCTCTCAATACAATATTGTTTGCTTCATTGTTTTGTAGTAATATATGCAAGGAAATCCAAGTGGTTCCATGCATCTTTACACCTGAACATGCAAAGAATTATAATAAGCCCGGTGAGGGGTTGTGGCGGCCTCCCAGCTAATGAGGAAGCTTGGAACGGGGTCCTTACCACACAGGGAAAGACCCCGCGCCAAGCCTCCTCAGAGCGGAGGTCGCCATCTTTGTTCACCGAGAACGAAGTGTGCTCCCCACGTCGCATGCCATTTCCCCACCCCACCCCCTTTTCCACATATCCGCTCCCCTTCCTACCCCAATTCCACAAACCTGCATTGCACTGTCCCTCACTGGCACCTGGAACAGTACTGTTCCCGGCGCATCTCCGCTGTGCGGTTAGCCGCCATGGAAAGGAAGAAGGGACTATGTGTAGTCCCTTCCCCCCCCCCCGTTTCATGGTAGCCATTTTCTTTGTTTACTTTTTGAAAATGTCTTTTTAATGGATGCCATGGAAAGGGAGAAAAGACTATGTGTAGTCCCGTCTCCCGATCTATGGCGGCCATTTCTTTTCTTTCTTTTTTCTCGAGTTGAGAAACTGTTTACATGCCGTTTCTCAACTCGCGAAAAAATACTACTAGTACCCTGGTATGACGTGCTGGGATACTGACAGTAACAGTACCCTCGGAAAGGGAGCATTACTGGTCGGTAATGCCCCCAGGGATACATTAAAGCCCTCAATTCTCTCGGGCCTGTAATTATCACCCCAGGGCATTACCCGACCGGTAATCCCCTCCCTCCTCAAGGTTCTATTGCTTTCATAACGCCCAGCATTTCCATGCATGGCGGGAGACATTTACATGGATTCCAATGGAGTCCACTTGCTATTTGCAAGTAAAAAAACATGCAAATTGTAAAGCAATGCAAATCAACTTTGCCTGCATTAGATTACGATGCGGGTGGAAACGCTGTCAGATTTGAGATATAGGGGTGCGTGGGGATGGGAGACTGGGCCTTTCCCATGCAAGTCCAGCTCCCTGCTACAAATCCATGTAAATTGTATGGTACGTACATTATTTTACATACAATTCTATGTCAGAGTTGTAAACAGGGTAGGGCCTGAGCGGGCAAGGCCCACCCAAAATCTGTAAATGCCCACTCAGAAGCCCCGGGTGGGCATTTAGATGTTAACGTCACTGCGGTGGGCCCCAAGTATATTAGCTTCAGGCCCCACTTGTTATACAATCCTGGCTATGCCTCTGGTCTGCTGCCAGGAAAGTGACCCACATAATAACTATGCTTAGGCCGTGTCCTTCACCCATGCGGCACCATGGATGCCCACTGCAACACTGCGTTTTCTCTTGCTTGAAGCAAGCGCTGCTTATTTATCTGTAATGACATTATTAGTCAGTGGTGTTCATACTGCAAACTGGCTGGCAATGCAATCTGGCAACTGCAGAGTGTACATGTGCAGCAGGGATGTCATTTTGGGGTTGCCAGGGGTCGCACCTGACGTCTGTCTTGCTACCCCTGTGGACTTCTTTGATACCCCTAAAAAACATTTTTTTTAATGTAAGCTGCTGGGCTGTGGCCAGCACTATGTGGGTCTTTGTTTCTGGAGAGGCTGGCCACATTATTCAGGCCTCTTAAAAAAAAACAGGGGTTTCCACAAGTGGAACGCTTTGAGTAGTGACCCAAAATACGAAAGAATAGGAATAAGACATAATTTTGTCTTTCTGGAATTCTGTACAATAATTGCTAGACTCGTTAAAGATTAATTTTCAGGCACACTTCAGGGGGTGAGTCACTGTTCTTAAACACCTCAGCTCAGCCTTTCATCCTTCTGAGGTCGATAAATGAGTACCAGCACAGGCTGGGTGTGTAGTTGTTCTACATAAAGCGCTTAAGCGTAAGTGCTTTTTAATAACACATCATTATCATTTGGCCTTGGACGTCTGCTTGCATTCACAGTGATTTGTTAATATGGGCCTATACGCACTGATACTAACGGTACATATGGTGATCCAGTCTTGTATGAAATGTTTATCACATTATAGTGATATCGTAAACATATTTTTCGTAGTGTACTTAGGAACAATGCTATGTGATGCCACTTCCTGTTTTGTCAAGGGGTGAAAGGTTGTGGTCCATTGCTTACCATGATGTCACTTTTAGGTGGGGTCAAATGACATCACTTCCTGTGATGTCATCAGAGGACACGGCTGTGTGATGTCACTTCCGCTACCCCTGGCATTTTGGTTGAACTGACTTCCCTGATGTGCAGGGTAAGAAATACAACCCAAAATCCGAGGTCGGAGCAGATCTCTGGTTCAATGAAGCGCTGCAGATAATTGGACATGAATGCAATGGGCTCCGCTGCAGAGAAAGCCAGTGGGATGTGAAGGCCAAACTACGAATAAGGAGCGATTATAACATAGATATCTATGTCAGAGGACTTTGGCAATGAAGCGGACTTTAGGGTGGGTGTTCATGGAAACACTTTAATGTCACTTAATGGCGGCACGCAAGTCTGTTTCATTTCACAAGACATCATGAAATAACATGTTACATAGCACCCCCGTGGGAGGCAACCTGGCGATACAGGGAAGCGCGTGAGCCAGTGAGGCTTAGACTGGAGAGGGGAAGGGGGGGCTGCACAGCATCAGCCTCTAGTTCTTAGTCGAAGGTGCTGTATAAACATTCTTTCATGGTATGGAAGTATGACCTCATACATATAACAGCAAGCAGATGTTTCTTAGAAACATGCAGCTTATCAAACGTCTCGGGGAAGATAGATTGTCTCGGGAGGATAGCTCAGGGGCAACATGCTCGCCTTGGAAGCAAGATGACGCAGAGCAACACAGGTCCGATCCCCGGGTCCGGGCTTAGAAACCTCTGGGTATTCAGCGCGTTATACGATTGTGCACTAAATGTGCAACTTCTTGTTAATACAGATAAGGGAGGACTACTAAAGGACTGAGTGAGAGGGGGCTCCTGGCTCCCAACTAGCCCTCCTAAAAGCAATGGCACTGTACCATCCACTCCTGGACATACTCCCTGACCACTGCAAGAGGCTCGAAAATCATGTGGAGGGCCACCTCACTGGGCAGGAGAGTTGAGCCGGGAACCGGAGTGTGCCTCTCGCCCCACAAAGGCAATCTACCCTGGGAACAGAAGATGCAACGGGTCTGACAGTGATTTATTTATTTGCATTTATAAAGCGCACAACAGCCCTCGGGCATCGTGGCGCTGTTACAGAAGGCTTACTTAGTTACAAAAGTCCTTGCAGATACATACATACATGTTGCCTAACCCGATGCTGCCGGTGGCGCCTTGCTTAGTTACCTAACTGCTTGCAAAGACATACAGTTTGCCTAGCCCCAAGTTGCAGGGTGGCAGCAGCATACAAATGCATAAAGTCAGTATAGGTGGCACAAACATGAGGAAATGCCCCGCGTTACATCGTTTGCCTGCACATGAAGCTGTCTCGGTCGCATCGTCTTTGTAAGTCAATTTCATTCCAGAACATACAATTCTTTATTTTTTTTATCAAATAAAACATTTCTTAAATCACTGGCTAATAGAACGTGCACAACTGCAGGCCAGTACTGTTCTCCTGGCAGAAATGACACCAACACTCATTACATCTTTTGAGAAACAGTCACCCCCTGCATTCCACGCCCTGTTGATGCACTGAAGTTAGTTTGCAGGAAACAAGCAGTCCAGAGCCAGGGATGCTTCTTTTATTAGTTTGTACTATTAGGTGGAGCTGTAAACGCTGCCTACATAACAAAACTATTGCCATGGGAACCGAGGCTAGGAGAGAGATGAGATGTGAGGAGGGACATGCAGCCTGTGGGTGTTGTTTGGTTATTTACCCGCCCATTGACAACGCATGTTCATGCTAATCCCGGTGGCCCCTCCCACCCCCTCCCTGCCCTAAACACTTCACACTGGGATCTCTTTGAGTTTCGCCCTGTGCTATTTGAGCATCCTTCTAAAAGGCAAAGGCTCATTTGCAGGTGTAAACCAGCTAACCCGGCTCCTGCTGCAATACAAATGCCTTAACCAAGTGTCCCAAGTGTCCTTTCCTTATCTTTATTTTTTATTTTTTATTTGCATTTAATTGACACATTTTTTTTGCAAAGAAAAACAGAATAAATACAGAAGAATCCAAACCAATTCTCCTGGATCTTTTGGAAATACCTTCCATGTTTGACCTCAAAACAATTTAGTTAAAAATGTAACCACGGCAATCACATGTCGAGTCTTGCTTCCTTCCATCAGAGTTTTCCAGCATCTTTCCGAGTCAAGTATCCGGCATTCCGATAGTAAGGAGACACTTTTTTCTGTGTAGGCCTCTATGAGACCTGGCCAGAATATAATGAGATGTTTCAAAGTTAGCCGGCTCGTCCTTACAATAACGACATGTATTCCCTTCTGACACGGCCGGCTCGTCCTTACAATAACGACATGTATTCCCTTCTGACACGGCCGGCTCGTCCTTACAATAACGACATTTATTCCCTTCTGACACGGCCGGCTCGTCCTTACAATAACGACATGTATTCCCTTCTGACACGGCCGGCTCGCCCTTACAATAACGACATGTATTCCCTTCTGACACGGCCGGCTCGTCCTTACAATAACGACATGTATTCTCTTCTGACACGGCCGGGACATGTATTCCCTTCTGACACAGCCGGCTCGTCCTTACAATAACGACATGTATTCCCTTCTGACACAGCCGGCTCGTCCTTACAATAACGACATTTATTCCCTTCTGACAAAGCACGGATCGCCCGTATCTCATTCGTAGGGAGAAGGTTCAGACGGGTTCTCAAAAACTGGTCTCTAAATGTCTTAACCAAGTCTCCCCTTTGCCACTTGATTCTTCAGCAGGGGGGTGTGTTCTTGCATCTGTTGCTTGCAATGAATTCCTGTTAAAAATAAGCACTGCCGGAGCCATCCATGTTGACACTTATAGGCGCTAGATAAGCATTTGCCAGGCACACCCAGGAAATTCCCAGGAACTGGCACCATTTGCCACCTGTTACCATTCTGGCAGTGCCTGGAAAAATGCGGATCATGCACTCACACAAAAGTCAAAACTATTGGCTTTGCCAAAGCCTGTTTTTCTTAAGTTGCTGGTAGGATACTTAAACGCATGATTTAAGATGGAGTGGCCTCTCCCTGCAGCTGACACTCCGGGAACCCACATCCACTCCCAGCCCTGAGCTTCCACTAGTGCATAGCCGTGCCCCACACTGCACACACGCCCCACACTGCACACACGCCCCACACTGCACACACGTCCCACACTGCACACACGCCCAACACTGCACACACGCCCCACACTGCACACATGCCCCACACTGCACACACGCCCCACACTGCACACACGCCCCACACTGCACACACGTCCCACACTGCACACACGCCCAACACTGCACACACGCCCCACACTGCACACACGCCCCACACTGCACACACGCCCCACATTGCACACACGCCCCACACTGCACACACGCCCCACACTGCACACACGCCCCACACACGCCCCACACTGCACACACGCGGCAGTTCCCCCGGCCTATTATTTTATTATAGAGTTTTGATAAAGCGCAAACCTTGCCAGTTGGCATAGCGCAGTGCAGATAAAAAAGGAGGACATTGCAACATAATAAAATGGAGAAGTTATAAAATACATCAATAATGATTGCAACAAAAATGTCATAAAACAACTATCCCAGCCCAAGTAAACAGGAAAAACTTAAGAAAGAACTGTACAGCTCCTTGGGAAAATCAGAAGAAGTGGGAGCTATATCCAGGGAAAAAGGAAGGTAATAGGGCATCTGCTGCATTACGCACTGATGCCCATGGGCTCTGGCGTGGTATAAATAAATAAATAAAAAGGAAAGACTTGACTTGTGCGAGAGGTTTTAATAACACATGGTATTTCAAGCCGCCTTGGTGTTATGTCGCTGGTCCCTCGCAGGCCACCTGATCAGGTGTGTCGCTTACTTCAGCCAAACCGCTTTACTGGTGATGCGCGAAATGCGTCCCAGATTCAAAGGGCGACCAACGTAAGAGGGGGAAAAATCGGAGTGCGTGCTTAAGGGCCCATGGCCGAACGGGCAGCAGGGTGGAAGGCCAATTCTAAACGTCCTAAAACCCACCTGGCATAGCAGAGGGGACACAGGGAGAGTAGGAAGTGAAGCTAAGTACTATTATCTAGCGCCGAGAAGTCGCGCTCGCGTCTTGCGCAAGCCGGCTCCTATTTGTAGTCCATTGTCGACCCTTCCATACACATTTCAGTGGACAGGAGTGGTTGGGAGCAGTGTTCTGCTACTTTTTTATGTTTCATTACTTATAACGCACCTTAGACCCGAAGGCAAGCGGCTACACACAAAATACCAAACAAATACACGGACTCAATACAAATACAAGTCACAGATACAAAGCAATACAACACAGTCTAAAAGTAACAGAGTAAAACCAATAGAATACAAAAAGAGAAAATTAAAATACATAATCATTAAAAATATAAAAGGATAAAAACACCAGTATATCAGCAGGATAAGAGCAACTGAGCAGACCAGTTCTGCTAAGTAGAAAATAGGCCTTCAAGGCCTTTTAAAAGCCTATCTCAGGTTGACAGGTAATTTATTCCAGAGCGTCGGAGCTGAAAGACTGAAGGAGCGTCTTCCTGCTCTCTCAAGTTTTGCTTGTGGTATCTGGAGCTGCAGCTACCTGGAGTAGATCTCAGCCATCTAGAGCATTGACACGCCTGGATCCTATTTTTCAGGTAGCTAGGTCTTTTGTCATAAATACATGTATGTGTGATGACCAGGATTCTAAAATGCAGGTGCTCTTCTACCGGGAGCCAGTGCAGTGCCTTACAAGCAGAAGTGATGTGTTCTCTTCTACCGGGAGCCAGTGCAGTGCCCTACGAGCGGAAGTGATGTGTTCTCTTCTACCGGGTGCCAGTGCAGTGCCCTACGAGCGGAAGTGATGTGTGCTCTTCTACCGCGAGCCAGTGCAGTGCCTTACAAGCGGAAGTGATGTGTGCTCTTCTACCGGGAGCCAGTGCAGTGCCCTACGAGTGGAAGTGATGTGTTCTCTTCTACCGGGAGCCAGTGCAGTGCCCTACGAGCGGAAATGATGTGTTCTCCTCTACCGGGAGCCAGTGCAGTGCCCTACGAGCGGAAGTGATGTGTGCTCTTCTACCGGGAGCCAGTGCAGTGCCTTTACAAGCAGAAGTGATGTGTTCTCTTCTACCGCGAGCCAAGTGATGTGTGCTCTTCTACCGGGAGCCAGTGCAGTGCCTTTACAAGCAGAAGTGATGTGTTCTCTTCTACCGCGAGCCAGTGCAGTGCCCTACGAGCGGAAGTGATGTGTTCTCTTCTACCGGGAGCCAGTGCAGTGCCCTAAGAGCGGAAGTGATGTGTTCTCTTCTACCGGGAGCCAGTGCAGTGCCCTACGAGCGGAAGTGATGTGTTCTCTTCTACCGGGAGCCAGTGCAGTGCCCTACGAGCGGAAGTGATGTGTGCTCTATCTACTGGGAGCCAGTGCAGTGCCTTACGAGCGGAAGTGATGTGTGCTCTTCTACCGGGAGCCAGTGCAGTGCCATACGAGCAGAGGTGATGTGTTCTCTTCTACCGGGAGCAAGTGCAGTGCTCTACGAGCAGAAGTGATATGTGCTCTTCTACCGGGAGCCAGTGCAGTGCCATACGAGCAGAGGTGATGTGTTCTCTTCTACCGGGAGCAAGTGCAGTGCCCTACGAGCGGAAGTGATATGTGCTCTTCTACCGGGAGCCAGTGCAGTGCCATACGAGCGGAAGTGATGTGTTCTCTTCTACCGGGAGCCAGTGCAGTGCCCTACGAGCGGAAGTGATGTGTTCTCTTCTACCGGGAGCTAGTGCAGTGCCATACGAGCGGAAGTGATGTGTTCTCTTCTACCGGGAGCCAGTGCAGTGCCATACGAGCGGAAGTGATGTGCTCTCTTCTACCGGGAGCCAGTGCAGTGCCATACGAGCGGAGGTGATGTGCTCTCTTCTATCGGGAGCAAGTGCAGTGCCCTACGAGCAGAAGTGATATGTGCTCTTCTACCGGGAGCCAGTGCAGTGCCATACGAGCAGAAGTGATGTGTTCTCTTCTACCAGGAGCCAGTGCAGTGCCTTACAAGCGGAAGTGAAGTGTGCTCTTCTACCAGGAGCCAGTGCAGTGCCTTACAAGTGGAAGTGAAGTGTGCTCTTCTACCAGGAGCTAGTGCAGTGCCTTAAAAGCAGAAGTGAAGTGTGCTCTCCTACCGGGAGCCAGTGCAGTGCCCTACGAGCGGAAGTGATATGTGCTCTTCTTTGAATATTAGACACAATTCGCACTGCACTGTTTTGTGGCACTTACAACTTCCTTAAATACCTCTGAGCAGTGCCAACCAAAAGACTCCCAGCATAATCAATGTTTGCTCCTATGAATTAAGTTTTACCATTCCGATACTTTTATTTAAAAAAGAAACTGCTCTGGAATGGTTTAGTTTTAAAATAAGTGTAGGAGGAAGTTCAAACTTGCACTTCAGTGCACTGCACTGAACATTCCCTTAAACGACAGATGCATTTGTTTAGGGGTTTGTATTGTGCGTGGGAGGGGGCGTGGCGATGGGGTTTGTGGGGAGTGGAAACAGGCCAGCAGGGAACATAGTTCCACTGCTTCTTTCTGTACACTTCGTCCACTGCATTTTACAAGGCTCGTAATATTAATCATGTGTTATTTGTGTCGTGCTTTTGCCAAAGTGCTGTACAGTGAACATTTGTATACACAATCAATATTTCCCAAATGAAGTTGCCACTCATTTATGGACCTCGGAAGGATGAAAGGCTGAGTCAACCTTGCCATGATTCAAATCTGCAAGCTTCAAATCCCAGCAGTAAGTACCTAACCCACTGAGCCATTTTACATGCATGGTAGCTGAATGCCCTTAGTTCAGTGCCCGCCTGCCTGCATCAATTCCTCCTCTGAGTTTCTTCAGGTGTACCCTTTGGCATTGTACATAAACATCACACACCGTGCTCTTCCACCAATTGTTGGGTCTTTGTGATTATGTGCTATCTTCCTCCGTTACAGCAGCTTCTTCTCATCACAGCTATTGCTCCTCTTTGTTTTTTTTTTATGATACTTGGTTACTGGTTGGTCGTCATCCAGTGCCTTGTCATTTCAAGTAAGTTCATCATCCGGCCTCAGTCCGGCTTCTGCTGGCACTGTCTCGGCAGAGCCATACTCAGTAGACCTTCCTTCACGCTACCCAGCAGAGCATGGCATCCAAAGGGCCTTGTTTCCCTGTTTTAATAGACACAAATACCCACCCAGATCCCAAACGTTTTGTTCCTGGTGATTTCTGTGGGGTCCCTAATGGATTCCTAAGGGGATTTCCTATATGAAGGTTACAAACATCCCCATGTGAATAATAAGGTTGTTCCAAGCTAGGAATCATAGGGGCGAGGCATATAACCTTCCTGTAAGAGATCCGAGATGAAAGTTTGATGTTTCTTTCAAGCACCTTTTATAGGATTCCTATACGATTCTTAGTATAGTTCACAAATGTATCCACAGTACGGTGCCACTGTATCTATCCTCCTCTTTCCAACTCTACAAACCCTCTCGTAATCTCTGCTCTGCCTCTTCGACTACCCTTGTGGCTCCTCGCCCTCCCTGTGCTTCCTCTCGCTGCCACTCTTCCTCTCTTCTGGCTCACTTGCATGGAATTCACTTCCCCCGGGCATCCGAGAAACAGTCCACACAGATTTGTTCAAAGCCAAATTAAAAGCCTACCTCATCGCCTCTGAGTTACCCTCTTAACTTACCTCTCATTTGCCAGCTAAGTAACATTTTTCCCTCACCTCGAACCTGGCTCTGTCCCTCCCTTTCTCAGCCTCCATGCTAGCACTTCACCCATCAAGGTCACATCCCGAGCACAGCTGGCTGTACCGCCTACCTGCACTTAAACATGTCCAATGTTGGTTGTCCTTAATCGATGCATGACCCCTTATATATGTTCGCCAGTGACTGTTCCATTTACTCCCCCACACAAACCTGGTCAGAATGCCCCTCAAGCTCCGCCCATTGTAAGACACTCACTTCTGTCAAATCTGATTTCTTATCTAGTGTGCGTTCTTTTATGATCCAAAGAGCATTGCTCCTCCTGTGTGTAAATGATAAATAAATAAATAGTACTCCAATATGACTATATGACTTTCTATTAGAAAAGAAAAAGCCGCTCCCAGAAGCCGTATTAGTGTCTTGCAGGGCAGAGGTTGTTGGACAGCTTAGTGGAATAACCCCCCAGAGCTGGAATTGTGTTGTGGTGAATAGACCTTTCCCCTTCCAAGGTCACTATATCGAAGGCCATTTAGTTGGGTAATATTAACACCTCTTATTCACAGTACTAATGTAACTCCTGGCTCAATTAAGCCCTACATTTCCCGGGTTTGCCGCATACCATCTACAACATGAACCCACACATACAATATTCTATACAGTGTCGAGGAACTATGCAGTTTTATCTAATGAGGATTTAATGGAACGCAGACTGAAATACAATTGTACAGGAATTCAAATGACAGATGTGAAAAAAATATTTAATTTAGAGAACTAGGATGTATATTCAGTGCACCGACCTGGTATATTTTGAGAGACTCCACTTTTGCATCACATATTCTCGATGTTGAATGAAGCACTGAAGCTTGGCTCACTCAAGCAATATTTTACATACATGCACGCAGGATAACTACATCCTCGGCAAACGTTTTGTTACCTAGCCTTGCCTTGCCAGGATGATGTTTTTATATGAACTAAAACTGCCTCAAACACTTAGTAATAAAAGAGTGCATGCCTTGATAAAGACCCCTGACGGGTCGAAACCGATGTTAATAAACAAGCACCGAAAAGCAATTGAGTTGACAAAGACTTCTCATTTCTCGTGCTAGATGCATTCAATCAAATTGGACAAACTCTAATCACTAAATATCCAGCGCCCAGGTGCTTGTGGTTCCCACCAAACCTTCCCTACCTAACCTTTGGGACAGAAGAGCACTGTCTCCCTAGAACCCACTAACCGGCAGCAGGATACGCACCTCAAGATCACTATGATCAGTGACGCGATCTAGCCTAGCCTTTCCAGTGCTCTACCCTCTATCTTCATTGCAGTGTTTGCTACCCCTGCATCACACTAAACCATCATGTTATGTTATGTTATGTTATGTCCAACTGGGGTCCTTCCTCTCTGACATCTTTTTCTCTACCTGTGGTGTTCCCCAGGGATCTAACCTCTCTCCCTGGCTGTTCAACCAATATCTGGCACTCCTTGCCCACCGCATCGCCGCTCTTTGCCCCAACTTTCAGTGCTATGCGGATGATACCCAGCTCATTTTCAGTCTACCCTCGGCCTCCTCCTCTCCTTCCCTCATCTCTGACTGTCTGTCTTCTATCCAGGAATGGTGTGCCGCCAATGACCTCTGCCTTAATGCCAGTAAGACTGAGATTCTACTCATCGGCACACCCACACCCTCCTTCCCTGCAGCTCTCTGGCCAGCCTCTCTTGGCCCTCTTCCTGCTCCTACCTGCAAGGCAAAAAACCTCGGGGTCATCTTCGACTCCACACTCTCCTTCTCTCCTCACATATCTGACGTCTCTAAGAAGTCACACTACCAGCTGCACCTCCTCAGAGGTATTCTTCCTTTCCTCTCATTCCCCCAGAAGCTCACTGTCTCCCGAGCCCCGGTTCTCTCGAAGCTGGACTACTTTAACAGCCTCTATCTAAATCTTCCTGCCTCTACTCTCCACCCTCTGCAACTCATCCAGAACAGGACTGCGAGACTTGTCCTTGGCCTCAAGCTCAGGGACTGTATCTCTCCAGGACTGAAATCTCTTCACTGGCTCCCAGTGGCTGCGAGGATTAAGTTCAAAACCCTCTGCATTGTCCACAAGGCCTTCTGGGGCTTGGGGGCTAAATACCTTCAACTCTCTCTTCCTAAATATCTTCCTTCTCGAGCTCTTCGCTCATCCGTCTCCAACTCCCTCAGGGTTAGCCGCTTCTCCAAGCAACGAGTTGGAGGTAGATCTCTCTCCGCGGCAGGGGCCTCCCTCTGGAACAGCCTTCCTGCCTCCCTGAAACTTGAGGAGAACTATATCCGGTTCCGGAAGGACCTCATAACCTTCCTCTTTGCTTCTGCTTTCTCTCCCCATCTCCCCTGCTAAATTCCTGACTGAAACTGCACTGAATCCGCAACTGGGCCACTCTCACCGATCTCGGTCCTTGGCCCAGCCACTCTCCCCTTGTACTGCCTCTCCGGCAACCCCTGCACTGCGGGACTGTCTCTGTATCCCTACAGCACCCCTCCCCAGCACTTGTCTGCACTTACCTTGCACTTGCCACCAGCTGGCCCTTATTATTTATTTTGTTATTCTACTAACCCTGTACTGCACTTTTCCCCCTCCCTTTCCCCTCGCACTTTTCCCTTCCCTCTACCCTTGCACTTGCGCGATCTGAATGATACCTGGCCTAGTAGGATCGTTGTCTGTCTTCCCTTTGTTCCCCTCTCCCTGCCTCATCGCGCCTTGAAACACTTGTATATAGGCGCGTTACAAATGCCATATCATATCATATCATGTTATCTTATTTGGCATTTATATAGCACTCTTTATATCATTGATATGACCTCAAAGCTCTGGCAGGATGAACGCCCTCGGGGACCGCAGTCCAGGTCAGTTGAGAGAATATGACGTTGTAGGGTAGGGTGCTTGGGTGCACCAGTTATGTGTGCAGCTGGTATAATTGCCTGATGATAGCTGTATCCTAGCATTTAGGTGTGGTGTTATTGATATCAGTTGAATGTGTGCAGTCTGGCGGGTGCACACCGAGACTCAGTTTGGCTGCTTTAGGCCTGTAGGACGCTGATGTGTGCAGCTAGGCCGGTTTCTCATGGGATATAGCTGGGTTTTATTAGAATGATGAGGTGTTTATGGGGTAATGTTCCAATGTGAGCAGCCAGGCCGAATTTGATCGAGGGGTATAGCTTTACTGTAAGTGAGTGATGGTGTAGAGTAGAGAGTAAGCATAGTGATATGGGGGTGAGAGTTTGGGTTGAGTTATGATCTAAGACATAGGTAAGTAACATACAGAACTATCTCAGGTGGCCCTTTTCTAGTTGTAAGTCGAGCGAGTGAGAGCAATTCTAATTGTGAAGCGCATGCAGATTAGTCATTTGCTATCATTCACAATTCTGTCTAGAAGCAGTGCAGGCCAATGTTCACAATTCTATCTAAGTGTGGGACTTGTTAACATTCAACATCATGGGGAATACAGGCAAACATCAAGCCAAACTCCTGTTTGGAACTCCTGTGCAGGGCAAGAAGGGTAAAATAACAGAAACGCTTGACATGGAAAACCATGAAATTCAACCCGATAAAGCTCCAAGCACACTGCACAATAGCAAAGAGATATTTACGCAATTGCAAGCCAGTATTCAATCATTGGATAGCAAGCTTGACACATTAACTTGCAAGTGGATCAGATGATGGTCAGACTAGATAAGCACGGAGACAGATGGGATGGAGCAGAAACAAGGCAGTCAACTGTGGAGGATGAGGCCTCAATGACAGCAAGGGAGAGGGTCCAAGTCAGAAAGGCACTAAAGGAGTTGTCAGACAAACAAGAAGATCTGGAATCTCAGTCACGGAGGAACAACTTGCATATTGTGGTGATTCCAGAGGAAGCTGATGTTGGGTCAATGGATTTACTAGTGGGGTCCGTACTGCAGGAAGTGCTAGGGTTGGATGGTTTCTCCCAACATTCATTGGAGAACGTGCACTTCGTATCCCTGGGGAAAAGCCCATTCCTGCAACACAGGCAAGACCAATAATTGTGTGTATTCTCAATTACAGAGATCGAGACAATGCCCTTCGTCACCCTCGAGAAAAAGAAATGCTGAGATATAAAGGGGAGCAGACACGGTTATTTGGGGATTTTTCCAGTAAAGTTCAGGCTACCAGGAGAACTTATCTCGACGTTAAGAAAAGGCTGAGAGAGAAAGGAATGCGGTATACAATGCTTTTTCCTGCAAAGCTGTGAGTGGAATACAAGGAGGAAGTGATGCACTTCCAAACGCCTGAGGAGGCTGGCGATTTCCTGGACTCCCTGTCCAGGGGGCCTGTACATCCACAGCCTAGGGCAGACCTGACCTGTTGCCGAGCAGAAACAATGATTGACAGTGAGCATAACATCTCCTATGAGGAGTCCTGAATAATTGTGATCAAAATATGTTGGCTGATGTTGATATAATGGGTTGGCAGCCTGGCTGATCCCTCGAAAGGTCTTCAGGCAAATACGCATGGTTGGAATAATTACTTGGGGTTGGGGAGCATACCAGCAGATTGGGGTTGCTGGTTGGGCTGTGGGTGGGAAAGGGGAAGTTGGTTATGCTGTATGAACGGTAACTTTATTTTGTTTTTAGACAGCATTCTATAATCAAGTTTGATTATACAATATTTACTAAAACACTGATCTCTCACTGAATAGAATTTGTGACTTCCAGTATTGGGGCGAAGAGGTGCATCATTATTTACTGTGTATGCCGGATCGATGCGGGTGGGAGGCTGGGTACCTTATTCTCTGTCATATCCACGGCTAAAGGGATGCAGTTCATCATATGGAAAATACGGGGCCTGAAATGTCCTTCGAAAGTTGTAGGGTTCTTTTATATCTGAAAAGACATCACACAGAAATTACGTTTCTGCATGAAACTCATCTGACACCCACTGACGAGGTATAGTTTTCTAATGCATGGGGATGTCATTGATACTTCTCCTCTTACTCAAACTATTCCAGACGAGTGTGTACATTGATACATGGGTCCTTTGGTTTTTGTCTTATCGAGGTAGCGTGGGATGCAGTATCTAGACCCTTACTGGAAACCAGAGTCATACATGACCGCCCCATCACTCTGGTCAAATACCATGGGCCAAAGACTGACACTCTAGACACTTTGGAATGGATAGAATTGCAATTGATAAAGTACATAGCCAACGTGATCATTTCGGGGACTTCAATACGGTGTAGAATCCTGATTAGTATAGAACTGCTTGGTTACACAGGCCATTCTCCAAAACTACACATAAACTATAGCAGCTCTGCTCAATGTTTGAACTACTTGATGTGTGGGGGGAATGGGACTGGGATAAGAGGGGGTTCACGTTACAATCTGTGGTCCATCATTCGGAACTCCCCTATTGAGTACGTCCTTACCTTGCATAGAGAGGTGGGTTGGGTCTCGAATTGTGAAATACTAGCTCATACACTGTCAGACCATGCCCCGGTGAATGTATACCCAGATGTACCGGGGAAAGTATTGGGCAGATAGGGCTGGCTATTTAAAAGAGAAGGTCTGTGGGACCCTGTATTTCGAGCATCTATACTAGAGCGCATCAACAGCTTTTTTAAGGAGAATGAGGGTACAGCTGCCTCATATTCTGTGTTATGGGAGGCTTTTAAATATGTCATAAGGAGTAATGTATAGCTAAAGATTGTGGAATATTGAAAACTATTAGAAGTGAATTGGCAAAAAGTCAAATGATACTTAAGAAACTCGAAGATGATGCAGACAGTTTCAATGATTCCACTAAACAGGCTTGGATACATGAAGAGATGGGAAAAGGTAATGAGACAGCTCAGTGAGAGGTTAAGTATTTGAGTAGGCAGGCAGGTGGCCGTCCGTCGATATGGTGAGGTGAAAACCCTGGTAGGTTTTTGGCGTGGGGTGCGAGAGTGGAAACTCCCAAAGTGCACATACATGCTATAAAGGACAGTGCAGGCTAAGTAAGATGCACTGATAGTGGAATTGTCCGGGTACTAAGGGAATTCTACTCCCATTTATGTTCATCTCACATGGAGGCCCCGCAGGCATTTATTGACAGCCTTCTAGACTGAATAGCACTATATTGGTTTAGCCAAGAGGTGAGGGAATGGCTATGCAGCCCTATTACCCTTCAAGAAGCCCAACAGGCAATCCATGCATTGCCACCAGGTATTGCCATCAGGAAAGGTACCGGTGCCAGATGATCTAACTGCTGATTTTTACAAGGCCTACTCAGCTAGCTTGGCTCTGTATCTTTTGAAGGTATGCCAAAATATTGTGTATGTCATATTATCGGAGTCGATGAGAGAAGCACTGGTTACGGTGCAACTGAAACCGGTGAAGTACGCCATGGAATGCTTGTCCCATCAGCTGATTTCACGTATTAATATCGACAATAGGATTTTGGCCAGGATTCTTGTTTCGAGGGGATTGGCTCTTCCGACGTATTCCATATCTATGACAGTAATCGCCACAGCTGTGCTGCTTCAGAAACTTTTTTCGGCGTCTGCGTCCTGCGTCGATGACGTCGATGCGCCGTCGTCGAGGACCTCCCCCGACGTCCGACGTCATCCGATGTGACAAGTAGTACGCACGACGCCGTAGCCTCAGTTCCGTTTTTCCGCAAACGTGTTGCTTCGTGAATCTCGGTTACGCCTCAACTCTTTGGAGTTCTGTTCTTCTCCGTTCTTCGTACCTGTTCGTTTTTGTGAGAAAATCCTTCGTAAGAAGATGTCTTCTACTTCGTCTTCGACCCCGCGTCCGGGATTCAAGAAGTGCGGGGAGTGTGGGTCCAAGATGTTGGTGACGGACTCGCACGACGCCTGCCTCTGGTGCCTCGGGGAGGCCAACGACACGGATGACTGTATCGACTGCCAGTCGCTCACGTCCAAAGCCTTACGGGAACGTAAGAAGAAGTTGTCGGGAGGTCGGGTGTCCAAGCCCCGGAAGTAGAAGTCTGCGGGGCTTTCGACGGATGATTCGAGAGGTTACTCTCCGCATCGTCGTCGGAAGTCTCGTGGGTATCCTTCTAGGGGTCGGTCTCGCCACTCCTCGGCCTCTTCGAGGCATTCTCGGAAGCGCCGACACCGGTCGTCTTCCAGGTCCTCTTCTGAAGACTCTGCCCGGCACTTCGCTTACCCCACCAGCCGTGCGACGCCAGAGGAATGGTCTTCCTTTGGGAAGAAAATGCTGGCGATTCTCGAGTCGCAGGGTACTAAGCTGTCCGCGCCCCGGAGTGGGGTCGGCCGTGAGAGGTCGAGAGAAACCGCTCGCAAGAGTGGTCAGCACGAGTCATGGGAGAGGTCCCGTTCGGACAAGGGGACTCATTCTCGATGTACCCGTTCCAGGTCCCGGTCCTCGACGCGTTCGAGACCGTGTGCACCTGTGATGTCTTCGAGGAAGACATCGACGCCTGAGGCGTCGAGGGCGTCGACAGGCTTTCTCGAGGCTCTGGCTCCGAGGAAGTCGTCGAAGCCGTCGACACTCAGGTCGTCGAAGGACACGCTCGGAGCTCCGGCTTCGAGGACTGTGTCGCAGCCATCGATGCTGGCGGCGCTGCATCTGACGTCGACGCCGATTTACTCGACGTCGACGCCGATCCTCTCAGCGCCGATGCCTGTTCTCTCAACGCCGGGGCCGATTCACTCGACGCCCTCGACGCCTTTCGGGGTAGGGGTGTCGGAGGTGCCCCATGGAACGGGGGAACCCCCTAGGAAGGCTCTGGTTAAGAGCAAGCACTCTCGGGTGCCTTCTTTTCACCATCTGGAATATATTTCGGAGGTGGATGAGGATTCTGATGGCCTGGTTCCTAGTCAGGTTCCAGATGAGATGGTCTCGGTCCATAGTCATTTTGACGATTTGAGGCAGTCACTGCATGATGCCAGTGGACTGGACACCTCTCCGGAGGTGGAGTTTTGTAGGCCTGAGCCTGGCTCTCATGCCGATTCCTCGTACCGGCGCCTTATAGCTAGGGAATCCGAGTACTTGGGATGGTCTGCTCCCCCAGGGGAGTTTGTGCAGGATGATCTCACGGACATCCTTGATGTTGGTCCCCCAACTGACCCGGTACTGCCGTTTCATATGGCTCTACAGAGAAGGGTGGCGGCGGCTTGGACTGCTCCGGAGAGTCTCCCGGCGGTGGGCAGGTCCTTGTCGCGAAAATACCGTCCAGCCAGTAGCGACCCCTGCTACTTGACCAGGCACCCCACTCTTGGTGGTGCAGGCGGCCACGGCCCCGGCAAAGCAGGCGTCGTACCCTACCATCCCTCCTCATAGGGACGACAAACGTTTTGATGGCTGGGCGAAGAAAGTGTTTTCTTCAGGTGGTATGGCGCTTCAGGCGGCCAACTCCATATGTGCCTTGTCTCGTTTCACGCACACTCTGTGGAACTGTGTTGCGTTAGCGGCTGAACATATTCCCGAAGGGGACGTACGGGATGGTTTCCTTGCTATGGGCCAGGATGGTAAGGATGCCATGTGTGAGTCCGTTCAGTCGGGTTTGGACATGGCTGAATGCGTCAGCAGGTCCATGGCGGCGAGCACCGTGATATGCAGGTTTGCGTGGTTGCGGAAGTCGGGGTTTGCTCCTGATGTGCAGTCCCGGCTCCTCAACATACCCTTTGACGGTGAACACCTTTTTGGCAGCAAGGCTGACGAGAGCCTTGAGAGGTTGCAGACCTCCAAAGCTGCAGCAAAGTCGTTGGGCGCTGCAGTTCGCCAACCTCCGCCTTTTGGTCCTAGGAGACAGCAATGGAGGGGTGGTTCCTTTCGCTATTACTCGTCCTTCAGTAAAGCGAGAGGAGCTGGCAGTCAAAGAGGCCAACGCAGGGGTACCAGAGGTGGACGACAGGGTACCCGTGGTGCCAAGGCCGCTCGGGCAGTTGCCTCTTTGCCCTCAGGTAACGCTGCAGCCGCTACCACTCAGTCATGAGGCCATGTCCCATGGTTCGCCGGTTGGGGGAAGGCTGGCGCAGCATCTTGTAGAGTGGCGTGCCATTACTTCAGATGTGTGGGTTCTGGAGATCATAACCCACGGCTACTGTCTTCCTTTTCGGCAGAGGCCTCACGACAAACCACCAGGGAACCTCTCTTTGAAGAGTCCAGATCCGCTCCTTGCGCAGGAAATTCAATCCCTGCTGGAGAAAGGCACCATAGAACTGGTGCCTGTAGCGGAGTGGAACAAGGGATGGTATTCCCCTTATTTTTTGATTTCGAAGAAAGACGGGGGTTTGAGAGCCATCATGGACTTGCACGGTTTGAACAAACTCCTCAGGAAGGACAGGTTCAAGATGGTTACTCTCTCTCAAGTCCTCCAGGCCCTTCAGCTTCAGGACTGGTTGGTGTCTCTCGACCTCAAGAATGCTTACTTCCATGTGCCGATCCATCCCAAGCACAAGAACTACCTAAGGTTCGCGTTGGCGACTCGCACTTTCAGTTTCGGGTCCTGCCGTTCGGATTGACCTCCTCCCCGAGGGTTTTCACCAAGCTCATGGTGGTGGTGGCAGCGCATCTCAGGCAAGGGGGGATTCACGTCTACCCCTACCTGGACGATTGGTTGATCAGGGGGAGCTCTCCCGAGCAGGTCCTGGATCATCTGTCCGTCACCTGCCACTCCCTTCAGAGGCTGGGCTTCTCCCTCAATTTAAAGAAGTCCCATTTGACGCCAACACAGCGGCTCCATTACATCGGAGCAGTGCTCGACACTTCCCTGGGGCAGTGTTTTCCTCCCCAGGTGAGGGCTCCTCACATTCAGCAGATGGTGCACAAGTTTCAGCATGCCCAGACGCTCCCAGCGTTCGAGTTCTTGAGGTTGCTCGGCCTCATGGCATCCTGCATTCTTCTGGTGCCAGAGGCTCGCCTGCGGATGAGGTCTTTGCAGTGGGCACTCAAGATGCAATGGTCACAGTCCTCCGGCAGGATGTCGGACCCGGTTCAGGTACCGCCCTCGGTCGCCCAGGACCTTCTGTGGTGGGCCGTCGAAGGCAACTTGATGAAGGGGGCTCCGTTTTGGCTTCCCTGGCCGGAGGTGACGATCGTGACGGATGCATCCCTCACGGGATGGGGAGCTCATGCCAACGAGCTGACAGTCAGCGGTCGTTGGTCTCCGTCGGAGTCCAGACTCCATATCAATCTGTTGGAGCTGAGGGCCGTCAGGCTAGCCCTGAAGGCTTTTCTGCCGACTGTGCGAGGAAAGAATGTCCTGATCCTGACGGACAACACAGTGGCCATGCACTACCTCAACAAAAAGGGGGGGGCAGGGTCACTTCCTTTGTGCAGGGAGGCGATGCAGCTCGAGTTCTGGGCCATCCAGCAGGAAGTTTCAATCTCGGCAGTTCATCTGGCCGGAGACAAAAACGTGACGGCGGATGGTCTGAGCAGGCAGAGCACGATCTCTCACGAGTGGGAGTTGGGTCAGGAGATTCTCCTGGAGATCTTCACCCTTTGGGGGACCCCTCAAGTGGATCTCTTCGCCTCCAGTGTCAAACGGAAGTGCGAGAGGTTCTGCTTGCGGGAATTTCCTCCAAAAGGAACCTTGGGAGACGCGTTCGTGGTGGAGTGTTCATTCCCACTGCTGTACGCGTTTCCTCCAGTCCCCGTCATCCCGCAAGTGCTGCGGAGGTTACGGAAGTTCGGTTCCCGGATGATCCTCATTGCTCTGGCGTGGGCTCGGAGGACATGGTACCTGGACCTTCTCGACTTGTCCGTCTGCCCTCCACGTCATCTTCCCTACAGAGACGATCTGCTCTCACGGGAGGGGGGTCAGGTTCTCCATCCAGAGGTCAGATCCCTCAGCCTTCACGCTTGGCTTCTGAAAGGTTGAGGTATAAGGATTGGGACCTCCCTGAAGACGTGATGGAGGTGTTGCTCTCGGCCCGACGGCCAGCAACAAAGTCTCTGTACTGTTGCCATTGGCGTAAATTCTGCGACTGGTGCAGAGTTCAGAATGTGGATCCTTTTGCATGTGACATCCCCATGGTTCTGTCCTTTTTACTTTCTTTGGCCCACAGGGGCTTGCAAGTGGGTACCATTAAAGGTTACCTGGCGGTGCTGTCCATCTTTAAGCGCTCGTCTGAAGAGTGTTCCTACTTTAAAATCCCTTTGATTTCACAGTTTCTGAAAGGGCTCACTAATGTGTTCCCTCCGTCACCTTTCCTGGTGCCCGGTTGGGATTTGAACCTTGTTCTCAGGTTTCTAACGGGTGCTCCCTTTGAGCCTTTGCACTCTTGTCCTTTGAGACTGTTGACTCTTAAAACTGTATTTTTAGTTGCGGTCACTTCCGCTCGCAGAGTGAGTGAGTTACAGGCACTTTCAGTTAAGCCTCCCTTCACTGTTTTCCAGAAGGACAGGGTTGTCCTTAGAGTCGTTCCTTCTTTTCTTCCGAAGGTAGTGACGGAATTTCATTTGGTCCAGAAGGTTGTTCTTCCGGCATTCTATCCTCCTCCGCATCCTGGTAAGGAAGAGGAGAGGCTTCATAGGCTTGATCCTAGGAGAGCTTTAAGCTTTTATGTTTCACGCATGTCCCGGGTCAGAGTGGACGATCAACACTTTATTGGTTACGCTGGAAAGCGTTTGGGACAAGCTGTGACGAAACAGACTTTGTCTCGCTGGATTGTTTTGGCCATCTCGGAGTGTTACCGCTTGGCGGGTAAAGACCCACCGGCTGGCTTGCGGGCCCATTCTACCAGGGGTATGGCTGCATCTACTGCCCTGCAGAGGGGTGTTCCTATTCGCAACATCTGTGATACAGCCACCTGGGCTTCAGTACATTAATTTGTATGTCAGTATTCCCTTGATTCCATCCGAGGACAGGATCTGGCCTTTGGCAAGGCGGTCCTTTGCTCCGCTATTTGATTGGCAATTCTAGATTTTAGTTCTAAATTCTTTCCCTCCTCCTTGCTCTGGTACTGCTTTGGGAGTCTGTCATAGATATGGAATACGTCAGAGGATCCAATCCCCTCGAAGAACAAGTTACTTTCTTACCTGGTAACGTTCTTTTGATGGGATGGTCCGACGACGTATTCCATATCGCTCCCTCCCTACCTTCACCGCTGCAGAATTTCTTATGCGATTGCAGCTTACGTTCCGCAAGGCTTTGTGTCTGACTGGCAGTAGACTAATGTCACACGTTCTGGGGAAAAAACTACAACTGAGGCTACGGGTGTCGTGCATCCTACTTATCACATCGGATGACGTCGGACGTCGGGGGAGGTCCTCGACGACGGCGCATCGACGTCATCGACGCAGGACGCAGACGCCGAAAAAAGTTTCCGAAGCAGCACAGCTGTGGTGATTACTGTCATAGATATGGAATACGTCGTCGGACCATCCCATCGAAAGAACGTTACCAGGTAAGAAAGTAACTTGTTCTTCTCAATTAGCGCCGTTAATGACAAAATGCATAAGGGCTGATCAAGCGGGCTTCATTCCAGGTTGGTCGACATCCTAGGGGCTCTGTTGTATATTTGCCCTGATGTCAGCATTAAATCAGAACACATCATTAGTGGCCGCCTTGTCAGACGCAGAAAAGGCTTTTGATTCGGTGGAGCAGAAGATCCTCTTTGGTCTTGTTATTGTATGCCTCATCTGTGGCACGGATTTGTGCTAATTTGTGCTAATGGACAGGTATTGGGTCAAGTCTTCATGGCAGGTGCACAAGGCAGGGGTGCCCTCTCTACAGTCTTTTATTTGCCTTGGCGATTGAGCGCTGGCCGTATTAATCAGAGAGCAGCATATACATAGTAGGATACAATTATATTTGCATAGAATGGTCATTTCACTGTACGCTGATGATATGGTGTTATACGTGAAGGACCCAGCCGTTAATCTGAAACCCATGTTGGGGTGGTCAGGAAAGGTCACATTGATGAAGAGGGGTTCACGTTGTATGTGCCGTATTTGTGACTGAGTGTGCGGTAAAGACAGCACCAGATTGCAATTTTATATATGTCTTCAATGTGGTTAAATGTGAATGAGGTATGTTGCTTTAAGTGTTACTTTGGGTTCCAGTTGACACATATTACATTTGCACATGTGCAGCAAGACAAATATCAAAAGCGCCAAATTAAATACCAACACGATCCAGATATGATGTGCTATGAAGTGCCTAGAGGCTGGGCAACGAGAAGTTTAAGGGGACTGGTTACGGAGAACCCACTGTAAAGAGACAATGGGCCTCATTCCGAGTATGGCGGTAAGGGATAGCGGCCACCGGTATCGAGACCGGTGGCGGTGATCCCTTACCGCCATACTCCGAGTTCCCTTTGCGCCCTCGCCCTTAACGCCTGCTTTGAGCAGGTGTTAAAGTCGAGGGCGTAAAGGGGCCTCCAAGCCAATAACGGTGACCGTAATGAACGGTCACCGTTATTTGCATCTTCCCCATTCCCATTGAGCCCTATGGGGGCTCATTTGGGAATGGGGAAGAGCCTTGGTGAATGGGGAATTACCGCCCCGCCAACCTTGGAATGGGGCGGTAATTCCGCCATCTACCAAGGCGCTGCCGGTCCGGGTACGGCGTCAACCAAGGCGTTAATAGCGCCATTGGTTAGCGCCGTACTCGGAATGAGGCCCAATATTTATTAAACATGCATGCACACTGAGACATCACAGGGAATTATACATCTACATTTAGTGTTTTTTTTTATTTTTAAATACATGGATTAAAATGTGGCAGTCAGGGCTTTGCAACGTGAATTTTAAGTGACTTTGAGAAACAGTTTTTGCAGAGTTTAAGGGGCCACAGGAAGTTAAATGAGTAACTACGGCCGTAGCAGATGGTCAGCTCAGATGACAAACTGGCAAGAGTCCATGGCCTGACAGTGCAGCAGAAAGCAGATGTAATCTCCTTTAAGTGCATAGGGGCTTGACAGAGGGTTTCGGCTATTTGTTTTTGACCAACAATAAACATCGGGTGAAGTTACATTCAAAGCCACAGTGATCGAACCTATCTGTGTTTCGATTGTTATTCAGGATGTGGCCAGAGGCCATGTGTGTTGATTTGGTAGTCGTATAAATTAGAATGTTCCAATAACACCAGTAAAGCTGGGTTGAATGAAATGGCTATCGACAGTTCAAAGGCAACCTGTTTTTTCTGCTCTCTCTTATGTTGTTTAAAGTATCCCTGCAAACCATGTGAAAATTACATTTAGGATTGAGAGGTCTCAGTAAACTGGGACTTGTAATGAATTATGGTTGTATGTGAATGTGTAACTGTGTGATGATGTCATGACCTACCATGGACGAATCCTAAAAAGGGGTGTGCTATGAATATGATTTAAAGGTGGATGTTAAGATTAGCATGGCCAACGAGAATGAGAGAATTGGAGTAAGATTTAATTCCTTTTGTATAGGTCTTGTCCAATCACATGTGGGTGGTGGATTGTAATAGAACATATGAGAGTGTTTTAACTCTAGGTACATATATATATAATGTGTCAATTTATGTGGTTTGGAGATACTTGGGTTAGTTAGACTCTATAGCATCATCTAGTTCCTCTCCGGACGATTGTACAATAAACTTGCTTTACGTATAAACGTGCACTCATTCCTTAAGCGGTGGGCCTGCTTTGGGTTAAGGTGATTGGAGGCCCACCCATACACCCATTATGTTAGACGTCCTAGAGTTTGGGTGGTTGAGTACACGATACTTAGGAATAGAATTGGCTCATGCACTCAAGATCCTCTGGAGAGAAAATTATAGCAGAGTGCTCAGGCATGAAGCATAGTTGATCGTTGGATGAAGCTCCCACTTTATATATATGGAAGGATTTAATTGGTCAAGTTGGTGCTCTTATCCAGAGTCTTATACATTTTTCTTATCGTTCCCTTAGTCTCTCTGAGATCCTTCTTTAGGGAGTTGAAAAATATAATAACTGGGTTAATATGGGCTGGAAAACAACCACGGTTGTGATGGGAGAAGTTAATTGCCCCGTTGGAGAGGTAGGGACTGGTGCTTCCCAACTTTGAGTTCTACTACGTCGCTGCACAAGCTACATTCTTATCATGTTGAAACGCTCCTAATCCAGACAGGACCCATGTACAAGTTGAGAGGTCTCTAGAAGTGCCGTCACTTTTAAGAGTTGTGGTGCTTACGGATCCTCGCTATTCGGTTGGAATGAAAAATATTGTGGATTGCACATGCATAGCGTGGTGACAGATAGAACAAAAACTGGACACAGAGGTCTTGTATTCCCCCCCTCCTCCTTGTGGTACACATTCCTAATATACTGCTTACTAGTGAAAAGGGCTATACGGAATGCATGAAGTGATTGGGCCTGTTTTGGTTTCAAGATCTCTATACCCCAGGAACAATTAATCACGTAGGACACATTTTAAGAACTGGGAGGCACATCATCATTGGACATATTTCTATATTTTAGACTCAAGAACGCATTGAAGGGATTATTTACCACCTCCCCTAAGCTGCTGGATATCGCACCGCTTCTTCATGGTGCAATAGTAGCAGATGATATTGGGAAGATGTTCTCTAGTTTATGTACGAAATTTAGTAACCGGCGGAGGGGGGGTGGCAGCCTCTCAGCAAATGAGGAGGCTCGGAACGGGGGCATTACCGTTGGTAATCTCCCTGCTCCAAGCAGCCTCATGGCTGGAGGCCCCCATTTATCCACAAAGGGGAATGAGGTACATGGTGTGCCACTTCCTCTCGCCCCTCCTCCCCATCCACAGAATTCCCTCCCTGCTCCCATCCCACTTACCTTCATTGAAGTCCATTTCGGGAGCGGACACGCTGGGCACACTTCTATCCCCACCGCGTCCACTCCCGATCTGCGACTGGTCGTCATTGAAACGAAGAAGAGACTACTCATAGTTCCTACTCTCCTTTCCCTGGCGGCCATTTTTTTGTTTACTTTTTTGATGGGCACCATGGAAAGAGAGAAGGGCCTACATGTAGTCCTTTCTACTTTCTCCATGGCGGCCATTTTTTTGTTTACTTTTTTTCTATTTTTTTCAATGGCCGCCAGGGAAAGGGAAAACTCTTCGCTGGGTATAAATAGCAATAATGCAAGAGCGTCGGGGGCATTAGCGAGTCAGGTAACTCGGGGCTTATTGCTTAATTATAGCAAAAAAAGGGGGGATGGTCTAAAGCTGCACACATGACGTGGGAAGATTCCTTAGGCTGTCCAATTCCTGAGGCGGTCTGGCATTACTGTTACGTGCAGACTAGGAAAATAGCTCTCAACAGTTGGTACAAATGATTGCAGTGTAACTACTTGCACCAAACGTACTACACCCCAGCTACTCCGCATAGATTATTTCCGAATAGTTCTGAAGAGTGTTCGAGGTGTGTACATTCCCCAGCCACCTTCATGCGCTTCGCATGGCATTGCCCATCAATCAAGGGTTTTTGGAGCGAGGTGTTTCACACGTTGGCAGAGCTCGCCAGAGAGCAGTTAGAAACCTCACCATTAGTGCCACTAATGGGGTATAGGAAGAATATCTCTGGGCATGTACGGCACCTAGCAGGGTTATCATCGGCGTTGGCAAAGAGAAGACCGGCAGTGACTTCAGGGAAGAGGGCCTCCACCTACATGCGTTAGCTGGAGGAAGGATACCATCTATTGGCATGATATAGAGCCGGACTACAGACTCATAGCTCACCCAAGTGCGATACCTCGGGATACTGTAATCATCTTCTCACCCGAACTATGTTGCTTGTATGATAAGAAATGTTGTAACCAATCCCAACTGTATTTAACCTCCTCTGCAACCAGATAAGCTTGCCTATGTAACTATGTAACCTGCGCCGTGATACCTCCGGGTTTGGGCGTGTAACAAATGCTATAAATGAATCAAATACATAAATATACGTGGCCCATATCAACAATATCTGATAATGAAACTACAGATAACCTCTGATCATTCTGATGTCGAACCTGATCATTCGTGAACAAATCTAACACATTGGAGTGTCATCTTGGTACAGGGTTGCGAACTGGAGTGGTAGAAAATGCTGTCTCTGTTTATTGTTGTATAAAATGATAAAGAAAATAAAAAAAGAAAATGAGGAATTGGAGGTCGACCCTGTATAAAATGGTGATAGCCACTTGCAGCAGTTGCACATTGCGATGCACGCGAATACCCCCATGACTGTTACTGTGAGTACCTGACCTTCACTGGCAGTAACAGATAATGGTTTTTGCAACAGAGCATATGATGGCAATGCCCGGTGTACGATGACAATACCCTGCATGTGATGCGTAATCAGGTACCTGGGCATATAATGGACATGCATTTGACGGCAATGCCCGGTGTACGATGTCAATACCCTGCATGTGATGCGTAATTAGGTACCTGGGGATATAATGGACAGAGCATATGACGGCACTGCCCGGTGTACGATGTCAATACCCTGCATGTGATGCGTACTTAGGTACATGGGCATATAATGGACAGAGCAGATAACGGCAATGCCCGGTGTACGATGTCAATACCCTGCATGTGATGCGTAATTAGGTACCTGGGCATATAATGGACAGAGCAGATGACTGCAATGCCCGGTGTACGATGTCAATAACCTGCATGTGATGCGTACTTAGGTACATGGGCATATAATGGACAGAGCAGATAACGGCAATGCCCGGTATACGATGTCAATACCCTGCATGTGATGCGTAATTAGGTACCTGGGCATATAATGGACAGAGCATATGATGGCAATGTCCGGTGTACGATGTCAATATCCTCCATATGATGCGTAATTAGGTACCTGGGCATATAATGGACAGAGCATATGACGGCCATGCCCGGTGTACGATGTCAATACCCTCCATATGATGCGTAATTAGGTACCTGAGCATATAATGGACAGAGCATATGACGGCAATGCCCGGTGTACGATGTCAATACCCTGCATGTGATGCGTAATCAGGTACCTGGGCCTATAATGGACAGAGCATATGACGGCAATGCCCGGTGTACGATGTCAATACCCTGCATGTGATGCGTAACAGGTACCTGGGCATATAATGGACAGAGCATATGACGGCACTGCCCGGTGTACGATGTCAATACCCTGCATGTGATGCGTAATTAGGTACCTGGGCATATAATGAACAGAGCATATGACGGCACTGCCCGGTGTACGATGTCAATACCATGCATGTGATGCGTACTTAGGTACATACATGGGCATATAATGGACAGAGCAGATAATGGCAATGCCCGGTATACGATGTCAATACCCTGCATGTGATGCGTAATTAGGTACCTGGGCATATAATGGACAGAGCATATGATGGCAATGTCCGGTGTACGATGTCAATATCCTCCATATGATGCGTAATTAGGTACCTGGGCATATAATGGACAGAGCAGATGACTACAATGCCCAGTGTATGATGTCAATACCCTGCATGTGATGCGTAATAAGGTACATGGGCATATAATGGACAGAGCATATGACGGCAATGCCCGGTGTACGATGTCAATACCCTGCATGTGATGCGTAATCAGGTACCTGGGCCTATAATGGACAGAGCATATGACGGCAATGCCCGGTGTACGATGTCAATACCCTGCATGTGATGCGTAACAGGTACCTGGGCATATAATGGACAGAGCATATGACGGCACTGCCCGGTGTACGATGTCAATACCCTGCATGTGATGCGTAATTAGGTACCTGGGCATATAATGGACAGAGCATATGACGGCACTGCCCGGTGTACGATGTCAATACCCTCCATATGATGCGTAATTAGGTACCTGGGCATATAATGGACAGAGCATATGATGGCAATGTCCGGTGTACGATGTCAATATCCTCCATATGATGCGTAATTAGGTACCTGGGCATATAATGGACAGAGCATATGACGGCCATGCCTGGTGTACGATGTCAATACCCTCCATATGATGCGTAATTAGGTACCTGGGCATATAATGGACAGAGCATATGACGGCAATGCCCGGTGTACGATGTCAATACCCTGCATGTAATGCGTAATTAGGTACCTGGACAGAGCATATGACGGCAATGCACGGTGTACGATGTCAATACCCTCCATATGATGCGTAATTAGGTACCTGGGCATATAATGGACAGAGCATATGACTGCATTGCCCGGTGTATGATGTCAATACCCTCCATATGATGCGTAATTAGGTACATGGGCATATAATGGACAGAGCATATGCTGGCAATGCCAGGTGAAGGATGTCAATACCCTGCATGTGATGCTTATTTAGGTACCTGGGCATATAATGGACAGAGCATATGACGGCAATGCCCGGTGTACGATGTCAATACCATGCATGTGATGCGTAATTAGGTACCTGGGGTTATAATGGACAGAGCATATGACGGCAATGCCCGGTGTATGATGTCAATACCCTGCATGTGATGCGTAATCGGGTAAATGGGCATATAATGGACAGAGCATATGACGGCAATGCCCGGTATACGATGTCAATACCCTGCATGTGATGCGTAATTAGGTACCTGGGCATATAATGGACAGAGCATATGATGGCAATGTCCGGTGTACGATGTCAATATCCTCCATATGATGCGTAATTAGGTACCTGGGCATATAATGGACAGAGCAGATGACTACAATGCCCAGTGTATGATGTCAATACCCTGCATGTGATGCGTAATAAGGTACATGGGCATATAATGGACAGAGCATATGACGGCAATGCCCGGTGTACGATGTCAATACCCTGCATGTGATGCGTAATCAGGTACCTGGGCCTATAATGGACAGAGCATATGACGGCAATGCCCGGTGTACGATGTCAATACCCTGCATGTGATGCGTAACAGGTACCTGGGCATATAATGGACAGAGCATATGACGGCACTGCCCGGTGTACGATGTCAATACCCTGCATGTGATGCGTAATTAGGTACCTGGGCATATAATGGACAGAGCATATGACGGCACTGCCCGGTGTACGATGTCAATACCCTCCATATGATGCGTAATTAGGTACCTGGGCATATAATGGACAGAGCATATGATGGCAATGTCCGGTGTACGATGTCAATATCCTCCATATGATGCGTAATTAGGTACCTGGGCATATAATGGACAGAGCATATGACGGCCATGCCTGGTGTACGATGTCAATACCCTCCATATGATGCGTAATTAGGTACCTGGGCATATAATGGACAGAGCATATGACGGCAATGCCCGGTGTACGATGTCAATACCCTGCATGTAATGCGTAATTAGGTACCTGGACAGAGCATATGACGGCAATGCACGGTGTACGATGTCAATACCCTCCATATGATGCGTAATTAGGTACCTGGGCATATAATGGACAGAGCATATGACTGCATTGCCCGGTGTATGATGTCAATACCCTCCATATGATGCGTAATTAGGTACATGGGCATATAATGGACAGAGCATATGCTGGCAATGCCAGGTGAAGGATGTCAATACCCTGCATGTGATGCTTATTTAGGTACCTGGGCATATAATGGACAGAGCATATGACGGCAATGCCCGGTGTACGATGTCAATACCATGCATGTGATGCGTAATTAGGTACCTGGGGTTATAATGGACAGAGCATATGACGGCAATGCCCGGTGTATGATGTCAATACCCTGCATGTGATGCGTAATCGGGTAAATGGGCATATAATGGACAGAGCATATGACGGCAATGCCCGGTGTACGATGTCAATACCCTGCATGTGATGCGTAATTAGGTACCTGGCCATATAATGGACAAAGCATATGATGGCAATGCCCGGTGTACGATGGCAATACCCTGCATGTGATGCGTAATTAGGTACTTGGCCATATAATGGACAAAGCATATGATGCCAATGCCCAGTGTATGATGGCAATACCCTGCATATGATGCGTAATTAGGTACCTGGGCATATAATGGACAGAGCATATGACGGCAATGCCCGGTGTACGATGTCAGTACCCTCCATATGATGCGTAATTCGGTACCTGGGCATATAATGGACAGAGCATATGACGGCAATGCCCGGTGTACGATGTCAGTACCCTCCATATGATGCGTAATTAGGTACCTGGCCATATAATGGACAGAGCATATGACGGCAATGCCCGGTGTACAATGTCAATACCCTGCATGTGATGCGTAATTAGGTACTTGGCCATATAATGGACAAAGCATATGATGCCAATGCCCGGTGTATGATGGCAATACCCTGCATGTGATGCGTAATTAGGTACCTGGGCATAAAATGGACAGAGCATATGACGGCAATGCCCGGTGTACGATGTCAGTACCCTCCATATGATGCGTAATTCGGTACCTGGGCCTATAATGGACAGAGCATATGACGGCAATGCCCGGTGTACGATGTCAGTACCCTCCATATGATGCGTAATTAGGTACCTGGCCATATAATGGACAGAGCATATGACGGCAATGTCCGGTGTATGATGTCAATACCCTGCATGTAATACGTAATTACGTACATGCAGAGGCGTTGCTAGGGGGGGGGCTAAGGAGGCTATAGCCCCTGGTCTTTTGGTTGTAGCCCCGGATAGAATCTCAGGAGCTACAGCCAAAAGGCTGCCTAGCCCCCAGTCTCAACAGTTCCGACATCAGAGTAGCCCCGGGTCTTTTCCAGACCTAGCAACACCCCTGCGTACATTGACATAAAAATGGACAGAGCATATGACGGCAATGCCCGGTGTACGATGTCAGTACCCTCCATATGATGCGTAATTAGGTACCTGGGCATATAATGGACAGAGCATATGACGGCAATGCCCGGTGTATGATGTGAGTACCCTCCATATGATGCGTAATTAGGTACCTGGGCATATGCCAAATCCGTTGTAAACAATTTGATGAATTCTTCTTCGAGAAATCTTCTGCGTTCAAAAACCCCAAACTCCAACAATGGTACTATTTGGCCATAATGTGACCACGTGGGACACATGGTATGAGTGTGCAGGCATAAGGTGGCAGTGGCTGGCAAATGCTTATCCAATCCTAATTCAGAAGCCACGCCTGTTGGCTTTGGCAGTGCTTGCTCTTTTAGTTGTCATGGCTCCTTTCACCTGGGTGGTTGGCAGCGCTGCCCTCCTTATCTGCCTACTGCCGGGTCAACAATTGACTTGTTAAGAGCAGCTATAAACTCATGTCCAGGTGTGTGTTGGCTCGCTTGATGATCTTAAATCTGTTTAAGGTGTAATGATCGAACAGGCAGGGCAATAAAAGTATTGACACAGGGATGATTGAACCGGCATGGCGATAAAAGTATTGACACAGGGATGATCGAACAGGCATGGCAATAAAAGTATTGACACAGGACTGTTTATCACCAGTGAGCTACCTTTTACTTCAGCAATGTGCCAATGCGCCAGAAAAATTCACTGATTTTGGGACGCATTTCTCCACGGTCAGCATCATTATCTGATGGTACCCCCTGCACCCCATTTTATCTGCTTCTAAATAGGGTTTTGGCATAATATTCCCTTGCACCATTTCTGTGGAAATACTGCAATTTAAGTGTGGGGGTGGGGTTAGAAAAAGCTACAAATGCTGTCTGCATATCAAAAGATGTTAACTTTAAAAATAGTAAACCTACACACCAGGGTTTGTCCTGGTACACATTCCTCCATATAAGTAATTATGGCTTGGCGGGCTGTATAAAAAGGGTCGGGAGGGTTACCCAGAGCTGGGCCAAAAGGGTCGGGAGGGTTACCCAGAGCGGTGCCCGTGGTTATGATTAATTCAAACCCTCATAGCAATCACCTTTTGATGGGACGGGTATACCCAGATGTGGGTCCCAGGCCTGCTGGGCCTAGACACCCAAGGGGCTCCACTGCCCCTTGTGAGGGGGGACCAAGCCTGATTTGCACATGGTCTTTCCCCTTCTGTCATGGTTTGGCAGGCTAAAAAACGATGGTCGGGAGGGTTGCCCGTGGTAATGATTAATTCAAAACCTTCCAGCCATCACCTTTTTGTTTTGCTGAAGTACTTGTTAACACCACCGAGTCAGTTAGCCATATTGTCATCACCCGGCTACGTCATTTAAAGTCATTGCTTGGAGTTATGGTTGCATTTTTGCTACACCTGGGTTAGCCACCATTTTATTTCTAAGGACATAAGTTGCGAGCCATGAAACCTAACTTGCCACGATTGTATGTTGGCTGTACTGTTAGGTGATGCAAACCACATAGTACTCTTCTTTCAGCAAGACTTGACAAAGAGGCAAAGGTACTCATTTCTAGAAAAAGAGGGACCACATGTGTTCGCACGTGCATGCCATTCATTCGCCTCATGCACTTTCTATAATTTGCACTAGGAAGTGCCCAAATAAAAGTGTTGAAACAGGAAAAATAGCCTTAACATGATTATTTGCACTTTGCAGTGCCGGAAGTGCAAATCCTTATGCCTGGCACCCTACATCTACAATAAAGGCATATGGTGCAGAAACAGGAGGAGAGGGGGTGAGTGGTGTGCCTGGGGATTCCATTCTGTGATCCCATTCTGCCTCCAAACCCCATGGACATGGCCTACAGATGCAAAAGTGGTGTTAAGCGAGCTGTCTTTTACACCACATTTTGCACTCAGGATGCTTGGAAAATGAGGCTCAACGTGTTCCTCTGCTTTTAACACTCAATTCCAACAGCTAAAACCACATACTTAAAAAACAGAAACATTAAGACATATATTCTTAAAATTCACCATTGTCCCACTCAAGCCCACTCTAAACCCTGACCACTCAGGCCAGCCTCATTCTCGGTCCCGTTGTCCTTCCCGACTATTGCTCCTTGTGCTGTTAATTGGCTCTAGAACGCATTCCAGCCAATCAGAGTGGAGGATGAAATCTGTCAACCTAATTGGCTGTTCATCAGGCTATTCCTGGCCAATCAGGGCAGGAAAAGCATCGGAGAGGCTTGAGCAGCATAAATATTCTGTGCACCAATTTGTCAGATCTTTCTAGCCTGTATTATTGGGCAGCATACTACAGGCCTGTATCTTTTCAGAGATGCAGAGAGCGACACCATTCCAGTTTCCACACTACCGGTGTGCACAGGGGTGGGGTGGAATACTCATCGCTGCACTGTGGTGCTGGGTGCGCTGGCCATCCCCACTCTGAGGTTGCGTTGGTAAACCTCACTTCTCCCATTATTCGAGGGGAGTAGAGCTGATGTGCACCTTTTTACCAACATCTGCAGCCCAGGGCTTCAGGGTAGTTGGCTCGGAGTGGTGGTCGCGCAACTTTAGCTGGGACCTGGTAGGGATCCCATGGTCCTGGTCATCAGTCAGGGAGTGTGCAGTCCTGCCCTGCAAGCTCTTCTTCCGGCCGTTGAGCGACTGAGGTTCCAAAGAAAGGGTTCTGCACCCTCAGGAGATTTTAAAAGTTGTTGCCAGCTTTGTGTTGGAAGGTGATATCCTTAATTCTGAATGGTCGCATCACCGGCACCTAAAGTAGTCAATAGTACATTCCCGAAAGGAGAAATCTCCCCAGTTTCCCCATTTTAGGGAATACCTGCGGTATTGCTTTTCCTATAGCTCTAATTTCAGACGTCACTTCCGGTCTATGGAACGTGACCACCTTCAAAGTCTGATGGGAAAATGTTTGGCCAACGTTCACCCTTCCTGTGTTGGGAACACATGCGGCGGAGATCTGTTTATGAAGGAAACATGCTTGCAGCTGCCCTCAAGATGTAATGTGTCTGATGGCCAAACCTGTCCTGGTAACAGAAACCCCCCTTCCCACATTTCCGATGGATGACAGTAGCCTTGCTCTGGAAATTCCCTGGACTCCACCCCACCAGAGCTGCTCTGGATGGGAAGAGCAGTACAGTTATATTTGCAAAGCCGTGCAACCATTTGAATGAATGTGTCACCACTTTTGTTATTTATAGTCAGCTGTCCCAAGCAGATATTTAAGAACAACTCACATGGTGGTTTATTGGGTATTAAACAGGCCGTGTAGGCTAAATTAAACTCCCGGGTCTGGTTTTATGCTCAGTCGCCATTTTATTAATTTTCGAAAGAAATGTGAGCCTTCGTCCCGTGGTGCGATTTTTGCATGTAAGCCCCCTACTTTTGCTTTGATCTCAGGGACACAAAAATAAGAGTGATTGTCATTGGAACACACCACATAGGACAGTTGCTGCAGTGGGATTGGGAGGGTTCATCGCAGGAGAATTCGTCGAATTCGACACATTTATTTAGCCGAATTTGGCTGCAAATGTACGGGGGGAGGCGGGTAAAGGTAATAGTTAAGGCCACCGGAAGGGGGGCAAGGGGGGAGCTGCGAGGGGTCCCCCTGCATATATGTGCGGCAAAGGTTATGAAAGAAAAAAAACGGACGAAATCAACTTCGACTAATTCTTTTCGATGAAATCACAGAACCGTTGCAGTGACACAGGGCTGCCAATAATGTGACAATGCAATTATGGCTGGACACACATCAGTCACTAGCATCTGACATAGCCAACCACACACCACATCACAACCATACACATTGCAACTGCAAAATGACTATGCTTCCAGGTACCGGTTAGGAATAATCTTCCATAATCTGCAGGGAGATTATGTGAAGGTCCTTTTGCCAAGTGCGACTGTGCCTAATGCTTTCCAAGCGGCAACTGTCTTGCTCAGTGGCATCTGTTATGCCCTGGTGGAGCAGCTATGCATGTGTGTCTAGTATTTATATCAGGCTAACGGCCCTGGGGCATCATGTCCCGTCGCGCTGAAGAAGAGGGAAAGTGAGACTGGAGAACTAGAGAAGGAAGCTCTTAACTTTCCGTCTGAAGAAAGGGAGGCTTTCAGGTGAAAGACTCCTATCTGGCAGAGTATTCCAAATTCTGACTGAAAGAGCAGCAAAGGATTTCCCAGGTGTCCACACTGTCATACATTCTGGCAAATAGAGAGAAGGCCCCTGCGGCAACCCCCTCCCCACTGAAGCTAATACTAACGACATTATTTATTTATTTATAAGGCGACAAAGCCCGCAGGCATCAGGGCGCACCAACATAGACACAAGTGAGACAGACACAAAGCAGATGAGACACCAAGAGCCTCAGCAGGATTAAGAGCAGGAAGGGATTTATTCAAAGAGGAACGTTTTCACCTTACCGCGAAACCTGAGATGGGTTTCCTCAAGTCTCAGATTAGAAGGAAGGGAGTTCCATATTTGAGCTGACACAACTGGAAAGGATTTACCCAGGCCATTGGTCCGATTGAAACATAAACACCTTACTAACCAGATCTCGGATAGCTAATCGGGACATAGGGCAGAATCATGGATTTAAGGTAAACAGGGGAGGTTGTGTACCAACATCGCTGCTTTGAAGGATATACGAGCAGTGATGGAAAGCCAATGGAGTTCTAGCCTACTCTTAGAGATGTGGTCGCACTTCGATTTGCTTTTGACAATTCTAAATGCGTAGTTCAAGCAAATTTGAAGTGTAGACAGGCATTTCTGATTAGCTCCAATCAAAAGTGAGTTACAATAAATAGGTCTAGACAAGATTATGGCCCGGCAACTACATGCTAAACTTCCAGGCTTCCAGCCTAACCAACACCACTTTCCTCCACACCACCCTAACACTGAAATACTCCATGCCAAACCCCCCTGATATCAGCCTCCTACGGCACGATGTGCGTGCATTAACCCAACTGGATCATCAGACCAACGTAGAGTGGATACCAAACATACACAACCCGTGGTTTGACCAGGCTGCATTAACCACACACAAACCACTTTCTTCCAATCTGCTTGCATCAACCGCACAGCAGCAACTGCCCTTCTCTGCCCCCTTCACTCCTCATTTGCCACCCTGACCGACTAGAACCCAACATATCTATGTCAAGTTCCTAAGCCCCTGGAGGTCATGAAAAGGGCAGATGTTGCACTTGTAAAACACCCTACTGTCCGTTAGTCTAAAACTAAAATACTCTGTGCAGTGATCCAGATAATATTTTGAAGTGGGAGTATTTTAAGGGAGTAAAAATGGAAGTCCAATTGCCAATGGGAGCATTTTATAAGCAAATAAAAATATGTTTTCACTGGAAAATTAAAACCTTTTGTAATAATTACTTCTTTGAACCTAGTTATTCATGCGCATTAAAAGATACAAGTTCTCTTCTTCTGATAGTGCAGTAATAATAGCATTTTCCTCCTGTGGCACTTCTGGTGCCAACTATCTATGGAGCTGTGTGTGTGAAAGCAGGGGCACAAGGTCCTACGTGTCTGTTTCCTATTATTTGTTGGGAGGATTTGTACTGCCTAATCACATTTTTTGGGAGTATTAGCCTATTTTTAGGGATTAAAAGTGCCCGATACACCCCTTGTTTATAGGGCTGACTGTGTGCCTTGTTTCCAGGAAGTGTCTATTAGCCCCTTTTCTTAAATCTTTGGAAAAATTCGAGAAGACAGTTTTCACACATAAAGGCAACGCTAAGTCCCAAAGTTAATGGCTCTGTAATAAAGATTTTCCAAATGTGGCTTTTCTGGATTAGAGCTGAGGGAACAGCACATCTCTTGGGCCTAGAGGAGACTCCAGCAGTTGGAGAAGGTTGTGCCAGCCTGACTCTTGAGCCTAGAGGAGACTCCAGCAGCCAGAGAAGGCTGCGCCAGCCTGACCCTTGGGCCTAGAGGAGACTCCAGCAGCCGGAGAAGGCTGCGCCAGCCTGACCCTTGGGCCTAGAGGAGACTCCAGCAGCCGGAGAAGGCTGCGCCAGCCTGACTCTTGGGCTTAGAGGAGACTCCAGCAGCTAGAGATCTCAGTTTCCAGATAGGTGTCGACAAAGGTTTCGTCAATTCACTTGTGATGCTGCTAAAGCCTTCTGCGGGGAAACATGATGCTGAGCGTTCTACAGGTCTGCCCCAAGTTCTTGTCAGAGCAGTTAGTCGTTGGTGTACACACAGGGGCGCCGAGTATGCAGGTGCTCTGGGGCCCGGGAACCCCCCGGGAACAGCCATCTGCGCTAAAAGTCCCTATGCCTTTAATCATGTTTGGGTTACACAAGGACCTACACTAGGACCAGAATACAACGCGCTCTTGTTTCTGTTCTGCTAAGTATCATTTAGGGACCAAACCATGTCGGACAGGTTTAGAATAATTTTAACAGAAATAGGGATACATGCAAAGAATTGAAGAGAAGTATTTTTGGGGTCTTACATTATTGTGACAGAGTCTGGGGCTTCAAGCTGCCGGAGAACTAGTCTCCTGTCAACCTGAGCCAGGCGGTCTACCTGGACGTATGCCAGAGATCATCATACCCCAGAGGCGAGGGAGTGTCACGGCTCGCTCCCTTCGCTCCCGTTCCCGCCACTTGGGGGCATGTTTTGGGGTTTCTTCCCTACTGGACATTTCCTCCGAACCTTATGCTACAGTGTCCTGATGAATTGGGAGCGCTAAAACCTTATTTCCCAAATTACTTCCCTTCCGGATCCATTCCAGGTTTTTGGCAGCCAGCATGCTACTGCTACTTTAATCAAATGACTATGCTTCCCAGAATGCCTGGCTCACTGCCTCACCTCCTCCCTTGCAGGACAAGGCTGGGTGGAGGATAGGCAACACCTGTGGCTGCAGGTGCAGCAGGCGACACGCCTGAGGGTTTGTGCTCGTTAAGCAGCTTTAAAAGCCTCAGTTTGCTTCAGTCCAGCGCTGGTCATTGTTGCAGCGTTCCTGTCTTGACTGGTCCCTTGTTCCTGGTTCCTAGTTTTTGTGCCCAGTTTCTAGTTAGTGTTTCTTGTTCCTTGTCCTGGAATTCGTATTTGTATGCTTAATTGATTTCTGCCTTTTGGAAATCCCTTTCTCCCTTTCTCTGTCTGCGGGCAGCCTTTCTCTGAGCTTTCCTTTTGCTGTAGCCCAATTGCCTGTGTTCACTGTTTCCTAGAAATTGTCCTTTGCTACTGAAAGACTTGTTGCATTAATCTTTTCTTTACAGGTTTAGTTTCCTGCCTTTTCACCTTGGATGGGTGGGAAAGTTTCCCTTTTGATATCGTTTTCACTGCTCCTGATCCTTGCCTTCTATTGGGATCCATGCCATGTTTTCCTTTACACTTTTACATTCCTTTTCATATAGTGGTATACACGAGTCTTGGGTATTGAATGCACGTTGTTATATTCAAGGTTGTTTACTGTGTATTTTGTGCACATTTCCCCTGCCATATCCATCGCCTTCTTCCTTTCCTGACAGAATGACCAGCCGTAGTTCCCGTTTGAACATGGCCAGATTACGAAGGAAAGGCAGCAAGGCCTCTAACAAGTTTATACAGAAAGCTTCCCTTACAATTACCCGTGAAAATCGAATCTCTGCTCCTGACTTAAATGAACTCCTTGACACGAATGGGTATTTACGTGCAAAGTATTTTTCCCACTGGGTGGCCCATCGTACATTGCCTGATCCTAGCTCTGTCTTTAATTCTGATCCAGAGTCTATGTCCGCACAAGCCTTAGCAGTGGAAAACAACACACTGCTAGAATTTATACACACAAGTACCTCTGTTATTGAACCCCATGACTCTGGTTGTGCTTTACCTCAGATTGAACAGTTTCATGATTCAAGCATGAAGAATGGAGGGGTTCCTTGCATATCTTCTGTTTTCTGCCCTCAGTCTACAGCTTACTCCTCTGCACAGGTTCTTACTGTGGTCACTAATGCCAAGGGGTCTGATGCCAATAGTCTGCTTAAAAGAAACACAGACCACGTCGGTAAGAGAGAGTATAGATCACAAGACCTGCAAGCAGTAGATGACAATATACAATCAATGCACTTCCAGATGGCTAGGGCAGGATCCAGCCCTGATGCCACCATGCCTTCCCCTGTGCCTACTGATAGGGATGTACAGTTAATGCGGGACATGCTAAAAGCAGAATTTGAGGAGTTAAAACAAGAATACATTTCCTTAAAAGAGGAGAATAAGATGTTACAGTCTTTTTTCTGAATACACCTCCAACTTTATCCGTTGATGAAGTGAATACTGTTCAGTCCCTGAGTGCGGAGACTTTTGTAAATCATGATACTTGTCAATATGTAAGAACTATTGGGAGTGAAAGTCTTTTTTCAAGCACAGCGCTTATTCAGGGCACAGGTTCTGACAACTGTCCTACCGTTTGTCAGGAATTGCTGTTAGCTGAAGATTCACAAGCCACTCCTTTACCTGAAGCTTCCTGTGTAGCAGTTTGTCATAACTCTGAGCTTGAACATATACATGCTTCTGATTTCCAAACACAATCCACAATGGTGACATACACAGAATCGGTCACTACTGTAGGCTTAGGTTCTGCCCTTGATCTAGCTGCTGAGACTGAAGTAGACATTCAAGCTGATGTGGAAAACGATGCTACCTCTGTGTTCGCTCTTCCTTCTGCCAATTTCGGTCACTACGAGCAGTCAAAGACAGTGCAGAATTCATGTTTTGATGGACTCATTCCACAGATTATTGAACCAAAAACCCGGCAGGCGATCCCTGAACTGTTGATTGTCAATCAGCCACTTTCAGAAGCTAAGACAGAGGAATGGTCAATTGACGAAATCCTGATTAACAGAGACTTTACTATGGTGATTCCTCTGGTTGATTTGGACTTCTACAAAGGAAGAGACTCTGTGTCATCCACTAAGGAGAGGGACGGCAGGGGTACAGCTCAGACTTTGGTTACTGGTGCCAAGGGGTCAACTGCCTTAAAGGGGCTTTCCATTCCTGAACCACAAGTGTGTCTGTCGACTTCTGGGACTTCAGACTGTCCTCCTACTACCATTGACTCTTCAATAATCCTGTCCACAGCTCTGCAGTCATCGTTGGCACACGTATCTTCGATCAATAAAAGAGTGCTATGTCTGCCAGTCACCCAAGAGCCTTCACCATGTACGCAGTCAGAGCCAAAGACCTTGACAAGTTTGTCTTCAGCTAACAAGACGGCTCCAGCTTGCATGCCCTCAGCCTCAGAATTTCCTCTGGCATGTTTGTCTTCGGCTACAGTGACTCATCCAGCAGATTATCCTTCAGCCATGGAGCCTCCGGTAGTACATTCTAAGTGCATGTCTTCGGTCCCAGAGCCTACTGCTAGTTTGGCTTCAGTTCATGAGAGACCTATATCCTGCTCAGCCTCGCTGCCGATATCGGAGGTGTACCTGTCTACACTGTCAGATCCTGCTGCATATTCCTCTGCTCCAGAGATTCCTCCTGAATCCCAACCATTTACTGATGAACGTCCATCTTGCCCTTCTTATGCTTCAGGGGGATCACCAGAATGTCTGCCTTGTACACAAAACAATTCTCCCAACTACTTGACTGTAGCATCAGCGCCTCCCGAATATGCAACATCTGAGCCTGAGACTTCTGCCAGCTCTCTCTTCAGAAACATCAAGCCGGCTCACGACTCGGGAGGGCCTTACATGCGAGGCCGCTGGACTTGCCTGGAGTATTACGAGAGAGAAACGGATGCCATCCACCACGGCCCAGTCACCGAACGAGTAGCCGACCAGGATAGCGGGCTGGACGGTCCGCGTTTGGAGTCCGGTTTGGATCAACCGCTTGACAACCCTTTTGTTGCCGGATCCCACATGAGCCTGAGGGAAGGGACGGGCACGGCCCTTCAGCTGCAGCGCCAGTTGGGTGCTAGTAGCCAAAGGAGGGGAATGTCTGCTGCAGTTCAAGATGTGCCTGTTTTTGCTCCCACTGCTAGTATGCCTGATGTTCCGAGTACTGTGTCTAACACTCCTATCAGTATGCCAAACGTTCCTGCGGTTGTATCCCACGTGCAACAAGGTGGCTACTTGACTGGCTACATGACTGTCAATGGGAGTGCCAGCCTCGTACAACCCATTGGATCTCCAGACCTCCAAGGCAAGGAACTTATGCAGGCGAATCTTTGTCACTTTCAACCACAAACCTTAACCCAGATGGATGACAGAGTATCCGAAGCTCTACCTCAGCCGCCACCTTCCTCTTCCGAACATAAACATTTCCTGAAACCTGCTGTTTCCTCACCTCCTGTGTGTCCACTCTCGGCAGTGAGGCTAACAGAACTTCTACCGTTGTCTAAGGCATGTAGCACCAGCCTGCCTCTCTCCTCAAGGATGTATGCATATCCTCTTCCAGTGACTAAGCTTCCTGGACCTTCCAACTCTGCTTCGGGTCCTGCAAGTCCTTCATGCCTTTCTTCGACCCATGAGTCTCTTCCTCACCGAAAACCCACCTATGGCTCTTATAGACTGCGGCCTGATTCTATTCATTCCAGTCCTTCTGCTTCTGCCCGTGGGTCATCGTTTCCGTCAGTGCCACTTCTGAAGACAAAGCGCTCCTGTCATGGAAAGAAGATGTTTTGTGCGAGTAACGGCCGCCTGGAGTCGGCCGTGGAAGGGGGTATAGTGTCACGGCTCGCTCCCTTCGCTCCCGTTCCCGCCACTTGGGGGCATGTTTTGGGGTTTCTTCCCTACTGGACATTTCCTCCGAACCTTATGCTACAGTGTCCTGATGAATTGGGAGCGCTAAAACCTTATTTCCCAAATTACTTCCCTTCCGGATCCATTCCAGGTTTTTGGCAGCCAGCATGCTACTGCTACTTTAATCAAATGACTATGCTTCCCAGAATGCCTGGCTCACTGCCTCACCTCCTCCCTTGCAGGACAAGGCTGGGTGGAGGATAGGCAACACCTGTGGCTGCAGGTGCAGCAGGCGACACGCCTGAGGGGTGTGCTCGTTAAGCAGCTTTAAAAGCCTCAGTTTGCTTCAGTCCAGCGCTGGTCATTGTTGCAGCGTTCCTGTCTTGACTGGTCCCTTGTTCCTGGTTCCTAGTTTTTGTGCCCAGTTTCTAGTTAGTGTTTCTTGTTCCTTTGTTTGGAATTCGTATTTGTATGCCTAATTGATTTCTGCCTTTTGGAAATCCCTTTCTCCCTTTCTCTGTCTGCGGGCAGCCTTTCTCTGAGCTTTCCTTTTGCTGTAGCCCAATTGCCTGTGTTCACTGTTTCCTAGAAATTGTCCTTTGCTACTGAAAGACTTGTTGCATTAATCTTTCCTTTACAGGTTTAGTTTCCTGCCTTTTCACCTTGGATGGGTGGGAAAGTTTCCCTTTTGATATCGTTTTCACTGCTCCTGATCCTTGCCTTCTATTGGGATCCATGCCATGTTTTCCTTTACACTTTTACATTCCTTTTCATATAGTGGTATACACGAGTCTTGGGTATTGAATGCACGTTGTTATATTCAAGGTTGTTTACTGTGTATTTTGTGCACATTTCCCCTGCCATATCCATCGCCTTCTTCCTTTCCTGACAGAATGACCAGCCGTAGTTCCCGTTTGAACATGGCCAGATTACGAAGGAAAGGCAGCAAGGCCTCTAACAAGTTTATACAGAAAGCTTCCCTTACAATTACCCGTGAAAATCGAATCTCTGCTCCTGACTTAAATGAACTCCTTGACACGAATGGGTATTTACGTGCAAAGTATTTTTCCCACTGGGTGGCCCATCGTACATTGCCTGATCCTAGCTCTGTCTTTAATTCTGATCCAGAGTCTATGTCCGCACAAGCCTTAGCAGTGGAAAACAACACACTGCTAGAATTTATACACACAAGTACCTCTGTTATTGAACCCCATGACTCTGGTTGTGCTTTACCTCAGATTGAACAGTTTCATGATTCAAGCATGAAGAATGGAGGGGTTCCTTGCATATCTTCTGTTTTCTGCCCTCAGTCTACAGCTTACTCCTCTGCACAGGTTCTTACTGTGGTCACTAATGCCAAGGGGTCTGATGCCAATAGTCTGCTTAAAAGAAACACAGACCACGTCGGTAAGAGAGAGTATAGATCACAAGACCTGCAAGCAGTAGATGACAATATACAATCAATGCACTTCCAGATGGCTAGGGCAGGATCCAGCCCTGATGCCACCATGCCTTCCCCTGTGCCTACTGATAGGGATGTACAGTTAATGCGGGACATGCTAAAAGCAGAATTTGAGGAGTTAAAACAAGAATACATTTCCTTAAAAGAGGAGAATAAGATGTTACAGTCTTTTTTCTGAATACACCTCCAACTTTATCCGTTGATGAAGTGAATACTGTTCAGTCCCTGAGTGCGGAGACTTTTGTAAATCATGATACTTGTCAATATGTAAGAACTATTGGGAGTGAAAGTCTTTTTTCAAGCACAGCGCTTATTCAGGGCACAGGTTCTGACAACTGTCCTACCGTTTGTCAGGAATTGCTGTTAGCTGAAGATTCACAAGCCACTCCTTTACCTGAAGCTTCCTGTGTAGCAGTTTGTCATAACTCTGAGCTTGAACATATACATGCTTCTGATTTCCAAACACAATCCACAATGGTGACATACACAGAATCGGTCACTACTGTAGGCTTAGGTTCTGCCCTTGATCTAGCTGCTGAGACTGAAGTAGACATTCAAGCTGATGTGGAAAACGATGCTACCTCTGTGTTCGCTCTTCCTTCTGCCAATTTCGGTCACTACGAGCAGTCAAAGACAGTGCAGAATTCATGTTTTGATGGACTCATTCCACAGATTATTGAACCAAAAACCCGGCAGGCGATCCCTGAACTGTTGATTGTCAATCAGCCACTTTCAGAAGCTAAGACAGAGGAATGGTCAATTGACGAAATCCTGATTAACAGAGACTTTACTATGGTGATTCCTCTGGTTGATTTGGACTTCTACAAAGGAAGAGACTCTGTGTCATCCACTAAGGAGAGGGACGGCAGGGGTACAGCTCAGACTTTGGTTACTGGTGCCAAGGGGTCAACTGCCTTAAAGGGGCTTTCCATTCCTGAACCACAAGTGTGTCTGTCGACTTCTGGGACTTCAGACTGTCCTCCTACTACCATTGACTCTTCAATAATCCTGTCCACAGCTCTGCAGTCATCGTTGGCACATGTATCTTCGATCAATAAAAGAGTGCTATGTCTGCCAGTCACCCAAGAGCCTTCACCATGTACGCAGTCAGAGCCAAAGACCTTGACAAGTTTGTCTTCAGCTAACAAGACGGCTCCAGCTTGCATGCCCTCAGCCTCAGAATTTCCTCTGGCATGTTTGTCTTCGGCTACAGTGACTCATCCAGCAGATTATCCTTCAGCCATGGAGCCTCCGGTAGTACATTCTAAGTGCATGTCTTCGGTCCCAGAGCCTACTGCTAGTTTGGCTTCAGTTCATGAGAGACCTGTATCCTGCTCAGCCTCGCTGCCGATATCGGAGGTGTACCTGTCTACACTGTCAGATCCTGCTGCATATTCCTCTGCTCCAGAGATTCCTCCTGAATCCCAACCATTTACTGATGAACGTCCATCTTGCCCTTCTTATGCTTCAGGGGGATCACCAGAATGTCTGCCTTGTACACAAAACAATTCTCCCAACTACTTGACTGTAGCATCAGCGCCTCCCGAATATGCAACATCTGAGCCTGAGACTTCTGCCAGCTCTCTCTTCAGAAACATCAAGCCGGCTCACGACTCGGGAGGGCCTTACATGCGAGGCCGCTGGACTTGCCTGGAGTATTACGAGAGAGAAACGGATGCCATCCACCACGGCCCAGTCACCGAACGAGTAGCCGACCAGGATAGCGGGCTGGACGGTCCGCGTTTGGAGTCCGGTTTGGATCAACCGCTTGACAACCCTTTTGTTGCCGGATCCCACATGAGCCTGAGGGAAGGGACGGGCACGGCCCTTCAGCTGCAGCGCCAGTTGGGTGCTAGTAGCCAAAGGAGGGGAATGTCTGCTGCAGTTCAAGATGTGCCTGTTTTTGCTCCCACTGCTAGTATGCCTGATGTTCCGAGTACTGTGTCTAACACTCCTATCAGTATGCCAAACGTTCCTGCGGTTGTATCCCACGTGCAACAAGGTGGCTACTTGACTGGCTACATGACTGTCAATGGGAGTGCCAGCCTCGTACAACCCATTGGATCTCCAGACCTCCAAGGCAAGGAACTTATGCAGGCGAATCTTTGTCACTTTCAACCACAAACCTTTACCCAGATGGATGACAGAGTATCCGAAGCTCTACCTCAGCCGCCACCTTCCTATTCCGAACATAAACATTTCCTGAAACCTGCTGTTTCCTCACCTCCTGTGTGTCCACTCTCGGCAGTGAGGCTAACAGAACTTCTACCGTTGTCTAAGGCATGTAGCACCAGCCTGCCTCTCTCCTCAAGGATGTATGCATATCCTCTTCCAGTGACTAAGCTTCCTGGACCTTCCAACTCTGCTTCGGGTCCTGCAAGTCCTTCATGCCTTTCTTCGACCCATGAGTCTCTTCCTCACCGAAAACCCACCTATGCCTCTTATAGACTGCGGCCTGATTCTATTCATTCCAGTCCTTCTGCTTCTGCTGTCTGCTGCAGTTCAAGATGTGCCTGTTTTTGCTCCCACTGCCAGTATGCCTGATGTTCCGAGTACTGTGTCTAACACTCCTATCAGTATGCCAAACGTTCCTGCGGTTGTATCCCACGTGCAACAAGGTGGCTACTTGACTGGCTACATGACTGTCAATGGGAGTGCCAGCCTCGTACAACCCATTGGATCTCCAGACCTCCAAGGCAAGGAACTTATGCAGGCGAATCTTTGTCACTTTCAACCACAAACCTTTACCCAGATGGATGACAGAGTATCCGAAGCTCTACCTCAGCCGCCACCTTCCTCTTCCGAACATAAACATTTCCTGAAACCTGCTGTTTCCTCACCTCCTGTGTGTCCACTCTCGGCAGTGAGGCTAACAGAACTTCTACCGTTGTCTAAGGCATGTAGCACCAGCCTGCCTCTCTCCTCAAGGATGTATGCATATCCTCTTCCAGTGACTAAGCTTCCTGGACCTTCCAACTCTGCTTCGGGTCCTGCAAGTCCTTCATGCCTTTCTTCGACCCATGAGTCTCTTCCTCACCGAAAACCCACCTATGGCTCTTATAGACTGCGGCCTGATTCTATTCATTCCAGTCCTTCTGCTTCTGCCCATGGGTCATCGTTTCCGTCAGTGCCACTTCTGAAGACAAAGCGCTCCTGTCATGGAAAAAAGATGTTTTGTGCGAGTAACGGCCGCCTGGAGTCGGCCGTGGAAGGGGGTATAGTGTCACGGCTCGCTCCCTTCACTCCCGTTCCCGCCACTTGGGGGCATGTTTTGGGGTTTCTTCCCTACTGGACATTTCCTCCGAACCTTATGCTACAGTGTCCTGATGAATTGGGAGCGCTAAAACCTTATTTCCCAAATTACTTCCCTTCCGGATCCATTCCAGGTTTTTGGCAGCCAGCATGCTACTGCTACTTTAATCAAATGACTATGCTTCCCAGAATGCCTGGCTCACTGCCTCACCTCCTCCCTTGCAGGACAAGGCTGGGTGGAGGATAGGCAACACCTGTGGCTGCAGGTGCAGCAGGCGACACGCCTGAGGGGTGTGCTCGTTAAGCAGCTTTAAAAGCCTCCGTTTGCTTCAGTCCAGCGCTGGTCATTGTTGCAGCGTTCCTGTCTTGACTGGTCCCTTGTTCCTGGTTCCTAGTTTTTGTGCCCAGTTTCTAGTTAGTGTTTCTTGTTCCTTGTCCTGGAATTCGTATTTGTATGCCTAATTGATTTCTGCCTTTTGGAAATCCCTTTCTCCCTTTCTCTGTCTGCGGGCAGCCTTTCTCTGAGCTTTCCTTTTGCTGTAGCTCAATTGCCTGTGTTCACTGTTTCCTAGAAATTGTCCTTTGCTACTGAAAGACTTGTTGCATTAATCTTTCCTTTACAGTTTTAGTTTCCTGCCTTTTCACCTTGGATGGGTGAGAAAGTTTCCCTTTTGATATCGTTTTCACTGCTCCTGATCCTTGCCTTCTATTGGGATCCATGCCATGTTTTCCTTTACACTTTTACATTCCTTTTCATATAGTGGTATACACGAGTCTTGGGTATTGAATGCACGTTGTTATATTCAAGGTTGTTTACTGTGTATTTTGTGCACATTTCCCCTGCCATATCCATCGCCTTCTTCCTTTCCTGACAGGGAGAGGGAGGTGGGAGGGCACAGTCCCTGAAACCCCTGGCTGTGCCTGGCAAACTTGATACCAGTGCTTGTCAGACCTTGCCTTCTAGCCTTGTGTCTGGCCAGAGTCCTTCTTGCAGAACCGCTGACTCCAGAATGCAGCTCACCAACAATGAATAACACTGCGACCGGAAGCACTGATGTCTAACCCGAGTCTCACCCCTGGTGTACCTTCGAGATTACTGGCAAAAACACCACCTTCTCAAAACTGCAGGAAAACGACATGCGCGGCCAACGCCAGCAGGACCGGGCTACAGAAGCCCCACAAATGCCTGCCACCGAAGAAGTGGGTGGGGCCAAGTGAGGCATTTGAAACTATGGGTCAGTGTAACCCAACGCCAGGGGTAAAGGAAGGAAGGGATTAGCCCAAGAGGTCAGATGCTAGCAGGGAACAGTGGGAAGAGGGGGAGGGTGGTTGTCAAGAAGGAAGGCCTGGGTATCAAAACTCTGCTCTCTAGCACCACTGAAGGATGTCAGGGTGAGGTCAGGAGGAGAGTTGGTGGACTGAGAGACCAGGCAGAGGACTGAGAGACCAGGCAGAGAGGACAGAGATTAGAGCAGAGTATTGGGAAAGACTGCACCTAAGGTATTGCACCTGAAAGAGAGTGGTACCAAGTGAGAGAGAGCGGAGTGGGTGTTGGAAGAGTGGGTGTTGGAAGACGTGGGAGATTGGAGGGTGAAATCAGAAGGCGGGGTTGATGCACACAGAGAGAAATGGAGAGTGGGAGTGTGAATGAAAGGAATCAGAGACAGGTGCAGAGGGGGAGGTTGGAGAATAGGAGGGAGAGAGAGGAGGAGAGGGAGGAGATTGGAGGGATAGAGAAGGAGAGAATTGGTGGAGACAAAGCAGGGAGTGAGAGGAGTAAGTGAGTGAGAAAGATCAGAGGGGTGGATCAGCAGAGAGAGGTGGGAGGTTGTGATAGGAGCGAGTAGAATAAAGAGAAGGGAGGAGTAGAAGGTGGAGAGGAAGGGGGAGGAAGGGAATAGGATGGAGAGAGAGAGAGAGATGAAACACTGGAGAGGGAGAGATGTCAGACAGGAGAGGGAGAGAAAAGGGAAGTTGGTAGTAGAGAAAGGGGGAAAGGAGGCAGGACAAGAGCAGGGAGAGAGAAAGAGAGAGAGAGGTGATAGTGGGAGAGAGAGCAAGAGAGAGAGGTAATAGTGGGAGAGAAAGAGAGGGGGGAGAGATACTGTGAGAGAGAGAGAGAGAGAGAGAGAGAGAGAGAGAGAGAGAGAGAGAGAGAGAGAGAAAGGCGATGGGGGAGAGCGAGAGCAGAGATAGTGGAAGACAGAGAGAGGTGATAGTGAGAGAGAGAGAGAGAGAGAGAGAGAGAGATGAGATAGTGGGGAGAGAGAGAGAGGTGATAGTGGGAGAGAGGAGATAGTGGGAGACAGAGGTGATAGTGGGAGAGAGGGACGCGATAGTGGGGAGAGAGAGGTGATAGTGGGAGAGAGAGGAGATAGTGGGAGAGAGAAAGGTGTTAGTGGGAGAGAGAGAAAGAGAAAGAGAGAAGAGATAGTGGGAGACAGAGAGAGAGAGGTGATAGTGGGAGAGAGAGAGAGGGCGAGAGAGGATATAGTGGGAGAGAGAGTGAGGAGATAGTGGGGGAGAGAGAGAGGAAAGTGTGGGCGAGAGAAAGGTGATAGTGGGGGAGAGAGAGAGCGGAGATAGTGGGAGACATAGGAGATAGTGGGGGAAGAGAGAGAGGTGATAGTGGGGGAGAGAGAGGAGATAGTGGGAGACAGGGAGAGAGAGGTGATGGAGGGCGAGAGAGAGAGAGGATATAATGGGAGAGAGAGAGGTGATAGTGGGAGATAGAGACGAGATAGTGGGGAGAGAGAGAGGTGATAGTGGGAGAGAGAGAGGAGATAGTGGGAGAGAGAGGTGTTAGTGTTAGTGGGAGAGAGAGAGAGAAAGAGAAAGAGCGAAGAGATAGTGGGAGACAGAGAGAGAGAGGTGATAGTGTGGAGAGAGAGAGCACGAGGGAGGAGATAGTGGGAGAGAGAGAGAGTTAATAGTGGGGGAGAGAGAGAGGAGATAGTGGGAGAGAAAGTGAGGAGATAGTGGGGAGAGAGAGAGAGGTGATAGTGGTGGAGAGAGAGAGCGGGGATAGTGGGAGAGAAAGTGAGGAGATAGTGGGGGGGAGAGAGAGAGGTGATAGTGGGGGAGAGAGAGGTGATAGTGGGGGAGAGAGAGAGCGGGGATAGGTGGAGAGAGAGGAGATAGTGGGGGGAGAGAGCGGGGATAGGTGGAGAGAGAGGAGATAGTGGGGGAGAGAGAGCGGGGATAGGTGGAGAGAGAGGAGATAGTGGGGGGAGAGAGAGAGGTGATAGTGGGGGAGAGAGAGGTGATAGTGGGAGACAGCGAGAGAGAGCTGGTGGTGGGAGAGAGAGAGAGAGGAGATAGTGGGAGAGAGAGAGAGAGAGGAGATAGTGGGAGAGATAGAGAGAGAGAGAGAGAGAGAGAGAGAGAGATAGTGGGAGAGAGAGAGAGAGAGAGGGGGGGGGCACCTCTGACACATGATATTTTCAGGCATCAGTAGAGTAGCAGCCCCTAGAGCAGGGGATCTGCAACCTTTGTCCTTCTAGTTGTTTGAGACTACAACTCCCATCAGCAACATAGTGGATCAATGGTGAGGGACTATGGTTGTGGTAGTCCAAAACAAGTGGAGAGCCACAGATTGCAGAATCCCTCCCCTTGAGACACCCCAGAACTACTAGGACAGCTACATCTGCAGCCGTCAGTACCTCACTTCAGTGTAGACAGTAGAGGTTACATGGCAGGCACTAGTCTTACGTTAGAGTCAGCTGGGGAGTAGGAAGCCTGGGGCAGGGTGGCGGGAGGACGCGGAAGGCGGAGGCATAGTCTGGCCTTCCTCAACTGTGTCATCAGCCAAACAAATACAACCACTCAACTATAGAACCGAATCCCTGAATTATTGAAGTGACATTATTTAACTGGTCACTATTTTCCTTGTGTTTTTAATGCATGCGTTTTTTACTAACTCAACTTTTATTTTGTTAAGGAAATGAGTCGTCCTTGTATGTGAGAGAGCGGGATCCTTTGTACAGTGTGCACTGTGAATTCAATCCTTTCTAGGCGCTGTTCATCAGTGCAGGAGTGTGGAGGGGGTGGGGAGGGGGCACCAGGTTTAGATGTAAAAAAAATACTGTTTTAAGTTCTGCCGATGGCTGACCGCAAGTCTGAGATCCAGAGGAAGTGTTTTCTGTTGGCGCAGGCCCAAGAGGCCAACACCACTGATGCCCACCGTAACTGGTACAGGGAACCTGGCATGAGCCAAAGATCAAAGTGGCCAAGTTCTTCAGACCCCAGCCTGTCCTCTAGTGCCTCGAATAGAACTGCTTCTGCACAGTGCGAGTTCCTTTCCTGTTTTACATTCATTTCCAGCCTCATCCAAAAGGAGATGAATCCGGGAACAGCAGTTTCCTGCGACTGATCCCCTCAAAGGCTGGCATCACAGGTGTGCTTCCTGCAGCAAGGCTGGCGGATTGCCAGTACGCCCTCCCCCTTCTTCGCAGGCGCGTGACAGGTTCCAATGCCTACTTAAGTGCCTGGCGTGCGTCCCACCGCGCACGGGTTCCCTTTGCAAGTGACCCCACGAGTAGCCTCTGTTGAGACGCAGAGCTTTGATTGTCACCCGATTTCAGTAGGATGTATACCACTAACTGATTTTCAAGTCTTCCACTTTGGGCGTCATGTGTTTCGGCGGGGGGGGAGGAGAGGGGGGGTTGTGTAGGGGCGCTGGGGACATAGAATACATTTCTATGGCTGGGGATATAAATTGATTTGGCACGTTAGCGTATTATAAATCTAGGGGCACAGTGTACCTACTGCACCTGGGGCCAGATTTCAGAAACTTTGCACCGGTGCAAGTGTACAGTTGCACGGTATTAGCACTAGAGCAAACTTTGCCCTATTTCGAAGATGACTGCGACATACTAGAAAACCATTGCACCATGACAAGTGCAGTTTGGCATAGTATTAGCACCAGGGCAAAAATTGCCCGAATGCAGGAAAGATACATTTTTGATGCATTTTTTCACCAGGGCAGTTCTCTCGTGAAACAGGGGCAGAAGGAGGAAACAAATCCTGATGCTTTTACCGCATGAACTGAAATCTGCAAAATACCACCTGCTGTGTAATAAGGGGCAACGTGGTAGGATTTCATACTGTCTACCCATAGCAAGGCCATTTGAGTATGTTTTCTGTTTTTATAGCGATGTGGTCCAATAACAGCTTTCCAACATTAATAATGCATATTTCCCTGCCACACTATACTTGAGAGTTGTATAAAATGGTCCTCAAGATAACCACTGCCCACCTTAGGTCTCACTAATGATCCTGCCGGAAGCACACCAGGATCCCATTAGTAATTGATAAATTCATTCAGTGAAAAAACTTCATTTGAAGCACAGTTATGATGAAACAATTGGATGTGACGAAACCCTGGAAGTTCAGTGGAAACAAACTTGAGTTAAAGTGGCGTTAACGTACAGATTTAATGCCACAAACCCCTGAAATTCAGCAGGTGTTGGAAGCTGCGCCACCTTAACTGGCCCCCATTGTGATGCCCCTGAGTACACGGATGACATCACAAATGACATCACTGAGGACATCACCTATGAGATCACTTACGGTCTCATCAATCATATCGCCGGTACAGCAGATCAGGCCTGCAAGTAACAGAGATGCAACATTTAAAAAGCGTTATTCTGCATATTAGGCTGTATTCAATTGCAAGGCTTGTTTGCATTTAAAAATACTGTCCATTTACAGCCATGATATTCTTACACACCAGAGTTACTCTGTATTGAATGAGCATTTACCATGACACAATACTTTAGTACCTTTATCACTGTCCTAAAAACATTACCGTATGCCAAGAAGACATTTGGGTAGTACAATTATGACTCTGCACCTGTCCACCGAAGAATACAACATACATGAGAGGGAAGAGTTTCTGAAATGATCCTATCTTCTGTTACCACTGCATAACCATCATTGTTTACCACACCGCCGAAATCGTAATGAGGCCCACTGTGCCGCAATTATAGTATCACGCACACCTCTCCCGCTGGTAGTTGACAGAGCACCCGATGGCCCACGAGCCACCCTCTCACATTCAGGCAATGTCTGAAGACAAGATGCAGATATGTGGAAGGAAGATGGCTGCCATGCGCGGAGACTGAGGTTCTGTGATCCTAAGCGCTGCATGGATGAGCTGCCCTTGACATCATTCATTCAGGTATGCTTCAGAGAGAGCAGGTCAGAAACTTCCAAGCTTAAAATATGTGGAAATAATTCCCTACTTTAGGAAATCAAAATACTTCCATGCTTAATATTCTGAGAGCAGATAACGTCCGTGGCCAAAATAGAGGTGTCAGTTGTTTGGCAAAAAGACAAACTAGCAATTTGGATTTGTAAAAAGTTTCAGTCTGGTGATAGAAATGGAGGGAAAAACTGTTTTTCCTGTGAAAAATGTCTATCCACTTGGGCTGTAACATGACATTAACCTATTCTCGTGGTACCTTGACAAGGCTTATTTTGTCATAAACATCTCGCTCCACATGGGCTTGGGGGTCCTCCGAATTACCAGTAACAGTCTCCACAGGAACTGGCAGTAGTATCCATGTTTCTAATCAGGTGTTTAAGAGTTTGAATCTCAGGGTCACCTTTTCATCTTGGGGCTGGTGGGATACAGGGGTATCAGGCAATATTATCCCCATATATATGGTCGCGGTATATAATATCGCCGGGAAAAGTTTGTGGCGATATTATATGGGTGACAATATATAAAGGGTTTGGGGTTGCGGGGGTGTCCCGAGCATGTTCCATGCAATAATGTCCCAGCAAAAAACGGCCATTTTTCTGCGTCATTTTTGCATGGTGATATTTTTGAGGGGACATTATTACATGGAACCGATAAAGGGCACCTATTAACTCACCCAGGATGTCAAACGAATGCAGTGGATAGCGCAAAAAACAACTTGGGGTCTGTCCTTTCTACCCTGACTACTAGTAAGGGGGATCATTAATATTTCCCTCTCTTGTCTCCATAGATGTTATTAATTCACTCTAAGGCTGGTGGTGTGAGGAATTCGACCATCCGCACGGGGAGAGTGCGCTTGCCTGGGCTATTGGTTTCTTTGATTAATGAAAAGGAATGATGGGAGACCAACCTCTGAGAAATGTGTGCGGCCATTCCGCACCCATTTCATCTGCTTCACACACAAAACACATTGGGCCTCATTACGACCCTGGCGGAGAACCATGGTGCAATTTGCACCATGGTCCATGGCGCAAAGCTGCCAACTCCGCCATGGGGGTTGGCGGACTTACCGCCCCATTCCGACCTTGGCGGGGCGGTAAGTCCCCAATCCCCATTTACCCTTCCCCATTCCCATTTTTGCCCCATAGGGTATAATGGGAGTGGGGAAGGCGTTAATTACGCCACCGTAAATTACGGTGGCGTAATTAACAACAAGTCCCGTAGCGCCATGGATTTTTCCGCCTGCAAAAAGCAGGCGTAAAAATCACCATGGCGCTACGGGAACTCGTAGTCAGGCGGAAAGGGGCGCCATGGTTTACGCTGGCATAAACCCCTTTCCACCAGGGTCGTAATGAGGGCCATAGTCACATTTACTCCGGGAAGACACAGCCTACAGGTGCCATTTCCCTGTCATATTCAGCTGGAATGTGACAGCCCGGGGTACAGCAAAGCATTCCAAGAAGGGGGAAGGCACGCCTTCCTCTAGCCATGAGCATCCTAATTTAAATAGCAATGGCTCCATGGATCTGCATTCCTTTTGTCTTGTCCGGCTGGTGGCAGTCCATACTAACAAGATAATTGAAGCAAACCTAGAGGATAGTCTTGGTTGCTGGACAAGACAACAGGAGGGTGAGGCTAATGCCCCTTTGATATGCAATGTGTCCACTTAAAGCTAATTCCCACCTCTCTGCATTAAAGGCAGTGAATGGCCTGTCTGGTGTTTTTGTAGTTCGCACCTTTCTCATGCAAACTTTCCGGCCGCGGCAAAATCAGCCACACTCAATTTCCTTAGTCTGAAGGGATATGGGTCCAGAAGAAAGAGGTCTTCCATCAATTGCTTCTACAGGTTGCAGGACGTTCCGGGATTCGTAAGGAATATGATGTTTAAGGACCCATTTCTGATCTATGAATATTCCCATGGCCCCACAGTCCACTAGTGCCAGAATAGGGTAGGATTCCTTCTTGGATGACGATAGAAAAGCCTGTAAGACTACCAGGGAGTTTTGTCCAGGAGAGTTCAAGGATGGTATAGATGTGGAGCCTGCGTCTCTCTCCCGAAACTGAGCTCCATCTAGGATCGGGAGCTGGCGTTTCCCAAACGCCGTGGAGGGGCTAAGGGACATTCTCTGACTAAATGCTTGTCCGAGGCACAGTACATGCATAAGCCAGTATGGATCCTTCTCAGCCTTTCTTGGGGGGATATGGGTCCACGGAAGGCCCCTAGCTGCATGAGTTCGGGATCATTTGTAGGAACAGGAGAATCTTTGGATTTTGAACGGCCCACAAAAGGATTTTTTTGGATGGTTGACTTGGTCTTCCTTTTCTCTGCCCTTCTTTCCTGGATGTGGAAGTCAATCTGTAGAGCAAGATCCATAAGTGCCTGGTAAGAACTAGGACGTGCTATTCTGGCTAATTCATCCTTAACATCTTCATTTAGCCCTCTTCGAAAGAGGGTGAAGCAAGCTTCAGAAGGCCAACCCGCTTCTTTAGCCAATTGCTTGAATTGAGTTACGTAGGTGAGCATGTCCTGAGAGCCTTGCTGGAAATCTAGTAAACGCTCTTGAGCACTAAAGACCTGTTCTGGGCGGTCAAACATATTCTTTAGTGCTTGAATGAATCCATCATAATCATCCAAAAGGGAATCTCCAGTGTTAACTAATGGTGTGGCCCAGGCTAAGGCATTCCTGGAGAGGTGAGAAATAATAAAGCCCACTTTAGCCCTGGGGGTGGAAAAATAATAAGGTTTAAAGGTAAAGTGGACCAAACAACAATCCAGGAATCCTCGGAGGGTTTTTGCACAGCCGTCATATTTGTCAACCATGCCGCCCAATATCACGCTGTCCTTTGAGGCAATGTCACATGAAAGTACCAATTGTTTCAGCGCAGCGTTCTCCGCTTTCAAGTTCTGTACTTCGGTCGATAGTTCTTGCATGCCACGCATAAGATCCTGGATGGCCGCCTCCATGTCTGTATCGACTTCGGTCAGGTGGCTTCTCAATCTGTCACAGGTTTCCCCCCTTCTCACCTGTCTATGTTGCCTGATGTCCTCTTTAGGTGGAGTCTTCTTTCGTATGGTTGGGAACTTTGATAAGCCGGCCGTCCTCGGCTTCCAGACTACGTTCAGCTTCGATGTCCAGGATCACGGGAAACTCCGGGAATATTCAAGAAGGAGTAGGGGGGGAAGAGGAAGCGACGCAAGGATTCCGGGAAGTTAGGAAAGAGGAAGAAGTGGGGAGAAGGGAATCCAGGGGCCAGGGGATAGCAAGTAGCACTAGAGAAGGTTCAGAGCACACGTCCGATCACAGCTAGTAGCAGCGTTGAGACGGGCGGGGCCGCAGGGGTGTGGCTTCTTTATAGAGGACGCTGCGTAGAACGTGAAGACTGGCGAGCAGCGTTCTGATCTTGCCGCCATGTTGGTAGCATTATGGAGTGTAAGGCTCGACGTGTCAGGGACCAGGAGGCCCAGAAGGGGCGAGTTCAATGGTTCATGACACATCCACTGGTTTATTTCTGTGAAGCAGTTGGTGAGTGTTGGGATTTGTTCTTTGCTGGTGTTAATTCTGGAGATGATTTCAGTGTTATCTGCGTAGTTGTAGCAGGATTATGATGGAGATGGATTGAGGGAAGTACGACCCCAGTGGCCATTGCAAAATGCAACAGTGCTGCCCAGCATCCAGGTCCTGTATTCACAGGGAGGACAGTGTATTGTGGGAGGACCAGTCTGTGAGTGCAATTAATGAGAAGTTCCGGCCTAGGAATGCCTGAATGTCTGAGTTTCAGGCAAGTACTCAAGAACAGCTACACATTGGCCTGCAGGAACCGTAAGGGTGGAGAGCCTAGGGGTCTTCTCATTTTGGCAGGCCTCCATCCCTTCACCCACATCTTTCCTGGAGACATAGTAAAGATAACAGGCCCTAATGAGCCATCACCTAACATGCTCATTTTATATTTCCATCCCTGAAATAAGGGGAAAAATGCAAAACTTCACAAAAACAATCAGTGTTAACACAGGCATGCAACACAAGCAGGGCTATGAAATGACCCTATATCGATGGTGCCCTCCCCTGCCCCTAGTATGCCCAGTGGCCAGACCATATGTAGGGAAAATAAGCAAAAGTGGAGTGCAGTTATGAGGGCATTCCTCGATGAATCCATAACGCCCTCACAACTGCGCTTGACATGTCCTATGTTTGCTTTCTCTTAGGTCAGGGGGTTTCAAACAGTGGCTCAACAGATGTATTTGACTGTGACTCCCATGACCTCTCAATATTGACTGTGCTAGCTAGGGTTGATAGGAGTTGTAGTCCAAAACATCCAGAGAGCCAAATGTTGCAGAACCCTGCCTGGGGCGCAGATGTAGCATCTACAGGCAAGGGCAGGTGCATTGTACATTCTGCACAAGTCGCAAATAGTGCACTCCTGCAAATGCAGTTTACCTGGAGGTTTTATTCTGGGTCATTCCTATGTGATAGCGGGTGGATTTCTTTAGGTTTTGTTACCGGAAGACTAGGACTTCCGTGGCTGAATGAAGGTTGTGCTAGGATCGTTATGGGGAGATCTTTTAACACTCAGGTAAAAGGTCGGCAGAATCCGAGGTTTGATACTTTTTATTGGACTTACTAAAGATATTATTCTGGGACGTTACAGGCATTAGCGTTGGAAGTCTCATAGCTTCTTCACCAGATTGTGGTCATAGGATAAAATGACAAGTGACCTTTTCTCTGCAACCTTTTCTCTGGTAAAAGTTACAAAACGTATGGCTTGTCTCTTTTCTGCCTTTGTAATTTGTATATATTCTGGCCAGTTAGAAGGAGTCGGACACATTAGGAACATTTTGATTGATGTTTAATAAAATGATAAGAATAAGGCCTACTAGAGGGTATCCCTGCCTATCTAAATAAACTAAAGGTGCTCGTTGATCGTCAGGAAGTCCCAAATAAATATGTCCATGGTCTAAACTAACTCTAACTGTCCCAACCACTATGTTAGCTGATTTTATTGAGACCAAGAGAATGGGCATCATTTTGGGTCTAGCGGTAAGCCTTCCGGTGATACTGGCGGCTTGCCACGAGACCCGAAAGAAATTACCGGCGCCTCACTTCCCGGTAACACTGGGGTATTACAACCCCGGCGGCCGGGAAGTCAGGCGCCAGTAATTTTGTAAGTCCCCATTCCCATTGAGTCCCATTGAGTCCCATCGGACTCAATGGGAAGGGGGACCACGGAAGCACCGGCAACGCTAATAATGGTGCCGGTGCTTCCATGAAACCGTGCTGATCCGCCCGCCGGGTCTGACCCTGGTTAGCGGGACGGTACCCGCCCGCAGAGTTGTACTGTGCCGGTCCGGTAACAACGGTGCTGATACGCTTACCAGCACCGTTGTTACCGGACCGGCAGCAGAGTCTCTTTGAACAATCTCTTGACACCTCCTGGATACGTTCTTGTAATTCGTTCAGAACAGACTTAGGTTTTGTTTCCCCTTTAGGGATACGTTTTTGAGAGTTCTCCTTTATACATTTCCTTATACTCTGGGATAAACTCGTATTCCTCTCCGAGTCTTGTACACCAAATTTTCTTAGTTTGATTATACCTTGTTGCCATGAGTTCTTTCCCCTCTCCTAGGTTTTCTGACTCTGATTGTCTCTCCTCTTATCTTATTCATAGGATATATTGATTTCCCATTCATAATAACTGGACGTTATCTCTGGCTTCCTCCACTCTTTACTCTCCCACCTCTTCCCATGTTATAAGTGCCCAGTCTCTAAATACTTGCACTTGTGGTTTATTCGTTATTCTCCTTATTGTGGTTTTTCACAGCTCCAGTTTTATATTCAGCATCTCGTTTGTCTCACTGGGACGAGTACATAACGGAGCCCCGGCGGCCTCCCGCTGCTCCAGTTCTCCCTGTTAACTCTTACTGTGCAGGGGAACGTGGTAGGGCCCGGCACACGATCAGGCCCTCTCCTTCTACTTAGGATTTTGTGCTTCTCTGTGTCGTCGGCTTCCCGGCATTTCATGGTGTTCAGCACTAGGATCTATAGAAAAGGTGCAAAAGACAGTGGTTCATGAGTTTTTAGGAACATATTTGATCTTTGAGAAGTGAACACATCGTGTACATGTGTAATAGGCTAACACAGGTGAAGCTTTGCTGACTTAAAGACAAATATATCTTAGTTTGCAAGGCCTTAACCAGATGTGAGAGTTTATATCGTACCTGGCACTATACAGAAGGGTGCCATGGTTTCTAAATGGAACATCCTCCTTTCCTTTATTTTCCAGGTCTAGCCGTATCAAAGACTATGGGCCTCATTACGACCCTGGCGGTAATGCTTTTTTACCGGGTCCAAGAAAAGGGCAAGAACCGGGTTATGCTGACCTTGGTGGACCCAGTAATTGCCCTTTTCTTGGACCCGGTAAAAATCAATCCCCATTTCATGGGAATGGGGAGGATGCTAACAACGGACCCGTTAATGAAGGACCCGTTTATAGTATCCTGGCCTGCTAGCGGTTCCCGCTTTTCACGTCTGGTCAGACCAGATGTGAACAGCGGGATCCGCTAGCAGGCCTCATAATCGGGCATCCCGAGATGAACGGTGCCGGTCCCGTACCGGCACCGTTCATTACGGGAGCGCCAGGGCCCTAATGAGGCCCTATATAATTGAAGACCTTTCAAGCCAATAGGGAGCACATTTAATTTTCCTTTGGCCAAAATGAGCCATTATTGTGAGTCATTAAGAGCGGTCGATGCCTTAATATCTGAAGATTGACATCACTTCCTGTTGCACTCACAGAAGCTCGGCATCATCCATCTCTCTGCGAGCTCACTGCAAGTCCACTTCCGGTGGCCGTGAGCTGTTTATGTGTCCCGCCTCCTCTTACAAGAGCTGTGATATTTTAAGCCAAGTGTTTGCCCCCTTGAGTTTTACCCTTAAAAAAAGAAAAAAAATGCTTTTAAATAGCAGATATCCCTGCGCAGCCCCGCGATGCGCTGAACTTTGTTGCTGGCTTGTTTCTTTCTGTTTTGACCTGTGACTTTTCAAATACAGATACACTATGGGCCTAGAAAGGTCGCTGTTTTGTTCTCCCCTGTTTCCCCTCCCTTGCCTTGTCGCGCTCTGAAACACTTGTGTACGAGCGCGATAGAAAAAAAATATCAATCAATCAATCTGGATTTACATTTCTGTAGTTCCCAAAATGTTTTCGCCCTGCAAGTTGTATTCATTAAGTCAGCTCCAAATAAAATCTTCACCTATATATCGAGGTTTGCTAAGAATTTGGTGTGTGGTCAAAAGGAGTCATTTGTGTTGAGTTAACACCATGTTTACATCGATGCTGCATTACAGAAAGTCTACAGGACACTATGGTGTACTATGCTGTACACTTGCATAAACCCAGTCCTGCCCAGTGAAGCAGATGTGTGTTCTATACATGCAGGGTTGTGCAACTACAGGCTTCAAGGGCTGGAATCCTAACCGGTTTTCAAGATATCCCTCATTAATGTTCATGTTGAAAAATGTGCATACATTTAGAATCATTGTATGCAAACTTATCTCATGACTATTAATGAGGGCTATCCTGAAAACCTGGCATGGATCTGGCCCTTGAGGCCTGGAGTTGGACAACCCTATTTTAGAGGTCCTGCACTCAGTGACGCTGCAAGAGAAGAGCATTTGTCAGTGTGGGTTATCAATGGAAAGGTCTCAACATACCACTGAGGAGAGCTTTTACCCCCACTTCTAGAGTGTAGCTCTGCAAATGTTACAGGAGAGGGAGAAGTGTTTATTCACGATGTGCATACATGCCTGCACAGGAGGAGTCTTTATGGCAGCACATCCTGGAAACACATGCAGGGTAAGGAAAGTTGGCCGATGTATGACAGAAGCACATATTTCAATAGGCCACCTACTCTTCTCGGCTTCTGTTATCCCCTCCTAGCGACAGCCAGTTTTTCACATAACCGGGTACTGCAAAACGAGGGAAGACCCCCCACAACCTCTATTTAACCACATCTTAAAGCTATTATAACCTCAGATTAAAAAAATATATATTTTAGTCTACAGGTGTATTCTAGATTTCATGCCTAAATTCTCAAACGTGGCATATTTCTACTGCACGTTTCTTACTTGCCTTTTGTCGGGTCACATGGAATGAACATGTTGCTGGTGTGTGTTGAAATGAAAAGAGCTCAAAAATGCAATATACCCTTCATGCTGCAAACGTAGATAGGTGTGAACTCCACCAAGTCATCTTCATATCTTCTCTTTGAGTCCTCAATTTAACACATTTACCTTGTTTCTTCGCTTAATTTTATAAGTGTGTTGGTAGAATACATTTATGCTACAACATTCCAAATTGCTTTTTCACAATATTTAATGGCTCATAATCCGAACTCACAATCTGTATTAATTTGTTTTTTAGGAACTAACCAGCTGTGGGTGGAATAGAAAAGAGAAACACAGTTTGGCCCCCAATGTTGTTGCCTTTACGAGAAGGTTTAACCAGGTACGGTTGATGTTTTTTATTTTCATTGAAATGCTCTGAAGTATTTTTTGTTTTCATGGGAGGAACAAGGTTGACGATTAATAGGTTTGAAGTTGTGATGCTAGTGAGAACTGCAAAGAAGAAACTGAGAATGTGCATGAACAGTTCACAGGCAGCCGGCTCCAGGTGCTTCCCTTCTGTTGTGATCATTGCAACCATGTGGGTGAGGAGAAATAAATGGTATCCTATGACATTGACTCACGAGGAGAAAGAAATGGTATCCAATGACATTGACTCGCGAGGAGAAAGAAATGCTATCCCATGACATTGACTCGCAAGGAGAAAGAAATGCTATCCCATGACATTGACTCGCAAGGAGAAAAAAATGATATCCCATGACATTGACTCGCGAGGAGAAAGAAGTGCTATCCCATGACATTGACTCGCAAGGAGAAAGAAATGCTATCCCATGACATTGACTCGCAAGGATAAAGAAATGCTATCCCATGACATTGACTCGCGAGGAGAAAGAAATGATATCCCATGACACTGACTCGCGAGGAGAAAGAAATGATATCCCATGACATTGACTCGCAAGGAGAAAGAAATGCTATCCCATGACATTGACTCGCGAGGAGAAAGAAATGCTATCCCATGACATTGACTCGCAAGGAGAAAGAAATGATATCCCATGACATTGAATCGCGAGGAGAAAGAAATTGTATCCCATGACATTGACTCGCGAGGAGAAAGAAATTGTATCCCATGACATTGACTCGCGAGGAGAAAGAAGTGCTATCCCATGACATTGACTCACAAGCAGAAAGAAATTATATCCCATGACATTGACTTGTGAGGAGAAAGAAATGCTATCCCATGACATTGACTCGCGAGGAGAAAGAAATGATATCCCATGACATTGTGCCTCATTACGGCCCAGGCGGAATGGGTTTAATGGCGCCAGTAAAGGTGCCGGTGCCGTTAAACCCATTCCACCCTATTACGAGGTTCCCTTGTGGGAACCGGTCAGGAAGTCTGGTCAGACCAGACATTCTTTGCGGGTCCCGCAAGTGGACCAGGGAGCTAACAACAGGCCCATTGTTAGCTCCTTTCCCATTCCCATTGAGCCCTATAGGGGCTCAAATGGGAATGGGGATGGGTAAATTGAATGAGGAATTACTGGGTCCTCCAGGGTTGGAATGGCCCGGTAATTCCTCATTCAACGAACCTGTAACCGAGTTTGGAGGCAGCCATGCTGCAAATAGCGGCATGGATACCTCCAAACTCGTAATGAGGCCCATTGACTCGCGAGGAGAAAGAAATGGTATCCCATGACATTGACTCGCGAGGCGAAAGAAATGGTATCCCATGACATTGACTCGCGAGGAGAAAGAAATGGTATCCCATGACATTGACTCGCGAGGAGAAAGAAGTGCTATCCCATGACATTGACTCGCGAGGAGAAAGAAATGCTATCCCATGAAATTGACTCGCGAGGAGAAAGAAATGCTATCCCATGACATTGACTCGCGAAGAGAAAGAAATGATATCCCATGACATTGACTCACGAGGAGAAAGAAATGCTATCCCATGACATTGACTCACGAGGAGAAAGAAATGCTATCCCATGACATTGACTCGCGAGGAGAAAGAAAGGATATCCTATGACATTGACTCGCGAGGAGAAAGAAATGCTATCCCATGACATTGACTCGCGAGGAGAAAGAAAGGATATCCCATGACATTGACTCACGAGGAGAAAGAAAGGATATCCCATGACATTGACTCGCAAGGAGAAAGAAATGGTATCCCATGACATTGACTCGCGAGGAGAAAGAAATGGTATCCCATGACATTGACTGGCGAGGAGAAAGAAATGATATCCCATGACATTGACTCGCGAGGCAAAAGAAATGATATCCCATGACATTGACTCACGAGGAGAAAGAAATGCTATCCCATGACATTGACTCACGAGGAGAACGAAATGATATCCCATGACATTGACTCGCGAGGACAAAGAAATGCTATCCCATGACATTGACTCGCGAGGAGAAAGAAATGCTATCCCATGACATTGCCTCGCGAGGAGAAAGAAATGCTATCCTATTACATGGACTCGCGAGGAGAAAGAAATGATATCCCATGACATTGACTCGTGAGGAGAAAGAAATGGTATCCCATGACTTTGGGCCTCATTACGACCCTGGCGGTAAGGGGTTTACGCCAGCGTTAGCTGCGCCGACCCCTTACCGCCAACTACGAGTTCCCAAAGCGCCATGGTCACTTTTCCGCCCGCTTTTTGCGGGCGTAAAAATCCATGGCGCTATGGGACCTTGGTGTTAATTACGCCACCGTAATGTACGGTGGCGTAATTAACGCCTTCCCCACTCCCATTGAGCCCTATGGGGCCGAAATGGGAATGGGGAAGGGTAAATGGGTCAATGGGGACTTACCGCCCCGCCAACCTCGGAATGGGGCGGTAAGTCCACCATCCGCCATGGCGTAAACGGACTTTACGCCATGGCCGAAAAGTCCGTCGATGGCGGAAAAAATCCGCCAGGGTCGTAATGAGGGCCATTGACTCATGAGGAGAAAGAAATGCTATTCCATTACATTGACTCACGAGGAGAAAGAAATGCTAACCCATGACATTGACTCACGAGGAGAAAGAAATGCTATCCCATGACATTGACTCGCAAAGAGAAAGAAATGCTATCCCATGACATTGACTCGTGAGGTAATGAAATGCGATCCCATGACATTGACTCGCAAGGAGAATGAAAGGATATCCCATGACATTGACTCACAAGGAGAAAGAAATGCTATCCCATGACATTGACTCGCAAGGAGAAAGACAGGATATCCCATGACATTGACTCGCAAGGAGAAAGAAATGCTATCCCATGACATTGACTCGCAAGGAGAAAGACAGGATATCCCATGACATTGACTCGCGAGGAGAAAGAAATGCTATCCCATGACATTGACTCGCGAGGAGAAAGAAATGCTATCCCATGACATTGACTCGCGAGGAGAAAGAAATGGTATCCCATGACATTGACTCGCAAGGAGAAAGAAATGCTATCCCATGACATTGACTAGCGAGGAGAAAGAAATGCTAGCCCATGACATTGACTCGCGAGAAGAAAGAAATTATATCCCATGACATTGACTCGTGAGGAGAAAGAAATGCTATCCCATGACATTGACTCGCGAGGAGAAAGAAGTGCTATCCCATGACATTGACTCGCAAGGAGAAAGAAAGGATATCCCATGACATTGACTCGCGAGGAGAAAGAAATGATATCCCATGACATTGACTCGCAAGAAGAAAGAAAGGATATCCCATGACATTGACTCGCGAGGAGAAAGAAATGATATCCCATGACATTGACTCGCGAGGAGAAAGAAAGGATATCCCATGACATTGACTCGCGAGGAGAAAGAAATGGTATCCCATGACATTGACTCGCGAGGAGAAAGAAATGGTATCCCATGACATTGACTCGCGAGGAGAAAGAAATGGTATCCCATGACATTGACTCACGAGGAGAAAAAAATGGTATCCCATGAGACATTGACTCGCAAGGAGAAAGAAATGCTATCCCATGACATTGACTTCCGAGGAGAAAGAAATGATATCCCATGACATTGACTCTTGAGGAGAAAGAAATGCTATCCCATGAAATTGACTCGCGAGGAGAAAGAAATGATATCCCATGACATTGGGCCTCATTACAACCCAGGCGGAATGGGTTTAACGGCGCCAGTAAAGGTGCCGGTGCCGTTAAACCCATTCCGACCTATTACGAGGTTCCCTTGCGGGACCCGCTCTGGAAGTCTGGTCAGACCAGACGTTCTTTGCGGGTCCCGCAAGTGGACCAGGTAGCTAACAACGGGCCCATTGTTAGCTCCCTCCCCATTCCCATTGAGCCCTATAGGGGCTCAAATAGGAATGGGGATGGGTAAATTGAATGAGGAATTACCGGGTCCTCCAGGGTTGGAATGGCCCGGTAATTCCTCATTCAACGAACCCGGACCCGAGTTTGGAGGCAGCCATGCTGCAAAAAGCGGCATGGCTACCTCCAAACTCGTAATGAGGCCCATTGACTCGCAAGGAGAAAGAAATGATATCCCATGACATTGACTCGCGAGGAGAAACAAATGATATCCCATGACATTGACTCGCGAGGAGAAAGAAATGCTATCCCATGACATTGACTCGCGAGGAGAAAGAAATGCTATCCCATGACATTGACTCGCGAGGAGAAAGAAATGGTATCCCATGACATTGACTCGCAAGGAGAAAGAAATGGTATCCCATGATATTGACTCACGAGGATAAAGAAATTATATCCCATGACATTGACTCGCGAGGCGAAAGAAATGATATCCCATGACATTGACTCGCGAGGAGAAAGAAATGCTATCCCATGACATTGACTCGCGAAGAGAAAGAAATGATATCCCATGACATTGACTCACGAGGAGAAAGAAATGCTATCCCATGACATTGACTCACGAGGAGAAAGAAATGCTATCCCATGACATTGACTCGTGAGGAGAAAGAAAGGATATCCCATGACATTGACTCGCGAGGAGAAAGAAATGCTATCCCATGACATTGACGCGCGAGGAGAAAGAAAGGATATCCCATGACATTGACTCACGAGGAGAAAGAAAGGATATCCCATGACATTGACTCGCGAGGAGAAAGAAATGCTATCCCATGACATTGACTCGCGAGGAGAAAGAAATGGTATCCCATGACATTGACTCGCGAGGAGAAAGGAATGATATCCCATGACATTGACTCGCGAGGCAAAAGAAATGATATCCCATGACATTGACTCGCGAGGAGAAAGAAATGCTATCCCATGACATTGACTCGCGAGGAGAACGAAATGATATCCCATGACATTGACTTGCGAGGAGAAAGAAATGCTATCCCATGACATTGACTCGCGAGGAGAAAGAAATGCTATCCCATGAAATTGCCTCGCGAGGAGAAAGAAATGCTATCCCATGACATTGACTCGCGAGGAGAAAGAAAGGATATCCCATGACATTGACACGCGAGGAGAAAGAAATGCTATCCCATGACATTGACTAGCGAGGAGAAAGAAAGGATATCCCATGACATTGACTCACGAGGAGAAAGAAAGGATATCCCATGACATTGACTTGCAAGGAGAAAGAAATGGTATCCCATGACATTGACTCGCGAGGAGAAAGAAATGGTATCCCATGACATTGACTCGTGAGGAAAAGAAATGTGATCCCATGACATTGACTCGCAAGGAGAATGAAAGGATATCCCATGACATTGACTCACAAGGAGAAAGAAATGCTATCCCATGACATTGACTCGCAAGGAGAAAGACAGGATATCCCATGACATTGACTGGCAAGGAGAAAGAAATGCTATCCCATGACATTGACTCGCAAGGAGAAAGACAGGATATCCCATGACATTGACTCGCGAGGAGAAAGAAATGATATCCCATGACATTGACTCGCAAGAAGAAAGAATCGATATCCCATGACATTGACTCGCGAGGAGAAAGAAATGGTATCACATGACATTGACTCACGAGGAGAAAAAAATGGTATCCCATGACATTGACTCGCAAGGAGAAAGAAATGCTATGCCATGACATTGACTTCCGAGGAGAAAGAAATGCTAGCCATGACATTGACTCGCGAGGAGAAAGAAATGATATCCCATGACACTGACTCGCGAGGAGAAAGAAATGATATCCCATGACATTGACTCGCAAGGAGAAAGAAATGCTATCCCATGACATTGACTCGCGAGGAGAAAGAAATGCTATCCCATGACATTGACTCGCAAGGAGAAAGAAATGATATCCCATGACATTGAATCGCGAGGAGAAAGAAATTGTATCCCATGACATTGACTCGCGAGGAGAAATAAATTGTATCCCATGACATTGACTCGCGAGGAGAAAGAAGTGCTATCCCATGACATTGACTCACAAGCAGAAAGAAATGATATCCCATGACATTGACTTGTGAGGAGAAAGAAATGCTATCCCATGACATTGACTCGCGAGGAGAAAGAAATGATATCCCATGACATTGTGCCTCATTACGGCCCAGGCGGAATGGGTTTAATGGCGCCAGTAAAGGTGCCGGTGCCGTTAAACCCATTCCACCCTATTACGAGGTTCCCTTGCGGGAACCGGTCTGGAAGTCTGGTCAGACCAGACATTCTTTGCGGGTCCCGCAAGTGGACCAGGGAGCTAACAACAGGCCCATTGTTAGCTCCTTTGCCATTCCCATTGAGCCCTATAGGGGCTCAAATGGGAATGGGGATGGGTAAATTGAATGAGGAATTACTGGGTCCTCCAGGGTTGGAATGGCCCGGTAATTCCTCATTCAACAAACCTGTACCCGAGTTTGGAGGCAGCCATGCTGCAAATAGCGGCATGGATACCTCCAAACTCGTAATGAGGCCCATTGACTCGCGAGGAGAAAGAAATGGTATCCCATGACATTGACTCGCGAGGCGAAAGAAATGGTATCCCATGACATTGACTCGCGAGGAGAAAGAAATGGTATCCCATGACATTGACTCGCGAGGAGAAAGAAGTGCTATCCCATGACATTGACTCGCGAGGAGAAAGAAGTGCTATCCCATGACATTGACTCGTGAGGAGAAAGAAATGCTATCCCATGAAATTGACTCGCGAGGAGAAAGAAATGATATCCCATGACATTGGGCCTCATTACAACCCAGGCGGAATGGGTTTAACGGCGCCGGTAAAGGTGCCGGTGCCGTTAAACCCATTCCGCCCTATTACGAGGTTCCCTTGCGGGACCCGCTCTGGAAGTCTGGTCAGACCAGACGTTCTTTGCGGGTCCCGCAAGTGGACCAGGGAGCTAACAACGGGCCCATTGTTAGCTCCCTCCCCATTCCCATTGAGCCCTATAGGGGCTCAAATAGGAATGGGGAAGTGTAAATTGAATGAGGAATTACCGGGTCCTCCAGGGTTGGAATGGCCCGGTAATTCCTCATTCAATGAACCCGGACCCGAGTTTGGAGGCAGCCATGCTGCAAAAAGCGGCATGGCTACCTCCAAAGTCGTAATGAGGCCCATTGACTCGCGAGGAGAAAGAAATGATATCCCATGACATTGACTCGCGAGGAGAAAGAAATGATATCCCATGACATTGACTCGCGAGGAGAAAGAAATGCTATCCCATGACATTGACTCGCGAGGAGAAAGAAATGCTATCCCATGACATTGACTCGCGAGGAGAAAGAAATGGTATCCCATGACATTGACTCGCAAGGAGAAAGAAATGGTATCCCATGATATTGACTCACGAGGAGAAAGAAATGATATCCCATGACATTGACTCGCGAGGCGAAAGAAATGATATCCCATGACATTGACTCGCGAGGAGAAAGAAATGCTATCCCATGACATTGACTCGCGAGGCAAAAGAAATGATATCCCATGACATTGACTCGCGAGGAGAAAGAAATGCTATCCCATGACATTGACTCGCGAGAAGAACGAAATGATATCCCATGACATTGACTTGCGAGGAGAAAGAAATGCTATCCCATGACATTGACTCGCGAGGAGAAAGAAATGCTATCCCATGAAATTGCCTCGCGAGGAGAAAGAAATGCTATCCCATGACATTGACTCGCGAGGAGAAAGAAAGGATATCCCATGACATTGACACGCGAGGAGAAAGAAATGCTATCCCATGACATTGACTCGCGAGGAGAAAGAAAGGATATCCCATGACATTGACTCACGAGGAGAAAGAAAGGATATCCCATGACATTGACTTGCAAGGAGAAAGAAATGGTATCCCATGACATTGACTCGCGAGGAGAAAGAAATGGTATCCCATGACATTGACTCGTGAGGAAAAGAAATGTGATCCCATGACATTGACTCGCAAGGAGAATGAAAGGATATCCCATGACATTGACTCACAAGGAGAAAGAAATGCTATCTCATGACATTGACTCGCAAGGAGAAAGACAGGATATCCCATGACATTGACTGGCAAGGAGAAAGAAATGCTATCCCATGACATTGACTCGCAAGGAGAAAGACAGGATATCCCATGACATTGACTCGCGAGGAGAAAGAAATGATATCCCATGACATTGACTCGCAAGAAGAAAGAAAGGATATCCCATGACATTGACTCGCGAGGAGAAAGAAATGGTATCACATGACATTGACTCACGAGGAGAAAAAAATTGTATCCCATGACATTGACTCGCAAGGAGAAAGAAATGCTATCCCATGACATTGACTTCCGAGGAGAAAGAAATGCTAGCCATGACATTGACTCGCGAGGAGAAAGAAATGATATCCCATGACACTGACTCGCGAGGAGAAAGAAATGATATCCCCATGACATTGACTCGCAAGGAGAAAGAAATGCTATCCCATGACATTGACTCGCGAGGAGAAAGAAATGCTATCCCATGACATTGACTCGCAAGGAGAAAGAAATGATATCCCATGACATTGAATCGCGAGGAGAAAGAAATTGTATCCCATGACATTGACTCGCGAGGAGAAATAAATTGTATCCCATGACATTGACTCGCGAGGAGAAAGAAGTGCTATCCAATGACATTGACTCACAAGCAGAAAGAAATGATATCCCATGACATTGACTTGTGAGGAGAAAGAAATGCTATCCCATGACATTGACTCGCGAGGAGAAAGAAATGATATCCCATGACATTGTGCCTCATTACGGCCCAGGCGGAATGGGTTTAATGGCGCCAGTAAAGGTGCCGGTGCGTTAAACCCATTCCACCCTATTACGAGGTTCCCTTGCGGGAACCGGTCTGGAAGTCTGGTCAGACCAGACATTCTTTGCGGGTCCCGCAAGTGGACCAGGGAGCTAACAACAGGCCCATTGTTAGCTCCTTTCCCATTCCCATTGAGCCCTATAGGGGCTCAAATGGGAATGGGGATGGGTAAATTGAATGAGGAATTACTGGGTCCTCCAGGGTTGGAATGGCCCGGTAATTCCTCATTCAACAAACCTGTACCCGAGTTTGGAGGCAGCCATGCTGCAAATAGCGGCATGGATACCTCCAAACTCGTAATGAGGCCCATTGACTCGCGAGGAGAAAGAAATGGTATCCCATGACATTGACTCGCGAGGCGAAAGAAATGGTATCCCATGACATTGACTCGCGAGGAGAAAGAAATGGTATCCCATGACATTGACTCGCGAGGAGAAAGAAGTGCTATCCCATGACATTGACTCGCGAGGAGAAAGAAGTGCTATCCCATGACATTGACTCGTGAGGAGAAAGAAATGCTATCCCATGAAATTGACTCGCGAGGAGAAAGAAATGATATCCCATGACATTGGGCCTCATTACAACCCAGGCGGAATGGGTTTAACGGCGCCGGTAAAGGTGCCGGTGCCGTTAAACCCATTCCGCCCTATTACGAGGTTCCTTTGCGCGGGACCCGCTCTGGAAGTCTGGTCAGACCAGACGTTCTTTGCGGGTCCCGCAAGTGGACCAGGGAGCTAACAACGTGCCCATTGTTAGCTCCCTCCCCATTCCCATTGAGCCCTATAACGGCTCAAATAGGAATGGGGAAGTGTAAATTGAATGAGGAATTACCGGGTCCTCCAGGGTTGGAATGGCCCGGTAATTCCTCATTCAACGAACCCGGACCCGAGTTTGGAGGCAGCCATGCTGCAAAAAGCGGCATGGCTACCTCCAAAGTCGTAATGAGGCCCATTGACTCGCGAGGAGAAAGAAATGATATCCCATGACATTGACTCGCGAGGAGAAAGAAATGATATCCCATGACATTGACTCGCGAGGAGAAAGAAATGCTATCCCATGACATTGACTCGCGAGGAGAAAGAAATGCTATCCCATGACATTGACTCGCGAGGAGAAAGAAATGGTATCCCATGACATTGACTCGCAAGGAGAAAGAAATGGTATCCCATGATATTGACTCACGAGGAGAAAGAAATGATATCCCATGACATTGACTCGCGAGGCGAAAGAAATGATATCCCATGACATTGACTCGCGAGGAGAAAGAAATGCTATCCCATGACATTGACTCGCGAAGAGAAAGAAATGATATCCCATGACATTGACTCACGAGGAGAAAGAAATGCTATCCCATGACATTGACTCACGAGGAGAAAGAAATGCTATCCCATGACATTGACTCGCGAGGAGAAAGAAAGGATATCCTATGACATTGACTCGCGAGGAGAAAGAAATGCTATCCCATGACATTGACTCGCGAGGAGAAAGAAAGGATATCCCATGACATTGACTCACGAGGAGAAAGAAAGGATATCCCATGACATTGACTCGCAAGGAGAAAGAAATGGTATCCCATGACATTGACTCGCGAGGAGAAAGAAATGGTATCCCATGACATTGACTGGCGAGGAGAAAGAAATGATATCCCATGACATTGACTCGCGAGGCAAAAGAAATGATATCCCATGACATTGACTCACGAGGAGAAAGAAATGCTATCCCATGACATTGACTCGCGAGGAGAACGAAATGATATCCCATGACATTGACTCGCAAGAAGAAAGAATCGATATCCCATGACATTGACTCGCGAGGAGAAAGAAATGGTATCACATGACATTGACTCACGAGGAGAAAAAAATGGTATCCCATGACATTGACTCGCAAGGAGAAAGAAATGCTATCCCATGACATTGACTTCCGAGGAGAAAGAAATGCTAGCCATGACATTGACTCGCGAGGAGAAAGAAATGATATCCCATGACACTGACTCGCGAGGAGAAAGAAATGATATCCCATGACATTGACTCGCAAGGAGAAAGAAATGCTATCCCATGACATTGACTCGCGAGGAGAAAGAAATGCTATCCCATGACATTGACTCGCAAGGAGAAAGAAATGATATCCCATGACATTGAATCGCGAGGAGAAAGAAATTGTATCCCATGACATTGACTCGCGAGGAGAAATAAATTGTATCCCATGACATTGACTCGCGAGGAGAAAGAAGTGCTATCCCATGACATTGACTCACAAGCAGAAAGAAATGATATCCCATGACATTGACTTGTGAGGAGAAAGAAATGCTATCCCATGACATTGACTCGCGAGGAGAAAGAAATGATATCCCATGACATTGTGCCTCATTACGGCCCAGGCGGAATGGGTTTAATGGCGCCAGTAAAGGTGCCGGTGCCGTTAAACCCATTCCACCCTATTACGAGGTTCCCTTGCGGGAACCGGTCTGGAAGTCTGGTCAGACCAGACATTCTTTGCGGGTCCCGCAAGTGGACCAGGGAGCTAACAACAGGCCCATTGTTAGCTCCTTTGCCATTCCCATTGAGCCCTATAGGGGCTCAAATGGGAATGGGGATGGGTAAATTGAATGAGGAATTACTGGGTCCTCCAGGGTTGGAATGGCCCGGTAATTCCTCATTCAACAAACCTGTACCCGAGTTTGGAAGCAGCCATGCTGCAAATAGCGGCATGGATACCTCCAAACTCGTAATGAGGCCCATTGACTCGCGAGGAGAAAGAAATGGTATCCCATGACTTTGACTCGCGAGGCGAAAGAAATGGTATCCCATGACATTGACTCGCGAGGAGAAAGAAATGGTATCCCATGACATTGACTCGCGAGGAGAAAGAAGTGCTATCCCATGACATTGACTCGCGAGGAGAAAGAAGTGCTATCCCATGACATTGACTCGTGAGGAGAAAGAAATGCTATCCCATGAAATTGACTCGCGAGGAGAAAGAAATGATATCCCATGACATTGGGCCTCATTACAACCCAGGCGGAATGGGTTTAACGGCGCCGGTAAAGGTGCCGGTGCCGTTAAACCCATTCCGCCCTATTACGAGGTTCCCTTGCGGGACCCGCTCTGGAAGTCTGGTCAGACCAGACGTTCTTTGCGGGTCCCGCAAGTGGACCAGGGAGCTAACAACGGGCCCATTGTTAGCTCCCTCCCCATTCCCATTGAGCCCTATAGGGGCTCAAATAGGAATGGGGAAGTGTAAATTGAATGAGGAATTACCGGGTCCTCCAGGGTTGGAATGGCCCGGTAATTCCTCATTCAACGAACCCGGACCCGAGTTTGGAGGCAGCCATGCTGCAAAAAGCGGCATGGCTACCTCCAAAGTCGTAATGAGGCCCATTGACTCGCGAGGAGAAAGAAATGATATCCCATGACATTGACTCGCGAGGAGAAAGAAATGATATCCCATGACATTGGCCCTCATTACGACCCTGGCGGATTTTTTCCGCCATCGGCGGACTTTTCCGCCATGGCGTAAAGTCCGTTTACGCCATGGCGGATGGCGGACTTACCGCCCCATTCCGAGGTCGGCGGGGCGGTAAGTCCCCATTGACCCATTTACCGTTCCCCATTCCCATTTCGGCCCCATAGGGCTCAATGGGAGTGGGGAAGGCGTTAATTACGCCACCGTAGATTACGGTGGCGTAATTAACACCAAGGTCCCATAGCGCCATGGATTTTTACGCCCGCAAAAAGCGGGCGGAAAAGTGACCATGGCGCTATGGGAACTCGTAGTTGGCGGTAAGGGGTCGGCGCAGCTAACGCTGGCGCAAACCCCTTACCGCCAGGGTCGTAATGAGGGCCATTGACTCGCGAGGAGAAAGAAATGCTATCCCATGACATTGACTCGCGAGGAGAAAGAAATGCTATCCCATGACATTGACTCGCGAGGAGAAAGAAATGGTATCCCATGACATTGACTCGCAAGGAGAAAGAAATGGTATCCCATGATATTGACTCACGAGGAGAAAGAAATGATATCCCATGACATTGACTCGCGAGGCGAAAGAAATGATATCCCATGACATTGACTCGCGAGGAGAAAGAAATGCTATCCCATGACATTGACTCGCGAAGAGAAAGAAATGATATCCCATGACATTGACTCACGAGGAGAAAGAAATGCTATCCCATGACATTGACTCACGAGGAGAAAGAAATGCTATCCCATGACATTGACTCGCGAGGAGAAAGAAAGGATATCCTATGACATTGACTCGCGAGGAGAAAGAAATGCTATCCCATGACATTGACTCGCGAGGAGAAAGAAAGGATATCCCATGACATTGACTCACGAGGAGAAAGAAAGGATATCCCATGACATTGACTCGCAAGGAGAAAGAAATGGTATCCCATGACATTGACTCGCGAGGAGAAAGAAATGGTATCCCATGACATTGACTGGCGAGGAGAAAGAAATGATATCCCATGACATTGACTCGCGAGGCAAAAGAAATGATATCCCATGACATTGACTCGCGAGGAGAAAGAAATGCTATCCCATGACATTGACTCGCGAGGAGAACGAAATGATATCCCATGACATTGACTTGCGAGGAGAAAGAAATGCTATCCCATGACATTGACTCGCGAGGAGAAAGAAATGCTATCCCATGAAATTGCCTCGCGAGGAGAAAGAAATGCTATCCCATGACATTGACTCGCGAGGAGAAAGAAAGGATATCCCATGACATTGACACGCGAGGAGAAAGAAATGCTATCCCATGACATTGACTCGCGAGGAGAAAGAAAGGATATCCCATGACATTGACTCACGAGGAGAAAGAAAGGATATCCCATGACATTGACTTGCAAGGAGAAAGAAATGGTATCCCATGACATTGACTCGCGAGGAGAAAGAAATGGTATCCCATGACATTGACTCGTGAGGAAAAGAAATGTGATCCCATGACATTGACTCGCAAGGAGAATGAAAGGATATCCCATGACATTGACTCACAAGGAGAAAGAAATGCTATCCCATGACATTGACTCGCAAGGAGAAAGACAGGATATCCCATGACATTGACTGGCAAGGAGAAAGAAATGCTATCCCATGACATTGACTCGCAAGGAGAAAGACAGGATATCCCATGACATTGACTCGCGAGGAGAAAGAAATGATATCCCATGACATTGACTCGCGAGGAGAAAGAAATGGTATCACATGACATTGACTCACGAGGAGAAAAAAATGGTATCCCATGACATTGACTCGCAAGGAGAAAGAAATGCTATCCCATGACATTGACTTCCGAGGAGAAAGAAATGCTAGCCATGACATTGACTCGCGAGGAGAAAGAAATGATATCCCATGACACTGACTCGCGAGGAGAAAGAAATGATATCCCCATGACATTGACTCGCAAGGAGAAAGAAATGCTATCCCATGACATTGACTCGCGAGGAGAAAGAAATGCTATCCCATGACATTGACTCGCAAGGAGAAAGAAATGATATCCCATGACATTGAATCGCGAGGAGAAAGAAATTGTATCCCATGACATTGACTCGCGAGGAGAAATAAATTGTATCCCATGACATTGACTCGCGAGGAGAAAGAAGTGCTATCCAATGACATTGACTCACAAGCAGAAAGAAATGATATCCCATGACATTGACTTCCGAGGAGAAAGAAATGCTAGCCATGACATTGACTCGCGAGGAGAAAGAAATGATATCCCATGACACTGACTCGCGAGGAGAAAGAAATGATATCCCATGACATTGACTCGCAAGGAGAAAGAAATGCTATCCCATGACATTGACTCGCGAGGAGAAAGAAATGCTATCCCATGACATTGACTCGCAAGGAGAAAGAAATGATATCCCATGACATTGAATCGCGAGGAGAAAGAAATTGTATCCCATGACATTGACTCGCGAGGAGAAATAAATTGTATCCCATGACATTGACTCGCGAGGAGAAAGAAGTGCTATCCCATGACATTGACTCACAAGCAGAAAGAAATGATATCCCATGACATTGACTTGTGAGGAGAAAGAAATGCTATCCCATGACATTGACTCGCGAGGAGAAAGAAATGATATCCCATGACATTGTGCCTCATTACGGCCCAGGCGGAATGGGTTTAATGGCGCCAGTAAAGGTGCCGGTGCCGTTAAACCCATTCCACCCTATTACGAGGTTCCCTTGCGGGAACCGGTCTGGAAGTCTGGTCAGACCAGACATTCTTTGCGGGTCCCGCAAGTGGACCAGGGAGCTAACAACAGGCCCATTGTTAGCTCCTTTGCCATTCCCATTGAGCCCTATAGGGGCTCAAATGGGAATGGGGATGGGTAAATTGAATGAGGAATTACTGGGTCCTCCAGGGTTGGAATGGCCCGGTAATTCCTCATTCAACAAACCTGTACCCGAGTTTGGAAGCAGCCATGCTGCAAATAGCGGCATGGATACCTCCAAACTCGTAATGAGGCCCATTGACTCGCGAGGAGAAAGAAATGGTATCCCATGACTTTGACTCGCGAGGCGAAAGAAATGGTATCCCATGACATTGACTCGCGAGGAGAAAGAAATGGTATCCCATGACATTGACTCGCGAGGAGAAAGAAGTGCTATCCCATGACATTGACTCGCGAGGAGAAAGAAGTGCTATCCCATGACATTGACTCGTGAGGAGAAAGAAATGCTATCCCATGAAATTGACTCGCGAGGAGAAAGAAATGATATCCCATGACATTGGGCCTCATTACAACCCAGGCGGAATGGGTTTAACGGCGCCGGTAAAGGTGCCGGTGCCGTTAAACCCATTCCGCCCTATTACGAGGTTCCCTTGCGGGACCCGCTCTGGAAGTCTGGTCAGACCAGACGTTCTTTGCGGGTCCCGCAAGTGGACCAGGGAGCTAACAACGGGCCCATTGTTAGCTCCCTCCCCATTCCCATTGAGCCCTATAGGGGCTCAAATAGGAATGGGGAAGTGTAAATTGAATGAGGAATTACCGGGTCCTCCAGGGTTGGAATGGCCCGGTAATTCCTCATTCAACGAACCCGGACCCGAGTTTGGAGGCAGCCATGCTGCAAAAAGCGGCATGGCTACCTCCAAAGTCGTAATGAGGCCCATTGACTCGCGAGGAGAAAGAAATGATATCCCATGACATTGACTCGCGAGGAGAAAGAAATGATATCCCATGACATTGGCCCTCATTACGACCCTGGCGGATTTTTTCCGCCATCGGCGGACTTTTCCGCCATGGCGTAAAGTCCGTTTACGCCATGGCGGATGGCGGACTTACCGCCCCATTCCGAGGTCGGCGGGGCGGTAAGTCCCCATTGACCCATTTACCGTTCCCCATTCCCATTTCGGCCCCATAGGGCTCAATGGGAGTGGGGAAGGCGTTAATTACGCCACCGTACATTACGGTGGCGTAATTAACACCAAGGTCCCATAGCGCCATGGATTTTTACGCCCGCAAAAAGCGGGCGGAAAAGTGACCATGGCGCTATGGGAACTCGTAGTTGGCGGTAAGGGGTCGGCGCAGCTAACGCTGGCGCAAACCCCTTACCGCCAGGGTCGTAATGAGGGCCATTGACTCGCGAGGAGAAAGAAATGCTATCCCATGACATTGACTCGCGAGGAGAAAGAAATGCTATCCCATGACATTGACTCGCGAGGAGAAAGAAATGGTATCCCATGACATTGACTCGCAAGGAGAAAGAAATGGTATCCCATGATATTGACTCACGAGGAGAAAGAAATGATATCCCATGACATTGACTCGCGAGGCGAAAGAAATGATATCCCATGACATTGACTCGCGAGGAGAAAGAAATGCTATCCCATGACATTGACTCGCGAAGAGAAAGAAATGATATCCCATGACATTGACTCACGAGGAGAAAGAAATGCTATCCCATGACATTGACTCACGAGGAGAAAGAAATGCTATCCCATGACATTGACTCGCGAGGAGAAAGAAAGGATATCCTATGACATTGACTCGCGAGGAGAAAGAAATGCTATCCCATGACATTGACTCGCGAGGAGAAAGAAAGGATATCCCATGACATTGACTCACGAGGAGAAAGAAAGGATATCCCATGACATTGACTCGCAAGGAGAAAGAAATGGTATCCCATGACATTGACTCGCGAGGAGAAAGAAATGGTATCCCATGACATTGACTGGCGAGGAGAAAGAAATGATATCCCATGACATTGACTCGCGAGGCAAAAGAAATGATATCCCATGACATTGACTCGCGAGGAGAAAGAAATGCTATCCCATGACATTGACTCGCGAGGAGAACGAAATGATATCCCATGACATTGACTTGCGAGGAGAAAGAAATGCTATCCCATGACATTGACTCGCGAGGAGAAAGAAATGCTATCCCATGAAATTGCCTCGCGAGGAGAAAGAAATGCTATCCCATGACATTGACTCGCGAGGAGAAAGAAAGGATATCCCATGACATTGACACGCGAGGAGAAAGAAATGCTATCCCATGACATTGACTCGCGAGGAGAAAGAAAGGATATCCCATGACATTGACTCACGAGGAGAAAGAAAGGATATCCCATGACATTGACTTGCAAGGAGAAAGAAATGGTATCCCATGACATTGACTCGCGAGGAGAAAGAAATGGTATCCCATGACATTGACTCGTGAGGAAAAGAAATGTGATCCCATGACATTGACTCGCAAGGAGAATGAAAGGATATCCCATGACATTGACTCACAAGGAGAAAGAAATGCTATCCCATGACATTGACTCGCAAGGAGAAAGACAGGATATCCCATGACATTGACTGGCAAGGAGAAAGAAATGCTATCCCATGACATTGACTCGCAAGGAGAAAGACAGGATATCCCATGACATTGACTCGCGAGGAGAAAGAAATGATATCCCATGACATTGACTCGCGAGGAGAAAGAAATGGTATCACATGACATTGACTCACGAGGAGAAAAAAATGGTATCCCATGACATTGACTCGCAAGGAGAAAGAAATGCTATCCCATGACATTGACTTCCGAGGAGAAAGAAATGCTAGCCATGACATTGACTCGCGAGGAGAAAGAAATGATATCCCATGACACTGACTCGCGAGGAGAAAGAAATGATATCCCCATGACATTGACTCGCAAGGAGAAAGAAATGCTATCCCATGACATTGACTCGCGAGGAGAAAGAAATGCTATCCCATGACATTGACTCGCAAGGAGAAAGAAATGATATCCCATGACATTGAATCGCGAGGAGAAAGAAATTGTATCCCATGACATTGACTCGCGAGGAGAAATAAATTGTATCCCATGACATTGACTCGCGAGGAGAAAGAAGTGCTATCCAATGACATTGACTCACAAGCAGAAAGAAATGATATCCCATGACATTGACTTGTGAGGAGAAAGAAATGCTATCCCATGACATTGACTCGCGAGGAGAAAGAAATGATATCCCATGACATTGTGCCTCATTACGGCCCAGGCGGAATGGGTTTAATGGCGCCAGTAAAGGTGCCGGTGCGTTAAACCCATTCCACCCTATTACGAGGTTCCCTTGCGGGAACCGGTCTGGAAGTCTGGTCAGACCAGACATTCTTTGCGGGTCCCGCAAGTGGACCAGGGAGCTAACAACAGGCCCATTGTTAGCTCCTTTCCCATTCCCATTGAGCCCTATAGGGGCTCAATGGGAATGGGGATGGGTAAATTGAATGAGGAATTACTGGGTCCTCCAGGGTTGGAATGGCCCGGTAATTCCTCATTCAACAAACCTGTACCCGAGTTTGGAGGCAGCCATGCTGCAAATAGCGGCATGGATACCTCCAAACTCGTAATGAGGCCCATTGACTCGCGAGGAGAAAGAAATGGTATCCCATGACATTGACTCGCGAGGCGAAAGAAATGGTATCCCATGACATTGACTCGCGAGGAGAAAGAAATGGTATCCCATGACATTGACTCGCGAGGAGAAAGAAGTGCTATCCCATGACATTGACTCGCGAGGAGAAAGAAGTGCTATCCCATGACATTGACTCGTGAGGAGAAAGAAATGCTATCCCATGCAATTGACTCGCGAGGAGAAAGAAATGATATCCCATGACATTGGGCCTCATTACAACCCAGGCGGAATGGGTTTAACGGCGCCGGTAAAGGTGCCGGTGCCGTTAAACCCATTCCGCCCTATTACGAGGTTCCCTTGCGGGACCCGCTCTGGAAGTCTGGTCAGACCAGACGTTCTTTGCGGGTCCCGCAAGTGGACCATGGAGCTAACAACGGGCCCATTGTTAGCTCCCTCCCCATTCCCATTGAGCCCTATAGGGGCTCAAATAGGAATGGGGATGGGTAAATTGAATGAGGAATTACCGGGTCCTCCAGGGTTGGAATGGCCCGGTAATTCCTCATTCAACGAACCCGGACCCGAGTTTGGAGGCAGCCATGCTGCAAAAAGCGGCATGGCTACCTCCAAACTCGTAATGAGGCCCATTGACTCGCAAGGAGAAAGAAATGATATCCCATGACATTGACTCGCGAGGAGAAACAAATGATATCCCATGACATTGACTCGCGAGGAGAAAGAAATGCTATCCCATGACATTGACTCGGGAGGAGAAAGAAATGCTATCCCATGACATTGACTCGCGAGGAGAAAGAAATGGTATCCCATGACATTAACTCGCAAGGAGAAAGAAATGGTATCCCATGATATTGACTCACGAGGATAAAGAAATTATATCCCATGACATTGACTCGCGAGGCGAAAGAAATGATATCCCATGACATTGACTCGCGAGGAGAAAGAAATGCTATCCCATGACATTGACTCGCGAAGAGAAAGAAATGATATCCCATGACATTGACTCACGAGGAGAAAGAAATGCTATCCCATGACATTGACTCACGAGGAGAAAGAAATGCTATCCCATGACATTGACTCGTGAGGAGAAAGAAAGGATATCCTATGACATTGACTCGCGAGGAGAAAGAAATGCTATCCCATGACATTGACGCGTGAGGGGAAAGAAAGGATATCCCATGACATTGACTCACGAGGAGAAAGAAAGGATATCCCATGACATTGACTCGCGAGGAGAAAGAAATGCTATCCCATGACATTGACTCGCGAGGAGAAAGAAATGGTATCCCATGACATTGACTCGCGAGGAGAAAGGAATGATATCCCATGACATTGACTCACGAGGCAAAAGAAATGATATCCCATGACATTGACTCGCGAGGAGAAAGAAATGCTATCCCATGACATTGACTCGCGAGGAGAACGAAATGATATCCCATGACATTGACTTGCGAGGAGAAAGAAATGCTATCCCATGACATTGACTCGCGAGGAGAAAGAAATGCTATCCCATGAAATTGCCTCGCGAGGAGAAAGAAATGCTATACCATGACATTGACTCGCGAGGAGAAAGAAAGGATATCCCATGACATTGACACGCGAGGAGAAAGAAATGCTATCCCATGACATTGACTCGCGAGGAGAAAGAAAGGATATCCCATGACATTGACTCACGAGGAGAAAGAAAGGATACCCCATGACATTGACTTGCAAGGAGAAAGAAATGCGATCCCATGACATTGACTCGCAAGGAGAATGAAAGGATATCCCATGACATTGACTCACAAGGAGAAAGAAATGCTATCCCATGACATTGACTCGCAAGGAGAAAGACAGGATATCCCATGACATTGACTTGCAAGGAGAAAGAAATGCTATCCCATGACATTGACTCGCAAGGAGAAAGACAGGATATCCCATGACATTGACTCGCGAGGAGAAAGAAATGATATCCCATGACATTGACTCGCAAGAACAAAGAAAGGATATCCCATGACATTGACTCGCGAGGAGAAAGAAATGGTATCACATGACATTGACTCAAGAGGAGAAAAAAATGGTATCCCATGACATTGACTCGCAAGGAGAAAGAAATGCTATCCCATGACATTGACTTCCGAGGAGAAAGAAATGCTAGCCATGACATTGACTCGCGAGGAGAAAGAAATGCTATCCCATGACATTGACTCGCAAGGAGAAAGAAATGCTATCCCATGACATTGGCTCGCGAGGAGAAAGAAATGCTATTCCATAACATTGACTCGCAAGGAGAAAGAAATGCTATCCCATGACATTGGCTCGCGAGGAGAAAGAAATGCTATCCCATGACATTGGCTCGCGAGGAGAAAGAAATGCTATCCCATGACATTGGCTCGCGAATAGACAGAAATGCTAGCCCATGACATTGACTCGCGAGGAGACAGAAATGGTATCCCATGACATTGACTTGCGAGAAGAAAGAAATGGTATCCCATGACATTGACTCGCGAGGAGAAAGAAATGCTATCCCATGACATTGACTCGCGAGGAGAAAGAAATGCTATCCCATGACATTGACTCGCGAGGAGAAAGAAATGGTATCCCATGACATGGACTCGCGAGGAGAAAGAAATGATATCCCATGACATTGACTCGCGAGGAGAAAGAAATGCTATCCCATGACATTGACTCGCGAAGAGAAAGAAATGATATCCCATGACATTGACTCACGAGGAGAAAGAAATGCTATCCCATGACATTGACTCGCGAGGAGAAAGAAATGCTATCCCATGAAATTGCCTCGCGAGGAGAAAGAAATGCTATCCCATGACATTGACTCGCGAGGAGAAAGAAAGGATATCCCATGACATTGACACGCGAGGAGAAAGAAATGCTATCCCATGACATTGACTCGCGAGGAGAAAGAAAGGATATCCCATGACATTGACTCACGAGGAGAAAGAAAGGATATCCCATGACATTGACTTGCAAGGAGAAAGAAATGGTATCCCATGACATTGACTCGCGAGGAGAAAGAAATGGTATCCCATGACATTGACTCGCGAGGAGAAAGAAATGATATCCCATGACATTGACTCGCGAGGCAAAAGAAATGATATCCCATGACATTGACTCTCGAGGAGAAAGAAATGCTATCCCATGACATTGACTCGCGAGGAGAACGAAATGATATCCCATGACATTGACTCGCGAGGAGAAAGAAATGCTATCCCATGACATTGACTCGCGCGGAGAAAGAAATGCTATCCCATGACATTGCCTCGCGAGGAGAAAGAAATGCTATCCTATGACATTGCCTCGCGAGGAGAAAGAAAGGATATCCCATGACATTGACTCGCGAGGAGAAAGAAATTATATCCCATGACATTGACTCGTGAGGAGAAAGAAATGGTATCCCATGACATTGACTCGCGAGGAGAAAGAAATGCTATTCCATTACATTGACTCACGAGGAGAAAGAAATGCTATCCCATGACATTGACTCACGAGGAGAAAGAAATGCTATCCCATGACATTGACTAACAAAGAGAAAGAAATGTTACCCCATGACATTGACTCGTGAGGAAAAGAAATGCGATCCCATGACATTGACTCGCATGGAGAATGAAAGGATATCCCATGACATTGACTCACAAGGAGAAAGAAATGCTATCCCATGACATTGACTCGCAAGGAGAAAGACAGGATATCCCATGACATTGACTCGCAAGGAGAAAGAAATACTATCCCATGACATTGACTCGCAAGGAGAAAGACAGGATATCCCATGACATTGACTCTCAAGGAGAAAGAAATGATATCCCATGACATTGACTCGTGAGGAGAAAGAAATGGTATCCCATGACATTGACTCGCGAGGAGAAAGAAATGCTATCCCATTACATTGACTCGCGAGGAGAAAGAAGTGCTATCTCATGACATTGACTCGCGAGGAGAAAGAAATGATATCCCATGACATTGACTCGCGAGGAGAAAGAAATGCTAACCCATGACATTCACTCGCGAGGAGAAAGAAATGCTATCCCATGACATTGACTCGCAAGGAGAAAGAAATGCTATCCCATGACATTGAATCGCGAGGAGAAAGAAATTGTATCCCATGACATTTACTCGCAAGGAGAAAGAAATGGTATCCCATGACATTGACTCGCAAGGAGAAAGAAATGCTATCCCATGATATTGACTCGCGAGGAGAAAGAAATTGTATCCCATGACATTGACTCGCGAGGAGAAAGAAGTGCTATCCCATGACATTGACTCACGAGGAGAAAGAAACGCTATCCCATGACATTGGCCCTCATTACGACCCTGGCGGATTTTTTCCGCCATCGGCGGACTTTTCCGCCATGGCGTAAAGTCCGTTTACGCCATGGCGGATGGCGGACTTACCGCCCCATTCCGAGGTCGGCGGGGCGGTAAGTCCCCATTGACCCATTTACCCTTCCCCATTCCCATTTCGGCCCCATAGGGCTCAATGGGAGTGGGGAAGGCGTTAATTACGCCACCGTACATTACGGTGGCGTAATTAACACCAAGGTCCCATAGCGCCATGGATTTTTACGCCCGCAAAAAGCGGGCGGAAAAGTGACCATGGCGCTATGGGAACTCGTAGTTGGCGGTAAGGGGTCGGCGCAGCTGACGCTGGCGCAAACCCCTTACCGCCAGGGTCGTAATGAGGGCCATTGACTCGCAAAGAGAAAGAAATGCTATCCCATGACATTGACTCGTGAGGAAAAGAAATGCGATCCCATGACATTGACTCGCAAAGAGAATGAAAGGATATCCCATGACATTGACTCACAAGGAGAAAGAAATGCTATCCCATGACATTGACTCGCAAGGAGAAAGACAGGATATCCCATGACATTGACTGGCAAGGAGAAAGAAATGCTATCCCATGACATTGACTCGCAAGGAGAAAGACAGGATATCCCATGACATTGACTCGCAAGGAGAAAGAAATGCTATCCCATGACATTGACTCGCGAGGAGAAAGAAATTGTATCCCATGACATTGACTCACGAGGAGAAAGAAATGCTATCCCATGACATTGACTCGCAAAGAGAAAGAAATGCTTTCCCATGACATTGACTCGCAAGGAGAAAGACAGGATATCCCATGACATTGACTCGCAAGGAGAAAGAAATGCTATCCCATGACATTGACTCGCAAGGAGAAAGACAGGATATCCCATGACATTGACTCTCAAGGAGAAAGAAATGATATCCCATGACATTGACTCGTGAGGAGAAAGAAATGGTATCCCATGACATTGACTCGCGAGGAGAAAGAAATGCTATCCCATTACATTGACTCGCGAGGAGAAAGAAGTGCTATCTCATGACATTGACTCGCGAGGAGAAAGAAATGATATCCCATGACATTGACTCGCGAGGAGAAAGAAATGCTAACCCATGACATTCACTCGCGAGGAGAAAGAAATGCTATCCCATGACATTGACTCGCAAGGAGAAAGAAATGCTATCCCATGACATTGAATCGCGAGGAGAAAGAAATTGTATCCCATGACATTGACTCGCAAGGAGAAAGAAATGGTATCCCATGACATTGACTCGCAAGGAGAAAGAAATGCTATCCCATGATATTGACTCGCGAGGAGAAAGAAATTGTATCCCATGACATTGACTCGCGAGGAGAAAGAAGTGCTATCCCATGACATTGACTCACGAGGAGAAAGAAACGCTATCCCATGACATTGACTCGCAAAGAGAAAGAAATGCTATCCCATGACATTGACTCGTGAGGAAAAGAAATGCGATCCCATGACATTGACTCGCAAAGAGAATGAAAGGATATCCCATGACATTGACTCACAAGGAGAAAGAAATGCTATCCCATGACATTGACTCGCAAGGAGAAAGACAGGATATCCCATGACATTGACTGGCAAGGAGAAAGAAATGCTATCCCATGACATTGACTCGCAAGGAGAAAGACAGGATATCCCATGACATTGACTCGCAAGGAGAAAGAAATGCTATCCCATGACATTGACTCGCGAGGAGAAAGAAATTGTATCCCATGACATTGACTCACGAGGAGAAAGAAATGCTATCCCATGACATTGACTCGCAAAGAGAAAGAAATGCTTTCCCATGACATTGACTCGTGAGGAAAAGAAATGCGATCCCATGACATTGACTCACAAGGAGAAAGAAATGCTATCCCATGACATTGACTCGCAAGGAGAAAGACAGGATATCCCATGACATTGACTGGCAAGGAGAAAGAAATGCTATCCCATGACATTGACTCGCAAGGAGAAAGACAGGATATCCCATGACATTGACTCGCGCGGAGAAAGAAATGCTATCCCATGACATTGCCTCGCGAGGAGAAAGAAATGCTATCCTATGACATTGCCTCGCGAGGAGAAAGAAAGGATATCCCATGACATTGACTCGCGAGGAGAAAGAAATTATATCCCATGACATTGACTCGTGAGGAGAAAGAAATGGTATCCCATGACATTGACTCGCGAGGAGAAAGAAATGCTATTCCATTACATTGACTCACGAGGAGAAAGAAATGCTATCCCATGACATTGACTCACGAGGAGAAAGAAATGCTATCCCATGACATTGACTAACAAAGAGAAAGAAATGTTACCCCATGACATTGACTCGTGAGGAAAAGAAATGCGATCCCATGACATTGACTCGCATGGAGAATGAAAGGATATCCCATGACATTGACTCACAAGGAGAAAGAAATGCTATCCCATGACATTGACTCGCAAGGAGAAAGACAGGATATCCCATGACATTGACTCGCAAGGAGAAAGAAATACTATCCCATGGCATTGACTCGCAAGGAGAAAGACAGGATATCCCATGACATTGACTCTCAAGGAGAAAGAAATGATATCCCATGACATTGACTCGTGAGGAGAAAGAAATGGTATCCCATGACATTGACTCGCGAGGAGAAAGAAATGCTATCCCATTACATTGACTCGCGAGGAGAAAGAAGTGCTATCTCATGACATTGACTCGCGAGGAGAAAGAAATGATATCCCATGACATTGACTCGCGAGGAGAAAGAAATGCTAACCCATGACATTCACTCGCGAGGAGAAAGAAATGCTATCCCATGACATTGACTCGCAAGGAGAAAGAAATGCTATCCCATGACATTGAATCGCGAGGAGAAAGAAATTGTATCCCATGACATTTACTCGCAAGGAGAAAGAAATGGTATCCCATGACATTGACTCGCAAGGAGAAAGAAATGCTATCCCATGATATTGACTCGCGAGGAGAAAGAAATTGTATCCCATGACATTGACTCGCGAGGAGAAAGAAGTGCTATCCCATGACATTGACTCACGAGGAGAAAGAAACGCTATCCCATGACATTGGCCCTCATTACGACCCTGGCGGATTTTTTCCGCCATCGGCGGACTTTTCCGCCATGGCGTAAAGTCCGTTTACGCCATGGCGGATGGCGGACTTACCGCCCCATTCCGAGGTCGGCGGGGCGGTAAGTCCCCATTGACCCATTTACCCTTCCCCATTCCCATTTCGGCCCCATAGGGCTCAATGGGAGTGGGGAAGGCGTTAATTACGCCACCGTACATTACGGTGGCGTAATTAACACCAAGGTCCCATAGCGCCATGGATTTTTACGCCCGCAAAAAGCGGGCGGAAAAGTGACCATGGCGCTATGGGAACTCGTAGTTGGCGGTAAGGGGTCGGCGCAGCTGACGCTGGCGCAAACCCCTTACCGCCAGGGTCGTAATGAGGGCCATTGACTCGCAAAGAGAAAGAAATGCTATCCCATGACATTGACTCGTGAGGAAAAGAAATGCGATCCCATGACATTGACTCGCAAAGAGAATGAAAGGATATCCCATGACATTGACTCACAAGGAGAAAGAAATGCTATCCCATGACATTGACTCGCAAGGAGAAAGACAGGATATCCCATGACATTGACTGGCAAGGAGAAAGAAATGCTATCCCATGACATTGACTCGCAAGGAGAAAGACAGGATATCCCATGACATTGACTCGCAAGGAGAAAGAAATGCTATCCCATGACATTGACTCGCGAGGAGAAAGAAATTGTATCCCATGACATTGACTCACGAGGAGAAAGAAATGCTATCCCATGACATTGACTCGCAAAGAGAAAGAAATGCTTTCCCATGACATTGACTCGCAAGGAGAAAGACAGGATATCCCATGACATTGACTCGCAAGGAGAAAGAAATGCTATCCCATGACATTGACTCGCAAGGAGAAAGACAGGATATCCCATGACATTGACTCTCAAGGAGAAAGAAATGATATCCCATGACATTGACTCGTGAGGAGAAAGAAATGGTATCCCATGACATTGACTCGCGAGGAGAAAGAAATGCTATCCCATTACATTGACTCGCGAGGAGAAAGAAGTGCTATCTCATGACATTGACTCGCGAGGAGAAAGAAATGATATCCCATGACATTGACTCGCGAGGAGAAAGAAATGCTAACCCATGACATTCACTCGCGAGGAGAAAGAAATGCTATCCCATGACATTGACTCGCAAGGAGAAAGAAATGCTATCCCATGACATTGAATCGCGAGGAGAAAGAAATTGTATCCCATGACATTGACTCGCAAGGAGAAAGAAATGGTATCCCATGACATTGACTCGCAAGGAGAAAGAAATGCTATCCCATGATATTGACTCGCGAGGAGAAAGAAATTGTATCCCATGACATTGACTCGCGAGGAGAAAGAAGTGCTATCCCATGACATTGACTCACGAGGAGAAAGAAACGCTATCCCATGACATTGACTCGCAAAGAGAAAGAAATGCTATCCCATGACATTGACTCGTGAGGAAAAGAAATGCGATCCCATGACATTGACTCGCAAAGAGAATGAAAGGATATCCCATGACATTGACTCACAAGGAGAAAGAAATGCTATCCCATGACATTGACTCGCAAGGAGAAAGACAGGATATCCCATGACATTGACTGGCAAGGAGAAAGAAATGCTATCCCATGACATTGACTCGCAAGGAGAAAGACAGGATATCCCATGACATTGACTCGCAAGGAGAAAGAAATGCTATCCCATGACATTGACTCGCGAGGAGAAAGAAATTGTATCCCATGACATTGACTCACGAGGAGAAAGAAATGCTATCCCATGACATTGACTCGCAAAGAGAAAGAAATGCTTTCCCATGACATTGACTCGTGAGGAAAAGAAATGCGATCCCATGACATTGACTCACAAGGAGAAAGAAATGCTATCCCATGACATTGACTCGCAAGGAGAAAGACAGGATATCCCATGACATTGACTGGCAAGGAGAAAGAAATGCTATCCCATGACATTGACTCGCAAGGAGAAAGACAGGATATCCCATGACATTGACTCGCGAGGAGAAAGAAATGATATCCCATGACATTGACTCGCGAGGAGAAAGAAATGCTATCCCATGAAATTGCCTCGCGAGGAGAAAGAAATGCTATCCCATGACATTGACTCGCGAGGAGAAAGAAAGGATATCCCATGACATTGACACGCGAGGAGAAAGAAATGCTATCCCATGACATTGACTCGCGAGGAGAAAGAAAGGATATCCCATGACATTGACTCACGAGGAGAAAGAAAGGATATCCCATGACATTGACTTGCAAGGAGAAAGAAATGGTATCCCATGACATTGACTCGCGAGGAGAAAGAAATGGTATCCCATGACATTGACTCGCGAGGAGAAACAAATGATATCCCATGACATTGACTCGCGAGGCAAAAGAAATGATATCCCATGACATTGACTCTCGAGGAGAAAGAAATGCTATCCCGTGACATTGACTCGCGAGGAGAACGAAATGATATCCCATGACATTGACTCGCGAGGAGAAAGAAATGCTATCCCATGACATTGACTCGCGAGGAGAAAGAAATGCTATCCCATGACATTGCCTCGCGAGGAGAAAGAAATGCTATCCTATGACATTGACTCGCGAGGAGAAAAAAAGGATATCCCATGACATTGACTCGCGAGGAGAAAGAAATTATATCCCATGACATTGACTCGTGAGGAGAAAGAAATGGTATCCCATGGCATTGACTCGCGAGGAGAAAGAAATGCTATTCCATTACATTGACTCACGAGGAGAAAGAAATGCTATCCCATGACATTGATTCACGAGGAGAAAGAAATGGTATCCCATGACATTGACTAACAAAGAGAAAGAAATGTTATCCCATGACATTGACTCGTGAGGAAAAGAAATGCGATCCCATGACATTGACTCGCAAGGAGAATGAAAGGATATCCCATGACATTGACTCACAAGGAGAAAGAAATGCTATCCCATGACATTGACTCGCAAGGAGAAAGACAGGATATCCCATGACATTGACTCGCAAGGAGAAAGAAATGCTATCCCATGACATTGACTCGCAAGGAGAAAGACAGGATATCCCATGACATTGACTCTCAAGGGGAAAGAAATGATATCCCATGACATTGACTCGTGAGGAGAAAGAAATGGTATCCCATGACATTGACTCGCGAGGAGAAAGAAATGCTATCCCATTACATTGACTCGCGAGGAGAAAGAAGTGCTATCTCATGACATTGACTCGCGAGGAGAAAGAAATGATATCCCATGACATTGACTCGCAAGGAGAAAGAAATGCTAACCCATTACATTGACTCGCGAGGAGAAAGAAATGCTATCCCATGACATTGACTCGCAAGGAGAAAGAAATGCTATCCCATGACATTGAATCGCGAGGAGAAAGAAATTGTATCCCATGACATTGACTCGCAAGGAGAAAGAAATGGTATCCCATGACATTGACTCGCAAGGAGAAAGAAATGCTATCCCATGATATTGACTCGCGAGGAGAAAGAAATTGTATCCCATGACATTGACTCGCGAGGAGAAAGAAGTGCTATCCCATGACATTGACTCACGAGGAGAAAGAAACGCTATCCCATGACATTGACTCGCAAAGAGAAAGAAATGCTATCCCATGACATTGACTCGTGAGGAAAAGAAATGCGATCCCATGACATTGACTCGCAAAGAGAATGAAAGGATATCCCATGACATTGACTCACAAGGAGAAAGAAATGCTATCCCATGACATTGACTCGCAAGGAGAAAGACAGGATATCCCATGACATTGACTGGCAAGGAGAAAGAAATGCTATCCCATGACATTGACTCGCAAGGAGAAAGACAGGATATCCCATGACATTGACTCGCAAGGAGAAAGAAATGCTATCCCATGACATTGACTCGCGAGGAGAAAGAAATTGTATCCCATGACATTGACTCACGAGGAGAAAGAAATGCTATCCCATGACATTGACTCGCAAAGAGAAAGAAATGCTATCCCATGACATTGACTCGTGAGGAAAAGAAATGCGATCCCATGACATTGACTCACAAGGAGAAAGAAATGCTATCCCATGACATTGACTCGCAAGGAGAAAGACAGGATATCCCATGACATTGACTGGCAAGGAGAAAGAAATGCTATCCCATGACATTGACTCGCAAGGAGAAAGACAGGATATACCATGACATTGACTCGCGAGGAGAAAGAAATGATATCCCATGACATTGACTCGCAAGAAGAAAGAAAGGATATCCCATGACATTGACTCGCGAGGAGAAAGAAATGGTATCCCATGACATTGACTCGCAAGGAGAAAGAAATGGTATCCCATGACATTGACTCGCGAGGAGAAAGAAATGGTATCACATGACATTGACTCACGAGGAGAAAAAAATGGTATCCCATGACATTGACTCGCAAGGAGAAAGAAAGGATATCCCATGACATTGACTCGCGAGGAGAAAGAAATGATATCCCATGACATTGACTCGCAAGAAGAAAGAAAGGATATCCCATGACATTGACTCGCGAGGAGAAAGAAATGGTATCCCATGACATTGACTCACGAGGAGAAAAAAATGGTATCCCATGACATTGACTCGCAAGGAGAAAGAAATGCTATCCCATGACATTGACTTCCGAGGGGAAAGAAATGCTAGCCATGACATTGACTCGCGAGGAGAAAGAAATGCTATCCCACGACATTGACTCGCAAGGAGAAAGAAATGCTATCCCATGACATTGGCTCGCGAGGAGAAAGAAATGCTATTCCATAACATTGACTCGCAAGGAGAAAAAAATGCTATCCCATGACATTGGCTCGCGAGGAGAAAGAAATGCTATCCCATGACATTGGCTCGCGAGGAGAAAGAAATGCTATCCCATGACATTGGCTCGCGAGGAGAAAGAAATGCTAGCCCATGACATTGACTCGCGAGGAGACAGAAATGGTATCCCATGACATTGACTTGCGAGAAGAAAGAAATGGTATCCCATGACATTGACTCGCGAGGAGAAAGAAATGGTATCCCATGACATTGACTCGCGAGGAGAAAGAAATGCTATCCCATGACATTGACTCGCGAGGAGAAAGAAATGCTATCCCATGACATTGACTCGCGAGGAGAAAGAAATGGTATCCCATGACATTGACTCGCAAGGAGAAAGAAATGATATCCCATGACATTGACTCGCGAGGTGAAAGAAATGATATCCCATGACATTGACTCGCGAGGAGAAAGAAATGCTATCCCATGACATTGACTCGCGAAGAGAAAGAAATGATATCCCATGACATTGACTCACGAGGAGAAAGAAATGCTATCCCATGACATTGACTCGCGAGGAGAAAGAAATGCTATCCCATGAAATTGCCTCGCAAGGAGAAAGAAATGCTATCCCATGACATTGACTCGCGAGGAGAAAGAAAGGATATCCCATGACATTGACTCGCGAGGAGAAAGAAATGCTATCCCATGACATTGACTCGCGAGGAGAAAGCAAGGATATCCCATGACATTGACTCACGAGGAGAAAGAAAGGATATCCCATGACATTGACTCGCAAGGAGAAAGAAATGGTATCCCATGACATTGACTCGCGAGGAGAAAGAAATGGTATCCCATGACATTGACTCGCGAGGAGAAAGAAATGATATCCCATGACATTGACTCGCGAGGCAAAAGAAATGATATCCCATGACATTGACTCGCGAGGAGAAAGAAATGCTATCCCATGACATTGACTCGCGAGGAGAACGAAATGATATCCCATGACATTGACTCGCGAGTAGAAAGAAATGCTATCCCATGCCATTGACTCGCGAGGAGAAAGAAATGCTATCCCATGACATTGCCTCGCGAGGAGAAAGAAATGCTATCCTATGACATTGACTCGCGAGGAGAAAGAAAGGATATCCCATTACATTGACTCGCGAGGAGAAAGAAATTATATCCCATGACATTGACTCGTGAGGAGAAAGAAATGGTATCCCATGACATTGACTCGCGAGGAGAAAGAAATGCTATTCCATTACATTGACTCACGAGGAGAAAGAAATGCTATCCCATGACATTGACTCACGAGGAGAAAGAAATGCTAACCCATGACATTGACTAGCAAAGAGAAAGAAATGTTATCCCATGACATTGACTCGTGAGGAAAAGAAATGCGATCCCATGACATTGACTCGCAAGGAGAATGAAAGGATATCCCATGACATTGACTCACAAGGAGAAAGAAATGCTATCCCATGACATTGACTCGCAAGGAGAAAGACAGGATATCCCATGACATTGACTCGCAAGGAGAAAGAAATGCTATCCCATGACATTGACTCGCAAGGAGAAAGACAGGATATCCCATGACATTGACTCGCAAGGAGAAAGAAATGATATCCCATGACATTGACTCGTGAGGAGAAAGAAATGGTATCCCATGACATTGACTCGCGAGGAGAAAGAAATGCTATCCCATGACATTGACTCGCGAGGAGAAAGAAGTGCTATCTCATGACATTGACTCGCGAGGAGAAAGAAATGATATCCCATGACATTGACTCGCGAGGAGAAAGAAATGCTAACCCATGACATTGACTCGAGAGGAGAAAGAAATGCTATCCCATGACATTGAATCGCGAGGAGAAAGAAATTGTATCCCATGACATTGACTCGCAAGGAGAAAGAAATGGTATCCCATGACATTGACTCGCAAGGAGAAAGAAATGCTATTCCATAACATTGACTCACAAGGAGAAAGAAATGCTATCCCATGACATTGGCTCGCGAGAAGAAAGAAATGCTATCCCATGACATTGGCTGGCAAGGAGAAAGAAATGCTATCCCATGACATTGGCTCGCGAGGAGAAAGAAATGGTATCCCATGACATTGACTCGCGAGGAGAAAGAAATGCTATCCCATGACATTGACTCGCGAGGAGAAAGAAATGCTATCCCATGACATTGACTCGCGAGGAGAAAGAAATGGTATCCCATGACATTGACTCGCAAGGAGAAAGAAATGATATCCCATGACATTGACTCGCGGGGTGAAAGAAATGATATCCCATGACATTGACTCGCGAGGAGAAAGAAATGCTATCCCATGACATTGACTCGCGAAGAGAAAGAAATGATATCCCATGACATTGACTCACGAGGAGAAAGAAATGCTATCCCATGACATTGACTCGCGAGGAGAAAGAAATGCTATCCCATGAAATTGCCTCGCAAGGAGAAAGAAATGCTATCCCATGACATTGACTTGCGAGGAGAAAGAAAGGATATCCCATGACATTGACTCGCGAGGAGAAAGAAATGCTATCCCATGACATTGACTCGCGAGGAGAAAGAAAGTATATCCCATGACATTGACTCACGAGGAGAAAGAAAGGATATCCCATGACATTGACTCGCAAAGAGAAAGAAATGGTATCCCATGACATTGACTCGCGAGGAGAAAGAAATGGTATCCCATGACATTGACTCGCGAGGAGAAAGAAATGATATCCCATGACATTGACTCGCGAGGCAAAAGAAATGATATCCCATGACATTGACTCGCGAGGAGAAAGAAATGCTATCCCATGACATTGACTCGCGAGGAGAACGAAATGATATCCCATGACATTGACTCGCGAGGAGAAAGAAATGCTATCCCATGCCATTGACTCGCGAGGAGAAAGAAATGCTATCCCATGACATTGCCTCGCGAGGAGAAAGAAATGCTATCCTATGACATTGACTCGCGAGGAGAAAGAAAGGATATCCCATGACATTGACTCGCGAGGAGAAAGAAATTATATCCCATGACATTGACTCGTGAGGAGAAAGAAATGGTATCCCATGACATTGACTCGCGAGGAGAAAGAAATGCTATTCCATTACATTGACTCACGAGGAGAAAGAAATGCTATCCCATGACATTGACTCACGAGGAGAAAGAAATGCTAACCCATGACATTGACTAGCAAAGAGAAAGAAATGTTATCCCATGACATTGACTCGTGAGGAAAAGAAATGCGATCCCATGACATTGACTCGCAAGGAGAATGAAAGGATATCCCATGACATTGACTCACAAGGAGAAAGAAATGCTATCCCATGACATTGACTCGCAAGGAGAAAGACAGGATATCCCATGACATTGACTCGCAAGGAGAAAGAAATGCTATCCCATGACATTGACTCGCAAGGAGAAAGACAGGATATCCCATGACATTGACTCGCAAGGAGAAAGAAATGATATCCCATGACATTGACTCGTGAGGAGAAAGAAATGGTATCCCATGACATTGACTCGCGAGGAGAAAGAAATGCTATCCCATGACATTGACTCGCGAGGAGAAAGAAGTGCTATCTCATGACATTGACTCGCGAGGAGAAAGAAATGATATCCCATGACATTGACTCGCGAGGAGAAAGAAATGCTAACCCATGACATTGACTCGAGAGGAGAAAGAAATGCTATCCCATGACATTGAATCGCGAGGAGAAAGAAATGGTATCCCATGACATTGACTCGCAAGGAGAAAGAAATGCTATTCCATAACATTGACTCACAAGGAGAAAGAAATGCTATCCCATGACATTGGCTCGCGAGAAGAAAGAAATGCTATCCCATGACATTGGCTGGCAAGGAGAAAGAAATGCTATCCCATGACATTGGCTCGCGAGGAGAAAGAAATGCTAGCCCATGACATTGACTCGCGAGGAGCCAGAAATGGTATCCCATGACATTGACTTGCGAGAAGAAAGAAATGGTATCCCATGACATTGACTCGCGAGGAGAAAGAAATGGTATCCCATGACATTGACTCACGAGGAGAAAGAAATGCTATCCCATCACATTGACTCGCGAGGAGAAAGAAATGGTATCCCATGACATTGACTCGCGAGGAGAAAGAAATGGTATCCCATGACATTGACTCGCAAAGAGAAAGAAATGCTATCCCATGACATTGACTCGCGAGGAAAAAGAAATGATATCCCATGACATTGATTCGCGAGTAGAAAGAAATTATATCCCATGACATTGACTTGCGAGGAGAAAGAAATGCTAGCCCATGACATTGACTCGCGAGGAGAAAGAAATGATATCCCATGATATTGACTCGCAAGGAGAAAGAAATGCTATCCCATGACATTGACTCGCAAGGAGAAAGAAATGCTATCCCATGACATTGGCTCGCAAGGAGAAAGAAATGCTATCCCATAACATTGGCTCGCAAGGAGAAAGAAATGCTATCCCATGACATTGGCTCGCAAGGAGAAAGAAAAGCTAGCCCATGACATTGACTAGCGGGGACAAAGAAATGCTATCCCATGACATTGACTCGTGAGGAGAAAGAAATGCTATCCCATGACATTGGCTCGCAAGGAGAAAGAAATGCTATCCCATGACATTGGCTCGTAAGGAGAAAGAAATGCTAGCCCATGACATTGACTCGCGAGGAGAAAGAAATGGTATCCCATGACATTGACTCGCGAGGAGAAAGAAATGGTATCCCATGACATTGACTCGCGAGGAGAAAGAATTGGTATCCCATGACATTGACTCGCGAGGAGAAAGAAATGCTATCCCATCACATTGACTCGCGAGGAGAAAGAAATGGTATCCCATGACATTGACTCGCGAGGAGAAAGAAATGGTATCCCATTACATTGACTTGCCAGAAGAAAGAAGTGCTATCCCATGACATTGACTCGCGAGGAGAAAGAAATGATATCCCATTACATTGACTCGCGAGGAGAAAGAAATGCTATCCCATGACATTGACTCGCGAGGAGAAAGAAATGCTATCCCATGACATTGACTAACGAGGAGAAAGAAATGGTATCCCATGACATTGACTCGCAAGGAGAAAGAAATGCTATCCCATGACATTGAATCGAGAGGAGAAAGAAATGGTGTCCCATGACATTGACTCGCGAGGAGAAAGAAATCGTATCCCATGACATTGACTCGCAAGGAGAAAGAAATGCTATCCCATGACATTGACTCGCGAGGAGAAAGAAGTGCTATCCCATGACATTGACTCGCGAGGAGAAAGAAATGATAGCCCATGACATTGACTCGTGAGGAGAAAGAAATGCTATCCCATGACATTGACTCGCGAGGAGAAAGAAATGATATCCCATGACATTGGGCCTCATTACAACCCAGGCGGAATGGGTTTAACGGCGCCGGTAAAGGTGCCGGTGCCGTTAAACCCATTACGCCCTATTACGAGGTTCCCTTGCGGGACCCGCTCTGGAAGTCTGGTCAGACCAGACGTTCTTTGCGGGTCCCGCAAGTGGACCAGGGAGCTAACAACGGGCCCGTTGTTCGCTCCCTCCCCATTCCCATTGAGCCCTATAGGGGTACCGTTAAACCCATTCCGCCCTATTACAAGTTTCCCTTGCGGGACCCGCTCTGGAAGTCTGGTCAGACCAGACGTTCTTTGTGGGTCCCGCAAGTGGACCAGGGAGCTAACAACGGGCCTATTGTTAGCTCCCTCCCCATTCCCATTGAGCCCTATACGGGCTGGGGATGGCTAAATTGAATGAGGAATTACCGGGTCCTCCAGTGGTGGAATGGCCCGGTAATTCCTCATTCAACGAACCCAGACCCGAGTTTGGAGGCAGCCATGCTGCAAAAAGCGGCATGGCTACCTCCAAACTCGTAATGAGGCCCATTGACTCGCGAGGAGAAAGAAATGATATCCCATGACATTGACTCGCGAGGAGAAAGAAATGATATCCCATGACATTGACTCGCGAGGAGAAAGAAATGCTATCCCATGACATTGACTCGCGAGGAGAAAGAAATGCTATCCCATGACATTGACTCGCGAGGAGAAAGAAATGGTATCCCATGACATTGACTCGCGAGGAGAAAGAAATGGTATCCCATGACATTGACTCACAAGGAGAAAGAAATGATATCCCATGACATTGACTCGCGAGGCGAAAGAAATGATATCCCATGACATTGACTCGCGAGGAGAAAGAAATGCTATCCCATGACATTGACTCGCGAAGAGAAAGAAATGATATCCCATGACATTGACTCACGAGGAGAAAGAAATGCTATCCCATGACATTGACTCGCGAGGAGAAAGAAATGCTATCCCATGACGTTGCCTCGCGAGGAGAAAGAAATGCTATCCCATGAAATTGGCTCGCGAGTAGAAAGAAAGGATATCCCATGACATTGACTCGCGAGGAGAACGAAATGCTATCCCATGACATTGACCGCGAGGAGAAAATAAGGATATCCCATGACATTGACTCACGAGGAGAAAGAAAGGATATCCCATGACATTGACTCGCAAGGAGAAAGAAATGGTATCCCATGACATTGACTCGCGAGGAGAAAGAAATGGTATCCCATGACATTGACTCGCGAGGAGAAAGAAATGATATCCCATGACATTGACTCGCGAGGCAAAAGAAATGATATCCCATGACATTGACTCGAGAGGAGAAAGAAATGCTATCCCATGACATTGACTCGCGAGGAGAAAGAAATGATATCCCATGACATTGACTCGCGAGGAGAAAGATATACTATCCTATGACATTGACTCGCGAGGAGAAAGAAAAGCTATCCCATGACATTGCCTCGCGAGGAGAAAGAAATGCTATCCCATGACATTGACTCGCAAGGAGAAAGAAATGCTATCCCATGACATTGAATCGCGAGGAGAAAGAAATTGTATCCCATGACATTGACTCGCGAGCAGAAAGAAATGGTATCCCATGACATTGGCTCGCAAGGAGAAAGAAATGCTTTCCCATGACATTGACTCGCAAGGAGAAAGAAATTGTATCCCATGACATTGACTCGCGAGGAGAAAGAAGTGCTATCCCATGACATTGACTCACGAGGAGAAAGAAATGATGTCCCATAACATTGACTCGTGAGGAGAAAGAAATGCTATCCCATGACATTGACTCGCGAGGAGAAAGAAATGATATCCCATGACATTGACTCACGAGGTGAAAGAAATGCTATCCCATGACATTGACTCGCAAGGAGAAAGAAATGCTATCCCATGACATTGAATCGCGAGGAGAAAGAAATTGTATCCCATGACATTGACTCGCAAGGAGAAAGAAATGGTATCCCATGACATTGACTCGCAAGGAGAAAGAAATGCTATCCCATGACATTGACTCGCGAGGAGAAAGAGATTGTATCCCATGACATTGACTCGCGAGGAGAAAGAAGTGCTATCCCATGACATTGACTCACGAGGAGAAAGAAATGATATCCCATGACATTGACTCGTGAGGAGAAAGAAATGCTATCCCATGACATTGGCTCGCAAGGAGAAAGAAATGCTATCCCATGACATTGGCTCGTAAGGAGAAAGAAATGCTAGCCCATGACATTGACTCGCGAGGAGAAAGAAATGGTATCCCATGACATTGACTCGCGAGGAGAAAGAAATGGTATCCCATGACATTGACTCGCGAGGAGAAAGAATTGGTATCCCATGACATTGACTCGCGAGGAGAAAGAAATGCTATCCCATCACATTGACTCGCGAGGAGAAAGAAATGGTATCCCATGACATTGACTCGCGAGGAGAAAGAAATGGTATCCCATTACATTGACTTGCCAGAAGAAAGAAGTGCTATCCCATGACATTGACTCGCGAGGAGAAAGAAATGATATCCCATTACATTGACTTGCGAGGAGAAAGAAATGCTATCCCATGACATTGACTCGCGAGGAGAAAGAAATGCTATCCCATGACATTGACTAACGAGGAGAAAGAAATGGTATCCCATGACATTGACTCGCAAGGAGAAAGAAATGCTATCCCATGACATTGAATCGAGAGGAGAAAGAAATGGTGTCCCATGACATTGACTCGCGAGGAGAAAGAAATCGTATCCCATGACATTGACTCGCAAGGAGAAAGAAATGCTATCCCATGACATTGACTCGCGAGGAGAAAGAAAAGCTATCCCATGACATTGCCTCGCGAGGAGAAAGAAATGCTATCCTATGACATTGACTCGCGAGGAGAAAAAAATGCTATCCCATGACATTGACTCGCAAGGAGAAAGAAATGCTATCCCATGACATTGAATCGCGAGGAGAAAGAAATTGTATCCCATGACATTGACTCGCGAGGAGAAAGAAATGGTATCCCATGACATTGGCTCGCAAGGAGAAAGAAATGCTTTCCCATGACATTGACTCGCGAGGAGAAAGAAATTGTATCCCATGACATTGACTCGCGAGGAGAAAGAAGTGCTATCCCATGACATTGACTCACGAGGAGAAAGAAATGATATCCCATAACATTGACTCGTGAGGAGAAAGAAATGATATCCCATGACATTGACTCACGAGGTGAAAGAAATGCTATCCCATGACATTGACTCGCAAGGAGAAAGAAATGCTATCCCATGACATTGAATCGCGAGGAGAAAGAAATTGTATCCCATGACATTGACTCGCAAGGAGAAAGAAATGGTATCCCATGACATTGACTCGCAAGGAGAAAGAAATGCTATCCCATGACATTGACTCGCGAGGAGAAAGAGATTGTATCCCATGACATTGACTCGCGAGGAGAAAGAAGTGCTATCCCATGACATTGACTCACGAGGAGAAAGAAATGATATCCCATGACATTGACTCGTGAGGAGAAAGAAATGCTATCCCATGACATTGGCTCGCAAGGAGAAAGAAATGCTATCCCATGACATTGGCTCGTAAGGAGAAAGAAATGCTAGCCCATGACATTGACTCGCGAGGAGAAAGAAATGGTATCCCATGACATTGACTCGCGAGGAGAAAGAAATGGTATCCCATGACATTGACTCGCGAGGAGAAAGAATTGGTATCCCATGACATTGACTCGCGAGGAGAAAGAAATGCTATCCCATCACATTGACTCGCGAGGAGAAAGAAATGGTATCCCATGACATTGACTCGCGAGGAGAAAGAAATGGTATCCCATTACATTGACTTGCCAGAAGAAAGAAGTGCTATCCCATGACATTGACTCGCGAGGAGAAAGAAATGATATCCCATTACATTGACTTGCGAGGAGAAAGAAATGCTATCCCATGACATTGACTCGCGAGGAGAAAGAAATGCTATCCCATGACATTGACTAACGAGGAGAAAGAAATGGTATCCAATGACATTGACTCGCAAGGAGAAAGAAATGCTATCCCATGACATTGAATCGAGAGGAGAAAGAAATGGTGTCCCATGACATTGACTCGCGAGGAGAAAGAAATCGTATCCCATGACATTGACTCGCAAGGAGAAAGAAATGCTATCCCATGACATTGACTCGCGAGGAGAAAGAAGTGCTATCCCATGACATTGACTCGCGAGGAGAAAGAAATGATATCCCATGACATTGACTCGTGAGGAGAAAGAAATGCTATCCCATGACATTGACTCGCGAGGAGAAAGAAATGATATCCCATGACATTGGGCCTCATTACAACCCAGGCGGAATGGGTTTAACGGCGCCGGTAAAGGTGCCGGTGCCGTTAAACCCATTACGCCCTATTACGAGGTTCCCTTGCGGGACCCGCTCTGGAAGTCTGGTCAGACCAGACGTTCTTTGCGGGTCCCGCAAGTGGACCAGGGAGTTAACAACGGGCCCGTTGTTAGCTCCCTCCCCATTCCCATTGAGCCCTATAGGGGTACCGTTAAACCCATTCCGCCCTATTACAAGTTTCCCTTGCGGGACCCGCTCTGGAAGTCTGGTCAGACCAGACGTTCTTTGTGGGTCCCGCAAGTGGACCAGGGAGCTAACAACGGGCCCATTTTTAGCTCCCTCCCCATTCCCATTGAGCCCTATACGGGCTGGGGATGGCTAAATTGAATGAGGAATTACCGGGTCCTCCAGGGGTGGAATGGCCCGGTAATTCCTCATTCAACGAACCCAGACCCGAGTTTGGAGGCAGCCATGCTGCAAAAAGCGGCATAGCTACCTCCAAACTCGTAATGAGGCCCATTGACTCGCGAGGAGAAAGAAATGATATCCCATGACATTGACTCGCGAGGAGAAAGAAATGATATCCCATGACATTGACTCGCGAGGAGAAAGAAATGCTATCCCATGACATTGACTCGCGAGGAGAAAGAAATGCTATCCCATGACATTGACTCGCGACGAGAAAGAAATGGTATCCCATGACATTGACTCGCGAGGAGAAAGAAATGGTATCCCATGACATTGACTCACAAGGAGAAAGAAATGATATCCCATGACATTGACTCGCGAGGCGAAAGAAATGATATCCCATGACATTGACTCGCGAGGAGAAAGAAATGCTATCCCATGACATTGACTCGCGAAGAGAAAGAAATGATATCCCATGACATTGACTCACGAGGAGAAAGAAATGCTATCCCATGACATTGACTCGCGAGGAGAAAGAAATGCTATCCCATGACGTTGCCTCGCGAGGAGAAAGAAATGCTATCCCATGAAATTGGCTCGCGAGTAGAAAGAAAGGATATCCCATGACATTGACTCGCGAGTAGAAAGAAATGATATCCCATGACATTGACTCGCGAGGAGAAAAAAATGCTATCCCATGACATTGACTCGCAAGGAGAAAGAAATGCTATCCCATGACATTGAATCGCGAGGAGAAAGAAATTGTATCCCATGACATTGACTCGCGAGGAGAAATAAATGGTATCCCATGACATTGGCTCGCAAGGAGAAAGAAATGCTTTCCCATGACATTGACTCGCGAGGAGAAAGAAATTGTATCCCATGACATTGACTCGCGAGGAGAAAGAAGTGCTATCCCATGACATTGACTCACGAGGAGAAAGAAATGATATCCCATAACATTGACTCGTGAGGAGAAAGAAATGCTATCCCATGACATTGACTCGCGAGGAGAAAGAAATGATATCCCATGACATTGACTCACGAGGTGAAAGAAATGCTATCCCATGACATTGACTCGCAAGGAGAAAGAAATGCTATCCCATGACATTGAATCGCGAGGAGAAAGAAATTGTATCCCATGACATTGACTCGCAAGGAGAAAGAAATGGTATCCCATGACATTGACTCGCAAGGAGAAAGAAATGCTATCCCATGACATTGACTCGCGAGGAGAAAGAGATTGTATCCCATGACATTGACTCGCGAGGAGAAAGAAGTGCTATCCCATGACATTGACTCACGAGGAGAAAGAAATGATATCCCATGACATTGACTCGTGAGGAGAAAGAAATGCTATCCCATGACATTGACTCGCGAGGAGAAAGAAATGATATCCCATGACATTGACTCGCAAGGAGAAAGAAATGCTATCCCATGACATTGAATCGCGAGGAGAAAGAAATTGTATCCCATGACATTGACTCGCAAGGAGAAAGAAATGGTATCCCATGACATTGACTCGCAAGGAGAAAGAAATGCTATCCCATGACATTGACTCGCGAGGAGAAAGAGATTGTATCCCATGACATTGACTCGCGAGGAGAAAGAAGTGCTATCCCATGACATTGACTCACGAGGAGAAAGAAATGATATCCCATGACATTGACTCGTGAGGAGAAAGAAATGCTATCCCATGACATTGACTCGCGAGGAGAAAGAAATGATATCCCATGACATTGTGCCTCATTACGGCCCAGGCGGAATGGGTTTAACGGCGCCAGTAAAGGTGCCGGTGCCGTTAAACCCATTCCGCCCTATTACGAGGTTCCCTTGCGGGACCCGGTCTGGAAGTCTGGTCAGACCAGACATTCTTTGCGGGTCCCGCAAGTGGACCAGTGAGCTGACAACAGGCCCATTGTTAGCTCCCTTCCCATTCCCATTGAGCCCTATAGGGGCTCAAATGGGAATGGGGATGGGTAAATTGAATGAGGAATTACCGGGTCCTCCAGGGTTTGAATGGCCCAGTAATTCCTCATTCAACGAACCTGGACCCGAGTTTGGAGGCAGCCATGCTGCAAATAGCGGCATGGCTACCTCCAAACTCGTAATGAGGCCCATTGACTCGCGAGGAGAAAGAAATGATATCCCATGACATTGACTCACGAGGAGAAAGAAAGGATATCCCATGACATTGACTCGCGAGGAGAAAGAAATGCTATCCCATGACATTGCCTCGCGAGGAGAAAGAAATGCTATCCCATGACATTGACTCACAGAGAAGTTACCCATTGAAGTCCAAATGACCGGGACATTGAAACGGTCATCAATGATTGTAGACTTTTCACTACTTTGTGCCTTGTTCTTGCTACTGTCCTCTGTCATGTTATCATCATTCATCGCTTGGTTGGCATAGATGTAACTACATCAGGAGTGGTCTCTGGAGCACATCCACACAGTCCTTCCCTGCGTTGCCTACCTCTACCCATATAAATCAATGCCATCAAACAGACCAATATCCAACCAATGCAGAAGGGACTAGAAAGAGAGCCAGGCTCTTGTCCTACGTTGCCTACCTCTGCCCATATAAATCAGTGTCATCAAACTATTAGACCAATATCCAACCAATGCAGAAGGGGCCAGGAAGAGAGCTAGGCTCTCGTCCTACGTTGCCTACCTCTGCCCATATAAATCAGTGTCATCAAACTATTAGACCAATATCCAACCAATGCAGAAGGGGCCAGGAAGAGAGCTTGCTCTTGTCCTGCTTTGCCTACCTCTGCCCATATAAATCAGTGTCATCAAACTATTAGACCAATATCCAACCAATGCAGAAGGGGCCAGGAAGAGAGCTTGCTCTTGTCCTGCTTTGCCTACCCCAGAAGTAGTGCACACTTTCCTTAAGGTTATGAAGGATGTACAACGTTCCATATAGGACACACACATGTCAATATATATCACTAGCCCTACTGCATGGGTTTACAAACTGGTACCATATGGGATTTTCCTGGCCCCAATACCCTGTTACCCCTGATCCATTCTCCTTTATTCCAGCTGATCTATTCCGAAGGCAGAACTTTTTCCAGTTGGGACTAGAAAATACTGTAGTCTCCATGTAATAGTTAAACAGTCCTGCTGTTTCTGCACTTTTGCTCTATATGGCAGACTGGCCAATCATCGTTTGCCTTGGCCCTGGGTTTTCCTTATGCTTTGTCTTGAATTTGCCACTTGCAAATGATAACACGTTGCATTTTGAACAAAAACAAACACTCCTTTCAAACACAGAATTTTCAGACACACTTTCTTATTTACTAGCGTCAGTCTCCAACACTGAGCTGTGTGTGCCCTTCTCTGGTAGTGGTCAGCAGAACCGAAAAGGGGTGGACAGGACAAATAAAGGCTTGGTCCGACCCCTAAACCCCAGCGCAGGCTGCAGTGTGCCAATTCGAGGCAGCCACTCCCAGCTCCTCACCAAGTCCAGGGCACAGATGCAGACCTTCACAAAGAGCCCAGACCAGGGGGAGGGAGCACAGGGCGCCCTCCCATGGCTCATATAAAAGTCCACTTTACTATCAAGGCCTCCTCTATGTGCTCACTTAGCACATGCGTAGGAGTGAAGCAGGTAGCAACACGCCAGGCTGTGTGTGATACCCGGCAGTACCAGCTTGTTGAGGACCGCCCCACTGTGCCGAAGTCCATGGATATTGAGCCCAGCTTAGATATGGCTGTACATTTCATAGGATATTGAACCCAGCTTAGATATGGGTGTACATTTCATAGGACATTGAACCCAGTTTAGATATGGCTGTACATTTCATAGGATATTGAACCCAGCTTAGGTATGGCTGTACATTTCATAGGATATTGAACCCAGCTTAGATATGGGTGTACATTTCATAAGGCAGGAAATTAAAAGGATCCTCAAATGAATGTCCAGAATTTGAGTAATACAGTTAAATTATAGGAATTTGTGCATTATTTTGTCAATTCTGGGATCAGTCTAGGGGACGTGGAGAGATGTGCCCTTGAGAGAAAACAAAAGGGTTTCATGTGATGACATTACAATTTGTTGGGATCATATGAGGTTGCAGGAGCCTGCATGGGAACCCCTAGGGCTGGTAGAACTTGCCGCTTTTGTCTAAATGCAGACATGTGTGACCCTATTACACACCTGCTCCTGTATGGTCCTGCTTTTAGTGCTCTGCAGAAGAAATAGTTCAAGATTAATTAATATAGGAACATTCTACTACAGAGTATTTGGAATAAGATTGTGTGTGGTGCTGATATGAGTGTGATTTTAAAATTCTGGTAATTGTGCAAGTGTATTGAAAAGGAATTGATTACGCTGTGATGATATCTACACAACTGAAATAACTAGATTTATCATTTATTTTAGATGAGATATTTAACATATTAATATATTTAGGATATATTTGTGTTAGCTTGATTAATTGTATAAAATGATATATTGAATGATAGAATGCACAATAGAAACGTCCATTATAGCTTAAATACCTCTTCAGAATGAAGTACATGTATTGACAAGCCTGGCCCCTTGTGTTCATAAGAACTAAGCATTCAATCATCAAAACTTTCCAGACATGTCACCTATTGCTCTCTGCGTATTCCATGCTGCTGACGTAGGCTGGCTCCAGTGCTACGGAAGCCAGAGGACCCTCACTTCCAAAATGCACACAGATCTTTGTCTGTATGATGCCCTTGATCATCTTCCGGCTGAGGTTCACTTCAGGAAGTGACTTCAGCTGACTCAACTTTGGCACTCAATGGAGACTCAGAACTTAGTCAATACCAGAGTGCTTATGGAGCCTATTTTCATCTTTATGTGGCTCAATGTGAAGTTTAGCCATAGGATATTTAGAATCCCCATTGACTGTAGCACACAGATCCTGCCACATCTTCAGTCGTAGCTTGCCAATTCTAGATACGCTCCTGTTGGCTGGGATACCCACAGCCATGCCCTTTGGATAGTGTAGCGGGTTGTGGCCTATGACCATGCCGCAGCTGTGCTCTCTCTCCTGGTGCTATCTGCGGGGCATGGACGGATGCCATGCCCTGAAGGTAGATTGTCTGGGTGTGCTGCCCACATGTCGCAGCCTGGGGCAATGCCCTGTGGGTCGTGCGCCTGGTGGATGGATGGCCTGAAGTCACACCACGGCACACTACCACTTCCTGCACTGCCTACAAGGCTTGGTCTGCTGTTGTGACCCGGGCACAATACCGCTGCTGGCACCACCCACAAAAGTCCAGCGGACGCTCCCCTCACAGGTCTTTGGAGTAAGATTATCTATCAGTGTGTCCTTTTTTTCTTTGCCTGCTACTCTCATTTGTCTTTCTCCTCTCAATCAGCTACTATCATAGAAAGAGACATCACCCAGCTGTGATGCAATCCCTGCCGCCATCTTTAAATGTCTCTCTCTCTTGTAACTTGCCTTCAAGGCTCACCACTGCCAATGCTCACCCGGCACCAATGGGGGCTGAAGGCTGGCACTAGCCCACCATCCACTTGGGCGCAGAGGACCAATGCAAGAGTGAGTGTCGGGCACCCACCCACCAACATGCCCGTATGAATTGAGGGGCCGGCTGGAGGTCCACATCCTTGCAACCATTCCTTCCTCCTGCAATCTGTGGGGCCGGCCGGCCACCCCTCGTTTGCTACTCTATGGAAAGTCCTTGTGATGCACATACACACTTGAGATCTCTAGCAATGCTCACGAAGTCTCAAGGGTAACGAGAGTTGTTGTGTTTGAAATAATTCTTAATTCCAGGCACAAATGCCAATCGTGCTTCGATGGGCCTGGCCAGCTGGAGGCGATTACGTGGGCTCGTTTCCCCGGACTGAGAATCTGTGACCACGGCGCAGGATTTACAGCGTTGCCTCTTTTGTGTTGCGTCCCGTGTGAATAACAGATGCGAAAATGAGCTGGGGGGTCGCATGCGAATATGTGGATTCTGCGCCCGACATGCAATCGGCGGCAACGGCTGCCCGGACAATAGAGTTCCATGTGCTGCTGATCGGCTCCTCGTAAAACTTGATGAGTTCTGAGCTTGGCAAGGATGGCACTTACACACATAAAACGGGTGCAGTAAAATCGCTGCAGGAGCAGGCCTCCTAATTAAAATGAAAATAAAACGAAGGGGAACACAGACCGAGGACGCGTTCCCTTTGTAACGCATCTGCATTTGCCTCGCCCCAATTCCCATCCAGATTTAAATTCTCACGAGCCAGCGATGGGTAAGAGACCTCAGTGGGTCGGGCTATCCCAACTGCAAGTGGGTGATCCCAAAACACTGTCTCACTGCACCCCAGAGCTCTTTGTATCTGTAAATACTGGAATGAACAAGACTATATTTAAAGTCTGCTTTGTGCTGTCCCCTGTGTACTGTTTGTAGCTCCTCTCCGATAACCAGCTGCTTTAATGGCTTAAGCACTACATCATGACTGTATAAAGCACCCAGCAATGCCACTGCTCCAGAAACCAATGGCCCCTTTATTTATTTATTTATTTATTTACATTTTTGTAACGCACCAACTCGCCCAGAGACCGCAGGGAGCACAAATAACAGACAAAAGGGTAAACAGGAAAGAGTGCTTCTTGGTAGGCCACTATTCATTTTCAATTATTGAATGAGAGATAATAAAACGTAATCACTTCTACCTCTCGCTACTGCCCCGGCCTCAGTAAAGTTCAGTTACTATACAAACCTCATTGCCTCTCTGCTCCCATCCCCCAAAGCTATCCTCTGCCCTCCAGGCGCTGCCTGCTCCATCTCCTCCTGGCTTTCAACTGATGACTCTGCCTTTCACTTCTACCTTAAACTATGCAAATTAAGAAATGCACTAACAGATCTTGCCCCTTGTGCCCACCACCCCTTGCCCCACTCATTCCTCTCTCTCGCCGCCCCTACTGAGCTGACTCCCATCTCCTTGCCTGCTAACCTATACCCCGCAACCCTCATGAGTTTGCCGGGACACCGCCAGTAATTCCGACAGGGTACTGGCAAAATGACCCTATCTCTTGTGCCACCCGATATCCTGGTATTACCGGGATATTACGGGCAGCGGAGATAATGGTAAATTCCCATTCCAGGGAGTGCCATAGGACTCCCTGGGACAGGATTGCCTGAATCACCAACACCAGTGTTACTGGTGCCGTGGGACTCCCTGGGACGGGATTGCCTGAATCACCAACACCAGTGTTACTGGTGCCGTGTGACTCCCTGGGACGGGATTGCCTGAATCACCGGCACCAGTGCTACCGGTGCCGTGGGACTCCATGGGACGGGATTGCCTGAATCACCGGCACCAGTGTTACCGGTGCCGTGGGACTCCATGGGACGGGATTGCCTGAATCACCGGCACCAGTGTTACCGGTGCCGTGGGACTCCCTGGGACGGGATTGCCTGAATCACCGGCACCAGTGCTACCGGTGCCGTGGGACTCCATGGGACGGGATTGCCTGAATCACCGGCACCAGTGTTACCGGTGCCGTGGGACTCCCTGGGATGGGATTGCCTGAATCACCAACACCAGTGTTACCGGTGCCGTGGGACTCCCTGGGATGGGATTGCCTGAATCACCGGCACCAGTGTTACTGGTGCTTTTGGATTCTCTAGATTATTGTGAGAAAGACTTTAGGCCCTGATTAAGACTTTGCTGGTCTGGAAAAAATGCCAGTGCTACCATTGCCGGTGACTCCATGGGATGGGATTGCCTGAATCACCGGCACCAGTGATACCAGTACTGGAGATTCAGGCAGTTCTTTGCTGGGAGGGGCTTGATCTTCTGTCAGGTCAGGCCTGCCGGAAGATCTGTGGTCCCCACCAGCAAACTTGTGTTTTGCTGGTCTGTAAAAATGCTGGTGCCGGAATTACTGGCATTTTTTCCAGACCAGCTAAGTCATAATCAGGGCCTAAAGTCTCTCTCACAATAATCTAGATTTTATGGCTTGGCAGTGCAAGACATTAATAGAGGCTTCTGTGATGTACAAGTGTGCCACATCCACGATCAGGCATTAGAAGCAAAGATCTGGTAAGGGGCATGGAGGGCAGGGCACATTAACTTTCGCTTTGTGTGAGGGTGTACTATCCCTAGTCGGCGGTGGTGATCAGCTTATCTAGTTGAAAGACAGGGAGGGGTTGTCCCGATCTAAACTGTTTGCTTCCGTGTTCATCCGGCTCATTCAGCAGACGAGCCGATCGCACTGAACGAGCCGGACGAACACAGAGGCAAGCATCTTCCGCAATAGATTACCAGCAAGGGAGCGATTTGAGGCACTCAACCAAGAGCAAATGGCCTTGAATTTACTGACTAGACCTTTGGCAAGAAACAGGATAATTAAAAAATAAACAGCACCAATGTCTGAGGAGTGCTGATTGTGCTATACCCAGAGCAAGAAGCAATCCACACGATGGAACAGCAACATGGCAGATAGAGTTGACAATCAAGGAGGTTCATAATTCCTACCTGAACCTACTGATGAAAGTGGTAAAACTACAAAATCCCACTGAAACCGGTTGACTATATTAATGGATACGTGAAGGCTAAAAAACACGCCCCACGCTAAATAACGGAGAAAATAGAATTACAAGTGAAGGCTCTTCCCCAACTTGCATCTCACTTTTGTTGCCAACAATTTATCTTGTTTCCTTTGATTTCTTTCCTTCCCTTTCTATGCAAACTCAAAAATTCCTTTAGCATTGTGTGTTTTTAACAATGATAGATACAACGGTGATGAATAAAGAATGATAACAGACCAGTTGCGAATCAATGCAATTTTTAGAAGCCGTTTAGATAGGGACCACCTCGCTCTGTCTTTCACCTAGATAAGCGGATCACCACTGCCGATCTCTGGTATCCAGCAGTGGCCATAGGTCATAAATGTATGCAAAGGAGTAAGCCAGGTAAATACTCCTGGAATGTTAGAGCCCACACCCGAGGGCTCTATTGTGTGGTAGGTGACCGCTGTTCAAGTTAGTGGTCCTGCACCAAAGGCGACAGCCTCTAAGGCAAAAGTCCCCTAGCGCACAGTAGTGCCCGGTGGTAAGGGCTGTAATGTTTTTAGAACTTCTGCAGGGGGAAAAGGGAAGCCTCGCCTCAGGGGTTCCTGTGACAGAGTTTGCCCATGTCTCCTAGTTCAGTTCATACATTTCACAAAGATAAACTTGGAATGCAGTCTTTACAGGTGGTAGCAGCCCGAATGCCAAGCCTGCTGATTGGCTAGAGAGCTAGAGGCTGTGAGAAGAGCACATGAGAAGAATATAAGGGGGGCTTTGGCTGTGGTTGCAGCCTGGACTCCACACTTTCTGATTGTCTAAAGAGAAGAATCTGCAATAATCTCCCTTCCTTCTTTAGGGTATTTTTGCATGTTTGTTTGCCAGTAACACTGTAGTTTTACTGTTTTAAGGTTGACAAACATGGTTAACATGACAGACACTCAAAATGCTCGCTAATCTTCTGTTTTTTTGTGGCTTTTTTATTTGATTTAATTGATAAACAATTTTTACAAAAGAGTACTGAGTTCCATTGTCTTAGACCATTCCAAGATGGATTCCTGTTCCTGTTCTTTTAGTCTCTCTTTAGTTCACTGCCATGTCCTACTCATGGTCTTACTAACGTGAGTGGGTCCAGTCGATTAGTTGAGTCAATGGGCCTCATTTCGAGATTGGAGGTAGTCATGGCGCTATTAGCGCCATGACTGCCTCCAATAATGGTACCGAGTCCGCCCTGGTTCAATGGGGACTTACCGGTCTATTCCGACCTTTGCGGGACCGGTAAGTCCCTATTGAAAATGGCAATCCCCATTCCCATCTGAGCCCCCATAGGGCTCAATGGGAATGGAGAGGGCGCAAATAATGGCCCGTTGCATGCCAAGGCCGTTATTTGCACCCTGGTCCCCTACCGTTGGGGGACCTCGGAATAGGGCGCAAAGGGATTACCAGCACCGCTGTCCTTACCGGTGCCCGGTATCCCTTTGCGCCAATGTTGGAATGAGGCCCAGTGACACCTGTTCCACACCCCTGAGTATGCAACTCATTCCTCGGGGGCCTGTCAATGCCTAATGATTGGAAAAAGTGAATGGTGGGCACCACCCAGCTTAGCTTCTCACCACTCATTAGCCTGCGCCACCATTCTTCTCTGTCATAATGGTGCACGTTTTTGAATACACGGCCCAGGTGCTTGGCCCCGGGCATTGCAGGAGTAGATGTTTGATGGTTTCTACTTGATCCTGAATGCTACAGTATCTGCAGTTTTCTTTACTTGCTTGCCCTCGTGCAGCTAGTATTTCATTAGCATATAGCAAATTCAAGGGGATCCTGAGAAAGCTCTGCCTGATTTTTCTGTCCGGAAATTTCGCTAGTAGGTCCTGCTTTCGTTTATTTCTATCGGATTGTATGGCAGGGCCTTAGAGAGTTTTAGAGCTGCTGTTTCTTCTAAAGTGTGAATCCAGTCCTGTAAGAGTAGTCGCTTGGAGACCTTTGATGGGTTGTTCCTCAATTCATCTTCCGAACTTTCCAGTGATTCCAGAAGGAGCCTGCTCTTTTCAGCCCATCCCATAAGTATCTTACAAGTTGCGTCTTTTATTTCTTTATTTAATACCTCCAGGATGAATGGTGGATTTAGAAGAGCCGTCTTTCTGAACAGCAGGAGCCCATTTCGTGCCACTATTCCTCTGAGTGACATAATTCCGGGCTCCCATCGAAGTGCGGATTCCGACAGCTGCAGAACTCGACGCCGAAACAGCCCTTCTAGTTTGGGCCATAGAGAATCTGTCATCATCGGCATTGCTGCCACTCCATAGCTCAAACTTGGTACCACCTTTGCTTTATAGAATTTAGTAATCGGGATGTGCGAGAAGCGTCCTTATTTCTTATTGACTGCTTTGGTTTGCGCTGCCAATGACTTGCTGAGCACAACGGCTGTAACGGCAATTCCTTTGGGCGGATTTACCGCCTTTTACTTTGCCCAACTCGTGATAAGCACCAGTTTGATGACTGGGAGCCCTAATCAAAGGGCTGGCGGAACCGAAGCAGCGCCTTAACCACTGCTGGACTCTCCCTCTCATCTTCAGGCTGCTGCGGGTTGGTGCTGGGCAACCCCAAATGGGCCTGATGACTCCTCTGTCTGTGCGCTTATTGCCAGTTTCATGCCAATAGCGTAAACAGACCTACAATGAGGCAATTTATCGTTTTCATTCGCACATGTTTTTTAAATGTAATCACCAATGCGGCAACCATCCCTAGACCTACATCTAAAATGGGGAGAACTTTCTTTTAACTCATAAAAAGATCTGACCTTAACTTCTCTTTCTAAGCGACCAATCAGACGATCTTTCAAATTCGAGACCAGGGTCTGTTGAACCCACCATTCAGACCCAATTGTTTCCATATCCTCTCTGACCGCTCTTGAAATCTAAGACTTCTGTAGGTACCGATAGACAGTAGTAAGTCTAGGTCTTCATTACAAGTTCATTGTTGTGGTAAACAAATGGTGGTTGTTTCATTGCTGCCCCTTTTTGGATGTGAATAGAATTATTGTCGCTTTTACTGCACTGCTGAATTATACGTTTGTCCTTGAAGTGGAGGCTTTACCGCCAACAGGAAACCCACCAACCTGCTGGTACTTTTGAAAAATCCTGCTCTCAATTATTTTACAGCCAATGGGGTTTCTCTATAAATTTAGTAACACAGTGTTGACACCACACCTCCATCTGTGCCGCCCTTCCTTGGCTAAGTGAAGGCTTTAACCACACTTTTCAACATTACGTGTCTAGTTCTAACCCATTTTACACAGTTCCAAGATGGCTGCCGAGTTTCCATCCGAACAGCGTTACCCGGCGCATCCATTTTTCATTTATTATCTTACAATGTGTTGCATCACACGCGCATGTCCAGCCGACCGAGTCCAATGGTGCCATTCTATTTACCTCTACGGCGCATCAGTAGGTGATTGCATTTACTGGCACTACCGGGTACCTGTAATCTGATTAGCCTGTGAACCCCTATTCCAACGCCTATGAGGTAAGGATTCCTTTCACCCCTCATCCTTTCACCCCTCATCCTCATCATTCTGCTCTCTCTCTGCACCATGCACCTGGCCACCCTCTGTCCTCTGGGCCCAGGTACCTGCTCATCTTGCCACCCTCACGCACTGCCTCCGGGCCACCCCCTGCACTGGGGTTTGTATCTGTACCCATACAGCCCTCCCCTTTTCTTCCTGTACTTTCAGACCTACCCGGCCTGCTGCCATAAACCCAGCACTTGCCACTTGCTGGCTGCACTCCCATTGTTTGTTGCCTTTTTATTTATTATTTTATTATTATTTTTGTTTTTTTTTTCCTTCTCGCTCCGCACTCTCCTTTTGTTCCCCCTTCCATGCACTTCTTCCCCTTCTCCCTCTACCCTGCACTTGCACATTCTCAATGTCACTGGGCCTAGTAAGATCGTTGTTTTTGTTCTCCCCTGTTCCCTTTCCCTGCCTGGTCGCGCTTTGAAACACTTGTTTATGAGCGCGATAGAAATAAAATATCAATCAATTATCAATCAATCATCCGCAATCTCATAGTCTGATTGTCCTGCCACTCCTTTCAAACACAGAATTTTCAGACACACTTTCTTATTTACTAGCGTCAGTCTCCAACACTGAGCTGTGTGTGCCCTTCTCTGGTAGTGGTCAGCAGAACCGAAAAGGGGTGGACAGGACAAATAAAGGCTTGGTCCGACCCCTAAACCCCAGCGCAGGCTGCAGTGTGCCAATTCGAGGCAGCCACTCCAGCTCCTCTCCAAGTCCAGGGCACAGATGCAGACCTTCACAAAGAGCCCAGACCAGGGGGAGGGAGCACAGGGCGCCCTCCCATGGCTCATATAAAAGTCCACTTTACTATCAAGGCCTCCTCTATGTGCTCACTTAGCACATGCGTAGGAGTGAAGCAGGTAGCAACACACCAGGCTGTGTGTGATACCCGGCAGTACCAGCTTGTTGAGGACCGCCCCACTGTGCCGAAGTCCATGGATATTGAGCCCAGCTTAGATATGGCTGTACATTTCATAGGATATTGAACCCAGCTTAGATATGGGTGTACATTTCATAGGACATTGAACCCAGTTTAGATATGGCTGTACATTTCATAGGATATTGAACCCAGCTTAGGTATGGCTGTACATTTCATAGGATATTGAACCCAGCTTAGATATGGGTGTACATTTCATAGGATATTGAACCCAGCTTAGATATGGGTGTACATTTCATAAGGCAGGAAATTAAAAGGATCCTCAAATGAATGTCCAGAATTTGAGTAATACAGTTAAATTATAGGAATTTGTGCATTATTTTGTCAATTCTGGGATCAGTCTAGGGGACGTGGAGAGATGTGCCCTTGAGAGAAAACAAAAGGGTTTCATGTGATGACATTACAATTTGTTGGGATCATATGAGGTTGCAGGAGCCTGCATGGGAACCCCTAGGGCTGGTAGAACTTGCCGCTTTTGTCTAAATGCAGACATGTGTGACCCTATTACACACCTGCTCCTGTATGGTCCTGCTTTTAGTGCTCTGCAGAAGAAATAGTTCAAGATTAATTAATATAGGAACATTCTACTACAGAGTATTTGGAATAAGATTGTGTGTGGTGCTGATATGAGTGTGATTTTAAAATTCTGGTAATTGTGCAAGTGTATTGAAAAGGAATTGATTACGCTGTGATGATATCTACACAACTGAAATAACTAGATTTATCATTTATTTTAGATGAGATATTTAACATATTAATATATTTAGGATATATTTGCGTTAGCTTGATTAATTGTATAAAATGATATATTGAATGATAGAATGCACAATAGAAACGTCCATTATAGCTTAAATACCTCTTCAGAATGAAGTACATGTATTGACAAGCCTGGCCCCTTGTGTTCATAAGTACTAAGCATTCAATCATCAAAACTTTCCAGACATGTCACCTATTGCTCTCTGCGTATTCCATGCTGCTGACGTAGGCTGGCTCCAGTGCTACGGAAGCCAGAGGACCCTCACTTCCAAAATGCACACAGATCTTTGTCTGTATGATGCCCCTTGATCATCTTCCGGCTGAGGTTCACTTCAGGAAGTGACTTCAGCTGACTCAACTTTGGCACTCAATGGAGACTCAGAACTTAGTCAATACCAGAGTGCTTATGGAGCCTATTTTCATCTTTATGTGGCTCAATGTGAAGTTTAGCCATAGGATATTTAGAATCCCCATTGACTGTAGCACACAGATCCTGCCACATCTTCAGTCGTAGCTTGCCAATTCTAGATACGCTCCTGTTGGCTGGAATACCCACAGCCATGCCCTTTGGATAGTGTAGCGGGTTGTGGCCTATGACCATGCCGCAGCTGTGCTCTCTCTCCTGGTGCTATCTGCGGGGCATGGACGGATGCCATGCCCTGAAGGTAGATTGTCTGGGTGTGCTGCCCACATGTCGCAGCCTGGGGCAATGCCCTGTGGGTCGTGCGCCTGGTGGATGGATGGCCTGAAGTCACACCACGGCACACTACCACTTCCTGCACTGCCTACAAGGCTTGGTCTGCTGTTGTGACCCGGGCACAATACCGCTGCTGGCACCACCCACAAAAGTCCAGCGGACGCTCCCCTCACAGGTCTTTGGAGTAAGATTATCTATCAGTGTGTCCTTTTTTTCTTTGCCTGCTACTCTCATTTGTCTTTCTCCTCTCAATCAGCTACTATCATAGAAAGAGACATCACCCAGCTGTGATGCAATCCCTGCCGCCATCTTTAAATGTCTCTCTCTCTTGTAACTTGCCTTCAAGGCTCACCACTGCCAATGCTCACCCGGCACCAATGGGGGCTGAAGGCTGGCACTAGCCCACCATCCACTTGGGCGCAGAGGACCAATGCAAGAGTGAGTGTCGGGCACCCACCCACCAACATGCCCGTATGAATTGAGGGGCCGGCTGGAGGTCCACATCCTTGCAACCATTCCTTCCTCCTGCAATCTGTGGGGCCGGCCGGCCACCCCTCGTTTGCTACTCTATGGAAAGTCCTTGTGATGCACACACACACACTTGAGATCTCTAGCAATGCTCACGAAGTCTCAAGGGTAACGAGAGTTGTTGTGTTTGAAATAATTCTTAATTCCAGGCACAAATGCCAATCGTGCTTCGATCGGCCTGGCCAGCTGGAGGCGATTACGTGGGCTCGTTTCCCCGGACTGAGAATCTGTGACCACGGCGCAGGATTTACAGCGTTGCCTCTTTTGTGTTGCGTCCCGTGTGAATAACAGATGCGAAAATGAGCTGGGGGGTCGCATGCGAATATGTGGATTCTCCAGCATGGGGTCTGGCATGGATTCACATGCTCATGAATATTCCCCGTCGTCAGGCTGGGAATCCTCGGTAAAGAAAAAACCAGTATCAGTTTCGTTTCTGATCTGTCTTTCGTAGTAATAACCAATCACTGGTCTCTGCGTCATACTGACCACAGCCAATGACTGCCCTCTACCTAAGCACCGCCTCTGGCAGCCATCTTCAGATTTTTACCGCACGTTCATGTGTTGGGATCCTCGTGCTATTGCTCTCGAGCGTTAGTGCTATTTTTTCGCGTTTTTTCTCAAAAACTCGATTTCTTTCGGTCAAAAGAGCCTCAAGCTCCACCGATCCTACATCCGATCAACGGGGACCCGTGTCGGATTCGTCTGCGCCCCTCAAGGGTGAAGATTTCGTCGAGCTACACTTCGGAGGACTCCAGAAGCTTCTCAGGCCCGGTCTCGGAGATGGCCCACGAGAAGGGAAGCTCGACGCCCGGAAAGCTGTTCAGGGTCTGCCCTGGATGCCAGCTGCAGAACGTCTTTAAGGAGGACGAACACTCTTTCTGCCTTTACTGCCTTCATGAGGACAAGACGCACGTGGAGAAGGACTGTGCGTTTTGCGGCAACATGTCGGAACGGACCATGAAGGACCGCCATCAACGTCTCGCCAACTGGCTGGAGGGTAAGAGCCCGTCTGGCGAGAAGAAGAAGAAACCCGAGCGGTCTTCTAAGACCTTTGAGGGCGCCCCGGCGACGGGGGCCCAACATAAGGCTAAGCACCGCGAGTCCGCTGGCACCGGGAGCGCCGAACGGTCGGGCTCTACGGGCGCCAGGCAGGGCGCACCCTCCCCGGCACCATCAACCACGAGCCAACGCTCTGGGTCGGGTAAGAGGAAGGCCGAGCACCCGGCGAAACTCCTGGAGAGGCCCCGGTCGAGCTCTAAGGCAGAGGAGGAGCGTGGCAGTGCCCCCTCCCTCAAGGATAAGGCGGTGAGCGCACCTAAGGTGGTGAAGGCCTTGATCCATCCGACCAAGCCCTCTATCGAAACGGTCGCGGCGGCCCTGGCTCAGCCTGTGGAGGCTGCGCCAGTGGTGGCGACCTCGGGGCCCAGAATCTCCCTGCCTCCTCGGAGGGAGTCTTCTTTTGTGCCCATCGATAGGACCCCCGTGAAACCCCCCGTGGGGAAGAAGAAGGGGGGGCAGGGCGTCGTCGTAGATTCGGCCTCAACCTCAGAAGAGGAGCTGATCGAGGTCTTAAGCCACGGCCTAGGCGTGGAAGAAGGCCAGCCCGTCGGAATGGACCCCGACGCAGGTGACGACGACGACGACATCGTCGAGGATACCGACGGGGCCCCTGCTCGCCCGTCGGATTCCCCTCTGCCAGCGCCGCAAGACAACTCGGCGGCCATTTTGTTGGCCATACAGTCCTTATGCTCCGAGATAAGGACGAGACTACCGTTACCGACGGAAGAACCTTTCCCGTCGGGGGACCCAGAACCGGGACCTTCTGGTGTTCCCCCTACCAAGAAAAGAAGGATCCATCCACCACCTCCTTTTCAACCGTCGCGCCCCGTCCGGCCCTCTCCCCCGTCCACCCGAGGGGATGATACGGGGACTGACTCGGCATCGATGGGTACGGACGACGAGGCATACGACGAGGATATTCCGTCGTCGCCTCCCGCCAGGGCTTCTCCGCCCGACGAGATCGGATCTTTCCACTCCATGATCTCCAGGGCCTCCGAGCTTTTCCAACTCTGCCCTGAGGAGAAGAAAAAGGAAGGCTTCCTTTATCAGCGGCGCGAGGCCAAGAGGAAGACGGTCCTCGCAGTGCCTCTGTTGGACGACATTTGGGATGAGGGCCTTTCCCTCCTCAAGAACCCTTCCACGACGCCAGCTAGAAGAGACCGGTACGAGAAGAAGTACCGGGTCCCGGACACGGCCCCCCTGTGCCTCCGGGCTCAGCCTACCCCGGATTCCGTCGTCTCCGCGGCAGCCAGGAAGAAAGCGGGGGGGGGTGCGGCCTCCACATCGACTTCCCCGCCGGACGGCGAGGGAAAGAAATTGGATGCTATGGGACGTAGAGTCATCTCGTCGGCAGCGACGACGATTAAAGCGGCCAACGCCTTGGCTATCGTGGCTCGCTACGACAGGGAGCTCTGGTACAAGATAGCTCCCCTGCTGGATTTTCTGCCGGACGACAAGAGGGCGGAGGCCCTGGAGATCCTGCAGGAAGGTGAGGTGGCCTCTGACCACGCCATCACCGTGGCGACGGACATCGCCGACACTGGGTTCCGCCAGCTGGGCAACGGCGTTTGCCTTCGACGTCGTGGATGGCTCAAAGCTACGGATTTCCGGCAGGACGTCCAGACCAGAGTCCTGGACATGCCCTTCGACGGGAACAACCTGTTTGGGAAGACAGTGGACGATTCCCTTCAGGCCATCAAGGCGGATACTGAGACGGCCCGGGCCCTCGGAGTTCTGCAGCAACGTCGGACGCCCTTTCGGAGCAGCGGAGGCAAGGGCGCCTCCAGAGGTTCCGGCGGCGGTTTCGCTTCCTACCGTCAAGCGGCCCGCTCGTCGTCGCAAGAGGCCTACAGAGGACGAGGCAAGTCTAGCGGACCCCGCCGTCGTCGCCCAGGAGGTCAAGGCGGCAAGGCCGCGTCCAAGCAGGATTGAACCGGCTGTGGGGTCGGGCCCCCACCGGAGCACCCCGGTGGGAGGCCGGCTGGCGGGCTTCGTCAGCGTGTGGGAGTCCATCTCCACCGACCGTTGGGTTCTGGACGCCCTGGCCCGGGGCCACGCGCTCGAGTTTCAAAGAAGGTGCCCGCGTGTCCCCCCCGTGGCCAGGAAAGAACTTCACGTCCCTCAACTTCTCCTGGAGGTAAAGGCGATGCTCAGAAAGGGCGCCATCGAAATCGTCCCAAAGAGGCTTCGGGGCTCCGGAGTTTACTCGAGATACTTCCTCGTGAAGAAGAAGACGGGAGGATGGCGCCCCATCCTAGACCTCCGACGTCTGAACAAGACGAGGGAACTCGCCGTGGTTCACACGGCAAGGACCGTCCAACTCCTCACGGACCTGGGATTCTTCGTGAACTACGCCAAATCCCACCTGGTGCCCGCGCAAGTCGCACTGTTTCTCGGAGCGAGGCTCGACACAGTGTCCCTTCTGGCCTCCCCGTCGGAGGAGAGGACCAGGACCATCTTGGGCAAGGTGCAACGGATGTTGGTGGCCGACGCGGCCAAAGTGAGGTCCATCAAGTCCCTCCTCGGGATGATGTCTTCCTGCATTTACCTCATTCCCATGTGCAGGCTCCGGATGCGCCCGTTGCAAGAATTCCTGGATGCGCGCTGGATCCAGAGGACGGGCATCTTCGAGGAAAGGATCAAGCTCGACGAGAACTTCCGACGAGCGATACGGTGGTGGGGCACCCGCGCGCATCTGACGGCGGGCATGGACTTCCAGACCCCAGCCCACCAGGAGACGGTGACTACGGATGCCTCCCTGGAAGGGTGGGGAGCGCACACCGAAAATCTGCACGCAAAGGGACTCTGGCTCCCGACGGAGAAGTCCCTGCATATCAACGTCCTGGAGCTCCGTGCAGTGTTTTGGGCTCTCAGGTCTTTCCTTCCGTCCCTCAAGGGCAAGGTGGTGAGGATCTTCACCGACAACACCACCACCATGTTTTACATCAGGAAACAGGGCGGAACCAGGTCCCCAGCGCTGTCCAAGGAGGCGCAGGACCTGTGGCATTGGGCCGTCGCCCAAAGGATTTTTTCTGGTGCCGTTTCATCTGGCAGGGATAAAATACACCATCGCCGACTCACTCAGCAGGGAGCTGCGCTCGTGCCACGAGTGGGAACTACGGCAGGATCTGGTGGATCGTCTCTTCCGACGGTGGGGCACACCCCAGATCGACTTGTTCGCGACGGCGACGAACACCAAGTGCCGGAGGTTCGCCAGCAGGTTTCCCCAGACGAGGAGCAGGGGCGATGCTTTCTCGTTCCCCTGGGAGGGCCTGTTCCTCTACGCGTTCCCTCCCTTGCCTCTGCTAATCCGGCTAGTCAACCTGCTCAAGAGGTCACGGTGCAGGATGATTCTCGTCGCACCCTCGTGGCCGAGGCAGATATGGTTCCCGGACCTTCTGGACTTGTCAGCGTCCCCGCCGATCAAACTGCCGGCGGACGCGGATCTACTCTCCAGGGAAGGAGGCGCCATCCTCCACCACGACCCGAAGTCGCTGAACTTGCAGGCCTGGCTCCTGCAGCGCTAGAGTTTGGAGGATACGACATACCGGCCGACTGCAGAGAGATTCTTGCAAAGGCCAGGGCGTCCTCGACTCTTAAATGCTACGGACACAAATGGAAGAGGTTCTCTGTCTGGTGCCACGCACAGAAGATTAACCCTCTACGGATTACGGCTCCCCAAGTACTGCCGTACCTGCTGACGCTGGCCAAAGCTGGCCTGGCACACGCGTCCATCAAGATTCATCTTGCTGCGATCTCCCGATACACCAGAACCACGGGACGGACGTCCTTGTGGTCTCATCGCCTGGTGAAAGAGTTCATGAAGGGACTGTTCAGATCGTTCCCGCCGGTGAAGGCTTCGGCCCCGGCGTGGGAGCTCAACGTAGTGCTGACCAAGCTCATGGGACCTCCGTTCGAGCCTCTGCACTCGGCTCCGCTGAAGTTTCTATCGTGGAAAACTGCTTTTCTTGTGGCCATCACCTCCGCACGACGAGTGGGAGAGATCCAGGCCCTTTCCTGCAAGGCCCCGTACTTGACTTTCCACGACACGAGGGTAGTGCTCAGGACGCACCCCTCCTTCATGCCCAAGGTACCGTCGGACTTCCATCTCAACGAACCCTTGGTGTTGCCTGTATTCTTTCCGTCGCCTTCGTCGCCGGCTGAGAGGACTTTGCACTCGCTGGATGTAGCTAGAGCACTGAAGTTCTACGTGGACCGCACGAAGTGTTTTCGGAAGACGTCACAACTCTTTGTGAACTTTGGACCTGTCAATCAGGGGAAGGCTCTCTCGAAGGCTTCCATTTCCAGATGGCTCTCCGGCTGTATCATGTACTGTCATCGGTTGGCAAACCGACCTCTGCCCGGCCGTCCGAGAGCCCATTCCACCAGAGCGATCGCAGCTACCACGGCGTTCCTTTCTGGTGTGCCCCTGCTGGACATATGCAGGGCTGCTACGTGGAGGTCGACGCACACCTTCACGAAGTTCTACTGCGTCGATCGTGGATTCCAGGGAGGAGTCCAGGGTCGGCCAAGCAGTGCTGCGCAACCTGTTCGCCTGAGGTGAGCCTGGTGAGGAGGTAAGATGCTTAATGTTGAGTTTGATGCTATGCTTAATGTTGAGCCTTTGCCACCTCCCGTGGTTGTGCATGTGTATACTGCTATGTATTCTTTATTCATGAGCATGTGAATCCATGCCAGACCCCATGCTGGAGAAGGAACAAGTTACTTACCTGTAACTGTTGTTCTCCAGCATGGGTCTGGCATGGATTCACATGCGAACCCTCCCGCCTACCCCTCTGCGGCTCTTCACTTGGTCATACTGCCACTTCACGTGCTTCCAAATCTGAAGATGGCTGCCAGAGGCGGTGCTTAGGTAGAGGGCAGTCATTGGCTGTGGTCAGTATGACGCAGAGACCAGTGATTGGTTATTACTACGAAAGACAGATCAGAAACGAAACTGATACTGGTTTTTTCTTTACCGAGGATTCCCAGCCTGACGACGGGGAATATTCATGAGCATGTGAATCCATGCCAGACCCATGCTGGAGAACAACAGTTACAGGTAAGTAACTTGTTCCTTCTGCGCCCGACATGCAATCGGCGGCAACGGCTGCCCGGACAATAGAGTTCCATGTGCTGCTGATCGGCTCCTCGTAAAACTTGATGAGTTCTGAGCTTGGCAAGGATGGCACTTACACACATAAAACGGGTGCAGTAAAATCGCTGCAGGAGCAGGGACGTCATTTCAACAAAATGCCAGGGGTAGCGGAAGTGACATCACATGACCCTTGACCCCTGATGACATCATAGGAAGTGATGTCATTTGACATCACCCCGAAGTGATATTGCGGGAAGCGATGGAACACGACCTTTCAACCGTTGACAAAACAGGAAGTGACATCACATAGCATTGTACACTATGAAAAATATGGTTACGATATCACTATAAGGCAGTGGTATTCAAACTGTGGGTCGCGACCCCCTAGGGGTCCGCGGGTGCATCCCAGGGGGGCCCTGAGAGCTCAGCATGAAAAAAGATTTTTTTTTTTTTTTCTTTTTTTCTTTTTTTTTTTAGATTGGAAGAAATGGGCAGGGGTGGCCCACATGGGCGGGCTGAAGCATGAAACTGTCTCAGGCAACAATGAAAAAGTGGCCCACAGTTGTAAATGGATATTCATTCCTTTAGTCACAGACTGGGCCTCATTACTACTATGGCGGACCAGTAACAACGGTGCTGGTAAGCAACCGGCACCGTTGCTACCGTTCCGCCATAGTAAGAGTTGTGCTCGTGGGTGCTTGACAGCCCCCGCCAGGTCTGACCTCAGCTCGTCGGATGCACCGGCACCGTTATTAACGGTGCCGGTGCATCCGAGCTCCCCCTTCCCATTTGAGCCATATGGGGCTCAAATGGGAATGGGGATCTACCGGCACCTTCGAAAGGGCAATTATCATGTCCGCCTAACTCGGCATGACCTAGTAATTGCCCATTCGCGGGTGCCAGACCCGGATGCAACTCCAGTGGCAGCCGTGCCGGTTTTACCGGCACAGCTACCGCCAGAGTAGTTATGAAGCCCACTGTTTCAGTAGTACCCAAAGGGGTGCTTTGTGTTAAAATGTAAGTAAATTGTGATATATTCAGCAACAATGGTCAACATAACTAACTGCATAGTGGCCCCTCACCCATTATGGAGGAGCTAAGGAGCCAGCCCAGTGAAACAGTGAGCACTCCCTCAGCTGCTTTATCCAGCTAATGGAGTGCTCCTGGGCTGGCTGAACTGTCAAAGGGAAACACTGTTTCCCTTTGACAGTTCAGTTTAGTTCCCCAGCCGCACATGCTCAATGAGCCATGCAAGTGCTGGGGCGTTTTGCTTCGCCAGCATTGCATAGCTCATTGGAAATGCTGGCTGGGGCACTGCATGTCTGTATGTCCGAGGGGGAGCTCCTGCGCCTCCTCGCACATACAGACAGAGCAGCTGGAGCAGCACCCACACACAGGCCAATGCAGAAGGTACGTTTATGTTCATTGTTTTTATTTAAACATGTGTATGGATGCGTTATGGACCAGTGGGGCCCAGGGGACAGGGATGGTATCTTTTTACCGGACATCTATCATTCAAAACCCTCTGCCTTGTCCACAAGGCTTTCTGGGGCCTCGGTCCAAAATACCTTCAGCTATTCCTCCGCAAATACCTCCCCTCTCGAGCTCTTCACTCCTCTACCTCCAACTCCCTCAGGGTCAGTCGTTTATCAAAGAAACGAGCTGGGGGTAGATCTCCGTCTTCGGCTGGGGCCTCCCTCTGGAACAGCACCCTGCCACTCTAAAACTTGAGGAGAACCATCTTTCTTCCTGCACTTATCAGACCTACCCTGTCTGCTGCCTTAAACGTAGCACTTGCAAATTGCTGGCTGCACTACCACTGTTTGTTGCCTTTATTATTTATTTATTGTTATTTATCTGTTTCTCCTCTGCTTCGCACTTTCCACTTCTCCCCCCTTCCATGCACTTTTCCCCTCACACTTGCGCGTTCTCAATGTCACTGGGCCTAGTAAGATCGCTGTTTTATTCTCCTCTGTTCCCCTCCCTTGCCTTGTCACGCTCTGAAACACTTGTGTACGAGCGCGATAGAAATAAAATATCAATGCCTGCCCCCTGGACTCCCAGCAACAATTGCAAACTGTTTGGCTATTTACCCATTTTTTGTTAAAAGTATGCTCTACAATGCAACATTTTAACCTATTATTTAAAAAAAAATTCACAGGGGGAAACCCCCCCGAACCTCCCCTTAATGCCCCTCCACTTAAAAAAGATTCACCAGCCGCCACTGGCCCTCAGACTGTGTTGGGAACGGGATGGGGGAACCGAGGGACTATGGTGGGAGCACAATGGGCGGGAACCATGGGATAGTGATGGGAGCAGAGTGGGGAGAGCCCTGGGTGTGTGATGGGGTGGGGAGAGACCAGCGACTGGGTAGGAGTGGGATGAGGGAGCCCAGCGACTTTGATGGGAGCAGGTGACGGCGCGCAATATATACTGTCCATTTGGCATTTCTGGGGGGTCCCGACCTGCCCAAATTTTGCTCAGGGGGGCCCTGGCCAAAAAAGTTTGAAGACCACTGCTATAAGGTGATGTACATTTCATGCAAGAATGGATCGCCATATGTAGCGTTAAGATCAGTGTGTATAGGCCCATGTATCAAATTACTGTGAATGCAAGCAGACGTCCATGACCAAATGATAATGAAATGATGTGTTACTATATAGCACTTGCGCTTAAGCGCTTTATATAGAAAAAATATACACCCGATATCATCCAACCTGTGTGGGTACTCATTTATCGACCTCAGAAGGAAGGCTGAGTTGAGGTGTTTAAGAAGAGACTAAATCAGTGACTCACCCCCTGAAGTGCGCCTGAAATAAACCTTTAATGAGTCTAGCAATTATTGTACAGAATTCCAGAAAGACACATTATTTGGTTTCCTATTCTTTCTTATTTAGGGTCAGTGCTGAAAGTGTTAGACTTGTGGCACTCCTGTTCTTATTTTTCTTATTTTTTTTTAAAGGGCCTGAACATGAAAGCCAGCTACTCCAGGAGCTTGCATTACAAAAAACGAAAAAAAAAAAAAAAAAAATTTTAAAACATTTTTTTTTACAGAGGTCGCAAGGGAGACCACAGAGGTCGCAAGGGAAACCTCAGAGGTCGCAGTTGCGACCTCTGGCGACCCCCAAATGACGTCCCTGTGCAGGAGCAGGCCTCCTAATTAAAATTAAAATAAAACGAAGGGGAACACAGACCGAGGACGCGTTCCCTTTGTAACGCATCTGCATTTGCCTCGCCCCAATTCCCATCCAGATTTAAATTCTCACGAGCCAGCAATGGGTAAGAGACCTCAGTGGGTCGGGCTATCCCAACTGCAAGTGGGTGATCCCAAAACACTGTCTCACTGCACCCCAGAGCTCTTTGTATCTGTAAATACTGGAATGAACAAGACTATATTTAAAGTCTGCTTTGTGCTGTCCCCTGTGTACTGTTTGTAGCTCCTCTCCGATAACCAGCTGCTTTAATGGCTTAATCACTACATCATGACTGTATAAAGCACCCAGCAATGCCACCGCTCCAGAAACCAATGTCCCCTTTATTTATTTATTTATTTATTTATTTACATTTTTGTAACGCACCAACTCGCCCAGAGACCGCAGGGAGCACAAATAACAGACAAAAGGGTAAACAGGAAAGAGTGCTTCTTGGTAGGCCACTATTCATTTTCAATTATTGAATGCAGAGATAATAAAACGTAATCACTTCTACCTCTCGCTACTGCCCCGGCCTCAGTAAAGTTCAGTTACTATACAAACCTCATTGCCTCTCTGCTCCCATCCCCCAAAGCTATCCTCTGCCCTCCAGGCGCTGCCTGCTCCATCTCCTCCTGGCTTTCAACTGATGACTCTGCCTTTCACTTCTACCTTAAACTATGCAAATTAAGAAATGCACTAACAGATCTTGCCCCTTGTGCCCACCACCCCTTGCCCCACTCATTCCTCTCTCTCGCCGCCCCTACTGAGCTGACTCCCATCTCCTTGCCTGCTAACCTATACCCCGCAACCCTCATGAGTTTGCCGGGACACCGCCAGTAATTCCGACAGGCTACTGGCAAAATGACCCTATCTCTTGTGCCACCCGATATCCTGGTATTACCGGGATATTACGGGCAGCGGAGATAATGGTAAATTCCCATTCCAGGGAGTGCCATAGGACTCCCTGGGACAGGATTGCCTGAATCACCAACACCAGTGTTACTGGTGCCGTGGGACTCCCTGGGACGGGATTGCCTGAATCACCAACACCAGTGTTACTGGTGCCGTGGGACTCCCTGGGACGGGATTGCCTGAATCACCGGCACCAGTGCTACCGGTGCCGTGGGACTCCATGGGACGGGATTGCCTGAATCACCGGCACCAGTGTTACCGGTGCCGTGGGACTCCATGGGACGGGATTGCCTGAATCACCGGCACCAGTGTTACCGGTGCCGTGGGACTCCCTGGGACGGGATTGCCTGAATCACCGGCACCAGTGCTACCGGTGCCGTGGGACTCCATGGGATGGGATTGCCTGAATCACCGGCACCAGTGTTACCGGTGCCGTGGGACTCCATGGGATGGGATTGCCTGAATCACCAACACCAGTGTTACCGGTGCCGTGGGACTCCCTGGGATGGGATTGCCTGAATCACCGGCACCAGTGTTACTGGTGCTTTTGGATTCTCTAGATTATTGTGAGAAAGACTTTAGGCCCTGATTAAGACTTTGCTGGTCTGGAAAAAATGCCAGTGCTACCATTGCCGGTGACTCCATGGGATGGGATTGCCTGAATCACCGGCACCAGTGATACCAGTACTGGAGATTCAGGCAGTTCTTTGCTGGGAGGGGCTTGATCTTCTGTCAGGTCAGGCCTGCCGGAAGATCTGTGGTCCCCACCAGCAAACTTGTGTTTTGCTGGTCTGTAAAAATGCTGGTGCCGCAATTACTGGCATTTTTTCCAGACCAGCTAAGTCATAATCAGGGCCTAAAGTCTTTCTCACAATAATCTAGATTTTATGGCTTGGCAGTGCAAGACATTAATAGAGGCTTCTGTGATGTACAAGTGTGCCACATCCACGATCAGGCATTAGAAGCAAAGATCTGGTAAGGGGCATGGAGGGCAGGGCACATTAACTTTCGCTTTGTGTGAGGGTGTACTATCCCTAGTCGGCGGTGGTGATCAGCTTATCTAGTTGAAAGACAGGGAGGGGTTGTCCCGATCTAAACTGTTTGCTTCCGTGTTCATCCGGCTCATTCAGCAGACGAGCCGATCGCACTGAACGAGCCGGACGAACACAGAGGCAAGCATCTTCCGCAATAGATTACCAGCAAGGGAGCGATTTGAGGCACTCAACCAAGAGCAAATGGCCTTGAATTTACTGACTAGACCTTTGGCAAGAAACAGGATAATTAAAAAATAAACAGCACCAATGTCTGAGGAGTGCTGATTGTGCTATATCCAGAGCAAGAAGCAATCCACACGATGGAACAGCAACATGGCATATAGAGTTGACAATCAAGGAGGTTCATAATTCCTACCTGAACCTACTGATGAAAGTGGTAAAACTACAAAATCCCACTGAAACCGGTTGACTATATTAATGGATACGTCAAGGCTAAAAAACACGCCCCACGCTAAATAACGGAGAAAATAGAATTACAAGTGAAGGCTCTTCCCCAACTTGCATCTCACTTTTGTTGCCAACAATTTATCTTGTTTCCTTTGATTTCTTTCCTTCCCTTTCTATGCAAACTCAAAAATTCCTTTAGCATTGTGTGTTTTTAACAATGATAGATACAACGGTGATGAATAAAGAATGATAACAGACCAGTTGCGAATCAATGCAATTTTTAGAAGCCGTTTAGATAGGGACCACCTCGCTCTGTCTTTCACCTAGATAAGCGGATCACCACTGCCGATCTCTGGTATCCAGCAGTGGCCATAGGTCATAAATGTATGCAAAGGAGTAAGCCAGGTAAATACTCCTGGAATGTTAGAGCCCACACCCGAGGGCTCTATTGTGTGGTAGGTGACCGCTGTTCAAGTTAGTGGTCCTGCACCAAAGGCGACAGCCTCTAAGGCAAAAGTCCCCTAGCGCACAGTAGTGCCCGGTGGTAAGGGCTGTAATGTTTTTAGAACTTCTGCAGGGGGAAAAGGGAAGCCTCGCCTCAGGGGTTCCTGTGACAGAGTTTGCCCATGTCTCCTAGTTCAGTGCATACATTTCACAAAGAGAAACTTGGAATGCAGTCTTTACAGGTGGTAGCAGCCCGAATGCCAAGCCTGCTGATTGGCTAGAGAGCTAGAGGCTGTGAGAAGAGCACATGAGAAGAATATAAGGGGGGCTTTGGCTGTGGTTGCAGCCTGGACTCCACACTTTCTGATTGTCTAAAGAGAAGAATCTGCAATAATCTCCCTTCCTTCTTTAGGGTATTTTTGCATGTTTGTTTGCCAGTAACACTGTAGTTTTACTGTTTTAAGGTTGACAAACATAGTTAACATGACAGACACTCAAAATGCTCGCTAATCTTCTGTTTTTTTGTGGCTTTTTTATTTGATTTAATTGATAAACAATTTTTACAAAAGAGTACTGAGATCCATTGTCTTAGACCATTCCAAGATGGATTCCTGTTCCTGTTCTTTTAGTCTCTCTTTAGTTCACTGCCATGTCCTACTCATGGTCTTACTAACGTGAGTGGGTCCAGTCGATTAGTTGAGTCAATGGGCCTCATTTCGAGATTGGAGGGAGTCATGGCGCTATTAGCGCCATGACTGCCTCCAATAATGGTACCGAGTCCGTCCTGGTTCAATGGGGACTTACCGGTCTATTCCGACCTTTGCGGGACCGGTAAGTCCCCATTGAAAATGGCAATCCCCATTCCCATCTGAGCCCCCATAGGGCTCAATGGGAATGGAGAGGGCGCAAATAATGGCCCGTTGCATGCCAAGGCCGTTATTTGCACCCTGGTCCCCTACCGTTGGGGGACCTCGGAATAGGGCGCAAAGGGATTACCAGCACCGCTGTCCTTACCGGTGCCCGGTATCCCTTTGCGCCAATGTTGGAATGAGGCCCAGTGACACCTGTTCCACACCCCTGAGTTTGCAACTCATTCCTCGGGGGGGGGGGGGGCTGTCAATGCCTAATGATTGGAAAAAGTGAATGGTGGGCACCACCCAGCTTAGCTTCTCACCACTCATTAGCCTGCGCCACCATTCTTCTCTGTCATAATGGTGCACGTTTTTGAATACACGGCCCAGGTGCTTGGCCCCGGGCATTGCAGGAGTAGATGTTTGATGGTTTCTACTTGATCCTGAATGCTACAGTATCTGCCGTTTTCTTTACTTGCTTGACCGCGTGCAGCTAGTATTTCATTAGCATATAGCAAATTCAAGGGGATCCTGAGAAAGCTCTGCCGGATTTTTCTGTCCGGAAATTTCGCTAGGTAGGTCCTGCTTTCGTTTATTTCTATCGGATTGTATGGCAGGGCCTTAGAGAGTTTTAGAGCTGCTGTTTCTTCTAAAGTGTGAATCCAGTCCTGTAAGAGTAGTCGCTTGGAGACCTTTGATGGGTTGTTCCTCAATTCATCTTCCGAACTTTCCAGTGATTCCAGAAGGAGCCTGTTCTTTTCAGCCCATCCCATAAGTATCTTACAAGTTGCGTCTTTTATTTCTTTATTTAATACCTCCAGGATGAATGGTGGCTTTAGAAGAGCCGTCTTTCTGAACAGCAGGAGCCCATTTCGTGCCACTATTCCTCTGAGTGACATAATTCCCGGCTGCCATCGAAGTGCGGATTCCGACAGCTGCAGAACTCGACGCCGAAACAGCGCTTCTAGTTTGGGCCATAGAGAATCTGTCATCATCGGCATTGCTGCCACTCCATAGCTCAAACTTGGTACCACCTTTGCTTTATAGAATTTTGTAATCGGGATGTGCGAGAAGCGTCCTTATTTCTTATTGACTGCTTTGGTTTGCGCTGCCAATGACTTGCTGGGCACAACGGCTGTAACAGCAATTCCTTTGGGCGGATTTACCGCCTTTTACTTTGCCCAACTCGTGATAAGCACCAGTTTGATGACTGGGAGCCCTAATCAAAGGGCTGGCGGAACCGAAGCAGCGCCTTAACCACTGCTGGCCTCTCCCTCTCATCTTCAGGCTGCTGCGGGTTGGTGCTGGGCAACCCCAAATGGGCCTGATGACTCCTCTGTCTGTGCGCTTATTGCCAGTTTCATGCCAATAGCGTAAACAGACCTACAATGAGGCAATTTATCGTTTTCATTCGCACATGTTTTTTAAATGTAATCACCAATGCGGCAACCATCCCTAGACCTACATCTAAAATGGGGAGAACTTTCTTTTAACTCATAAAAAGATCTGACCTTAACTTCTCTTTCTAAGCGACCAATCAGACGATCTTTCAAATTCGAGACCAGGGTCTGTTGAACCCACCATTCAGACCCAATTGTTTCCATATCCTCTCTGACCGCTCTTGAAATCTAAGACTTCTGTAGGTACCGATAGACAGTAGTAAGTCTAGGTCCTCATTACAAGTTCATTGTTGTGGTAAACAAATGGTGGTTGTTTCATTGCTGCCCCTTTTTGGATGTGAATAGAATTATTGTCGCTTTTACTGCACTGCTGAATTATACGTTTGTCCTTGAAGTGGAGGCTTTACCGCCAACAGGAAACCCACCAACCTGCTGGTACTTTTGAAAAATCCTGCTCTCAATTCTTTTACAGCCAATGGGGTTTCTCTATAAATTTAGTAACACAGTGTTGACACCACACCTCCATCTGTGCCGCCCTTCCTTGGCTCAGTGAAGGCTTTAACCACACTTTTCAACATTACGTGTCTAGTTCTAACCCATTTTACACAGTTCCAAGATGGCTGCCGAGTTTCCATCCGAACAGCGTTACCCGGCGCATCCATTTTTCATTTATTATCTTACAATGTGTTGCATCACACGCGCATGTCCAGCCGACCAAGTCCAATGGTGCCATTCTATTTACCTCTACGGCGCATCAGTAGGTGATTGCATTTACTGGCACTACCGGGTACCTGTAATCTGATTAGCCTGTGAACCCCTATTCCAACGCCTATGAGGTAAGGATTCCTTTCACCCCTCATCCTTTCACCCCTCATCCTCAACATTCTGCTCTCTCTCTGCACCATGCACCTGGCCACCCTCTGTCCTCTGGTCCAGGTACCTGCTCATCTTGCCACCCTCACGCACTGCCTCCGGGCCACCCCCTGCACTGGGGTTTGTATCTGTACCCATACAGCCCTCCCCTTTTCTTCCTGCACTTTCAGACCTACCCCGCCTGCTGCCATAAACCCAGCACTTGCCACTTGCTGGCTGCACTCCCATTGTTTGTTGCCTTTTTATTTATTATTTTATTATTATTTTTGTTTTTTTTTCCTTCTTGCTCCGCACTCTCCTTTTGTTCCCCCTTCCATGCACTTCTTCCCCTTCTCCCATTCTCAATGTCACTGGGCCTAGTAAGATCGTTGTTTTTGTTCTCCCCTGTTCCCTTTCCCTGCCTGGTCGCGCTCTGAAACACTTGTTTATGAGCGCGATAGAAATAAAATATCAATCAAATATCAATCAATCATCCGCAATCTCATTGTCTGATTGTCCTGCCACTAGGGTGGCCAACTGTCCTGGAATTTGCGGGATTGTCCTGTATTTAGGGACTGTGTCCCGCAGTTTGCAGAGTGGCTGTTCGGGACGCAGGTTGTCCCGACTTTTGTCGGGACAACCGGCCTCCAGCACAGCCCCTCTGCAAACTGAAGTGGCCATGGACACAGCTCGGTGCTGCCGCCTGCTGCGCTCTTTCCCCAGGAGGATCTGCAGCCCCGGCTCCTATTGAGCCTGCAGGTCGAGCTGTGACGCTCTGACACCTGGCTTCATTTGAATGCAAATGCTTTGTTCCTGGGGTTGTGATGGTCATGTTTGCAGTTAAAAAACGTGACCATCACCTCCTAAGGACAAAACATTTGCATTCCAATTAAACCAGGAATTAAGAGCCATTAAAAAAATGTAAATTTAAAAAGGGGCAGGCCAAACGTGAATGATGTGACGTCATCACCGCCTTGTGGGCAAGTGTCCCGCGAAATACTATCAAAGAGTTGGCCACCCTAGCTGCCACAGTGCAGTGCTACTTGGTATCAGGGTCTTCACCTCCGTCTACATTTGCCTGCAGCATAGTTGAAGGGACGCATATCCTTTTTTCACTCACACGGGCACGTTGGCTGGTCACGTGGATTTATTCCTCATAGGGCCTTCCCTGGCGTACATTCAGGTGCAAATGTGCATATCCGCAGTGACGGACTCGATGGCGGAACACAATAAACAATACAGGAAGTAACCACCATATTCCTAAAAACAAAAGACAGTCATGAGACCACCTTAACAGGTACTCTGTGTTCTCTTTTTAAACATCAACATACTTGTCACGTGCTGGGGCGGGTTAGCATCCATTTTAACACACCAAACTGTCTTTTTCAGCACTTCATTTTGCTGGGAACTACAGACAGCTGCACTTTCCAGCATTCCTCTGCTGCTGCCCAGGCTCGTGATTTATCGTCCTGAGGCAGGCTGGGCCCATTTTCCGATGAAATGTGGACCGCTATATACAAGCTCTTGAGTCAACACAACCCCAAGGGTTATTAGCTCCGTTTTTCTCATCAAGACATTACAGATGATACTGGTTGTACCTCTTATTATCCAGGAGACAGGTATCACTTCTTGATTCGATTACACTGCACAGTACAGTGTATATTCTGAATTTGCTTTTGTATGTTCATGCTAATTAGTTGTGTGCATTGCTTTGATGTTCTTTGTTTTAAGTGATTGTCGCCATGTTTTGCTTTGTTTGAATGTTGGTTGATGTAAGTGTATGCACTTATGGTATTGCAGGGTAGCAACATTAAACATTATGTGGAAGCAACTTTACGCAGCTTGGTTGCTTTATTTATTTTAATGTTATTTGATTGTATTTATTGGATATTTATAATGTGCCTAAGCACAATGGCCCTGAACATTTTCCTATGGGATTGCACCATTATAAACCACTTCCATGAATCAGGCCCCATGTGTTTTCGAGTCGCAACAAGGCAAGAGGGTGGTGGGAACAGGGAGGACAAAACAAAAACGATCCCACTAGGTTTTGTGACGTTCGGATCGTGCAAGTGCAGCAAAGAGAAGTGCATGGGAGAGGGCAGGGGGGAAGTGCCGGTCAGAGCGGAAGGGCCTGTGAGAAACAAACGAGTGCCAGGGGAGGCAGGGTGGGCAGAGCCAGAGGAAGCAGAGAGTGCAGGCGGAGGAAGGTCCACGAGCTAAGTGCAAGGCAAGGGGCTGGAAGGGCTACACGGGTGCAGGCCCAGCCAGGCCTTATACGGTTCACTAAGGTTTATGTACTTCTCTGTTTTTCATTTCTTTGCCAGTATTTGCTGCACCACAAAATCTGGTTTGAAAAATCTCTGTGTATCTTTGTATGATTAATACATTTTAATCCATATATATTAAAATAACTCAATTTCTCCAGCATGGGGTGGGCATGGATTCACATGCTCATGAATATTCCCTGTCGTCAGGCTGGGAATCCTTGGTAAAGAAAAAATCAGTTTCAGTTTAGTTTCTGAACTGTCTTTCTCCTAATAACCAATCACTGGTCTCTGGGTCATACTGCCCCCAGCCAATGACTGCCCTCTACCGAAGCCCCTCCTCTGGCAGCCATCTTCAGATTTTTACCGCACGTTCAAGTGTTGGGAGTCCTCGTGCTATAGCTCTCTAGCTTTTACTGCGTTTTGTGATTTTTCAAAGAGTTTAATCTCATTTTTACGTTCAATCGAGCCTCAAGCTCCACCGTTTCTACTTCCGATCAACGGGGACCCGTTTCGGAGTTTTCTACCCCCCTCAAGGGCGAAGTTTTTGTCGAGTTCCGCTTCTTGGAGGATTCCAGAAGATCTTTGAGGCCTACCCCGCGTGGACATGGCCCAGGACAAAGGGAGCACAATGCCCAGATCCAAGCTGTTCAGGAGCTGCCCTGGATGCGGATTGCAGAATGTCTTCAAGGAGGACGAGCATTCTAGATGCCTCTACTGCCTTCACGAAGACAAAACGCACGTGGAGAAGGACTGTGTGTTTTGCCAGAACATGTCGGAGCGGACCATGAAGGATCGGCTTATCCGCCTCACCAAGTGGCTGGAGGGGAAGAGCTCAGCAGCAGGTGAGAAGAAGAAGAGGTCCGAGTGGTCTTCTAACACCTTTGAGGGCGCTCTGGCGACGGGGGCCCAACAAAAGGCAAAGCACCGTGAGTCCACGGGCACCGGGAGCGCTGAATGGTCAGGCTCCTCGGCTGCCAGGCAGGGCGCTCTTTCACCGATGCCATCAACCACAAGCCAACGCTCTGGCTCGGGGAAAAGGAAGTCAGAGAACCCGGGTAAGCTTCTGGATAAGCCCCGGTTGATCCGGACGGAGACAGCCGAGGGGGAGCGAGGTGGCGACCATCCCCCCAAGGTGAAGGCCTCAAGCACGTCCATGGTCCTGAAGGCCTTGATTCACCCGGCTAAGGCCTCCATGGAGCGAGTCGATGCGGCCCTGGTGAAGCCTGTGGAGGCTACCCCAGTGGAGGCGACCTCGGGGCCAGAGTTTCCCTGCCACCGCAGAGGGAATCCTCTTTTCAGCCCATCGAAAAGACCCCCGTGAAAACCCCAGTGGAAAAAGGGGGGCCGGTGGCCATCACGGACATGGATACAGCCTCGGAAGAGGAGCTGGCTGAAGTCATGAAGATCCTGGACAAGAGATTCGAGGAGGTCCGGTCCCACGGGAGGGATCCCGACGAGGCGGACGAAGAAAGCGACGGTGGCGCCGACGAGGTTCCTGTGGAGGCGGGGGATTCCATTCTACAACTGTCACACCCGTCGCAACGGGTACCTGGGCCACAGGACAACTCAGGAGCAATCCTGATGGCGATCCAGGCCTTGTGTACAGAGATAAGTACAAGGTTGCCCTTACCCCCAACGGACAACCCAGCGGAGCCTGGACCGTCGGGAAGCCATCCAAGTAAGCGGAGGAGAACTCATCCCCCACCGCCCTTCCAGCCGACGCGGCCCTCACAGCCTTCTTCTCCTTCCCCGGTCCCGAGGGATGACACGGCAACAGAGACGGCCACGACGGGGACGGATGACGACGTGGTGACGACGAGATGGGCCTCCCATCACCACCTCCTCGGGCCTCTCCGCCCGACGAAATTGGCTCCTTCCACGCAATGATCGCCAGGGCATCCAAGCTCTTCCAGCTCTGCCCCGTAGAACAGAAGAAGGAAGGTTTCCTCTATCGATGGCGTGAGGCCAAGAGGAAGACGGTCCTCTCGGTCCAGTTACTTGACGACATCTGGGACGAGGGGCTGGAGCTCCAGAAGAACCCGTGCACGACCCCTGCCAAGAGAGACTTTTACGAGAAGAAGTTCCGGGTCCCGGATGCCACCCCCATGTGCCTTAGGGTGCAGCCGACCCCGGATTCTGTCGTCTCAGAGGTGGCCAAGAAGAAAGCGGCGGGGGCGACGGCTTCAACTTTGACCTCACTGCCAGACGGCGAAGGGAAGAAATTGGACACCATGGGACGACGGGTCATCTCGTCGGCGGCGAAGACGATTAAAGCGGCCAACGCCCTTGCGATTGTGGCCCGCTACGACAGGGAGCTGTGGTTTAAGATCGCTCCTCTGCTGGACTTCCTCCCGGATGACAAGAGGGCTGAGGCCCTGGAGATCCTGCAGGAAGGCGAGGTGGCGTCGGACCACGCCATAACGGTGGCCACGGACATTGCTGACACCGGTTTCCGCCAGATGGGCAACAGTGTTTGCCTTCGCCGGTGTGGTTGGCTCAAGGCAACCGATTTCCAGCAGGACATGCAGACCAGAGTTTTGGACATGCCTTTCGACGGAAACAACCTGTTTGGCAAGACAGTGGACGAGTCACTGCAGGCCATCAAGGCAGACACAGAGACGGCACGGGCCTTGGGAGTTTTACAGCAGCAACGGCCGCCCTTTTGGAACTCCGGAGGCAAGCAAGGTGCATCCAAAGGATTCGGCGGTGGCTCCTCGACATACCGCCAGGAGGCCCGCTCCTCGTCGCAGGAGGCCTACAGAGGACACGGCAAATCAGGAGGATCTCGTCGTCGTCAAGGAGGCCAAGGAGGCAAGGGCGCTACCAAGCAGGACTGAACCGGCCATGGCGTCGAGTCCCCATCTGAGCACCCTGGTGGGAGGCCGGCTGGCGAAGTTCGTCAGCGTGTGGGAGTCCATCTCCACTGACCGTTGGGTGTTGGATGCCCTGGCCCGCGGGCACCCTCGAGATTTTAAAGAAGTGTCCCCGCATTCCACCCGTGGCCAGGAAGGAAAACCATGTCCCTCAACTGCTGCTGGAGGTAAGGGCGATGCTGAAGAAAGGAGCCATTGAGCTTGTCCCAAAGAGGCTCCGGGGCTCCGGAGTTTACTCATTATACTTCCTCGTAATAAAGAAGACCGGCGGCTGGTGACCCATCCTGGACCTTCGTCGTTTAAACAAGTACATCAAGTCCCAGAAGTTCCGGATGGTCACTCTCCAGCACGTGCTGGGACAGCTGGAGGAGGGCGACTTCCTATCGTCGCTGGACTTGGAGGATGCCTACTTCCACATCCCTATTCTAAAAGGACATCGAAAATTTCTCAGATTCGTAGCCAAGGATGGCACTATCAATTCAAGGCCCTTCCCTTCGGATTGAAGTCAGCGCCCAGGGTATTCACCAAGTGCCTAGCACCAGTGGCGGTGCGGCTGCAACTGCAGGGGATCCATGTCTACCCCTACCTGGACGATTGGCTCATCCGAGCAAGGACAAGAGAACTCGCCGTCGAGCACACAGCAAAGACCGTCCAACTGCTCACGGATCCGGGATTCTCGATCAACTTCACGAAATCCCTGGTGCCGTCGCAAGTCACCCTGTTCCTGGGAGCTAGGCTCGACACTGTGGCACGGTTGGCCTCGCCGTCGGAGGAAAGGACGAAGGCCATCCTGGGCAAAGTGCAATGGCTGTCGACCATGGACGTGGCCAGGGTGAGGTCCATCAAGTCCCTTCTCGGCATGATGTCCTCGTGCATCTACCCCGTACGCCTGTGCAGGCTGCGGATGCGTCCACTGCAAGAGTTCCTCGACACCCGTTGGATGCAAGCGGCGGGTAGCTTCGAAGACAGGATCTCACTCAACAAGACCTTCCGCCAAGTGATCCGGTGGTGGGGCACCCGCGCACATCTCACGGCGTGTATGGACTTCCAGACCCCGGCACATCAGGAGACGGTGACGACGGATGCCTCCCTGGAGGGATGGGGAGCGCACACCGGAGATCTCCACGCGAGAGGCCTTTGGCTCCCGGAGGAGAGGTCACTACACATCAACGTCCTGAAGCTCCGAGCCGTGTTATGGGCTCTCAGGTCATTCCTCCCGTCCCTCAAGGACAAGGTGGTGAGGATCTTCACCAACAACACCACCACAATGTTCTACATGCAGAAGCAGGGAGGCACCAGATCCCCAGCCCTATGCAAGGAGGCCCAGGATCTGTGGCACAGGGGCGTCGCTCAGGGGATGTTTCTGGTACCCTTCCACCTGGCAGGAATAAAGAATACCATCGCCGACTCACTCAGCAAGGAGCGGCGATCGTGCCACGAGTGGGAGCTGCGACAGGATCAGGTGGATCTCCTATTTCAACGATGGGGCATTCCCCAGATCGACATATTTGCGATGGCGACGAACACCAAGTGCCGGAGGTTCGCCACCAGGATTCCCCAGTCAGGGAGCATGGCCGACGCCTTCTCATTCCCATGGGACGGCCTGTTCCTCTATGCATTCCCGCCATTGCCGTTGCTACTTAGACTCATCAACCAACTCAGACGGTCCCGGTGCAGGATGATCCTCGTCGCACCAGCGTGGCCGAGACAGATCTGGTTCCCGGACCTTCTGGACATGTCATCGTCCCCCCCAGTCAAACTGCTGACGGACACAGATCTCCTCTCCAGAGAAGTGGGTGCCATCCTCCACCACGACCCAAGGTCGCTGAACGTGCAGGCCTGGCTCCTGCAGCACTAGAGTTTGGAGGGTATTATATCCCGGCGGACGGCAAGGAGGTGCTTGCAAAGGCCAGGGCGTCCTCAACTCTCAAGTGCTACGGACACAAATAGAAGAGGTTTTCTGTCTGGTGCCGAGCACAGAAGATTAACCCTCTGGGAATTACGCCCCTCAAGTGCTGCCGTACTTGCTATCGCTGGCCAAGGCGGGGCCGGCCCATGCCTCCATCAAGATCCATCTGGCGGCTATCTCCCACTACACCAGAACTCTGGGACGCTCATCCCTGTGGTCCCATCGCCTGGTGAAGGAGTTCATGAAGGGACTGTTCCGATCTTTTCCGTCGGTGAAGGCTCCGGCCCCAGCGTGGTGCTGACCAGGCTCATGGGCCCGCCATTCCAGCCTCTGCATTTGGCATTGTTGAAGTTCCTGTCATGGAAAACAGCGTTTCTTGTGGCTATCACCTCCGCACGACGAGTGGGAGAGATCCAGGCCCTCTCCTGCAAGCCCCCGTACCTGACATTCCACGAGACGAGGGTGGTGCTGAGGATGCACCCGTCCTTCATGCCCAAGGTTCCGTCAGACTTCCATCTCAACGAACCCTTGGTGTTGCCTGTTTTCCCATCGCCTTCGTTGCCGGCCGAGAGGACTTTGCCCTCGCTGGATGTAGCTAGAGCGCTGAAGTTCTACGTGGACCGCACAAAGAGTTTTTGGAAGACATCACAGCTGTTTGTGAACTTTGGACCTGTGAACCAAGGGAAGGCCCTCTCGAATGCTTCCATTTCCAGATGGCTCTCTGACTGCATCATGCAGTGTCACCAGTTTACAAACCGACCGTTGCCCGGTCGTCCGAGAGCCCATTCGACCAGTGCGATCGCTGCTACCATGGCATTACTATCTGGTGTGCCCCTGCTCGACATCTGCAGGGCTGCTACGTGGAGGTCGACACACACCTTCACGAGATTCTACTGCGTCGACTGGGATTCCAGGGAGGAGTCCAGAGTCGGCCAGGCAGTACTGCGCAACCTGTTCGCCTGAAGGTGGGCCTGGTGAGGAGGTAAGAGATGCGTAATGTTGAGTGATGAAATGCTTAATGTTGAGCCTTGCCACCTCCTGTGGTTGTGCATGTGTGTCCTGCTATGTATTCTTGTATTCATGAGCATGTGAATCCATGCCAGACCCCATGCTGGAGAAGGAACAAGTTACTTACCTGTAACTGTTGTTCTCCAGCATCGGTCTGGCATGGATTCACATGCGAACCCTCGCTCCTACCCATCTGCAGCTCTTCACTTGGTCATACTGCAACTTTACGTGCTACCAAATCTGAAGATGGCTGCCAGAGGAGGGGCTTAGGTAGAGGGCAGTCATTGGCTGTGGCAGTATGACCCAGAGACCAGTGATTGGTTATTAGGACAAAGACAGTTCAGAAACGAAACTGAAACTGATTTTTTCTTTACCGAGGATTCCCAGCCTGACGACAGGGAATATTCATGAGCATGTGAATCCATGCCAGACCCATGCTGGAGAACAACAGTTACAGGTAAGTAACTTGTTCCTTGATGCTTTTTCATTGATGTTTGTGTATGTGGTGCCCTCGCCCACTGCTATCATCTGCATTTATAAATATGTCTTCAACGCTGTTTAACTGCACCACACTTGTGCTCTCAGGCATTAGGCTTCCTCCCCTGCAATGGCATCTCAGGGCACATCCAGTCTGCTAACACTAGACGTCTGCAGCCACCTCACATACCACAGACCCGGGCAATAAAACGCAGGGTATACTCTCTGGACAAATGCACCAAATCCTGGGGAGACCTACCCAAATGCAAAGATCAGGGTACATCCTGTCTGCATGACTCAACACAGGAGCAAAGCTATTCTATCCCAGTAGGCAAACCCCTGCTCTCTCTCTCAGACTGACTAGACTAGAGCATGCAAATGGCAGTGGTGTGCACTATAAATCCTAATAACATGGTTTTAAAAGTGGGAACTTCAGAGAATCCCTTAAACATCCCATTTGTTGTCTAGTTCAACCCCTGGTTCCTTCAGCCTCAATAACCCAAGGATAGTGTAGTGTGTGCCCTTCCCCAAACCTCCTCTCTTGGATGCACAGGCCTCTCACAGATTGGACGGGGTAGCCAGAGGTGGAGGAAGGGCAGACCAGCAGGCAAGCTTGTGCAGCTTGACAGCCCGTGGGGAATGTCCAGCTTCAGGGTTTATAAACCCTGCTCCTCTTAATCCAAAGAACAGGAGCCATTTGACCCATCCATTTCCACTCGGGCCCTACCACCACCTGCGGCGACATGGACAGCCCTATCCGAGCGGAGCACTTTATCATTTTCGGGCAGATTTGAACCCTATAAGCACCACCAAAATTGATTGCACGTCCCTTTGCTGTCACATGACACATATTGTACATGTGATATTGCACAGTCCAACAGCAAGTCTGCAACAGATGTTATTCTATGTTACTGTGATGTATACTGCGCACAGCTGCAATTTATATGGTCTCCAAGAGCTCTGGCAGAACTGAGAGGCAGGGTGGGTCATCAGAGAAGCACTTGCAGAGCGCTTGTTTGCACTTGTGCAACCTTCCATAGAGTGCTGTGCAAAGGAGTCCAGGGCCAATTATTACAAAATAGAAATGTCTGTCGTGAATCGCCAAAACGTTCACTTCCCTAGGGTCACACAGCAAATGTCAGGGAGCAGAAGTTTCGACCCTTTGCTTTGTGGCCGTGTTCAAGGGGCTCCCCTCACCTTTGCAGGGGGTCCCGAAGGATCACAAAAGGATAGCATGTCCCAGGCACCAGCCTGACATGTATTGAGTGTTTGAGTCACTGGCCAGGATTTCGAATGAGGTTATGCATCCCACCCCAAACTCAGTAAAGGCGTGGGCGTGTATGTTACTTTACCCAATATTCCCTGGGACAGATGGGAGGGTGGCAGGTGTGCTGAGAGTGGCGGACAATTAGCCTCTTTACACATCTGCATGCTTCCAGAATGGGAGAAGGCAGGAGCCCCCTCCATTATACCCCATTTCAGAAACGGTCACACGAACATTAGTTGCACATTAGTAGCTCATAAGAAACTAAGCGCGCAGGAGAAAAAACAAGCCCAACCGACCCCTGCACGCACGGGTGGCAAGTTCAGCCATGATGTTGTCACGTTGTTTGAAATTGTAAACACTGGATTAGTCCATTTTTTCTGTCACTTCTGAAAAAAATAAGGGGTTATTTATAACGCGCTCAATGACGAAGAGGTTTCTCAGTGCGGACTCGTGTTTCGAACTTGTGTTGCTCTGCGATATCTTGCTTCCAAGACGAGCGTGTTGCCACTCAGCTATACTACCCGTTTATGCAGCATGTTACTGATATACACACTACTGTAATAATTACAGATATAATTTAGGATTCGCATGAACTCTGTTACACTACATTCAATACATCTTTAAAAAAGTATCTATGTAATGTTTTCTGACATACAAGCAGCTGTCGGGCTGATTAAAGCACAATAGCTGTTGGTGCTCATAGATGTGTACCATCTGAAACTCCAAAAGCTCACACTTGCACATGACTTTTCATCAGTGCTCAAAAACTCGAAATTCTTTAATTACATTCATCAAAGGTTTTCTTGTTATAGTATCAAGCGTTCCATACAGAATTATGGCCACACCTGTCTTTCCGTATCCAAGGATAGTTGTATCTTCCTTGGTTACGTAGCTAAAGTTCCTATTTCATATTGCAAATATCATTGATTATCTCCAATAATGACTTATTGCGATTGAATATGACTTAGGTAGGTAGGTAGAAATCTTGTTAAGTGCAACAAATCTCCTCAGACAAGGCATCAACACACTGGAAACAGATCTCAGCTGCGGGCAGCCTGTAAAAAGTCAAACTATGGGGAACAGCCCAGTCCTCAAGTGTCTCCTGAAAATGCAGTGGTCAGAATCATCCTGAATTATAAAGGGCAAAGAGTTCCAGAGAGTGGAAGCCTGGACAGCAAATGTGAGGCCGCCCCATCTATGTCTCTTGAATTTAGGAATGGTCAAGAGTTTAGCGCAGGTGGAGCGAAGATGTTGTCCAGGAACATACTGGGTGAAATGGGTCCTTCTTAAAGATGGACCTGTTTTGTAATAAGCTTTATGCGTTAGGCACAAGGCTTTAAATTCCACAGGAATCCATGCAAGGAGTGAAGAGAAGAGGACATGCAATCATATTTCCTAAAGTGGTGCATCAACCTTACAGCTGCATTTTTGGATACATTGTAATTTAGTATGAGATTTATTTGGGAGCCCCAGATAGTTTGGCTAGCCCCTAGGGCGTGTATAGTACTTGGGAGGTGTGTTTGAGGGGAGCAGGAGAGTTTATAGTGATAGCCTCGAAAACAAAGGGTCGAATTACAAACGCATCGAATACAAACCCTCCAATTACAAACCCTCGACATCCTATATTTTACATATAAAAGTGCAATTCCATCAAAACCAGTCCATCGACAATATACATGGACTAGTTTCAATGGAAATGCACGTTTACATGTAAAAAGCAGCATTTTCATGCATTGTTGTTTTACTTTAAAACGTTACATGGCGCTGTCCAGTGCTGAAATTTCAGCACTAGCCAGTCCCTTGTAACATTTTTTTTTTCTATATTGGTGGGGTTCCCCACCCCCAGCCCCTCCAACCCCCACACCTACCTCCCCTAACCATAACCCTAGCCCTGGCCCCAACGCTAACCCTAACCCTAATGTAACCCGTAAACTAACCCAAGCCCCAACCCTAACCCTAATTTAACCCTTAAACTAACCCTAGCCCCAACCCTAACCCTAGCCGCAACCCTAACCCTAACCCTAGCTCCAATCCTAACCCCATTTTAACCCTTAAACTAACCCAAGCTCCAACCCCAACCCTAACCCTAGCCCCTAATACTTACCTTTACATGTCGATGGAACCATCACATTTTTTTCAAAGAAATGGCCATTCTATGAAATGGTATTTTGATGGAAAAAATTCTATGGTTTGTGTTTCGATGGTTTGTGATTCGATAGAATGACCGGATAACGAGCAGGAGCGGAGTGATTAGTACATTTGGAACTCATAAAGTTCTTTTAGGAGACTAATCTTCCCAATTCTATCTAAATGTGACACGTGGCTAATTGTCAAAGGCTGCACTCTTTCAAGAAATAGCTCAGGAAGCCCTGCAGAGTTTTTGGTTGAAAGAAGCAGCTGCTCACCACTTTGCCAATGTATCCCTCTAAGGACCATTCAGGGTGTAGCCAGACTCCAAGATTATGTACTGAATAAGAAGGTCTGGGACAGGATCCAAGTGCAGGCTTCCAGAAATCATACTTTCCCGAAGGTTCTAGAGCAGGTACATTAATCTTATCATGATTAATATCCCAGAAAGTGACTTATTGCCAACACGTCTATCACTGGTCTGACCAGCAACTTTGGTGAACTATGGTGAGCTTCTTCAGGGCCTGTATTTAGTGATCATTGGTTTCTTATATAGACACCCTTCTTTGATTTCCTCTTTTTTAAATAAGAACAAAAACATACAGTCTTACAGTTGTCCTATGTTGTATTGTTGTCGCAATGATTTCATTGCACAGGTCACCATTCTGAAATGTCTGATTGCTTATCGTATTTATCGATAGACTCTTATTTCATGGATTGCTTAAACATTGTGCTCAATTGCTTGAATTTCAGTAATGGCCCCATGATTCTCTTCTGTATTTTTGTGATTGACACAAATTAATGTATGTTTTCCAATGAATTCCCTGCGGCAGGATAACCGTGTGTTTTTGGCATTTGTTCAGGGAAATCATTGTTTAGTGCCATCTTGACTCCATGGAAGCACGGTTAAATCTAATTTCACTACCAGCGCTTCACTACTCAAATCGTACCCTGAAGGAGCCCTGAGCGACTGGTCCTTGCTGAAGTGGTCTTTGCGGTGAGCAGTAACCGAGCCCAGAAAAGACCTGCCTTTTCTACCCCCTCGGATCAGTAACACTATGGGAGGACCTCCTTCTTGTGGCTGCGCCAGCCCTTCATTCCAGGGGGATGTAACTAGAGGCTCACCCCATTCCCTTTCAGAGCACAATTTACAAGAGGAGGATCTGAACCCCGCAGCAAATGATACAGGTAATGAAAGTGACTCACAAGAGGATTGACGGGATTGCAAGCACGGGAAAGATCTTTGACCACTTCAGTGCCCCAGGCACACACTTCTTATTCTCTGGCTATAAACGACCCAGAAGCTATACGCCTCCCTTTGTCATTAGAGTGGATCCTGTTACCTATGGTGGCCAGTATGTGGCATCCAAGCTATGGAAGGACCTGGACAAGGATGTAAGGGTCAGGTTTATGTCTAAAGCCCTCAGACCCACTATGGAGGGGAAAGTGGCATCTACCCCAGATATTCACACAGAATCCTGACCTTCATATCGAAAGGGCACGAGGACCCTAAGAAAGGCACTAGACGCAAGGTCTTGTCAGGATAATTTGTTGGACCTTTGTGGTCCTTTTTTTATTTCGGAGTGGACACCAGCAAGCCAGTTGACCCATCTATTCTTGCATGATGAACTCAGAAGTTGGTCTGCCTTTTGGACAATATTAACTGTACTATATCGACTGAATGCTGGAGAGGTTTCGTAGAAAAGTTGGATGCCATGCACAGTGAGTTAGTGACTTCAGAAGCTTGTCCTTAAGTTGAAGCGGTGTTGCTCTGGGACTCTCAGTCAGGAGCTAAGAAAGTCTGTGAGTGCTTACATTGCTCTGGACTAACCTCAAGCCTCTATTAGGAGAGTCTTTTGTGATGAACCAGGAATGAGTCACGGACACAGAGGAATCATGTTGATTGTTATAGACTTTTATTCAAATAATAGGAGGGTTGGAAAATGCTTCGCTGTCTCTGCTCTAAGAGGTCTTTCCCTACGTGAACCAAAACTAAGGGTCTTTCCATTGTCAACATGTTCAAAGCAAAATGTCCTGTGTCTGAAATCCTATTCTGGCCCTTGCATTCTAAAAGTAACTCTAAGGTGTGAAAGGTAATGTCTTTCGCCTTGAAAGTGCACAAATGCTCAAACTCAAGAGGAAAGTTTAACTCCAACACAAAAGTTCCTAATGGACAAAGTTCACAGTTCCAGGGGATGACTCCCTTCCCCAGGTTTCTCTTCAAGACACTATAAACTCCTAAGGGCGGAGTCTTCCTTGGAATTCTCTGGCCAACAAAAACAACCTGTATCCAAAACAACTTGGATGCAAGTCCCAGCTTTGTAGGATATCTGGTGTACTCCCCTGCCAGGTTCCTCTCCACTTTAATGTAACTTTACTCACAAGCTTGGATTTGCCTGGTGTACTCCCCTGCCAGGTTCCTCTCCACTTTAATGTAACTTTACTCACAAGCTTGGATTTGCCTGGTGTACTCCCCTGCCAGGTTCCTCTCCACTTTAATGTAACTTTACTCACAAGCTTGGATTTGCCTGGTGTACTCCCCTGCCAGGTTCCTCTCCACTTTAATGAAACTTTACTCACAAGCTTGGATTTGCCTGGTGTACTCCCCTGCCAGGTTCCTCTCCACTGTAATGTAACTTTACTCACAAGCTTGGATTTGCCTGGTGTACTCCCCTGCCAGGTTCCTCTCCACTTTAATGTAACTTTACTCACAAGCTTGGATTTGCCTGGTGTACTCCCCTGCCAGGTTCCTCTCCACTTTAATGTAACTTTACTCACAAGCTTGGATTTGCCTGGTGTACTCCCCTGCCAGGTTCCTCTCCACTTTAATGAAACTTTACTCACAAGCTTGGATTTGCCTGGTGTACTCCCCTGCCAGGTTCCTCTCCACTGTAATGTAACTTTACTCACAAGCTTGGATTTGCCTGGTGTACTCCCCTGCCAGGTTCCTCTCCACTTTAATGTAACTTTACTCACAAGCTTGGATTTGCCTGGTGTACTCCCCTGCCAGGTTCCTCTCCACTTTAATGTAACTTTACTCACAAGCTTGGATTTGCCTGGTGTACTCTCCTTCCAGGACTTCCTCATGTGATTCACTTTACACAATTGCAAACTTCACTTTCTCTCGTTCATTCTATTGTTCTTCTTTTTGAAATGTCGAGTTGCATATTCCCTTTCATTCATGTCATTTGCTTTTATTTGTACTTGGTGATGTTGCTGAAGGCCCCGGTGTCCCTGTTTTCGTCTTACAAGTTAGCCTGTCCGGATATAACAGTGCTGGTAAAACCGTACCAGCACCGTTTTCCGGACCAGCTAACCACAAGTTCTGTGGCTGTGTGGTGTTACACCCGCCAGATCAGACCTGGCGGGCGTAACTCCACCAGCCGCAGATGGACGCAGAAACACCGGCACCATTACCACACGGTAAATCCCCACGAGTCCGGCTGCAGCCTGCTGGTTTTACCGGCATGGCTACCGCTTGACTCGTAATGAGGCCCAGTGACTTTCTGTGGCGTTCTTTGGTAAATATGAAGTAGCTTGTCTGTGTCCCACCTCCACTTCACAGGCTCATCAGCTTTGCTGGGTGCCCTCCACATCCTTTACGGCTCCCGCTTGCCTGCCAAACGCTTCTTCGTGTTCGGGTGGCGTGGATACTGCTCCCTGTTTCCTGTGGCCATTAGGAAGTCTTTCCTTCTGTTCCTCTCATGGTCTCCACACAGTGAACCGGCACCTGCAGTCCTCCTTCTCTGGTATTCTCCCTGAGCTGGCTGGCTCCTCGGTCCTCCCTGCAGCTCAGCAGTCCCTAGGTCAGCAGCAAGAGGACAAAACTTCTTCAGGCAGTGTCTCTGGTAGCCGTCTGTTCTCTAGACAGCATCCCAGACTCTGCAGCCCTTAGGAAGCATGACTTGCTTCCTCGGTTCTGCTCCAGTTTCTGGAAATCTCTGCAAAGCATGTTGCTCACCGGGCTGCCCTCTCGTACCTCGTAGCTGTCTGGACTCCTGCGCCGCCGCCGGTCCTTGCTCTGTCATGAGCTGGAGAACTCTCCCAGTGAGGGAACTTCCAGCTTCCCTTTGGCACACTGCTAGTGCCCAGGGGTTCTCCCCTTTATGGGGTCCTCAGCTGTCCCCTTGGTTCTTCCAGCACTCCCTAGTTCTCCACAAGCTGTTGGGGTGCATGGGTTCCCCCTTCTCTCCTCTCGAACAGCAGTTCAAAGCCCCTTCGTCTGCAATTAATGATTCCTGTAGCTTGCTCCACCAGGGAGGGCCTCTCAAGTACTTCCTGAGTCTTTCCTTGCTTTTATACTGGCTCTGGCCAATAGGATTTTGGGAAAGACTACACTGCTGTATGTGGTTTTTACATGTAATCCTCATTCCTCCATTCTTCTCCCTCATCACAGTACTGATCTTATGACTCCCTTGCGAGTCATTGGGGATCTTTCTCGTCACAGTACTGGGAACGGGATCTTCATTTAGGTAACTCCTAGTCTTCCTCGTCCCAGTACTATTTAGGAGAATGGTAGTATAAGTACAACCCATGAGTCCATTAGTTAAGGGATTGTTCCTAGGGTTCTAGGAGGGGGTCCAGGGTACCTTAATTGGCGGGGAAACCGCTTCTCACCTGATGATGTTGTGTCATCCCCCTGAGGGTTGCCTCCCCCCATGTGATCCTCCCTCAAATAGCCACCCGTGGGGTCAGGATCAGGTAGCGGCTGCCATCCCCATGAGAAGAGGTTACCCCTGGGAAAGAAGTGATGACATCATCAGATACAGTACACTTTCCACCCTTTGATTGTGCTCGGGCCAACCGATGAAGGGGCCAGTCAGCTGGCTGCACACACTATAACAGCGATAGGTTCCACGAAAGTTGTGTCTCCTCGACCTACTGCAACTCATGAAAGTAAGACACCGTCTTCCTGTCCAGGGGGAGACAGGCAACGCTGGTGGAATGGAACTCCAGGCAGCCACCGGTTACCACAGGTGAGACATTGGGTGAAGCTGGCGGACCAGGTAAGGGGTCAGATGTGTCAAGTTATTCATTACATGGGTGTAATTTCAGTTAATGATTGAGGGTTGAACTGTGTCAGCTTTCCACCTACAATGGATAGATTGCCCCTCCTAACTTGTGGCACCCACGCCAGCTCATTTTTCAACAGAAGAGTGATCATTGATGTACAGGAAAGTTCCAACTCTAGCTGGAAAGGGTGCAATAGTTCAGACTCTGTGAGACCCCTGGGGTCTCTTCATTAACTTGTTGCTGGTGCACCATACGGCCAGTCATGAATCGGAAGGAGTTAAGCAACTGGGTGGTGTACCGCCACTTCAAGATGGAGGGCATGCACATGCTTAGGGACATACTCCTGAAAGAGGACTGGTTGGTTCTCCTTGACCTCAAGGGCACCTACCTCACAGTTCTAATCTTTCATGATGACAGGCAATTTCTGCAGTTCTCTTAGGCCAGCAAGATGTGGGAGTTCATGCATCCTCCTTAATCTATCAGCTCTGTCATGATTCCTGAAACTCATGAAGTCTGTTGTGGCATCAATCCACACCCAAGGGATTCACATTATCAAATAGTTAGACTACATGATACGCATGTCTCAGCATGTGACTCTGCTAGCCAAACAAACGGACACAGCAATCAATCTCTTGAAAAGTTGAGGATTCATCATGAATTGGAAAAAGTCAAATATTTCCCCAGCCCAAAATCTGTAACTCCTGTTGTTCCAAATGGACACGCAGTCTGCAACCCTCGACTTACTGTCTCACAAAGTAAGAGATTTGCTTAGTATTCGGAAAGGACCTGAACTTCCTCAGAGAACTAGCCAGGTTGTTGGGCCTCGTGGCCACGAAGTCCTAATTCCCGGACCGCTACACTACAAAGCTCTGCAGAGATTGAGATTGAAGATCCGGTATTTGTGGTCAGAGCTCTTACTTCTAGGTCCTTCCAATGGACACTATCTCCAGGACGGAACGGACTAAACTGGTGGTTAGGCCACATGGACTTATGGGATATCCGTGCCATTTTGGCTCATTTCCAGAACTGATCACAGAACCAGAACCAGATCGAAGCAGATGAGACTGGGAGGCCAGGTGTGGAAATATCTCTACTGGGGGCAAGTGGTTCCTGAAAGCATTACATTTGTATTTGAATTGCCTGAAATGTCAGGTTGTCTCTTTCGCCATCAGAGGCCTGAAAACAGACCACATAGAAGCTTGCCTCTTCCTTAAGATAGACAATATATCTGCAATCAGAAACATCAACCACCTGGGCGGCATGAGATCCAGTCTCCTTGCAGAGCTAGCAAAGTATGTTTGGCATTATATTCTGCAGAACAAATTGTTGGATGTGGTGGAGTACCTGCCTGGCCTTCCCAATGCGTTGTTTGAGTTGAACTTCAGACATCTCCGGGACCTCAACGCTTGGAAGATAGATCATTTCATGTTTGCATAGATTGTGGAGCTGAGGGGACTATTCTAGACAGACCTTTTTGTCTCCAGGCTCAATGCCTTGCTGCCACGATTCATCAGCTGAAGTCCAGACCCATTTGCAGCAACTACAGGTGCACTTCTTTAGCTGTGGGACTGTGGGAGAGAATATGCCTTCTCTCTCTTCATGATGAAAGCATGAGTTCTAGTGAAAGTGAAGGTGTCCATGCTATTGATCACACTCTGGTGGACAGTCCAGGATGTGACTTTGATACTTCTGGGACGTTCTTTGGATTTTTCAGTCCTGTTTCCCCAGACTCCAACCATTCTGAGGAATCTGTCAGGTGATCTCCACCCATTAATACTAGAAGAGTCCCTGGTCCTTGAGGCCTGGATGGTGTTGGGCTTACTGTATGGGTCAAGGCATCCAGCTTCAGTTTCTGGCCTCATTAAAGACTCCTGGGTTCCTCCTAAGGCAAGGAGTTATACTGCTGGCTGGGCTGTCTGGGATTCCTAGAGTAAAGAGAGGAATGGAGCCACCATTGCTGATTCTATAGTGAAGTTTATGAATGCTTTGGCCTCCTGGGCTAAGACAGGGAAGGTTTTCTGCACTCTACAATTTTGTAGATTAGCCATTTCAGCTGGCTCTGGCATGTGGGCAGGAATCCAGTCTCCAAGCACCTGTTGGTCTGTTGGCGTCTGAAGGCAGTGAAGTTCCTCCACCCTCTGGATTCTCATTATTCCACCATCTCGTAATGATATATTGGGAGACGACGCCAACATAGGGAGTTTCCCCCCACCCCCCAATTAAGATGGCCCAAATTAAAATCATTTATTTTGGTTCAACTAGCCCTCTCCCTGTGCCAAAAATGAGCCAATAACCAGGCCGGGGTATAGGGAGAATATATATTTATTTAAAGTATATGTTCAATTGATAATTGCTTTTAATGGTTACACAAGCCACCTTCTCTGTTGCACAAAACAAAGCTTCAATACAAAACACACTTTTTCCTTTTAGTAAAAACAGGTACATATTACTTGATAAGATTTCAAACAAGTGCACAGTTTTGGTTTTCACAAAAATACAAATTACACATGCAGCCCTTTGTGCGTGTCAATTCCCTGCACGCTTAAATATGTTGGCAGGTTTGAAATCACACATACTTTTGAAAATACTTTTGATTGATAGAACCTTTCTTTCTTCACCCCAACAGCAATGCAAAATCGTTCTGCTATCAGGGTCACTTACTCACTCTGAGAAAACAGTGTATATTCTTTAATGGGGCATTACCCATGGTTTCACTTTGCAAAGCACTTCTCTCCCAAGCACCAAAACCCAGGAATCAGTTACATGCCGCACCCCTCTGTTTAAAGGCCAGGTATAGGCAGTGGGGACAGTTAGGAATCTCATTTTTGGGCCAATGACACACCTTTGGGTAAAGACATGGTCTATCGAGTGGTGACAATTAGGAATTGTGTTTTGGGATAAAAACACCCCTTTGTTTAAAGACAAGGTTGAAGGAGTGGTAACAATTAGGAGTTTCGTTTTGTGGCAAGGACACCCCTGTTCATTAGAAAAGTCTGGGGTTGACAGGGAACTACATTTACCCAATTACTTTAATGACTATAAGTTAACTTCCCTCTCGGAAAGAGGGCAGAGGTTTTCAACTCCTCCAAGCTCCCCTGTGTCCATCTATTTGGGAGTTAATTAAGTTAATATTCAGTCAAACATGCTAAGGATCTACACAGTTTGACCCCCAGCCACTGTTAAGGGAAGATATGAAGGCAGGCAGATCCCCCACACATTTGGTGACACTTGGATACATCTACATAAATGGGAAACCTCTGTTTTTGGGCACTCTGGAAAGATTGCAGGGCTCCTCTTTGGGACAGCACATGGTCTGGTCAAACACTCAAGTCAGAGAAAGTCACCAGCATCCATCCCTCATTTGACTCTCCTTAATCATGGGGCCCAGTCAGCTTTTAGGCATTCCCAGTTTCTGTCTCCCACGCAGGGTTAAGTGTACATCAATTTAAAGGCCTCTCCATCTAAGTAAGATCAGGCAGCTTTCTTAGGATGCGCACATATTATCTACACGTCTCCTTCAAGATGTTAGGCAACTCTCCCTCCAAGTTTGTTTAGGCAAGTTCTCTGCTGGATGGGTTTTAGGCAGGTTTCCTAGATGGTTTTAGGCAGATTTTGTTTTTGTCCCTTTCTCCATAGAGCAAGGGCTTTTTACTCTATAGTCCACACCTCCGCTTATCAAAATTAGGAGGTGTCAGTTTATTGGTTCTGAAATTTACATTGGAGGATATCCTCTCTTCCTCCTCCCCAGATCCAACCCCTCTCTTCCGATAGACCCTTGGAGTTCAATGATGAAAGTGATGTGAAAAGGTTCTGTCATTTACAGTTTTTTTACATGTCAGCTTTTTCACTCAAAAAGTCCCTACATGGCAAAAATGTGTAATTTATCAATAAATGCCATGATAAATGGATATTAATGTTTCCGTAACCATGACGGATGTGTGGAACTTATTTTCGTTTCGTCAGAGTATTGCACGTGCAACCTATGATTATTCTCCCTTTATGCAAAAACGAACATAGTTGGGAATGTGAAATGTTCTCCCCAAATATCTTAATTAATAAGTCATCAGCTCCCCAAATTTCATATTCATGACATTTCCAGGGAAGCTAGAAACACCTTTGAAGTTGTAACTAAAATTCTCCAAATCACATATGAATGAAAGATATACAACACCACCCCCTTGATTCACCTTTAACATGACACCTGTCCGGACCCTGCAAGCATCACGGTTCAAAAGTTACTATCATGGTTCAAACGTTACTGAGTAAAATTACATTTCTAATGTAATTAACATGGATAAGTTGCAGTTTCATTTCTTCATTTCAAATTGCAGGGAGGACACAGCATCTGTTATCATTTCTGGCCTAATGTTGACTTGAGGCTGGGGTCATGCATTAGCTCTTTGTTCGTTGAGGCCTAAAGGGTGCTAAAGAGATATTTATCATTCAGCAGATGGCTCATCTCTGCCCTCTGACATCCTGAGGCTGTGCTGGCATTTGCCATGTGTCCTTGCAATCTTGAGTCCATCACATTTCAGATCTATAGTTGGTATTTCTTTTAAGAACTGCACCCCTTCAGGGCTGGCACTATTGTTGTTCTGGCGGTCATAACTTCCTCTTATGCCAGAGCCCAGTGCCTCAAAGAGATCGGAATTCCAAATACAGAGCAAACAGATCTTGCAATGGGGAGATGTCACTGAGAGCTCTGCCCTCCAGGGCAATGTAATGTTGCATTTGCAAGAAATTAGCCATTTCAATGTGTTCCTTTTAATAATTTGCTTCTTTCTGTCATTGGGAGGATAGCTCAGGGGAAATGTGCACGCCTTGGAAGCAAAACGACATGGAGCAACACAGATTCGATCACCGGTCCGCGCTTTGAAACCTCTGGGTATTAAGCGCGTTATAAATAACCGATCGTAACATATCATCATTGTTCATTGCCCTTCTGAATCGGTGGATTTCTTCTTTCACACAGCATTGGTTTTTCAATGGGGGCAACTGAAAATGAAGCCCTGCTGTTTATGTAGAATCATTCACAAAGTGCATATTCATTTAAAAGGATGGCAGTTTCTGTGTTGAAAGGTTTGCCTTAGTCACACGACATGAAAAATACTAATATGGCTTTGAATTTGTGTGCTTAATATTTCAGGGTGTGCATCATTTTGATGTGCCTTTCCCATCTCCACTTATTCCTTGTGTCAACTCCAGAAATACAAGTAATTTGGATTTGCTAGGCACATTTAGCAGTTTTGAAGTTTTAAGGCAGGCTTTTCAATTGCCAGTGTGCCTTATTAGAAGGACATTGTATCTCAAATTAGAGGCGTAACCCGGCCTTTCAGTTGTGACATTCTGGGGCTGTCATTAAACCACACAATCTAGGATGTTAATGTGGCACCTTAGTTTCTCGAAGATTGGGGGTACAAGGTGCTCTTGGGATTAAAAGTGCTCTCTTATGACCTCATGATGCTGTTGTGTCTGATTTCTTGCAAGCGTGTAACGGACGTGTGCGCTCTGGATTTTTCAAAAAGAGTGCTTTGACGAATCGCAAGTATTCATGCCTTCTCTCCAAGGGTATACTCCCCCTTTTAGGCTATGGAGGATAGTGCGCTCTGCAAGACCCTCCCCAGGGGTTGAGGCAAGTGGGACTTCACCGGGAGAGACTTCCCCTTTGGGGACAAGGAACTCCTGTTACTGTGAGGAACTACCAAAGTCAACTTCCATAGCCACATATATGAGACTATCTTCTGAAAAGAGCAGTGTGGCAACTTTATGTTTGACTGAAGACAATGTGAAAAGAAACATGTGGGAAAAGTCTATTTAACTACAAGGAGTCACAGCAAAAGGAGAGAAAGAGTGTGCTATGTGCTTGGGAAGTCCCCTGACATCACCATGCAGAGTGAAGGTGGAGTCAAGGCTGGTTGCGGAGCCCAGACTTTCGAAGAGCCAGAGAAACACGGTCGGAGATGCTGGACCCCATTGTATGCAACTGCAAAGGAAGCAGTACGAGAAGGAACAGAGGGAAGCAATACTGGGAAGTGGCGTGACCACGCTTGCAGAATGGTGGGCAGGACACTCAAGGAACAGTGCTGAGACTACTGAGACAGGATAACTGCATGACCTCAGATGACCAGTGTCTGCAGAAGTAAGGCACCAAGTATGGGAATCTGAGCAGCGAGAAGAGCAAGAAGCAGTACCCATGCGAGAGTTGAAACCTGCAACCTTTCCCTGCACAGCAAGAGGTACCGGGGGAATCGGGAATAGCGGAAGGCCACCAGGGAATCATTATATGCTTGAAGAAACCCGTCCTAGTTCTAAGGACTAGAACAAAAAATAAAACTGAATGATTGGAACTGCAAAAACCCGAGAAAGCAAATAGCAAACAACATGTGCCCCTTGAAGAGAGAAACTCATCCCAGTTCTGAGAACCAGAAATCATTAATAAAAGCAGTTTGCAAGGAATGTAAGCCATATATAAAAGAGAGAATTAGCCAACCCAGGTGGGGAACCAACAGAGACTGTGAACTAAAACCCTGGGAGGATGGGCAACCACCCTATATCTATCTTCAGAGTTGGAGGCTGGAGAAAGGGCAACCCATAAACACATAATGCGAAAGACGAGATAAAGCTCGCTAGTGAACACGATTAAAGAGCAAACCGCCTCAGAGAGAGAATCTTTGGCAAAGAAAGCCTAAAAGAGAATCAAGGCAAACATAATTTAGGAAAGCCTGAACAAAAAGACTGGGAAGACCATATATGTGGTGACAAGAGTGTGAGGAACTACTGGAAAGAAAAGTAGCCCAAAGATAGAGCCACAGAAAGCACAAGATCCAAGAGTTATTTTGAAGACCTACAAGAGTTGATAAGAGAGACTATCAAAAGAGATTACTCTAATTATATGAGAAAAAAGAAACCTGTATATAAAAAGACTATCCACGAAGAAGAGAAGGCCACGGGAAGAAGAAACATTCCCTTGGACTATTTACTATCGTTATATTTACTGGTTGGGTCAAATAGAGTGAGTTTGGATGGAGGACATGTTTACTTTGGACTTCCTGACCTCTAACGAGCACCTTTAGTTCCTTTAGATAGGTAGGGTATTCCCTATAGCAATAAGGAGAGATAGGCATTACTCTTATACATTTATTAAAGAGGGTACAGAATGTCCTCAATGTGTCGGCTCCTTATTCTGACCCAGCACATATGGAGTCAGAAGTGGGATGCTAACGACCCAATAAAGAATCAGACCCAGCAAGGAAGCAAGGTTTGTGGAAAAGCTGATCGATAAGCTTCCACCCCCAGCCGTCTTTAGGGAGTAAAACCAGCCCTGGCAGTTCTGAAATAACAAAGGATACTTCTGTTAATTCAAAACTCCTGGAAGACTCAGACAACTGGGAATCGGAAATTGGAAGCACTTGGTCAGGAGCTTCCTCACCCTCAGAAAGTCCAATCAGGGAGATGGCTATGCTTGAGTCATTCCATCCTCGAGTGGATAGTAGATCATCTGATCCAACTGGATGAACGTATCCAAGAGGGTCTGAATCAGATTTGAACAGGTTCCCCTCACTGGGTAGTACCCCATGGGGTCCTTCAGCCTTATCAGGAAGTAGAATATTTTTGGGGGCATTTTTTGTTAACTTTGAGAGAATTGCTGCCCAGTTTCAGTATGACGAAGGCTTAAAATTCTGTTATTTAGCACCTTTGTTAAAAGGAGACCTACAGGCATAATTCTAACATATAAATCCCCATGGGTTCATCCCTTTTCCCGAGATAAGAGGGCCCTATTCGAACGAGTGGGACAAACAGAGGCTTTCTATCAACTAAAATGTTGGGACATTCAATTGTTACCAAACATAAGTCCCCTAGAGTTAGCAGGCCAAGTGCAAAACGTTCTGACGCAGTGGTTGGGAAAGAAAACCCTACCAGGAGTTTTAGAAACACTGGCATTAGAACAGTTCACAAACACCCTACCCTCCTCCCTACAACTAGGTTTATTACAGCAGCCTCAACTCTCATTAGAGACTACCCAACAGGTTGACCAGGCCTATTCAGAGGCAGCCAAATATTTGACACACATAGAAAAGGCGTGGATCAAAAAAAGGACGTGAAAACATCTCCCACATTTTTGTCCTATTGAAAAAACAAACACAGGGTTGAGAGGACACCTACTCGAGAAGTACAGTTTAAGGAGAAGTTCCCTAAAGAATCCCTTCCATGTCCCTGACTAAAATATGACCAGTCAATCGATAACAAACACGAACGGCAAAAACTCCCTTTTTGACTTCCCCACTATCGCTAGGGTCTGCTCTAAATATGAGCTACAGACACCTACAGAAATAGGTTGGGTAAGCACGGAGCAGTGGGGTAAGGAAGAAGAGGGAGAAGAGAAAGACCCGAAGGAGGTGAAAGTATATTATTGTACAAGTAAATGGGGTGTGGGCTAAAGCCCTTATCGACTCCAGCAGTAAGAAAACGGCCGTGAGAGCAGAGCTAATGTATCCAGAAGATTACCGGGGTAACAGGGCCATACGAATTACATGTGTACACAGCAATGTTAAAACTCATTCCAAAGTCTCTCTACTATTAAAAGTCAGAGATCAGCCCATGACTATAAAAACTGCCATTGTACCTGGTCTTCCCAAAGAAGAAATTGTTGGTATTGACTTCCCGACTTTTTCAGAACTCTTAAATTCTCTGGTTGCACAGAATACTATCCAAAATTACTTCCCTGGGAAGCTTCAGTTGACTTTTCTGATAATCCCACCTGGAACTGGAGAAGACGATCTCAACAATGAAATATCCTGAACGCATATCTTCAGATGTTGGAAAGAGAATCACTTCACCCAACCTAAATAAAAATGCAATGAATCATCAAAAGAAAGAACAAAGAAATGTAGATTTTCCAACTCGATTTCCTCTCAGTGGAGATGGGGAATCCCCCACCGTAAAGGGAAGGGTATGTGATGAATCGCAGGTTCCCTCCCCAGGGGGAGACTGGCCGTTTGAGGCAAGGAGGTGAGTGCGCGCTGCAAAACCCTCCCTATGGGTTGAGGCAAGTAGGATCACACCGGGAGGGACTGCCCCTTTGTGTCAAGGACTCCCATTCCTGTGAGGAATTCCCGAAGTCAAGTACCATTTTTTTTGTATTTATTGAGTTTTTATAATATGCCTATACACAATGTGTTTCAAGATGCAACAAGACAAGAGGGGGGAGGGGAACAGGGTTTACAACAAATACGGTCCTACTAGGTATTATGACTAGGGTTTCCTGTTTTAGGGGTTTATTATTTTTGTTACCTCCGGGAGTGTTTTTTTCAGGATCTGTGTTTATCGGAGTTATCCCGTTTGCCCACTTCAAAAAAATCGCGGATAACTGTTCTTTCCAGTGTAAACACACAAATATTCTTTTATTGTTTCATTGCGTGCATAAGTAGGGCAAGATGTTATGAACACTTTCCGGATAATAAAGAGGAATGTGTTAATCCAGTAATATCTCACATTTCTACAAGTCAAAATTATTGTAGTCAATTATGCAATACTTTTTCAGGGACTCTTTGCCCATCCTTGCCATTTCTTTTCTTCCCATGAAGACTGTGATTTGTGAAAACGACCTTTCCACATTGTACAGACTTCTAATTTTAGCAGATAAGGCATAGCATGATAAAAAGATTTGCTGGGGAGCACTCACTTTGATGGAGAGGAGGATTATTGTGACTGTCAAAATAAATCTCCAAGCAGATAATAACTGTTTATCAAGTGCTGCTCACTAAAACATGAGAAAGGGAGTCTCATTAATGTACCCGCTGAGGCTTGATTGGAGGGGGTGAGCAGGCCAGAACTGTTTTCCTGGTGTGGGAATATCAGGGGATCATATAGCAGAATTTTTCAAAGGCAACTCAACAGGTTAGGTGATTGTTGCTGAGATGTTATATGTTTACACCTTCCTGTAAATGATATGGCTTTTTTTCCTATTCCTGCTGCAACATGTGCTATAAAAAGTGTAGTTTTGACTGGGGATGAGCATGGTTCTCTCGCTTCACTCTGTGTTGGAATTGTTGTCCCATAAGCGAAAATCAAAAGCTGGCAGCCATGCATCTAAGCACAGTAAGGGAACATATATCTTAAAGTGAAATATACAAATGTAGTTCAATTGACCTTCCCCTTAGAAGGAAGTGTGCAAGACAAAAGAGCATTGGACTTGAAAAAATAAAAATAATGAACACCAGAAAAATAACCTGAGAGAGGAAATGTTCCAATAGAAATGCTGAAAAAGTATAAAAGGTGCTCACCTTTTAAACCCAGCAATCTGTAGTGAAATATTCCCTGGAAAACAAAATCCCAATACAAGACAAGTGCTTGTTTTCTTGTGGGTTAGCATCTGCACTGGGAACATGGCAACCTGCGTAAAATCCTGGTATCCAAATACTTCAGCAAGCTTGCTAACCTCAAAAAAACCCAAGGGGTTATGTGCCCCCTCAGGTTACGCTGTCCACCCACATGTATCCCTTAAATGACCCATCATTTATAAATCGCTCCCAATTTAAAAACTCTCCTTGAAGAAAGAAAGTGCTAAGCAGAAATGAAGGTGCCTGCAGCTTCTGATGGGCTGCTGGGTGCGGGTGCTCCATAGAGCCACATGAGGTTGGGAGGAGACAGTGACACTCTAGCCTCATGCAAGCCTCGTACATGGAAGCCTCAGACAGCTTTCCTTTTAAAGCCGACAGGCAGCAGACACTTTTCAGCTCTCCTCCAGACAAATATACATACACAGAGTGTCTCTGACCACAAACCGAGATACTGAAAAATCCATGTTAAAGCATTTTTTGTAAATACAAATATTTGTCAGTGATCAAGGGCTATTTTGAGGAATGTTAGCAAATTGTAAGACGTGAATCAGCAACCATAAAAATGGCTGCAATTTGTCTACAATCCCTCAAAATAGCTCTGACCACATATGGCTACATTTTATTTACAAAGAAAATGATGTAACATTGAATGTACAGTGTTTTTTTAATAAGGTCAGGGAACAGCAGGAGAAGCAATGGGAGAAAGCAAACAAGCATATGTGGGGGGAGTAGGGCCCTTTACCTATTGTCTACCAAGCCCCCTTTCCAGCCACCCCTTCAACTCCAAACTTCATCCCATCCCTGCTCATACTAAGGCAGCGCTGGGAAAGGGGAAACAGTGTTTTCCAGTTTAAACCTAGGAGGCATGTTTTGCTTCCGGGGGGGGGGGGGTTTCCGGTGTTTATCGGATTTCACTGAAAACAGGAAAGCCTTATTATGACATTCAGTTTGTGAAAGTGCAGTAAACAGAAGTGCAGGGAGAGGGTAGGGGAAGTGCTGGAGGGTTAAATGAGTACCAGGGGAGGCCAGGTGGACAGAGCCCAAGGAGAATAGAGTGCAGGAGCAGAAGGTCCACATGCTCAGTGCGAACAATGGGGGTTGGAAGGGCTCAAGGGGTGCAGACCCAGCCAGGGAAGTGCAGAGTTAGGGATCCCAAATGGGCAAGTGAGGGTGCGGGGGGATGGTCAGAGGAGACCAAGTGTAGGGGTAGACTGTTCGCCCTGTAAGAATCTGAAGGAACCAGGAAGCCAGTCACAAGGCAGAGGGAGAGCATTACCATGGAAGGGGGAGAGGGAAGGAGGAGGAGAAAAGGAGGGTCTTGAGAAGCTTCCGGAACATAAAGAGATCCAGCTCAAGTCTGAGAGGGTCAGGGAGGGCATTCCAGAGGGAGGCTTCTGCGGAGGAGAGAGATCTACCCCATCTCTCTGCTTGGAGATCTGATCTGCAGAGAGTTGGAACTAGAAGACCGAAGGGCTCTAGCAGGGAGGTATTTAGGGAGAGAGAGTTGGATGTAGTGGAGTCCTGGACCCAGAATGCCTTGTGGTTGATGCAGAGGGTCTTGAACTTGATCCTCGCAGCAACCGGGAGTCAGTGGAAAGTTAGACAGGTTGAGGAAGAGGCTGTTGCAGTAGTCCACCCTGGAGAGGACCAGAGCTCTGGAGACATTGAGTTTCTGGCCCGCATATATGGGCCGATCTTCTATGAAGAGTAGTGTGGTAACTCTATGTTAGGCTGAAGACAACGTGACTAGTTGGAGAGAAGGAGAGTGCTATGTGCACGGGGAGCCCCCTGACGTCATCACGCCGGGTGAAGGTGGAGTCGAGACAGGTCATGGAGCCCGGGACTTTCGAAGAGCCAGAGAAACACAATGGGAGACACAGGAGCCCCAGTGTATGGAACCACAAAGGAAGCGATGTGAGAAGGAACAGATCGAAGCAATACCTGGTAGAGGCATGACTACACTTACAGAGTGGTGGGCGGGATGCCCAAGGAACAGCGCAGAGACTGCCAAGACGGCAAGCCTGAATAACTTCTGATTGCCAGCATCTGAAGAAGGCAGTCACTCGACAGGAACCGAGAACTGGAATCTGAGCAGCTAGAAGAGTGAGAAGCAGTACCCAAATTAGAGCCGAGCCCTGCAATATTTCCACGCACAATGAGAGGTACCGGGGGAATCGGGATTAGCGAGAGGTCACTGCGGAATCATTATATGCCTGAAGAAACTCGTCCCAGTCCTAAGGACAAGAATGAAAATATAAAACTGAATGATTGGAACCATAAAAACCCAAGAAAGCAAATAGAAAACAACACGGTCGGGATAGACCGGTGTCCATTGAAGTGAGAAACTCGCCTCAGTCCTGTGGACGAGATAGCATTAATGAAAGCAGTTTGCAAGGAATGTAAGCCAAATTAAAAAGAGAGAATTAGCCAACCCAGGTGGGGAGCCAACAGAGAATGTGAACTAAAACCCTGGGAGGAAGGGCAACAACCCTATATCTGCAGAGTTGGAGGCTGGTGAAAGTACTACCCAGAAATTCATAATGAGAAATACAAGATAAAGCTTCTCAGTGAACACAATGAAAGAGCCTCAGAGAGAGAATCCTTGGCAAAGAAAGCCTAAAAGGGAATCAAGGCAAACATAATTTAGGAAAGCCTGAACAGAGAGACTGGGAAGAACATATATTTGATGACAAGAGTGTGAGGAAATGCTGGAAAGAAAAGTACTCCAAAGATTGGGCCACAGAAAGCACGAGATCCAAGAGTTATTTTGTAGAACTACAAGAGTTGATAAGAGTTGATAAGAGAGACTTTCAAAAGAGATTACTCTAAGAATGATCTGAGCAAAAAAGAAACCTGCATATAAAAAGACTATCCACGAGAAAAGAGGACTAGACATTCTCTTAGCCTATTTACTTTAGTTAGTTATATTTAGTGGTAGGGTCAGTGTGTGATTCACAGGATCTCGTCACTTCTCCCCAGAGGGGATCCCTACTCTGTGAGGCTTGGGAAGTGAGCCTGCTATGCAACAATCCTCCTACGAGTGGTGAAATGCTGGAGCTCACAGGGAGAGACTCCGCTCATGGGGACAAGGACGCCCATTCCATGAGTGAACTCTGTATCCCCCTTACCTTGGAGACCATGCAATCATCTAGGTCTTCTAAAAAACAACCTGAGAAGACTACTGTCTGTTACTGCAATACTCCCTCCTTTCCTTATAAAAGATTTGACTCCACCAATATGAGGAAGAATCAAAGGAACATACAAAGCAGTATTGAGTCCTTTCCTAAAAGTAATGAGAGGAAGAAGATTGGTGGAGTTATGTCAACTACTCGCTTTGCAGCTCCAGACAGTACTGGTAAGAGGTGCCCCCAGGAGGGATGAAGAGTACTTCAGTGACACAAAGAAAGGTTGTTGTACTCCGCTGGGGATGACCCAGCTTTAGGTCATAAACAGGAAGGAAGGACTCCTTGAAAGGGGAAGTCGACGTGAAGCCTGTCAGCCCTTCGAAGTTCAAACTGAGGAAAGAAGAAATCTGAAGAAGGAGCAAGTGCGCAGTTGAGAGGACGTTGTGAAAAGGCCTGGGGAATCCTCTAAAGCCAGAGGGAGGCCTGGCCTGAGTAGAAGCTGGAGAAAGGCCGATGGTGGCATGACCTCAGAGAGGTGGACCGTGTGGTCCTTCAACAACGCTGATACTGAGAGACCGGACACCCTGTGAGCCGCAGCAGAACAGCGGGGAGGCAAGAGAAAGTTACAGTGAACGGCTGAAGGGAACGCGCCAACCCAACACCCCAGTAATAACCAGTGACATGGCCCCAGCAAACAGAAGGTAATGGGAGCTACAGTAGAGCTTTTAAGGGATTGAGAGAGAGTGAAGATTGCATCGGGAAGAATCACCCTCATCATAGTCACAGGTCTAAAGAGTGCATTGCTAAAAACTGAATCGGGAATAATCTCCCTCAGCACAATAACAGTGCCAAAGTTACTGAGAGCGTGGAGGACATCAAGAATAATCTTCCTCCTCAAAGGAATTGAAAGAAAGACCCCAACAGTGAAGAGTGCCTCAGGAGTAATCTCCCTCGTCACAATAGTCAGAAGAGAGGCATTCAGAATCAAGGAAATTACAAGACTGGCCTCTCTGCCGTAAGTGCTGTTATGAATAGTGGATGAAACCAAGGACACTATGGGAGTGACCCCCCCTTGTTTCATTACTCAAAGAGACGACCAGAGAAGTTTACATTGTGTTAAAAAGGAAGAACGTTTGGACAATTGGACAAATCAGGGAACATCCCTAGGAGGAGCTAGAAGGACCTTTGAAGGCTGTTACCAAAGACGGTCCGAAGACAGCCTATACGGCGAATACAGTTTGACCGGTAGAAGGGAGTAATTCTCCTGGTTTTCACCATTGTTGAATCAGAAGCTATTTCAAAAGATTGTCAGAAGTCAGTCCAAAGGTTGACCCAGTTGACCAGGAGAAGGGAGTCATTCTTCTTGCCTCACCTTTTTTGTCAAAGACCTTTGTACAAGGCCGTCAGAAAGCAGCCTTGTGGTTGATACTCTTGGACCGGGAGAAGGGAGTTATTCTCCTGCCGTTATTTCTGTTTGTTAAAACCTTTTTTTGATTAGGTTAGGGTCAGAATAGGACAGAGATGGACAGTGGGTGCACTATTTACTTTGACGTCCACCCTGACAATGAGCACCCGAGTTATTATTCATTTAGCGTGGGCAAAGCCTCTAGTGATAGGCAGAAATAGGATCTTTTCCCCTTTGTTGTCAACATGCCATCCCTTTGTCCAACTCCTTCTTCTGATTTACCACATCAGGTAGAGTTCATTTGGACGGAGGACATGTTTACTTTGGACTTCCTGACATCTGACGAGCACCTTTAGTTCCTTTAGATAGGTAGGGTATTCCCTTTGGCAATAGGGATTAATGGGCATTATTCCTATAAGTGAGTACAGAATGTCCTGGCTTTACCCAGGTTTGTCAGTGCATCCACCATCTTAAGAAGTACAAATTAGCCACTTCCACTCATAGGCCTCTGCGGCGCAAAGAGTTCCTTTTGGATATCAGGCACCCTCATAGACCAGTCTCCTCTCCCACTTTGGCCAAACTAATGAGGTTGATCATGAAGCAGTCTGACTTGGATGTGTCGGCTTATGGGGTAAAAACATCTAAAGGGTTCATGGCCTGCAAGGTGTTCCTTGTTGGATCTCGGCTGGGGGGACATTATGAAGTCAGACACCCGCTTGGGTGACTGTGTTTAAGTGATTCTACTTACAGCCGATTGAAGAAGCGGCTTTGTTGGTGGTGAGTACTCTTAGAACAAGCATAATACTCACCTCTGGGTCTTGCCATAGAATATTCATTCCCCATACTTGCTCGTATAAAGGGAGCTCTAATCCTATTAGAGATGACGGCAGGGTTTATTATTCTCACTTTGATATACTACATGCATTGCATGTCTTTCATTTCTGAACATGCCAGTTCCCACCCGCATAGTGATGGTATGATTATTTTTCTATCCAGACGTGCGGATCCCAATCTTTTGAGGGATGGATGGCATGGTTGCGAGATTGTGGATTTGGTTTCAAGTTGTGCTATTGTCTACTTTTGGGTTTGCTTATTATTTTGGACATTTGACTATCTAATATCTCTTGTGGAGCTCAGTCACTGGATTGGCGTAATATCTGCTAGGTGCTGGTCACCTCAAAGAAAGAGGAGAAGCTGGGGACAGGACATGAGGTCATAGAGAGTCATGCTACAGGATTGGGCTATGGTGGTTGACAGTTAACAGTGTTTCAATGTTTAAAATGTAAAGAAAACTATGAAATAGACCTGATGTGACTGGGAAATGTAGTTATTTGAATTGTGCTTTGCCGCTGAAAGGTTATGGAATGGAAGTGAGGCATAATACCCAACTTTGTGTCTTTGGTAGATTTAGATGTCCCATAATACTAACATGTATGTGGCACCTGTATTATCAACAACACAGTAATATATGTTTGACATTAAATATGTGATACTAAGTTGCAATCACTGCATATATGTAGGGAGATGGGGAACACATCATGAAGCTATTTATAATGGCAGCGCCAGCCTATACTATGGGCGGGACATCATCAAAGTAATATAGTGTGGCAATAGTAGCATATAGTATGGGCACAGCATCATGAAGATGCTCTACAGTATCAATGCTGGTATCGAGTGTGATTGCTGCTTCATGAAAGTGCTTTATTTGGCATTGCAAGTATAGTGGCCATAGCTTCATGAAAGTAGCCTACAATGCTAATGCTGGCATATATTAGTGCTGTTTCATGAAAGTGATGTATAGTTGCACTACTGGCATATATTTTGGGTGTCACATCAAAATCATTAACAGTAGGAATGCTGGCCTATATTGTGTGCACAGCATCATGAATGTCATATAAAGTGACAAAGGGGATACATTGTGTGGATACAGGTACCATGAAAATGTTGTAAAATTCTCATGTGTACTCTTGATAACCAGGCGTCTGTTGGATTTCCTGTGTTAGTTACTATAGAGAACCAACTCTAAATTGTATGGCTGTTTACCCCATTTATTTAAAAATGCTTTCTGTAAAAAGCACCATTTCAAACCCACTATTTAAAAAAAAAAAGAAATCTCAGGGTAAAACCGCTCTTCCTGCTACAAGTTCTTTGCCTGACATAACTTGGAGCGTCCTCGCCATGCTTGCTCTCTCACAATAATTTGTGCAAGGGGTTAACCCCGATCACTGAAAATAGTCATCGCCTGCTAATGATCTTCAATTGTTTACATTGCCGGTGGATTCTATGTTCATTTTTCGATAGTCATTTTTTCGATGGGTTTTTTGCTGATTTTCTTTTCAAAATGTTTTTTTCTTTTTTGGGGGAGGTTCCCTCCCAACCCCCCCTCCCCTGTCAATGTATCTCCTTATTTACGCCTCCCTAACCGACCACATTTTTCGTTGTTTTTTTTTTTTTCCCGAGAGAAACATTTGGCAAAAATGCATTGAAAAAATGACTGTCGAAAAATGATCCTTGTACCTGCCGGTGGCCCTCTCAGGATCCAGACCACCTCCCCGGCATCAAAGGCCGCTTCCTCTGCAGGCTCAGACTTGCCTATAGAGCAATATGCCCGAACCAAAAACACAAATTGTAGTGTGTGCCCTTTTTTTGGTCAAAGTGGGCCACTTTTTTTGGCCCATGTGGCCCAGTTTGATGCATTACTTCATTATGCGGCTAGTAGGTTCGACCATTGTTGCTGAATAAATATTCTTTAATTCGCACAATTTGCATCACATTTGATTTAAAAAAAACTCCCCCTTGGGCAATATTCAAACAGTCTGGCAATAAAGGAATGAATTGCCTTTTGCAACTGTGGGCCACTTTTTCATTGGTGCCATAGACCATGTTATGCCCCAGTCGGGCCCTGGTGCACTGCCACTGTTTTTTTTTATATATATGTGGCTGCAGACATAATAAGAGGAATGCTGCTGACCTTTCCAAATCCCCAAGTGAGCAGAGAGCAGGACCAACCTCACAGGCGTGCTTTCTCCCCCACACTTTCAATTTCCTTTTGACTAGAAATGAACTGTTGTATTCCTGTACTCCCCTGCACTGGAATTCTGTAAGGCCATCCATTTTAGAATGTGCTTCCTTTGTGGAGGGGCAGTTGCAGTACCTCTACAGGGGGACCGACTGGAGGGCACGTGGCAGTTGCACGAATACATCACTTGTGGGAAGTCTCTCAGTGTGTGGACATTCACCCTGGGTGCTAGCGCGACGTGCAACACATACTTCCTCTGTACTCAATGCATTGAACCCGTGTCTTCCCTGCAGCTACAGCCTTGCAATTGCACGCACAGTCGCACACTTTGCTTCTGCACAATGCTGGGGTCTGTGTCTTTGCTGCAGGCCCAGCCTTGCGTGGTTGAGAGACCTGTCATCTGTGATTGATTAAAGGGCTAAAGGGCTGGAGACCCGGCTCTCCCACCACTTGCAAGAAGCGTACGGATTTATGGGGTCTCGGAGACTTCATCGCTGCTTGAAGGGGCGGATAAAACTGCCAGGTTCTTTGTAATATTATTAAGAATTGTGTTAATAATCACACACATTATTGGTCGCAGTTAGCATAATTCTGCACTCGACATTTCATGGAAATCTAGTGATTAATAGTTGTATTAAGATGAACAATTCACCCTATTGAGAAACCCTTATTATAAGTAAAGTCAGAGCCAATGCTGAGACAACAAGCATTGGCAAAGCCAACGGTTTTAGAGTGTGTTCAGGCATGGGATCGGTATTTGCCAGACACTACCTTAACATGACCAGGCACTAATATCATTTGCCAGCTGTTGCTATCTCGTGGTTAGGTAGTATTATTCTACCTGGCCATAAGATGGTAACAGCTGGCAAATGGCGCTAGTACTTGGAGTTCTTAGGTCAGTGCCTGGCAAATTCCTATCCAAGAAGCGAAACTGTTGACTTTGCCAATTCTTGGGTTTCTCAGGAATTTGGTGCAAGGAACAGATGCACATGCACACATATTTCCTGTGAATCAAGTGGCTGAAAGCATACCTGGGTAAGACATTTCAGGTCACCAGCAGCTACTTTGTAGCTTTACTGAATGTATTGCCTTTCCAAGTAATAATCGGAAATAACATTTGCATTCCTTTAAAAGCACAGTGGTAGCTCAAAGATATCCCAGGGTTACAGTGGGTGCTGTGGGCACAGAAGTGTAGGCAGTGGTTTGGAATGGCCATAGAGGCTACCATAACAGTGGGGGGGGGGCAATGGGTGGGTCCAAAGCCAATGGGCGGGTCAAAAGCAAAAACCCACAGACTCTGTTCCCCTCCTCACCTCTCATTTCTTTCCTACCTTCACTTCCTATGGTCGTAGTTTTGGCTTGTAGGCAGCACTTACAGCACCAGCTAATAGCCAGAACTAAAAAGACATTCTGTTGAAAGATTTGTGTAAGAGGCACAGTGCCAGGAAGAGTGCTTGGGGGCAATACAAAGGTAGAGCACATAAGAGGGAAACCCCCATTAGGACCCTCGAGTGGTCAATCTCTTTATATGACAGGATGTATAGAACGAAAAGCTACAACCCCAACAGGAAGCCACGAGTCAGAAGAATCAGAAACCACTAAGAGTCAAAGGCAGCAGAGAAAGCAGGACAGCAATGGAAGGAATACACTGTTACCCCCAGGGTGGACCTTCGTGGGTCGCACTGTGAGAGTCCATATCTGAGTAGTGGGTGTGCTTGACACTCAGGTAGGTGTCCCTTGATGCCCACCACCCATGCCATTTCACGCCTGGGGGATGATTACGATTGAATTTGTCCGGTGCGCGTTACAAATGTATAAAAATAAAAATAAAAAAAAATAAACCTCCATTCTGAATTATAGATTTAGGATTATTTAAGGTCAATACCGGCTTGTGATTTTTTCAGTTGATGCATGTTAATATTTCTCCTAAATGTATGTGCAAGTTTGAGGATAGTGAGGGGGCTGAAACCACCCTAAGGGGGTTTGGTAGTATTTTCCAGCCCCAAGAATTATTTTTGAAGAATGTGTTAAAATAGTGCATTTTACAGCACAATCGCTGCAATAAATTGCGTAAAGAGCTATACAATTTACAATAGTTGTTGTAGAATAACACCTGCAAAATCAGTAGGTGCGAGGCCACCAGCCACACACAGTAGCATATTCCAGCCCATTTTCACAATGCACACCAGCATTGCCGCTGTAAAACACACGTTTACGATTACACTGCCCACAGTATATGGCAGCATCAGGTATGAGTCTATAATTATTTTTACTTAGAACTAAAAGAGGGTTGAGGCGTTGAGTTGGGTAAACTCCCAGCAGGACTAGGGGAAACTCTAAAACTAAAGCAGGATTTATGAATGTGTCAGGATGGGTTCAAGTAAATGGTGATTTCTCAGTGCTCCTGGGGTCGCCATGGTGATAAAGTACAAACATCCCAACCTGTTCTAATAAGTCATCGCCCCTCCAGGGATGCCATCGACTACGCAGTCATGCCCAAACGGCATGGCCAACATAAAAACCGCAGCCCTAATTTTAATGAGTATTTCGCCCCCCAAGTCCATATGCTAATTACTTAAAAGTTCCAAAGAAAACATGAGTTAACCTAATCTTTGGTTTCCAGCCCTATTCTATATCATGATCAATGTCTGTCAGGACGTTCCCCATTCCATGTTCCCAGAATCCCCCTCCAGCAGCCGGCTCACATTCCACTCAAATGCTAACTCTTCCACCATCCCGAAGCGCTCTGAAATGCATCCCTGTGCAGTGTTCCTGATATAAGCTCTAGCCCATCTCCAATACACAGAAGTAAATAAAGGAATTCTCCTTTTGTGGGTAATACATGAGAACATGTCAGATGCTCCTTCCTGGGCCTGCGGTAAATAAGGACAGTCTCCTTGGTTCTCTCGGATTTACCGCAGGCCTCCTGGAGCACGGTTTCATTCAGACTTCCCAATTGGTCATAGTCTTCTGGACCTTTTCTTGATGCGGTATTCCCAAAACACCTCTCTCTCACTTTCTTAGACCTGTTTTTTATTCAAGATTCATAATACGCTTCTGTCTTAGTTTCAGTGCTTAAAATATGTCTCTTCCCAAGCCTTGGGTTTCTTCCCAGACCTTGGGTGTCACTGCTCACAACATGTCTCTTCCCAGACCTTAGGTGTAAGTGCTCACAACATGTCTCTTCCCAGACCTTGGGTTTCAGTGTTCACAACATGTCTCTTCCCAGGCCTTGGGTTTCTTCCCAGACCTTGGGTGTCACTGCTCACAACATGTCTCTTCCCAGACCTTGGGTGTCAGTGCTCACAACAGGTCTCTTCCCAGACCTTGTGTTTCAGTGCTCACCACATGTCTCTTCCCAGACCTTGGGTGTCAGTGCTCACAACATGTCTCTTCCCAGACCTTGGGTGTCACTGCTCACAACATGTCTCTTCCCAGACCTTGTGTTTCAGTGCTCACCACATGTCTCTTCCCAGACCTTGGGTGTCAGTGCTCACAACATGTCTCTTCCCAGATCTTGGGTGTCAGTGCTCACAACATGTCTCTTCCCAGACCTTGGGTGTCAGTGCTCACAACATGTCTCTTCCCAGACCTTGGGTGTCAGTGCTCAAAACATGTCTCTTCCCAGACCTTGGGTGTCAGTGCTCACTACATGTCTCTTCCCAGACCTTGTGTTTCAGTGCTCACAACATGTCTCTTCCAATGCCTCGGGTTTTAGGATTCACAGCAAGTGTTTGACATGGGTTTTAGGATGCCAAACAGGTTCCTTCCCAGACACAGGCCCCTCTTGTCTTTCCCCAGGGGTCTCTGGTGAAAGGCCTCATGCTTCGGCTCTTTTAGTTCCTCCAAGAAGATGAGAGGGGCTGTTGTGCACTTCTAGTCGGCCTTCCTCCGTAAGGTCTTCCAGTCTTAGCACCTCTCCACCGTTCCTTCCAGACTCTCCAGGCTTGTGCTGCCTTCCTGCTGGCTGCAGTGCTGCCAGCATTCTTCTCTCCAGAAGACTTCTATTGCAGTGCAGTGTCGCCTGTAGGTATGTCTGCTTCCTCTGGGTCCAAGACACTGAATGAGCTTTCACTGTCCCTTTTATACCCATGAGGCTGCGGGGTACTTTCTAAGGATGACTCTGGTTAGTTATTCTCCCAGCTATTCTTGTATGCCTCCCATGGATTGGTTTTTCCTTCAAGAAATCTTAGTTCCCTTTATAATATGGTTAATAGTTAAGGTCGATAATTGGTTTATGGAGTAATGGTCTCTGTTATGCTTTAATAGGAACAGTCAGGAGTCAGAAATGTCTGTGGCATGCAACACCATCTTGAAATTCACTACATTGAGTTTTGCAGTCCTGTGGCATTCTGCAGTATCTTCTGCCGGGTGCTGTCTTTCCACGGCATGACTGCTCGAGTACATGTGCAAATATAACAGGTTTCTCCGTTGATTTGCATTCCACAGGGCCAGTGTGAAGATATAATTTCTAGGACTCAGTGAAGGATTAATTCCGCCTCACTTTCTCTTGCATCTCCAGAGCTTATATATGGAGGTGAGTGAAGGTCTATGCAACTATGTGTAGAATTGCCATTTACACAATAATAGTGTCACTGAAAGAAATGAGGATGACATGATACACAGAGAGGTTTTTATAGATTTTATTGTATGTTTTTGTGTAGGTGGTGCGGCTCACCCCAGTCCATATGAGGCAAGACTCAACAAGCTCTTTGCCCCACGTCCTGAAGAAGGTCTGAAAAAAAGAAGGGCCACATTGTTAGGCTCTATGACCGAAACATGTGTCAACGAAAAGAACTGCTCAAAATTAGAATGAACAGTTACTGACACTTGTACTAAGGATAGGGTCCAATACACTTTGTAAAAATAAGTGCATGGAATACATTGTAACAACGAAATTTAGTTACACAGAAATATAGAGATCCATTGTTGTTGTTGAAAGTATGGGTATGAATGAGTGACGAAGAAATTTATAGTGTGAGCAGAAATTTGTATGTGTATTTGAGTTTATGATAAGCTCATTTTTTTATTATTTGTATAGTTTGGAGATTGGAAATGATATACACATTTTTATACAGATATTTTTGTACTTTGAAAATAAAATTGTTTTGATAACAAATTGAATGAGATATCCCTGTCATCCTCTATCTACTGGTTCACATTGCTACATATTTTCTGCTCGACTACATGGACAGTGAGCATCACGCTGTTTGTTGACATGTTTGGCTCTGTGTGCTGGTCTGCTCATTTCAGGTGCATTGTGGGAGTTGTAGTTCCCAGGTGTCAGGCTGCCACAAGTTTTCCTTGAGGATAGAAGACCTCATGTCTGTGCAGGTGGCGGGACAGCAGGGCTCTGTTATATCCCTTTTTTGGTGATGCCGCAGGCAGCGATTTTGGGTCAACCCAGGGCCTAGTGGCGTCCCTCCCATAAGAAAGTGTGGTGAGTTCCCCCAACCCACCACAATTGATACAGTAAAATACTTTTACAATAATATGCCAACAATATATACCAACATGGTCACTGGTCTGACACTTGGCACAATATCCACCAGCATTGCCCCTCATATACTACTGATCTATAGATACTTTCATACAGGCGGTGATAAAAAAAACAGTATTGTGGCTGTAAAACATTTTCGTGTAGACTACGCCCAATACATGGCAGTATTGACACTCTAAAGCATTTTCCCACTGGCTGTGCTAAAAAAAAATGACATTATTTTCCCAAAACACCAGTATTACACACTTTAATTAATACTGGTTGCGTTCACACTGCCAGCATGCCACTTCACTGCATGTGGCCAATCTGCGCAACACTGTCCTGTTGAAACATTTGTATTTATTTATTTTATTTGTGCATTTGTAAAGCGCACAAAGCCCAGAGGCAACAATGCACTAACACTTAAGAAGATGGTTACAAGTATTTTCAGGCTTACATAACAAGTACATTTACAAAGCAAAGATAGAAGTGACGGAACATTTTTGATGCTGCCTGTACAGTGTTTCCGTTCTGGGCCAGCACACGTTGAAACTGCCAGTACCACCACCACCCACCCCTGGCAAAAACACCCATACGCGACATACGCAGACAACCACGCGAACACACACGCGCTCACACTCAATCACACACTCAGTCACCAACACAGCCCATACATTGCATTCACAAAAGGCATGCACCAAGCACGTGTTTGTCAAAGTTGGCTGTGCATTTGATGGCTTCCTCCAGTGTGGGGCTCCTGCGGCAGTAGCTAGGTAGCATCCCTGCTTGACCCCTCTCGTTCAGCTTGGTTCCTCTTTCAGTAGGCGTCAACTGATGGCTTCCTCCAGTGTGGGACTCCTGCGGCGGTAGCTAGGTAGCATCCCTGCTTGACCCCTCTCGTTCAGCTTGGTGCCTCTTTCAGTAGGCGTCCACTGATGGCTTCCTCCAGTGTGGGACTCCTGCGGCGGTAGCTAGGTAGCATCCCTGCTTGACCCCTCTCGTTCAGCTTGGTTCCTCTTTCAGTAGGCGTCCACTGATGGCTTCCTCCAGTGTGGGACTCCTGCGGCAGTAGCTAGGTAGCATCCCTGCTTGACCCCTCTCGTTCAGCTTGGTTCCTCTTTCAGTAGGCGTCCACTGATGGCTTCCTCCAGTGTGGGACTCCTGCGGCAGTAGCTAGGTAGCATCCCTGCTTGACCCCTCTCGTTCAGCTTGGTTCCTCTTTCAGTAGGCGTCCACTGATGGCTTCCTCCAGTGTGGGACTCCTGCGGCGGTAGCTAGGTAGCATCCCTGCTTGACCCCTCTCGTTCAGCTTGGTTCCTCTTTCAGTAGGCATCCACTGATGGCTTCCTCCAGTGTGGGACTCCTGCGGCAGTAGCTAGGTAGCATCCCTGCTTGACCCCTCTCGTTCAGCTTGGTTCCTCTTTCAGTAGGCGTCCACTGATGGCTTCCTCCAGTGTGGGACTCCTGCGGCAGTAGCTAGGTAGCATCCCTGCTTGACCCCTCTCGTTCAGCTTGGTTCCTCTTTCAGTAGGCGTCCACTGATGGCTTCCTCCAGTGTGGGACTCCTGCGGCAGTAGCTAGGTAGCATCCCTGCTTGACCCCTCTCGTTCAGCTTGGTTCCTCTTTCAGTAGGCGTCCACTGATGGCTTCCTCCAGTGTGGGACTCCTGCGGCGGTAGCTAGGTAGCATCCCTGCTTGACCCCTCTCGTTCAGCTTGGTTCCTCTTTCAGTAGGCGTCCACTGATGGCTTCCTCCAGTGTGGGGCTCCTGCGGCAGTAGCTAGGTAGCATCCCTGCTTGACCCCTCTCGTTCAGCTTGGTTCCTCTTTCAGTAGGCGTCCACTGATGGCTTCCTCCAGTGTGGGGCTCCTGCGGCAGTAGCTAGGTAGCATCCCTGCTTGACCCCTCTCATTCAGCTTGGTTCCTCTTTCAGTAGGCGTCCACTGATGGCTTCCTCCAGTGTGGGACTCCTGCGGCGGTAGCTAGGTAGCATCCCTGCTTGACCCCTCTCGTTCAGCTTGGTTCCTCTTTCAGTAGGCGTCCACTGATGGCTTCCTCCAGTGTGGGGCTCCTGCGGCAGTAGCTAGGTAGCATCCCTGCTTGACCCCTCTCGTTCAGCTTGGTTCCTCTTTCAGTAGGGGTCCACTGATGGCTTCCTCCAGTGTGGGACTCCTGCGGCGGTAGCTAGGTAGCATCCCTGCTTGACCCCTCTCGTTCAGCTTGGTTCCTCTTTCAGTAGGCGTCCACTGATGGCTTCCTCCAGTGTGGGACTCCTGCGGCAGTAGCTAGGTAGCATCCCTGCTTGACCCCTCTCGTTCAGGTTGGTTCCTCTTTCAGTAGGCGTCCACTGATGGCTTCCTCCAGTGTGGGACTCCTGCGGCAGTAGCTAGGTAGCATCCCTGCTTGACCCCTCTCGTTCAGCTTGGTTCCTCTTTCAGTAGGCGTCCATTGATGGCTTCCTCCAGTGTGGGACTCCTGCGGCAGTAGCTAGGTAGCATCCCTGCTTGACCCCTCTCGTTCAGCTTGGTTCCTCTTTCAGTAGGCATCCACTGATGGCTTCCTCCAGTGTGGGGCTCCTGCGGCAGTAGCTAGGTAGCATCCCTGCTTGACCCCTCTCATTCAGCTTGGTTCCTCTTTCAGTGGGCGTCCACTGATGGCTTCCTCCAGTGTGGGGCTCCTGCGGCAGTAGCTAGGTAGCATCCCTGCTTGACCCCTCTCGTTCAGCTTGGTTCCTCTTTCAGTAGGCGTCCACTGATGGCTTCCTCCAGTGTGGGACTCCTGCGGCGGTAGCTAGGTAGCATCCCTGCTTGACCCCTCTCGTTCAGCTTGGTTCCTCTTTCAGTAGGCGTCCACTGATGGCTTCCTCCAGTGTGGGGCTCCTGCGGCAGTAGCTAGGTAGCATCCCTGCTTGACCCCTCTCGTTCAGCTTGGTTCCTCTTTCAGTAGGCGTCCACTGATGGCTTCCTCCAGTGTGGGGCTCCTGCGGCAGTAGCTAGGTAGCATCCCTGCTTGACCCCTCTCGTTCAGCTTGGTTCCTCTTTCAGTAGGCGTCCACTGATGGCTTCCTCCAGTGTGGGACTCCTGCGGCGGTAGCTAGGTAGCATCCCTGCTTGACCCCTCTCGTTCAGCTTGGTTCCTCTTTCAGTAGGCGTCCACTGATGGCTTCCTCCAGTGTGGGGCTCCTGCGGCAGTAGCTAGGTAGCATCCCTGCTTGACCCCTCTCGTTCAGCTTGGTTCCTCTTTCAGTAGGGGTCCACTGATGGCTTCCTCCAGTGTGGGACTCCTGCGGCGGTAGCTAGGTAGCATCCCTGCTTGACCCCTCTCGTTCAGCTTGGTTCCTCTTTCAGTAGGCGTCCACTGATGGCTTCCTCCAGTGTGGGACTCCTGCGGCAGTAGCTAGGTAGCATCCCTGCTTGACCCCTCTCGTTCAGGTTGGTTCCTCTTTCAGTAGGCGTCCACTGATGGCTTCCTCCAGTGTGGGACTCCTGCGGCAGTAGCTAGGTAGCATCCCTGCTTGACCCCTCTCGTTCAGCTTGGTTCCTCTTTCAGTAGGCGTCCATTGATGGCTTCCTCCAGTGTGGGACTCCTGCGGCAGTAGCTAGGTAGCATCCCTGCTTGACCCCTCTCGTTCAGCTTGGTTCCTCTTTCAGTAGGCATCCACTGATGGCTTCCTCCAGTGTGGGGCTCCTGCGGCAGTAGCTAGGTAGCATCCCTGCTTGACCCCTCTCATTCAGCTTGGTTCCTCTTTCAGTGGGCGTCCACTGATGGCTTCCTCCAGTGTGGGGCTCCTGCGGCAGTAGCTAGGTAGCATCCCTGCTTGACCCCTCTCGTTCAGCTTGGTTCCTCTTTCAGTAGGCGTCCACTGATGGCTTCCTTCAGTGTAGGACTCCTGCGGCGGTAGCTAGGTAGCATCCCTGCTTGAGCCCTCTCTTTCAGCTTGGTTCCTCTTTCAGTAGGCGTCCACTGATGGCTTCCTCCAGTGTGGGACTCCTGCGGCAGTAGCTAGGTAGCATCCCTGCTTGACCCCTCTCGTTCAGCTTGGTTCCTCTTTCAGTAGGCGTCCATTGATGGCTTCCTCCAGTGTGGGACTCCTGCGGCGGTAGCTAGGTAGCATCCCTGCTTGACCCCTCTCGTTCAGCTTGGTTCCTCTTTCAGTAGGCGTCCACTGATGGCTTCCTCCATTGTGGGGCTCCTGCGGCAGTAGCTAGGTAGCATCCCTGCTTGACCCCTCTCGTTCAGCTTGGTTCCTCTTTCAGTAGGCGTCCACTGATGGCTTCCTCCAGTGTGGGGCTCCTGCGGCGGTAGCTAGGTAGCATCCCTGCTTGACCCCTCTCGTTCAGCTTGGTGCCTCTTTCAGTAGGCGTCCACTGATGGCTTCCTCCAGTGTGGGGCTCCTGCGGCGGTAGCTAGGTAGCATCCCTGCTTGACCCCTCTCGTTCAGCTTGGTTCCTCTTTCAGTAGGCGTCCATTGATGGCTTCCTCCAGTGTGGGACTCCTGCGGCGGTAGCTAGGTAGCATCCCTGCTTGACCCCTCTCGTTCAACTTGGTTCCTCTTTCAGTAGGCGTCCACTGATGGCTTCCTCCAGTGTGGGACTCCTGCGGCAGTAGCTAGGTAGCATCCCTGCTTGACCCCTCTCGTTCAGCTTGGTGCCTCTTTCAGTAGGCGTCCACTGAAGGCTTCCTGCGCTGGCTTCCCGCTTTGGCTTGCGATTGACATGTATTGTATTGTATTGTATTGTAGAGATATTTATAGAGCGCAACAAAGACCATGAGGCATCAAAGCGTTAAAAAAGTAAGAGATGAAAGGCCACTCTACCAAAACAAGTACGTTTTTAAAGCTTTTCGGAAGGGAAGGTATTCAGAAAGATTTCAAAGATCAGGTGGCAAGGCGTTCCAGAGCGTAGGGGCAAGCACCGTGAAGGATCTGCTCCGGCTACTTCCGGATCTCCAAGCCTCCATGCCACGTCCAGGGCAGGAGCCCAACATTCAAGTTAGAGGGGTACGTGTCGCTAGTCCTGGAGGCATTAAAGGCAGAATTCTGGCACTCGCCGACTGCAAACCCAGGGGAGTGTATTGGGACGTGGGGCCGGGGCCCATGCGGGGGCAGTTGCTCTCCTTGAATCTCCCATGGCAACGGCTCTGCTACTGACATCAGCAGGCCCCTAACCGTCCCCCTACATGGTTGCTGACTGCACACTCCAGGTGAAAGGTGTAAAGTTCCAGACACCTGTAACCCAGTTGTTATATTTCCAGCACCTTTTCAGGGTTGGACAAGTAAAACTAAAAAGGAATTCTAATGCTAAGCATTGGCTTGTTGGTTAATGGCACAGCAGGAAGGCAGGGGTCTGGGCATATGCCTGTCTGTCTGCACTTTCACCTGCTTCTGCAGGGTCTGTAATTGTTGGTAGCGATGTTTCTCCTGCTTGTAGCCTAGAGAAGACTCCTTAACTATTGATTTCCCAGGCCAACTGGCGCCATAGAATTCTAGTTAACTCGATATGTTTAGGAATGTGTAAAAAGGAGCATTAAGACGCATTTAGAAGACAGGTAAAGCATACTGCACCATATATATTGTGTGCAAAGATATAGTTAGCATCTGAGTTGGAGTTTTGGTATGCTATGTACTAGTTCCAGGAATACCAGAGGTAGCTCAAGCTTACTGGGTGATGCCCGATACCTAGCAGCTGCTGTACACCCCTGGTTATCAGCTCTTTAATTCGTTCCGTCCTTCTGGCTTCCAACAGGTCAGACTTGGCATAGTGCATACTCCATTGCACCAGGACTCACCCCTTGGATTTACCCATATCCACTTTTTACACGAGAGCCAAAGAGCTTCTGCAAAGTCATTTTTGCATGCACTGATTCAGTTAGGGAATTGTGGGATATCCCCAACACAAAATGTGTTTGTTTTTCCCAGGTGTGTGAGGAGCTGACTCAAGCAAATAAAAATAGCATCTTGAGAATCAAGCTCCATGAAGACGTGCACATGAACAAATGCTATGAAATTGCACACTTGCACAATGATGGAAATTGGAAACAAAATGGCAGACCCCACGAAGCAAATATGCCCAGGTACACCTACCCCAGTCTGGGGACTGTGACGAATTGAAGGTATTTGCCCCTTTTCCCCAAGGGGTGGGGGTGGCTCACCCTTTGAGGCTCGGGAGGTAAGCCCGCTCCGTAAGACCCTCCCTAGGGGTCTGGGCAGGTGGGACCTCACTGGGAGCGGCTCCCCATTAGGGGACAAGGACTCCTGTTCCTGTGAGGAACTCTCTAAAACACACAGCCTAGTAGCGTACCTGTTTGGCTGAAGGCAATGCTGCAACTTACTAGCATGAAGAAGGAAATGAGAATATCTCTTTAAGAGATCATGCATACTTAACTAGGACGAATGGAGGAAGTTGGAGAAGCGGAGAGTATCCTATGCCACAGACGTTCCCTGACATGAGCACGCCTGGAGGAGGCGGACCAGAGCACAGTCGCAGAGCCCGCGACTTTCAAAGAGCAGCTGGAAGCTCGAGTGAGATGCTGGAGACCCGGTGTATCCAACAACGGGAGAACCTTTGTACTGCGGGAAAGCAGAGTCCTGCTGCAGGTGGTGGCAAGACCACATGTCTACCATGGTATGCAGGACGCCCAACCAAACATGCCGAGACCATCCAAGAAAATAACTGGAAGTATGAACAGTTGCCAAGCTGTAAAGCCTGTGTACGGCGTAAGGAAAGCCGAGAACGGGAGACCAATGACCATGCAGAATGAAAGAATAATTTGGAACGTGAGCAGGTTCCCAATAGTCTACCCCACATATGACAGAAGGACAGCTGAAGATGAGGGCACGACAAAGAGAAGGAAGGGGAAACCCAGTACGGGAGAACAGCACCCGAGCGAACGCAAGATCCTGTAATGTTCCCCAGCCTGCAGAGAGGTAACAGGGAGAACTGGAGAAGCAGGAGGTTACCGGCGCAATGGAAGACAAAAAGGGGAACTCGTCCTAGTGCTCACAAAGCGTTACTTAATATAAACCTATGTAATTGGAACTGTCTAAAGCTGCGAAGGAGGGACTTCAATAATCATGGGGGGACATGTCAAGTACCAAAAGCGGCGATAAAGAGAGAGTCCATAAGTGGGGAAATATCAAGGGGGCCGAAACCCCAGCCAAGCTGAGAGAACCTGGATCAATAGACTGTGGGAGGTCTAAAACTTCAAACCAACAAGCGAGAAAGTATCACGAGGAAGGTTGGCCTAAATACTTTGTTAAAGAGAATATCAAATCCAAGAACGTTGTAGAGAAATTACAAGAGTTAATTCAAGAAATAACGAGAGACTATTTCTGAAGATTCTGCTAGCATCGTACTGGCACCCATTCCGGACTGGCAAACTCCAAGTCTGCCAGTAGGGGCCACAGAACTCCGGCAGGTCTGACCTGCTGGGAAATCAGGCCCCTACCGGCGGACTCCTCACTGAAGCACCGTCCCAGTTACTAACAGTGCTGGTCCTTCATTGTCCCCATTCACACGGAGTCCTATCGGACTCGGTGGGAATGGGGAGTAACCGGTCTGCCGCAACTTTTGATATCCCGGTGGCACCGGGGTGCCGCCGAGATGTCAAGCAGTGGAAACGGTGCTATGGGGTCAGTAGCAACCCGCCGGTCACACTGAAACTTTAGATCCCTTTGGTAGGTCAGGAGACCCCTTTCGCATAAGGGAAATCTAGACCACTTCCCTTATCATGTAAATTAAAATAATTAAGACATTGGGCCTCATTACACGGAAGGCGGTAATGGTTAAAGGCCACCGTTAATGGTAACGGTGACTGTTAACCATTACCGCCTTACTACGAGGTCCCTTAGCGGGTAGGTGCTTTAACGCCTGCTTTTTGCAGGCGTTAAAAACCAACCCGCTAAGGGACCTCGGAGCTAATTACGGCACCGCAAAATTGCGGTGCCGTAATTAGCGCCTTCCCCATTCCCATAGAGCCCTATGGGGCAGAAATGGGAATGGGGAAGGGCAATGGCGGAAGGGGGATTTACCGCCCCACCAACCTTGGAATGGGGCGGTAAATCCCCTTTCCGCCAAGGCGGTGCTGGTAATTTACCGGCATGGTCCAGGGTGCTAATAGCACCCTGGATCACCGCCTTCCGTGTAATGAGGCCCATTATCTCCAAGAGTCTGATTCCTTCTTTCGACCCACCACAGCACACAGAGCTCAGTGACCAGCAGGGCTGACACATGCCAGTGGCTGACGCATTCCGGTGCCCACACCGGCCCAGATCCCGGCACCTGGCCTGTGTTGCAGATATTCCACCCTCAGTCGATGGCACTACGAATCCCAACCTTCCTGGAACAAAGAGTACCGCACTCTCCAATGGCGGGAATCCTGCGATTAGGGCACACGACAAAAACTACCTCCAAGATCATTGTGCATTGTGTGTTATTAAAGCGTAAACCACAATGATATTCATATTGATATTGATTTGTATCGCGCTCGTGCGCAAGTGTTTCAGAGCGCGACGAGGCAAGGGAGGGGAACAAGGGAGAACAAAAACAATGATTTTACTAGCCCCAGTGACATTGAGAACGCGCAAGTGCATGGGAGAGGGAGACAGGAATAAGTGCATGGGAGGGGGAGAAGTGGAAAGTGCTGAGCAAGGAATACGGATAAATGATAAGTAAATATATAATAAAAAGCAACAAACAGTGGTAGTGCAGCCAGCAAGTGGCAAGTGCTATGCAAATTGCAGGGAGTGTCTGGTAAGTATAGAAAAGGGAGGGGGGCTGTATGGTTACAGATACAGACCCCAGTGCAATGTACCCAAACTCTCAAAATAATACATGGCCTTTAAAAATATGTTCGATTTATGACATCCCTGTGATTATTGCAAAGTGACATATTTTATGGTTACCAGTCAACATTGCCAATCGACATTGTCCTCGTTTTCCATCTGGGTTTACAAGGGCATTCCCGTTTCTGCGGCTCCTGCCCGGCAAACATGTTTCATTCTCTTGCATCCAACTGGAGTGCAGCTGGTAAAATGTTACTTGTTCTCATTTATTTCTGGATTTGTGGTCATTTCCAAAACTTGCTGTTCTCAGATGGATCAGTTTCACCAAATGGCAGGCTGAAATAGAAGGGTTTCCCGCTTGGCGTGATGCTTGCTGGCACCGCTGCGCCCTGTTTACGCAGCAACGGCGGCGTAGTGGATAGCACCATTCAGAGCAGCCAATAGGGGCCAGCGCCATTCAAAGCAGCCAATAGTGGACAGCACCATTCCGAGCAGCCAATAGTGGGCAGCGCCATTCAGAGCACCCAGTAACCTTTCATTTTGACTTCTAATGAGTCTTCCAAACGAATTTTTTTGAAAATCATATGGCCGATAATAAAGACACGTTTACTGGTAGGACTAGTATTATTAAAGGTAAGTATTTTTTAAAATAATAAACAGGTCATTATGACCTCAATGTGTTATGCTACATTATATTATGCTGAGTAATGCTTTATTGTGTAATGAACTTAGTCACGTTTTGTTGTGATTGTATGTGTTGTCTTTTATGGTGTTACCCTGTACTATATTTATGTATATGGTTTTGTGGTTTGTTGGTGATGTTCTTATTTTGATAGTCTGAAACCGCACAGGGGTTCAAGTGTTGTGTATGCATGGTGCTGTTGTATAGGTTTCCATCTGTTAACTGGACCTTGTTCTTCGAACCAAAGAGTTTGGGACTCTTTTCCTGAAGTCGTGGAAGTGTTGTTCTGTACACACTGTCAGGAGTCATTCTTTCTGGGTCTCTGGGCCTGGACCTGTTCTGAGTTGCACCCTAAAGGTGTACTCTAGAATCGGTGAACTTTGCAGGTCAAGTTTGGCTTTTGAATTCCATTAATCAAATTTTGGTTGGTTAAAAAAAGGGGGGAATTTGGGTCCTTTCTGAAGTAGCTTTTCACATGACATTTGTACAAGGTGCAGCTCCTTCTTTTCTTTCGGGCCCTACGGATTTCGTTTGTGCTTTGAAAATACAGCCCCGGACACTGCAATATCCACTTTGCCTTGGGCATCTGTTTCCTATCCACCAGTTCATAATGCCATAGAAAGTTCACTTTCAGGTATCAGTGCCCCCCTCTGGCTGCCTGTGTGCCCCGAACAACACATGAGCTACCGTCTCAGCTTATTTTGTAGTTAGTAACTAGGAGCTCCGTTGAGGGGTGTAGTCACACCTTGTTCATGGCCGCCTAATTTTGCTCATGTGCACTGGCTTGACACCAACAGCTACCAGGAGCTACTATTGACAACCCAGGCAAACTGGTGCTGTGCAACCGAAGCGATGTGACGTTAACTCAGCTTGAGAATGTACACAAGGGGGCATTAGGACACATCTAGAAGGCATTATTAAGTTGAATGCATCATATATATTGCCCAAAGAGTTTTATTGTTTGCATCTCATGTGGAAGTTAGATTTGCTGCACAATGTTTACGGGCTGTGTCACTCTGGAGATGGTGTATACAACTCTCACGGCGATGGTACCCAGAAATGAGTGTATAGCAACAGTTTCTGATTGCTGATGGACAGATGCCTCCAGCTGCAGACATTGGGAGAGACGCTGCGTGCGCATCACCAAACAGCAAAGGGACCTTGGTTTGCTGCGCCTCATTTCATTTATGTGTCGGGTGACCCGACGTCCTGGTTTTCCGGTACCATCCTGTTATTTTACCCTGGTGCCAGCATCCCGAGACTTGGCAGGCTAATGTCCCGGCTTTTGCCAGTAACCCTTGAATAAATAATGCAATCAGGCCGGGCACGGCTCTTCATGAATGAGTATGATTGTGTTTCACACCCTCCCCCTTCCCCCATGGCTTTTCTCTTTCATAAACACGTACTTTGTGTAGAAAGGGCTGTAGAAAGGGCTGCCAACATAGGAGTAGGACTACAGTTTCAATGGAGTATTATGTGTATTTTAGTCCATCTTTTGTGTTGTATGGCCACTGAAACGGTAGTCCTACTTCTATGTCGGCGGACAGTCCCGGTTTTATATTTTAAACATCTGGTAACCCTATATGGGTAAAGCTGTTTGGAAAACAGGAGGAAGTTTGGGGTGCAAGGTGAGCTATGAACAGCAGAAAAAAGAGAGGCTGTGTTATCACCGAGCACATTCCTGGCAAGGTCACCATTGGGGAAGCGGCTACAGTTCGGTTTCTCAGGATAACCCTGAAATGCACTCTATAGTCCATCATGCAACAACGCTACATGGTTCAAAGCAGACGGGTTAGGTCATTGGAGTCCCAGATGTGTACATACACATGTGCATGAAAACAGGGTAGGGAAGGGGATTGCATGCAGAACCCTCCAGGGAGAAACGGAAGTGCAAGTTCATGAGCTGCCTTCAGTGTAATGGCTCTCCCTGAATTGCAGGGTACAACTTGGGCCGAGAGAAGAGGAAAGGGGGAAGGTTCAGAGGGTTTCTGGAGCACTATCAGCCAACATGTTTTCAAAGAAAGAGCAGTGAATGCTTGGTATACTCCCCTAGTAGATGCCATGGAAACATGACCACTGGCTGAACTTAAAATAACTGAAACAGACAAGGCGGCAAACGAACTAAACACACATAGGTAAAGATGGAGACCACGTGGACTTGTGTCTCTTCACGGTCAGTGGAACGCTGGTTGGGCCTGCCTTTCTTGGCTGTCGTCAAATTCTCCTGGCATGTAATTCTGTATTTAGTGGACCTGACAGTGCAGACACTATTGGCCCATGTTGTCCTTAAGGTTTCATTCCCAGTGAGGGATGTCGTCCACGCCTGGAGGTATAGGCCCAGAGACATCACGAGGTCATGTTAATGTTGGCCTGGCTGCTAATGCAACAAACCTCTATACATCACGTCAGTTCCCCTGCAGTCATGGCCAATTTCACTCCAAATGCGGGACGTGAGCTAGCGCCAGAGAAAGACCTGAGGGGCGCGCGCATTTCATGAAATTATACAGAGAATGCAAGGCCTGTCATTAAATGTATGGATTTAATAGAACTTCACCATAAACCCTGGGGGCTCAGGGGTCCACGGGTTATTTAAATATCTGCAATGCCGAGAAAAGAATGCACCACAATTATGATAAAAAGCAATGAGGGAATCATGTTTATTAGTTCAGGTCCAAATACTTTTCTCTAATTATATATCTGGTTAAATATTTACATCCAGCCAGTCTCATGCACAGTTCTTTTTCGTGCCCCCCGCCCCCCGTTTTCCCTAGTCCCCCGACTCCCAATCTGCACAGCTTTGATTCCATTTCCCCCTTTCTCTCCCAGTGCTGCCTCCTACTTCACTCTCTACCTCTCTCCCATAATCCTATTCCTCTACCCCTCCTCTGACTGCGCCCACCCGCGCCTCCTCCATTCCTTTTCCTCTTCCCCTCCCCTGACTGCTCCCACCTGCGCCTCCATTCCTCCTCCTCGTCCCCTCCTCTGACTGCTCCCACCTGCGCCTCCATTCCTCCTCCTCGTCCCCTCCTCTGACTGGGCCCACCTGCGCCTCCATTTCTTTTCCTCTTCCTCTCCTCTGACTACTCCCACCTGCGCCTCCATTCCTCCTCCTCGTCCCCTCCTCTGACTACTCCCACCTGCGCCTCCATTCCTCCTCCACGTCCCCTCCTCTGACTGCTCCCACCTGCGCCTCCATTCCTCCTCCTCGTTCCCTCCTCTGACTGGGCCCACCTGCGCCTCCATTTCTTTTCCTCTCCTCTGACTACTCCCACCTGCGCCTCCATTCCTCCTCCTCGTCCCCTCCTCTGACTACTCCCACCTGCGCCTCCATTCCTCCTCCTCGTCCCCTCCTCTGACTACTCCCACCTGCGCCTCCATTCCTCCTCCACGTCCCCTCCTCTGACTGTGCCCACCTGCGCCTCCATTCCTCCTCCTCGTTCCCTCCTCTGACTGGGCCCACCTGCGCCTCCATTTCTTTTCCTCTCCTCTGACTACTCCCACCTGCGCCTCCATTCCTCCTCCTCATCCCCTCCTCTGACTACTCCCACCTGAGCCTCCAATCCTCCACCTCTTCCCCTCCTCTGACTGTGCCCACCTGTGCCTCTATCCCTCCTCCTCGTCCCCTCCTCTGACTGTGCCCAACTGCGCCTCCATTCCTCCTCTATGTCCCCTCCTCTGACAGCGCCCACCTATGGCTCCATTCCTCCTCCTCTACTCTGTGGCGCCCCGCTCACGGGTACCGGAGCGGGACGCACAGGATACCAGTGTCACACGATAAACAATGAGGCTGCGTTCACGCAGCAGGACGAACCGCAGATGGTGTCCAGTCAAAGGATCGATTACAAAAGGCTCGAATGCAAAAGGTGAGAGTCAATAGGGTAGAAAACCAAAGGTTTGAAATTTTTATTTATTTATATATTTATTTTTGGGTTTCCGTGTAGGTAAAAAAAGTGTTTTTTACCACAAAAACCGGGGTTGACTCGAACCTTTTGTCATTCGACCCTTTGCAGTCGATCCTTTGACCTATAACCACCGCAGATGGCACCCTGCAAGACCGGGATCACCAGGCCTTTCCACTAGTGCTGGGAGCACCCAGAAGACAAAGTGGGACAGGGGGCACCCTGTCTGCCCATGAGCACACGGGCGACTCACGGGCCTGGTGACACCCAGATCATCACAGACACATGGCTGGTGTTGCCCAGCAGGGCACCGACCCGCACATACCGATTTCCAATTCAGGGAACCCAGCTACTGCAGAAAACCAGTGGGACACCGTCCGGATGCAGGGCCACGCAGGTGGGCCCTCTGCATGCTGCGCGGCAACAGCATGGTGCAGACAATAACCATGCAGCAGACAGGAGTCAGTTCTGATCAACTAATGAGCTGAGCGCTTGTTCTTCTTCTTGCTGATAGATTTTTATCCAGCAGCTGTGATTTTTGGATACCGAGGCTTGAGCCTCATTACTCCATCTTCTCGGGCCTTGTTCTGGATTATCTGAAGACTCTTCCGGTGTCACTCATGGCAGGTCATCCATGCTGAGGAGGCATACGTCAGGGTTGGTCTGATGATCGCCTTGTAGACGTTGATCTTTGTCCGGAGGGGCATGGACTTGCTCTTCAGGAGTGGGGACAGCGCTGCCATCTTTCCTGTTGCCTTCTGCTGAGTATTCTCGATGTGGGGGTGCTCCTTGATCTTCTTTCTGGTGAACAGCGTTGCGGTTGTCTTGCTGGTGTTGAGTTCTATCCGCCAGTTGCTGTACCACTTCTCAATGGTATCCAATGCAGCTTGCAGGTTCTTCGCCACTTCCTTTTGGCTGAATGACTGGGAGATGACTGCAACATCGTCTGCATACAGCGCTATGTGATCATGGCACCAGCCCTGGGAGATACCATACTCCCAGGAGGGGGGACACGCAACACTTCTCCTTTTTCATAACGACCAAACAAATAGAAATGAAGCTGAAACATGAAGTCACATCATGACACACACCATAATGCTAGGACTGGGCTATTAATACAATTTTGATAAAGATAGGGGAAGAGAAAGGCCGTGCCGGCACAATGGAAGGGGGTGCTGGCTGCAGGCTCTGGGCAGGAGCAACATCATGCACAGTGAAGACAGGGCGTGGCTGCCCATGCTCACTATACAGGAGCATGCTTCACGCCAGCGTGCACCGAAAGTGCTATCGCCACCCCAGGGCCAGGTGGCGAGCAAGGTGGTGGGGACTCCCAAGAACATTTTAAAAAGGAAGGAGCAGAGGAAGGTTGCTTGTGTGCCCTCTGCCGTTAACAGCAGCCCCGAAGTGATCCGAGTGGCCCGTGTTACCTGCGTTTTCAATTGTGTTACGGTCATCTTTTTGTGAATGCTACTTAGGCGTCTACCAACCCTGACTGTCACCCCCATCGGTATCAAAGCGCAGTGGGTAGGGTGGGTGTTGTAACCTGAGCGCCTAAGTGTGTGAATATTTGTTGCGTCTATATTCGATTGATTTTGATTTTGATTTGATTTTGGAAACTTATAGCATGCTCAAAATGGAACAAACCGTATAATGGCGCAGATGAATTTTGCTGAGACGAATATCCAAAATTGTATTAATAGCACATTCCTAGCATTATGGTGTGTATCGTGGTGTGACTTCAAGTTTCAGCATTGTTACTATTTGTTTGGTCGTTATGAAAAAGGAGGAGTGTTGTCACAGGTTTCGCTTTTTCTCACCTGTTTTCGCTGCTTTGCAGAATCCTTCGCCGGGGTTTTCTTCCGTGCTGTTCGGGTCTTGTATAAGCCCGCTCGGCTGTCTTCGGATTCCAGGATTCGTTCACCTTCTTCGTCCGGGATCAGGGAAACTCCAGGAAGACCAGGAAGGAAGGCAGCATTCGGGGGCGGACCGCGTGAAACGCGGAAGGATACAGGTACAAGGAGAGGGGAAGGAAAAGGAGTAAGGAATGGGTTCCGGGAATTCAGGAAGCAACTCAGTTCCAGGTATACGAACTACGACACACGTCAAGCCACAGCTAACGGTAGCGTTGAGATGCGCGGAGCCGCAGGGGAGTGGCTAATTTATGGAACGTGCTGCCTAGGACGTAAGGTCGATAGACCACGTTCCGTGTATACGGCCATGTTGGGTGTACTACAGCGAGTAACCCCCGACGTGCCAGCGACCAGGAAGACCAGAAGGGGCGTGATCGATGGATCATGACAAGTGTTGCGTGTCACCCCTCCTGGGAGCATGGCATCTCCCAGGGCTGGTGCCATGATCACATGGTTGTGACCATGTGCCCTATCTAATAAAAAGGACGAGCCGGTTCCGGCTCTATATTATTATCTATTTTCACAAAATGTTGACTTTATGTTAATGTGTATTTGTAGACTAAAAGGTTTGCCCTGATGAAGGAATGATTTTCCGAAATGCATTGGCAAAAGGACCTATATATGTACATGCGCTGATGTCTCCCTCACTAAGAAGCAATTAGTGAACACAACTAAATGTAGCCAGTTTGAAAATTAATGACTATGGCTGATTTTCTTTAATGCCCATTGCTAAATACAGCTGAACTGGTATCCGAAGGAAACATACTTTGTTTGAAACCCCTTGATTGGGGTAATAATAGAGAGCGACTGAATAGCTCAGTCTTATTACCTAGCTTTTTGTATCACTGTTATTTGAAGTCTGGGTGTCTCTAGACTTATTTCAGTCAGCTCCGCTAAAATACTTCAATAATAGAAGAAACACGATTACTCTGGACGATAGGTATAACTAAGTGTGGTACCCACTTTATTTGCTTTACCACGTTAGAAACTCCCCATTTAAACAAACCCTTTATTAACCTTGCGTGATTGGAACTTCCACCGCTGACAAGACACCATTGTTCGCACCTGGCACCCCTCAAAACAAAACCTACATGCGCAGGAACACAGATTCACACAACATTTTGGCAGGGACATTTTAACCATGTCCAGGGTCTGCAGGCTCCCAGCCTTCTTTTGTGTGACTACTGAGTCCACTTTAAGCACCTGCAAGTCCGCAGGAGACCAATCCGACTTCCATTGGCATCTATTCACGACGGCTCAAGGGTCAGCAAAGCCACACCTTGGGGCACCGGGGCCACATCGGCCTACTCCTTGGATGGTGGGTGAGCACCATGGCAGGGTGCTGGGTAGGTGGCAGGATGACGGGCCTCTCCGGTCACTTCGGAGCTGCTGTTAACGGCAGAGGGCACACAAGCACTTGCGAGAGCTGCTACCTTCCTCTGCTCCTTCCTTTTTAAAATGTTCTTGGGAGTCCCCGCCACCTTGCTCAACACATGGCCCTGGGGTGGCGATAGCACTTTCGGTGCACGCTGGCGTGGGGCATGCTCCTGTATAGTGAGCATGGGCAGCCACGCCCTGTCTTCACTGTGCATGATGTTGCTCCTGCCCGGTGCCTGCAGCCAGCATCCCCTTCCATTGTGCCGGCACGGCCTTTCTCTTCCCCTATCTTTAGTTTTCAACTCTGCCAATCACTGCTGCTGGACCCTGGATCACATTGGGGACTCTATTTGCACAGCCCTGATTGCGTGGTCTGATTGTAACCCCACTCTTGCATATGCAGCCCAGGATGCCATTAATATCACTGGTCCTGTTTATTCTTTTTTCCTTCAACAACTCCGACATGGAGCACACAGACCATCAGCCCCAGCTGGCCTGAGGTTGTCACTGGTCATCAGGACCTCTAACATCCGGGCCCCGACACCGGATTATTCATATTGTCGTTGCTCCGACAGTGAGCGCTGGCCAACTCAGCGCCGATGGGCCCGGGATTTGAAAAGGGCCCCTACATCTTCTACATCTTCTGCACGGCGCATGCCGTTTCCTCTTTCATTACTTATGGAGCGCTGGGTGGGTCGCCGCACACACGCGACCTCACCTGCCTTCTCTGTTTGCTCTTCTCAGCGGGCTCTCTTTTGTTCGCTCCCAGGAGCGGGTCCTTCTTTTTTCGCTCTTAGGAGCGGGCACGCAAGGACCGGCTGCCCCCCTGCTTCTTCTCCCTTCGGGGAGCACAGGAAGTCGACAGCTGGCCTCAGCACTTCGCACCTTCACCTCCTCGACCCGGGACTCCCCATTCCACGCCCCTCTCTTTGTGCGGTCAACGCAGCCTCCTTCAACATGTGGCCACTGCAGGCCTCCACCTCACATGCAGTCGATGCCGCTTCACTGACCAAACATAAAACAGAGGTCCCCAGCAGGGGTCCGGACCACTTTCCTCGTCGCCAATGTGGCGTCCCGCTCACGGGCACTGGAGCGGGATGCACAGGATACACAGGATACATAGGATACGGGGTCACCTGGATAAACAATAAGACTGCGTTCACGCAGCTGGACGAAACGCAGGGGGCACCCTGCTAGGCCGGGATCGCCAGGCCTATCCACTAGTGCTTGGAGCACCCAGCGGACATAGTGGGACAGGGGGCACACTGTCTGCCCATGAGCAGACGGGTAACTGACAGGCCCGGGGGCACCCAGGCCATCACTGACACATGGCCGGTGTTGCCCAGCAGGGGCACCGGCCCGCACACACCCAGTTCCCATTCAGGGACCCAGCTACCGCTGAACACTTGTGGGACGGCGTTGCCCAGCAGGGGCACCATCCGGATGCAGGGCCACGCGGGTGGACCCTCTGCATGCTGCGGGCCACCAGCATGGTGCAGATAATAACGACGCAGCTGTCACAGTTTATAACACGGCACACGCCAGCCAGGGAACTCCTTCCCCTACAATGAATGTGGTGCACAATAAAACGCTTTTTATTTTGAATATACTACAGATTATTTTGAGTAGCCCTCCACCCCGTCTCACACCCAAACTCCACAAACACCCCGTGTCACAATGGAGTAGGAACCAGGCCGGTGTGTATCAATAAGGTATTTATTAATTTATTATTTAATGAAAAAGGAAAATCAAACAATTTCACAGCCACAAACGTTGTGGCAACACAAAATGCAATAATCTCTACAAAACTGTCTGGTTAAGATATACTATTACAGTTAATTCTGTTTTTTTAATGGCAGAACAGAAAAAGAACAATTTACCACAAAGTGACAGCACAACAGTTAAGCAACTCCCCCCGCCCTGCAACAATGGAAAAATGGGTTTTCAATGTTTCAATACTACTGCTATGGGACAGCACACAAGGGTACTTTGTGCTGCTTACACTACAGGACACATCGGGCTTCAAAACAGACTAGCCAGCACACTTAGGAAATTCGATTTTTAATGCAGGCAACACATCAGAAAGAAAAGATATATAAACTAAGAACAATCAGTTTTCAAAGGTCAAAAGACATTTTTAGAAAAACGAAAAGGCAAATCACACTAATTTTGCTGGGGCTGTGAAGTGACATGCAAGCTCTGAGCAATGAAAAATGAAGGAAATGCAATTAAAAATCCATGCTCAGAATATGATTGAGGAAGGGAAATACTCTAGTAAACAAAGCTTTTTAAAGGATGAAAAGACATTTTTAGAAAAAAAACATTGGGATTCACCTTGATTTTACTGGGGCTGGAAATGACACATACTTTCAACAGTGAGAAAGGCACATAGGAAAATCGTTCTTTAGTGGAAATGACAGGGGCAGCTAACAGGTAGGCTTTGGGCAAGGGATTACTCACAATAGGAACAATGGTTTGGGTTTAATAGGACAGATGCAAATAGGAATGACACTGGCAAATGAAAATCCGCTTAGCAGGGCATCATTTAGACACAGGGACCAGTTTGGTTTTCAGCTCACAATAGTAATAATTCATTTGAGGCAACACTTTAATGACTATAACAATTAAATAAAAACACTAGACACGGATGGTTGATTTCGAATTTCAACAATCCGATCCATGAAATTCAATGGGGTAATTCATTGATTTACTTACAAAAATACTAAGGATTTACACAGTCAAATGAGGAGTTTTTCAAAGGAGATATGCTAACACCCCATCAAAAACAAGGAGTTCTTCTTGGAGACAGGTTTCTCAAATACGTGTTTAACAGCAGTATTATACCAGAAGCATGACAAGGTCAATAAGGTAATCCCCTATGCGAGTAAGACTTTATCCTTAATGAAGGAAAAATGTAACGATTGTGAGAAGGCACTTCTGGCAACAGTGTGGGTATTGACACATTACAGCCCGTTCGTCCAGTGGGAGCACATCCTCGTCGAGACTCCTCATCAGCCATTGCAATATCTCCAAAGTGACAGAATCCAGGCGGGGAATGTGAGAAATTCCAGAATTACTTCCTGGATTCAGTCCATGCAAGGCTTTCCTGGAGGTCAGATATGGCCAAAACAAGAAAGAAGATTCCCCTTGTGCAAGGTCTGGCTGACTTGCATGATTGTGCTCGAGAAAACTGTCTCGAGGACAAAAGTCTCAAAACACAAGACAACATGGAGGCCTACTCAAAAAGAATCCGTAGTATATCAAAAAATAAAAAGTGTTTTATTGTGCGCTACATTCATTGTAGGGGAAGCAGTTCCCTGGCTGGTGTGTGCCGTGTAATAAACCATGACACAGCACACAGGAGGCAGTTCTGATCGACTGACGAGCCAGAACTGGCTTGTCCTCTTTATAAGATATGTCACATGGTCACCACCATGTGATCATGGCACCAGCCCTGGGAAATACCATGCTCCCAGGAGGGTTGACACGTAACATACCCCTCCTCTGCCTGAACCCACCCGTGCCTCCATTCTGCTCTCCAGCTTTACCCATCCTCTGCTTGAGCTCATCTGTGCTTCCATTCCTCCTCTCCTGCTCCAACTCTCCTCTGCTCGAGCCCCCCTGTACCTCCATTCCTCCTCTCATTCTCTACCCTCCTCTGCCCAAGCCCACCTTTAGTCCTCAATTCATGCTGCTCTCCCCACTCTTGCCCCGCCGCTTATTTTCCTTTCCACATACATCAGATCTGAACCTCCATTTTCAACCCCCTTTCTTCCATTCTCGCCCTCTTTATACCTATCACATGTCGTGCTTGCAGCATTTCAGGGACAGGTTCATAATGTACCGCACCAGGACATATGTATGATAAGGAGTGAAGAAAGGGCCGGCCTTGGTGATATCACAGTATGAGGGTGAAAAGGTTGGGGGAAATAAACTCTGAGAGAATCAGCCAAAGAAAGGGTTTCCCATAAATGCTTGCAAATGAGGACTTTGCTGCTCGCTTCTGGCACCATTCTCAAGGCCACAAGTGGAGTGGGCCTCGTTGACAAGTCACATCGGGTGCACAAGCCCCAAAGTGAATCGAGGAACGAAGCCCAATGGGAATCGGGCCAGGGCAGAGAAGCAAACACAGACTCCTCCACCCATCTAGCCACTGGGTTTGCCTGCCCCTCCTCGATACTCCACCGTGTGTGAGATCCACTACACACTCCAGGCTCCCCCTTAACAGGGTCAGAGTTAACCTCTCTCTCCTTGCCACTTTGCCTCCTTTAGAGTATAACCTGCCTCTCTGTGTACTCTCATACTCCTTCTTTATGTGCCTTATGGTGTTTCTCCTGTCCTCCTCTCCTCTTTTCTTAGTCTCCTTCTCTACCTACTCTTCCTGTTCTCCATCCTCCTCCTCTATTCAACCCTAGATGTTCCACCTTTCCTCCTATAACTCTAGATGTTCCACCTTTCCTCCTTCAACTCTAGATGTCCGACCTTTCCTCCTATAACTCTAGATGTTCCACCTTTCCTCCTTCAGCTGTATATGTCCCACCTTTCCTCCTGTAATTCTAGATGTTTCACCTTTCCTCCTTCAGCTGTAGATGTCCCACCTTTCCTCCTGTAATTCTAGATGTTTCACCTTTCCTCCTTCAACTCTAGATGTCCCACCTTTCCTCCTATAAATCTAGATGTTCCACCTTTCCTCCTTCAACTGAAGATGTTCCACCTTTCCTCCTATAACTCGAGATGTTCCACCTTTCCTTCTTCAACTCTAGATGTCCCACCTTTCCTCCTATAACTCTAGATGTTCCACCTTTCCTCCTTCAACTGTAGATGTTCCACCTTTCCTCCTATAACTCTAGATGTTCCACCTTTCCTCCTTCAACTGTAGATGTTCCACCTTTCCTCCTATAACTCTAGATGTTCCTCCTTTCCTCCTTCAACTCTAAATGTCCCACCTTTCCTCCTATAACTCTAGATGTTCCACCTTTCCTCCTTCAACTGTAGATGTCCCACCTTTCCTCCTATAACTGTTGATGTTCCACCTTTCCTCCTTCAACTGTAGATGTTGTACCTTTCCTCCAACCTTTTCCCCTTCATCTCTAGATGTTCCACCTTTTCCCCTTCAACTCTAGATGTTCCACCTGTCCTCCTATAATTCTAGATGCTCCACATTTCCTCCTTCAACTCTAGATGTTGCTCCTTTCCTCCATCTCTCTATTCTCACCTCCTCCTCTCTCCGCTTCTTGAGGTTTCCCCTTCCCACCAGTGCTCTTCTCCCACCGTCCTTCGGCTGTTTGCTCCAGTACTTGGTGTTCCTCCTTTCTTGCTCTCACCCAGCAACTCTCCTCTCGCCTCACCTTCTCCTCTCGTCTATTCTCAGCCTTGTCATCTTTTCTGATCTTCTCACAACATTTTCAATCCAAACGTCGCCTCCAAACACCTACACTATCTGAAGGAAGTGCCCCCCCTTATAGTGAGCTCTGTGTCTGACTCTCCAGCCTCTCTCTGGCTAACTGGTCTCAGGTGAGTGTGTGTGTGTGTGCGCATGTGTGTGTGTGTTTTATTGTTGTACAATGTGATTGTTTGGGTTATCACGCTTCCTCTCTCTTTGTGAGCCACACCCCTCCTTCCTCCAGCTGCAGCTTGCAAGCCAATAAAAGACTTCCACCACCATTTTGGATTTTCTTTACATGCTTGCACTGTGTATGTTGGAGCCACCTGCTAGGTAGAGCCATGCTCTTCCTCCTGCCTGTCCTGCCTGTAATCTGATTACTCCACTCATAGATATGTTGCAGCCATTCTGTGTTCTGAACCAGCGATATTGCTCATTTCTCGTGCTTGTGTGGACCATCCCTAGGTCTGCCTGCTTTGCGGTGAGACAGAGATGTGCTGCTCTAGTAAATGAGACTCAAGACTCTCCTGGCCCTGCAGTGGGCATTATACATGTCTGACTATCTCCAGGTACCTTTAGTGGGCCATGGACAACCTCTGGTTGCTTGCTACGAGCCCCTGCCTTGAAATTGGGGCATGGGGGCTTAGCTTCTGATGCATCCCTTGCCGCCACCTGCTTGTGTCACGCGGGTTCTAGCGGCACCAGGTCCCCTTTGCAACCTCATGGGGACTTGGCCAGGGTTCCCTTCATATTACACCTGTTCCTAGTACCCACAGTGCCCTTCCCTTAATACATTGTGCCATTTATGCTGCCATCAGTGTCATTTATGCTGCCATCAGTGTCATTTATGCAGTATCAGGTAATATTATCCCCACCAAACATATCGCTGTATATATGGTCGTCGGGAACAGCCATAGGCGATATTTTTAGTGGGGATAATATTAGGGGTTTTTGGGCGCAGGGGTTGCAGGGGTGTCCCCCGCTCCTTTTAAAATAATACAGGGGTTGTGGTGGTGTCCCCCGCAGGTTCCATGCCTTAATATCGCCACAGAAATATGGCAATATTTTTGTATGGTGTTATTTTTGCGGTGGATATTAACACATGGAACCATTTATGCTACCACTTGTTATATCATATGCGATGCCATTTGCATCTCTTTCTCTACTGAGCTGTGTCTCATCAGGATCAGGTAGGAGGTTCAACCATAACCACAAGGTCCTGCAGTGGTTCACATCTGACCTATCAAACAGCCATAAACCAGCGCACTCACCACCTACTCTGCCCCCACTGCCCCATGAAGAATGTGTCACACGCAGAGTCATGGCCTTGTGGTTCAACAAAAGAAACATGATCATATCACCCCACCCTGATGTTAAGGGGTGTTGCTAGGTCTGGAAAAGATCAGGGGCTAAGCTAATGTTGGGACTGGCGGGACTCGGGGCTAGCTAGCCTTTTGGTTGTAGCCTCTGAGCTTCTATCCGGGACTACAACCAAAAGACCCAGGGCTGTAGCCGCCCGAGGTACCAATAGCGACGCCTCTGAGATCACCTACGAGATATTCAAATCCAAATAACCCCCCTCCCTGGCAGTGAAAATGTAGAATTACAGGAGGTTAGCACGGCACCAGGAGCCTGGACACAGCCCCACCAGATATACATGAAGAAGCAAACCAGAAAGGATGCCGTCCTCATCTTTGACCCCACAATCTGGATTAACATCCCACCAGCACTGGGCCCGCCTCTGCACTGCTCTAGTTCTAAAAAGGAAAATGGCGCCCGTCACTTATAACTCAACTTCTGCCAACAGCGCCTCCCTCCACATTGTCTGGACCTCCTCCTTCACAGCTATGTGCACAACCTTAAATAGTTTCGACGCTGGAGTCCACTTCTGAGGACCTGTGCCTCCGGGGTGCAATGCTACGTCGACAGAGTACCCTATGCGTCAAACTCTGGCATGGCAGCCAGTGTTCCTTGTTGTCTCATCCTCCTGATCTGTGGGGGTGCATTCGCCACCTGAGCGTCATCTGCAGAGTCACTCATGTCCTCGGACGGCACAGGCACCTATCACTTGCGTGAAGGCCGCAAATCCGCTAATGTGATGGATCACCGCACAGGCACCTATCTCTGGGCTGCAGTGTTTCTTCTGGTGGTGTGTGGTGGTGTTGCCTCAGATAAGCACAGGACATCCCATGAAGGGCCTTCCCCTTCCTTGACACCAGTGAGAAGAAGAAAAATTCCTCTGTACCAGAGAGTCCAGGCAGATGTCTCTTAACGTGCGCTGGTTGCTTGTATCAACAAAATAAAACATATTTTTTGTTTTAACATTATGGGGCCCCACAGACCCTTCCTGGTGGCCCCTGTGGCCTTCTTAGCATGAATTAGCCCCCATGGGCTCAAAACTTTGACTGGATGGCGCACAAGCACCGCACGTGTGGGGCCGCAACCATCAATAGCACATAATTGCATTCATTGCAGGCAGCCGACGCGAGGTAAGGAGGCCCATCCGGGCATGCCGCCGATTTCCGGGCGCCAACTGGGCCCCCAGGCCCTCCGAGCGTCCCTCTCCCACCCCGCACCCTCTTCCTGCTTCCCGCTCCCCTCCCGCCTCCCAACCCGCCCACCGCCGCTCTGATTGGGCCGTGAGCCCAGCTGGTAAGGGTCTAGCAACCCTCCTCGCACCGGCCCCTGCATTCATTGCAGGCAGCCGACGCGAGGTAAGGAGGCCCATCCGGGCATGCCGCCGATTTCCGGGCGCCAACTGGGCCCCCAGGCCCTCCGAGCGTCCCTCTCCCACCCCGCACCCTCTTCCTGCTTCCCGCTCCCCTCCCGCCTCCCAACCCGCCCACCGCCGCTCTGATTGGGCCGTGAGCCCAGCTGTAAGGGTCTAGCAACCCTCCTCGCACCGGCCCCTGCATTCATTGCAGGCAGCCGACGCGAGGTAAGGAGGCCCATCCGGGCATGCCGCCGATTTCCGGGCGCCAACTGGGCCCCCAGGCCCTCCGAGCGTCCCTCTCCCACCCCGCACCCTCTTCCTGCTTCCCGCTCCCCTCCCGCCTCCCAACCCGCCCACCGCCGCTCTGATTGGGCCGTGAGCCCAGCTGTAAGGGTCTAGCAACCCTCCTCGCACCGGCCCCTGCATTCATTGCAGGCAGCCGACGCGAGGTAAGGAGGCCCATCCGGGCATGCCGCCGATTTCCGGGCGCCAACTGGGCCCCCAGGCCCTCCGAGCGTCCCTCTCCCACCCCGCACCCTCTTCCTGCTTCCCGCTCCCCTCCCGCCTCCCAACCCGCCCACCGCCGCTCTGATTGGGCCGTGAGCCCAGCTGTAAGGGTCTAGCAACCCTCCTCGCACCGGCCCCTGCATTCATTGCAGGCAGCCGACGCGAGGTAAGGAGGCCCATCCGGGCATGCCGCCGATTTCCGGGCGCCAACTGGGCCCCCAGGCCCTCCGAGCGTCCCTCTCCCACCCCGCACCCTCTTCCTGCTTCCCGCTCCCCTCCCGCCTCCCAACCCGCCCACCGCCGCTCTGATTGGGCCGTGAGCCCAGCTGTAAGGGTCTAGCAACCCTCCTCGCACCGGCCCCTGCATTCATTGCAGGCAGCCGACGCGAGGTAAGGAGGCCCATCCGGGCATGCCGCCGATTTCCGGGCGCCAACTGGGCCCCCAGGCCCTCCGAGCGTCCCTCTCCCACCCCGCACCCTCTTCCTGCTTCCCGCTCCCCTCCCGCCTCCCAACCCGCCCACCGCCGCTCTGATTGGGCCGTGAGCCCAGCTGTAAGGGTCTAGCAACCCTCCTCGCACCGGCCCCTGCATTCATTGCAGGCAGCCGACGCGAGGTAAGGAGGCCCATCCGGGCATGCCGCCGATTTCCGGGCGCCAACTGGGCCCCCAGGCCCTCCGAGCGTCCCTCTCCCACCCCGCACCCTCTTCCTGCTTCCCGCTCCCCTCCCGCCTCCCAACCCGCCCACCGCCGCTCTGATTGGGCCGTGAGCCCAGCTGTAAGGGTCTAGCAACCCTCCTCGCACCGGCCCCTGCATTCATTGCAGGCAGCCGACGCGAGGTAAGGAGGCCCATCCGGGCATGCCGCCGATTTCCGGGCGCCAACTGGGCCCCCAGGCCCTCCGAGCGTCCCTCTCCCACCCCGCACCCTCTTCCTGCTTCCCGCTCCCCTCCCGCCTCCCAACCCGCCCACCGCCGCTCTGATTGGGCCGTGAGCCCTTCATCACTGGTCCTCCCAGGGCAGCCCTCTGCCCGGCAGCCCCAGCGGCTAAGGGCCCCAAGGCCAAGCGCGGCTCCAGGAAGTGTCAGCAGGTGTCCGCAGGGGAAGCCACGGAAGCCACCAGACACCGACAAAACTGTAAGTGCTGGCTTGGGTGGGGGGTAGAGCAATTACTCTACTCCAGAAAGCTCCTGCCACTCTCACTTACCTTTCAATAGCCTGCAGTCTAATGTTAACCAGCACCATTGCCCTAGAGAACCACACTGATTAGACTGCGCCACTTCTAGGCAGTAAGGTGATTGTAAGCATATGCCGCACTTAGATGACATCTCTAATAGCCTCTCTGTGAAAAATAGAATTTAGATATACATTTAGAAAGTTGCATTTAGATGTGTACCCAATAGCCTCTCTGTGAAAAGTTGAATTTAGAAGTGTGCCCAATAGCCTCTCTGTGAAAAGTAGAATATAGAAGTGTGCCCAATAGCATCTCTGTGAAAAGTTGAATTTAGAAGTGTGCCCAATAGCCTCTCTGTGAAAAGTTGAATTTAGAAGTGTGCCCAATAGCATCTCTGTGAAAAGTTGAATTTAGAAGTACATTTAGAAAGCTGCATTTAGAAGTGTACCCAATAGCTTCTCTGTGAAAAGTAGAATATAGAAGTGTGCCCAATAGCATCTCTGTGAAAAGTTGAATTTAGAAGTGTGCCCAATAGCCTCTCTGTGAAAAGTTGAATTTAGAAGTGTGCCCAATAGCCTCTCTGTGAAAAGTAGAATATAGAAGTGTACCCAATAGCTTCTCTGTGAAAAGTTGAATTTAGAAGTGTGCCCAATAGCCTCTCTGTGAAAAGTTGAATTTAGAAGTGTGCCCAATAGCCTCTCTGTGAAAAGTAGAATATAGAAGTGTACCCAATAGCTTCTCTGTGGAAAGTTGAATTTAGAAGGGTGCCCAATAGCCTCTCTGTGAAAAGTTGAATTTAGAAGTGTGCCCAATAGCCTCTCTGTGAAAAGTAGAATATAGAAGTGTGCCCAACAGCATCTCTGTGAAAAGTCGAATTTAGAAGTGTGCCCAATAGCCTCTATGTGAAAAGTAGAATTTGAAGTGTGCCCAATAGCCTCTCTGTGAAAAGTTGAATTTAGAAGTGTGCCCAATAGCCTCTCTGTGAAAAGTAGAATATAGAAGTGTGCCCAATAGCCTCTCTGTGAAAAGTAGAATATAGAAGTGTGCCCAATAGCATCTCTGTGAAAAGTCGAATTTAGAAGTACATTTAGAAAGTTGCATTTAGAAGTGTACCCAATTAGCTTCTCTGTGGAAAGTTGAATTTAGAAGTGTGCCCAATAACCTCTCTGTGAAAAGTAGAATATAGAAGTGTGCCCAATAGCATCTCTGTGAAAAGTTGAATTTAGAAGTACATTTAGAAAGTTGCATTTAGAAGTGTACCCAATAGCCTCTCTGTGAAAAGTTGAATTTAGAAGTGTGCCCAATAGCCTCTCTGTGGAAAGTTGAATTTAGAAGTGTACCCAATAGCCTCTCTGTGAAAAGTTGAATTTAGAAGTGTGCCCAATAGCCTCTCTGTGGAAAGTTGAATTTAGAAGTGTGCCCAAGAGCCTCTCTGTGAAAAGTAGAATTTAGAAGTACATTTAGAAAGTTGCATTTAGAAGTGTAGCCAATAGCTTCTCTGTGAAAAGTTGAATTTAGAAGTACATTTAGAAAGTTGAATTCAGAAGTGCACCCAATAGCTGTGAAATGTTGCATTTAGAATTGTGCTCAATAGCCTCTCTGTGAAAGTTAAATTTAGAAATGTGCCCAATAGCCTCTCCCTGAAAGTTGATTTTAGAAATGTGCCCAATAGCCTCTCTATGAAGTTGAATTTAGAAGTGTCCCCAATAACCTCCCTGTGAAGTAGAAGTCTCTGAAAGGGCATGAAACCCATCATATCTCACCAACACGCTTACTCTCTCCTTACATCACCACTCAACTAGAACACAGAGATACTATGACACCATTCGGTATAACTGTTCTCATATCAACATTCGCCGCTCTCTCCACATCATTCTAAATAATCACTGCTGGTTACACACCCCCCAGCGAGGCGTTCTCCTCAGGCCTAACGCAGCCACATCCGATCTGGATTAATCCTGCCAGAACGAACACATACTCCTGACCTCTCAACCACCACACCTACCGCTAGAAAGCAGCTATTACATTGATACTGCACGAGCTGTACACATACCCGGTGCTCACACGCACCTTTTTGACTCTCTCTACTCTCTCTACTGATATGAACTTCGGTTCCCAAGGGCGTTCAACCTACCAGCGCCTTCAGACCATACCAATGGTATATAAGGCGCTATATAAATGCAAAATAACAATAACAATAACAATAATGGGGGATAGAATGTTCTCGTGCGGGTAGCGCTCCTGGTAGGCGTTGGAACAATGATACGACGCTGATTCCAACGTCGGAACATGAACCCCCCAACCAGTAGCAGCCTCGTTGCCAGTGTGATATTTCCTATCGTGTCCCCGGGACCCCCGCTGTTAGACCTCACCCTCACGTACCTCAGGGACTATGCAGGACACAGGTCTTAATCGTTCGGGTTCCCGGCACGCTCTGATAAGCTCGGGTACGCCCCCTTTTATTTAATGTGCATGCGCGATGGCCAACATCGCCGTCGGGCTCACGTGACTTCGTCACAGCAAGCAAGCTTGCCCTTTAACAAATCTAATGCAGCACACCAATATAGCGTATGAGGTTGTGAGCAGCGCAGGCGGGGCAGACGTTGCTGCATTACTATATTGGTTAATTTTCTGTATTTTCTAAGAAATGTTAATGGTAACCAAAACGTCAATTCACCTGAATCATTTCTGTGAATTATTTCACCAGAGTACTTTCTATCCTTTGTAAAGAACTTTAATTTCCATTATACAATCTTTTTTTTGATGATTTTCTGGTGTTTTGTAAAGATGTACTTGCACCATGTAACGCCAGGCACAGTGCCTGAAGGCCAAGGCCTGCAACCAGACTGTGGAGCACGAGTCTCTAAAGACTGGCGGCTGCCGAGATCTCACGAGACTTTAAACTCTGCACGAGCGCAAGAGGTGCGTGGAGACTGCGCGGAGAGCATTTGCATCACTGCCGCGCTCCAACTGTATATTCAGACTCTTAGCAAGAGAGGCGTAAAGGCGTATATAAATACAATGCCTTCTCCTGATTATTAGAAGTGCTGTACTTACCTTCATTTTGTAAGATATTTAATAAAGCACTCCTGAGGCACTTCAATGGCGTATCTCCTGATTTGGCACGCTAGCCACAACCTAACTGCTGATGCGGCGGGGTTCATCCTGCTGCCCAGAGCGATTCCACACGACAGGATGCAAGAAGCAATGCCACCGCCGGCATTTCTAAAGACGCCAGGTACTCCGGTGATTCCACGGCCCCAGTGTGAACTGTTATTTGCTGCGTACGTGTGTGCTCTGGGAGGAGCAGCATATACCCCAGGAAGGATAAAGGCCATGTTACTGAATGCCGCGGGAGTGGAAGGTCAGAGGATATTTGCCCGAACAAAGGCCGAAAGGAAGGGAAAGAATTTGGCAAAAATTCCAAAAATGACTGTTGGTCAATGAATGTCATACCGAAGAGATTCTCCAACAAGGAGAGCACAGTGTTACACAGAATACGTTTTTACACCAGAAATCAGGAAAATACAGACCTGGTGGATGATTACGTCAATAGGTTGTGAAAGATGGCTGCGCTATGTGACTTTGGGAACGATACGAAGGATATGATATTTGACTGCTCACAGTGTATATCCACAGTAGAAAGACGCAAGACAAGTTCATATTGGAGAAGGAGTTGGAGCTGGATACAGCAATCCAGATAGCCAGAGCAGCAGAGGAAACTACACTTAGATGCAAGGAAATGGCCAGAAGCACACAAAGTACTGACGTGCATGCTCTTCAATATTGTAGAAGTAGAGAAATGAATAGGTTGATGAGTGACGCCAAGGAGAGAGATAGGTACAATTCATCATGGTGATGCTGCAGGTGTGGCAGCTCGAGACATCTCATGAATGATAAATTATGCCCAGCTAGAGGCAAGGAATGTGTCAACTGCAAGAAAGTAGGACATTTTGCGAAAGTGTGTCATTGGAGGTGAAGGAAGTGTGAGAAATTCGACCATCCACACGGTGGGGGTGCACTCACCTGGGCGTTTTTTTTAAATTTGAAATTAAATTGGATTATGGTTAATCTGCACACATTTTCCTTTGCTCACTGCAGGACATATACATAGACCAGAGTGTGTCCCTTTTCCTTCTTTGGAACTGTCTGTCCTCTGCATTCCTAGACAGGTTGGGTTGTATTTTGCTAGAACCGTCTGTTGTGATAATAATAAAGTAGATATTTCTATGCAACCCTGACTTGACAGTCCCTTTTATCATTGGGTAATAATTGTATTTGCGTTATGTTGTAACTAATCAACGATCCACAATCTTTCAGAGATAAGCCTAACGTTCTGTCCACGTTACCAAAATTGGACAAGGAGGTTTATAATTTGCTTGTGTTTCCAATCTATTCGGATCCCTTCTGGTGTACTGGAGATGTGGGGCTGATTAATGGTTTAGAAACCGATATTCATCCCTGGACCACTGGTGCCCCAGAAGTTGAATTGTTACAGGAAGGTAACAACGATGGAGTTGAAAGAAGAAACGGCGGATGAAGAGTCATTGGAAGATGACCAATCCATGGTTCTGATGGTGAATCAGGGGAAGGGCAGTAGAAAAAACCACATTGCATCATTAAAGTAGAAGGAAGGATACAAAAGTAATGGCCGATAGCGGGTTCGATCTAATGATAGTCTCAAGAGGATAGCTCAGGGGCAACATGCTCGCCTTGGAAGCAAGACAACACGGAGCAACACAGGTTCAATCCCCGGGTCCGCACTTAGAAACCTCTGGGTATTAAGCGCATTATAAATAACCAATCATATCATACTGCCCATACACACGTAGAAGGAAATGATTAGAAGTCAAGAAGTGGAAGTACTAAAGACTAAGCACCAACCCAAAGTGAACGGAGATGACAGCATATGCCTGCTGAGGTACATAAATGGATGCATAGACTTCAAAGGTCGAAAGGCAAAGACAAGAGTGTTCTTCTCAGAACAGGGACCAGCAGTTCTGGGTTGGAATGATCAAGCAAAGTGAACCATCAAATTGGGTCCCAGCACATAGGATCAGGTTTCGTTAATAAGAACAGGAGGAGTATCGCTGTTCCAAGAGGAATTGCCAACATTGTTCTCATAGGAACTAGGAAGAATACAAATCTAGGTACTCGTCATATGCCTGATACCAGGAACCATATCGACCGGTGCCTGCAAGAGTGAGAGCTGAGCTGCTGGAATAGTTGCAGAAAATGGCGAAGAAAGGCACCATATAAACGGTCGAGTCATCAGAATGGCTGAGCCCAGTAGTGCTCATCAAGAAACAACAATCAAAGCAGTTAAGGATATGCATAGACCCTCGCAGTCTGAACCAGCGGATAGAGACAGCTACCCATTAATGAGCGATAAATGAGCTGATCCTAATGATGAAGGAAGTACTTCTGAAAGTTAGACATGCATGATGCGTTCCACCCGATTACCTTACACAGGGAGTCGCGGTTACTCATGACATTCATAACTCCATTTGGGATGTACCAATTTACCAAAAGGCCATTTGGGCTACCCTCCGAGGCTTCTGTGTTCCAAAGGATGATACACTCATTGCTATGAATAAGAGGAAATGTATCAAACTTCCAAATCCTCATTTATGCAGATGACAAAATGGCACATGATATTGTGCTGAGATATGGCTTGAGTCAACTGCAAGATGCACAGGTGAAAATGAGGTACACGAAATGCAAAATCAAAGCCAGAGAAGTGGAGTACTTGAGGTAAAAGATATCCCAGGAAGGCGGGGGGCACCCGGGGCATGACCCTGTGTGAAGTGCCCACCTGTCATGGCACACACCCTAGGTAGGGTAATCGGCCCTGCGGGCACAATCCTTTCACTGGCTCAGCCATTTTCCCTTCCTACCTGCTCTCTGTCTGACTTCCAGCGCAGTTTGGATCCGCTTCAGCTTACATAGAAAGGCTGTCTGTGATGGACGTGATGGCGCTGGGGGCATTTTGGCTCCCACAACATGTCCGTCTTTTCTGACAAGGAAAGGCAGTGCAGGCCTCTATCAGCAAAATGCAGTGCTTTGATTTTTAGTTTTTTTTTTTTACTTTGAAAGATGAACCTGTTTTGTGGTACAGAATGGAATTCTTTCCACTGGAATATTAGGAAATTTCAATTTCTACGTTAATTCCTATGTATTTATGAGTGCACTGTGGGGGGCCAATGATGGCTTAAGTAGGTCATTATGAGTTGGAAGGTGGTAGTAAAAGGTACTGCCTGTTTCTATGGTCCGCTAATAATGGGTTCATGAGGCTTTTACCACATGCTATATTTTGGAAATACTGCACGCTTTAAATACCAATTCTGCATATTCCACAAATATTTACCTGAACAAAAAGGTGGGGATTCACCGTTTTTTATCCCCTGCAGCAGGGGGAAATGTCTTGCCTTTTAAGGGCCTCATCACAGGTTTGATGGTAGCCGTTAAATGCGGCGGTAACACTGTTACTGCCACATTTACCGCTCCACCCAATCTCGAGTCCGCCGACACGCTGGAAAAATGCAACTTTTCACTGCAATTACCGCTGGTGGTATTACTGCATGGTAATTGCGCCGAGAATTCCTCATTGGGTCCAATCGACCCAAAGGACAATGGGGAGTAACAGTTAGTGCCCAACCCGTGATCCAGCAGTAATACCGTCAGACAGATGGACGGTAGCGCAAATAAAATTGGGCGGTATCCCAAACAGGATACGGCCCAACTCATGGTGAGGCCTTAAGTGAAGGTGTGCACAAGTGCATCCTAATGGTTGCAATTTAATAGAATTTTGCTTTGCAAAGCCACGAAGGTCCATTAGGCATCTAAGCTCTGGGAAAAGTTGGGGTGAAAGCTTGGTGATTGGCAGAGGAGTGTTTTCACTTCTGAATAAAAGGTCATGGGGTGATTGATGTGTGGAATGTTCTGGCAGGACATTCCATATTTTGCTTCCCAGACTTGTGAACGAGCTTTCCAGGGCTCGGACACATTGATGACCTGAACAGATCTTACTTCAGCACATATCTCCTCTTCTGTCACACCATTTGCCTACGGAGAATAAGGTCCTGATGTCCCTGGCCGGGGCTTAATGCCCCATAAGTCAGAGAAGATTGATGCGCTTTGCGACTGCTACGGTGCTGTATGTAATAATAATGAGAACAATATGTCTACTCCCAGATCCATGGTTTTTCTGGGATGGCGCTGCGTGAAATTTTTCCCAAGATACGTGGTAGGTCCTCCATGTGGATGTATGTGATTTCTTCAAAGATATTTCACCTAATGGAGATTTCACCGAATTCATTTCACCGAAAACGAAATCTACTTATAACTTTTTATATTTTTTCTTTTTTTATAATGCGGGGAGACACCCCACACCCCCTCCTCACCCCTCTCTATCCTAACGTATACCCTTAGCCCACACCCCACCTATTATGCATTACACATAAACTATTTCCCCAACCATTTTCGGTGAAATTGATTCATTGAAATGGTATTAGAAAAAATCTACGGTAACATGTCCATGCACCCCATTGTGATCCAGGGTTGAGCTTTTAAGGAGACTCTGGTTCCAAGAGGGAGCCAGTGAAGCCCCTTGTGGCATTAGTCACAGTTCTGTCCACAGTGTTTAGTGGCATTGTTGGGTATGTTGGTGTACACCACGGAAGAACACTTTACAATTCCCTACTTTGGCTCCAATAATGGAACTTGTGCTGAGGACACATTGTCTTCTGAAAGCTAGGACATGAGCTGTCATAAGAGCATGAGATGACTCCTGGCTGGGCTAAGCATAGAGCGTTCATAGATAGTGGTGAATCAAGGGAGACTCTTAAGGATTTAGATGGTTTTTCTGGCGATAGATATATGAGAGACCATTCAACTAATGGTATTCTTGTTCCACTCTACTGTGAGATTGTTTGTTGAAAACTAACTCAAATTCTTTTTGGGACTTGTTCATATTCTAACTGCTGTCCTGCATTCCACACTAAATGGTGGCAAAACAAGTCTGCATGTTTTCATATCGGCATATATACCGGTAACCTTGAAAATGATCTAAGCGTCATCAACATACTTATGGAATCATACACCTTCTCTAGTGAGCAGGTTGTGTATGGGCTTTGTGTAGACAGGAAAACAGAGTGGAGATAGACAGAACCCTCAGCAACACCAGAATTACTGAAAGCCAAATGTATTGATCCTAATCTGGGATGCTCTGTTGCAGAGGAACATGTTTATACATATGTATATGTTCCTGACATCCCCACCACCTCCCTCATTCTGGAGAGCAGGCTGGGGGGCGATCGATGATGTCAAACAGAGCCGACACGCATGACAGCAGCAACATGAATGTCCAGTGATGAGAGTAGGTTTTTCTGACCTCCAATAGTGCAGTTTCTGTAACTTTGCAAGACACATGAACAGGATGGTAGCCTGGAGTGCAGTGGCAGCTGCTCCATCCATTATCTTAACAAGGAAAGCCATGTCGGTGATAGGTCCTTCATTTTTAAACTTTTTTGGTTGGACGCATATACAGCTTTTTCAGGGAGGAAGTCCCCCAGGCATTTTTTGAAGTCCTCTGGGATAATGCCACTTATAAATGAAACTTAAGGGACACAAATCTTGGGTGGGAGCCGCAAAGTGAGTGACAAGCAGGATATCTCAGAATTCGTATAATTTACACTCTTATCATATCATACAAAATGTTGCAGTGCGTAATGTGAAAGGTGCGCAGAGACGGGATCCTATCTCGGCGCATAGAAGGGAGCTTGATTGGCTCCTGGTTGAGGCTAGAGTTAGTTTTAATACAAATTCTATTACTCATAAATGCCTGTTGGTACAAGCTCCAGCATATCTAAAATACTGTTTTACTCTTCAACAATTGGCTAGAGTCACCCGGTCCAGGGACTCGATGCTATTGGTCTGTCCTAGGAGCAAGCGAGCCAGAGGCAAAGGGTCTTCATTTGCAGTACCAGCTGCCTTGGCCTGCAATAAGCTCCCACTGGACCTGCGCATGGAAGAAAATGTGCTTAACTTTTCGGAAGCACTTAAAGACACAACTGTTTATATAATTGTAAGCTAGTTTGTATTTGTAGCTGTTTGTCTATATCTCCTGCACCCTGATGCCTGTGGGCTCCGGCGCATAACAAAAAAATAAATAAATACAAATAAAATAAATTAATAAATACATCTGTCATTATTTATTTATTGACCACCCTTAACCCTTAACATGGGTAGTTCATTCCCCTCAATCAAAAGTGCCACACAATATATCTTTAAAGTTCTATCTAGCCCTGTCTCTGACTCATATATAGCCGCTCCCCGCTGCCACAGATGGCCAAGAACCAGGCCGGTGTAGAGAAAGAATATATATTTATTAAATAATACGTCCAATCAATCTTTGTACAAAATTACCAATCACACCACCTCATTCCATGGCCCAAATGCTTTTCTTTCCTAACAAATCTTTTTCTCTTTATACAATTGAAAACCCTGGTTGGTTCAGGAGAACAGAGATCGCAGACATTTTCATCCAAAATCCTGTACAGTATTCCTTCCTGGGATTCTTTTCCTCGCATGTTATATAGAACCCCTGGACTATGGGGTATTTCAATTACTTGGGTCGCTCACAAAATACTTGTAATGCATGAAATACTTTGCATGAGATTCACTTTATAACATGTTGCGCTTTGAAATCTGACCAGATCATACCCTTAACAATACACCTTACCTAAAGTTGGTTGAAATAACATACAATACTTTTCTTACTGGTAAAAAACAATTTCACACATACATCGATCTGCATTCTCATCTCCCTGCACGCTTTGCAATGCTTTACAGTAATGGAGCAGAACAGACAGCACATGCATCACCTATGTAACCTTTCTTCCTTAGGCCCTATGCAAGGCAACATCTCTTCTATCAGGGTCACTTTCTAACTCTCTGCAGAGAGTGTGCCTTTTTCAATGAGGGACTTCACTTTGTTCCATTTAGCAAGATCTACCCCAGCACCAAAAACACAGATATTCAATTACATTCAGCACCCCTCTGCTTAGAGGCCAGTTCTGGGGTTGGCAAGGGAAATAGGTGTATCTGATGACATTAACAGACTGTAGTTTTTATAAACTCTGGGAATGAGTACGTTAACTTTGAATGTTAACAAATCCACCCTGTGTCATTTGGCAATAAGGGAAGTTAATGAAATTATCAAAATATATTAATGGGCTAGTTCCTCACCCCCACCCACTAATTAATGGGAAGGTATTAACTCAAACAGATCCCCCACACACTTGGTTCTGGTAGACACACTACTTACATTGAAAATCTCTGTTTCTGGTGCTCAGGAAAGGAATTAGGACTGCATGCTCAGGGGAACGTATGGGGTCTCGTCAAACAGCCTCTCCAGGTTCAGTCATCAGCCTCCAGCATTCACCCCTCTCTTGGGCTCTCCTTGCTCATAGGGCCCATTTAGTGTTTAGTCTTTCCCAATTGCTGTCTCCCAGGCAAGGTTAATCCTGCAGCAATGTATCAGTCATTCCACTGACATGTTTTCAATCAATGCAAGTGATTCGCATTGTGCAATGCATTTTATTGACCCCCCCCCATCCTAAATGGTGAAATTAGCAGGTGCCAGCTGCTTGGCCCTCTGTTTTCATTGTACACCAATTATCCTCTTTTCCCCAAATGGCCGGACCTCTCTCTGTGGATAGGCTTTTGGAGTTATGAAGCTTAAATCTCAGGAGGATAGCTCAGGGGCAACGTGCTCTCCTTCGAAGCAAGACGACACAGAGCAACACAGGTTCGAACCCTGGGTCCGTGCTTAGAAACTTCTTGATATTAAGCATGTTATAATTAACCAATCATATCATATTATGGGAGTGATTAATCCCCCCACTGGCGTTTTATATTTTTACGCATGTCAATTTTGTATTAAAAAAAGTCCTGCATGGCAACTTTCTTTATTTTGCACATAAACCTTACATCATATATAATTTTGGGTTCCTCTAATCATGCCGCTCATAAGAACTAACTACCGTCTCGGCAGGCGGTTCGCAGGTGTGAACAAACATTTTTTGCAGTCGACACATGCATAATAAAAGTCATTATCACCAACTTTTACATCTAGTCAAATGATTCACTAAGCTAACATCTCCCTGAGTTTCTGTTTCACCAAATGTTCTGGGGAGCTATGAACACATTTTGGGTTGTACCTTAAGTTCTCAAAGTTGAATTTTAATAAGAATTAAATCAACAGAACGCTCCCGTAATAATCTTAAAAATGGCACCTGAATTCCTCTGTAATCAACCTAGTTGCTGAGAAAATACCTAAAGTATGATTCTATATGGAACCCCATAGCAAACGAATATATACATATTCTTCCATCAATTATACATTTAGGCTTCTTTCTCACGAATATTAGCTCTGTGCATCTGCTATCTTTGTTGACTTTAACTTGTAATTACAGCCATTAATCAGTCCTGCAAGTCAGGGTCTGTAGGAGTCATCCTCATCTTGTTAGGCCACGTTGCTCACCTTTGCCCTCTCAGCACCATGCAGCAGTCCTGTAATTTACCATTTGTTATTCCAGCCCTAGTCCACACAGAAAATCAACTGGAAATCCTTATTTTTCTTAAAGTTTTCCTTCCATTAATGGATGCACTGTTCATCGCTGTGTCATATGCTGTCCTCATACATCCACCACTGTGAGCTTCACAAGGACAAGAGCAGAGCCTGGCAAAATTGTGGAAAGGTAAAAATGTCTCATGGGTTAAACCAGCCTTTCCATGCACATAAGACTTGCACTTTGAATGTTACATTTATATCACACACAAGGACGTGCATTTATTTTTTTATAAAATTACATCTCGCCATCACTGCTCATTTTTCCATCATGAGCTGTTCACATTATTCTGGCAGAGAGATGTTTTTTCTTCTTTCCATGTGTTCATCATTTTAGGCCCCCCAAAATGCCCCTTTTCCATTATCACAGTTTCTGTGTTAGTAAATGCCACACTTTTAGACACAAGTCCTTTATATTCAAAGGTAAGCAATCTCGAGCTCTGACAATGGCATGCAAAGCCCAATCAGTAAGTGAATTTCTCTTTATTGGAAAACAGAATTCTGTTATGTGGCAGATGCGAATAAAATGTTGTCTTTTCTTCCCAGTTTGACAGTCATCTCAATGCATTTCCAATGCTCTAGAGCAGGGGTGCACCACTGAATTTGACAAAGGGTCGAAAGTACCTTACATGAGGGCTATACTGGGCCGAAAAGTAAATGTGGGCGGGGCGGTATGCGTGGCATGGCACGAGGCTTTTTAAACCCCCAATTTGTATTAAACACATGGAAAAAGAATATGTTTTTGAGGGGTAACAATTTTTAAATGCATTTCAAACTTACATTTTGTACTACACATTTTCCATTGTTATAATTTATTTCTATTTAGTTATTGTATCTCGTCTGTTTAATTACCTTATATATATTTTATTGACCCTAGATTGGACATTCCGTTATTTTGGACTGCTATAGTTTGCTGTTTGGGTTGCCCAAGAGGAGTATGGCCTTCGTTGAGTCAGGTTTCCTCAAAAAGCAAAGGATGAACATCTCCTAACTGTGCCTGTTTTAGCTTTATTATTGGTTCACTCTTGGTGTGCAACACTATGCCCCATGGCTCCCACCCCCAACCAAACACTATGCCCCATGGCCCCCTCACCCTCAACCAAACACTATGCCCCATGGCTCCTTCAACTCCCAACCAAACACTATGCCCCATGTCCCCCTCAATCCCCAACAAAACACTATGCCCCATTGCCCCACCCCTCAACCAAACACTATGCCCCATGGCCCCCACCCCTCAACCAAACACTATGCCCCATGGCCCCACCCCTCAACCAAACACTATGCCCCATGGCACCCTCACCCCCAACCAAACACTATGCCCCATGGCACCCTCACCCCTCAACCAAACACTATGCCCCATGGCCCCCTCACCCCCAACCAAACACTATGCCCCATGGCCCCCACCCAGCAACCAAACACTATGCCCCATGGCCCCCTCACCCCTCAACCAAACACTATGCCCCATGGCCCCCTCACTCGCAACCAAACACTGTGCCCAGTGGCTCCTTCAACCCCCAACCAAACACTATGCCCCATGTCCCCCTAAATCCCCAACAAAACACTATGCCCCATTGCCCCCACCCCTCAACCAAACACTATGCCCCATGGCCCCCACCCCTCAACCAAACACTATGCCCCATGGCCCCCACCCCTCAACCAAACACTATCCCCCATGGCACCCTCACCCCCAACCAAACAATATGCCCCATGACTCCCTCAACCCCCAACCAAACACAACAAATCAGCACCCATACAGACCCGAACCCCCCACCCCCAACTCCGAACCCCCACCCCTGAGCCCCCCACACCCTAACTCAGCACACACACAAACATGCACCCATACAGACCCGAACACCCCACCCCCCAACTCAGCAGACTCTCAAACATGCAAACATACAGACCCAAACCCCCCACCCCCAAATCAGCAGACACACTCTCAAGCAGGCACACATACAGACCCGAACCCCCCACCCCCCAACTGAGCACACACACAAACATGCACCCATACAGACCCGAACCCCCACCCCCCAAATCAGCACGCTCTCAAACAAGCACCCATACAGACCCAAACCCCCCACCCCCAAACTCAGCACACACACAAACATGCACCCATACAGACCCGAACCCCCACACCCCCAACTCAGCACACAGACTCTCAAGAATGCACCGATACAGACCCGAACCCCCCACCCTCCAAATCAGCACACTCTCACCTCCAAACATTCATACACATCCAACACCCCCCACCCCGCATCTCAACATACACACAAAAAACATTCAAATACAAACATTCATACACATCCGACACCCCCGCATCTCAACATACACACAAAAAACATTCAAATCCAAACATTCATACACATCCGACACCCCCGCATCTCAACATACACACAAAACACATTAAAATCCAAACATTCATACACATCCGACACCCCCTCAACCCGGCATCTCAACATACACACACAAACATACAGCAAAACAGACCCGACACACAAACACAAACAGACCACTTACTGGAGACGTGCTGGAAGGCAGGTAAACTGGAAGTCGCTGGAATCGTACTACGGCTGGCGTGGTCCAAGGCTGAAATGCCTTCCGGCATCAAGCCTTATGGACCACACCAGCCGTAGTGCTGGCCCTCCATTGGTGCAGCACACACGCACTACGTGGCTCGTAGGAGCGACGTGGTGTGTGTGTGCTGAGCCAATGAGGGCCAGTGTTTTGTCCGGCCCGGAAGACAACAAAGACTTTCCTAATGGAGGGCGGCCGATGCTGCTTGTGGGCCGCCCTCCATTAGGAAAGTCTTTGTGCCTCGCGGGCCGGACAAAAGAGCATGGCCGTATGTTGTGCACCCATGCTCTAGAGTGTTGAAGCCCAACGTGGCCCAATGCATCTCCTTTGGCTGTGGGCGAAATATATCCCACATATCAAGATGTCAAAAGACATGTCAACCATCTTGCTCGCAACCCAACATCTTACCGGATAACTTGGGTAAAATTTCAAATGCACATCAAAGGCCTATCCCTTTTGATCTGTGTCTGTCTACAAAGGCATACATGCTATTGCCCCTTCAAATAAGCTATACTCTTACCTTTGTTTAAAAGTAATATCGCTTGACCTTTTCAGGTCAGCAAGTTTTAGCTCTTTTTCTTCCCTACCTTTTCTTGCATTTAATCCTTGCATCCACTGGGAGCCAGTGAAGAGATTTCAGAGCTGGAGAGATACGATCCCAGGGCTTGAGGCCAAGGACAAGTCTCGCAGTCCTGTTCTGGATGAGTTGCAAGGGGCGGAGAGTATAGGCAGGAAGATTTAGAAAGAGGCTGTTGCAATAATCCAGCCTAGAGAGAACCAGAGCTTGGGATACCATGAGCTTCTGGGGGAAGGAGAGGAAAGGCAGAGTACCTCTGAGGAGGTGCAGTCAGAAATTTGACTTTTTAGAGACCTCAGAGATGTGGGTGGAGAAGGAAAGGGTGGAGTCAAAGATGACCCTGAGGTTCTTAGCCTCGCAGGTGGGGGTAGGAGGAGGGCCAAGGGAGGCCAGCCAGAGAGTGAGGGGAAAGGATGGTGAAGGTGTGCCGATGAGGAGGATCTCCGTCTTGCTGGCATTCAGACAAAGATCATTGGCGGCACACCAATCTTGAATGGCAGTTAGGCAATCAGAGATGGGAGAGGGAGAGGAGGTTGCAGAGGGCAGCCTGAAAATGAGTTGAGTGTCGTCAGTGTAGCACTGCATGGACTTTATGCAAGGATTACATTCAAAACCCTCTGCATTGTCCACAAGGCTTTATGGGGCCTGGGTCCAAAATACCATCAGCTATCCCTCCGCAAATACCTCCCCTCTCGAGCTCTTCGCTCCTCTACCTCCAACTTACTCAGGGTCAGTCGTTTTTCTACTAAACAAACTGGGGCAGATCTCTGTCTTCGGCTGGGGCCTCCCTCTGGAACAGCCTCCCTGCCACTCTAAAACTTGAGGAGAACCATCTATGGTTCCGGAAGCACCTCAAGACCTTCCTTTTTTCTTCTGCCTTCGCCCCCCCTCCCCCCTGCTGATCTGTTCTCTCTTGGCACCGTGCACCTGGCCACCCTCTGTCCTTTGGGCCCAGGTACTTGCTCACCCTGTCACCCTCCCGCACTGCCTCCGGGCCACCCCTTGCACTGGGGTCTGTATCTGTACCCATACAGCCCCCCCCCCTTTTCTTCCTGCACTTATCAGACCTACCCTGTCTGCTGCCTTAAACCTAGCACTTGCCCATTGCTGGCTGTACTACCACTGTTTGTTGCCTCTATTATTTATTTTATTGTTATTTATCTGTTTCTCCTCTGCTTCGCACTTTCCACCTCTCCCCCCTTCCATGCACTTTTCCCCTCCCCCCTGTCCTATGCACTTGCGCATTCTCAATGTCACTGGGCCTAGAAAGGTCGCTGTTTTGTTCTCCCCTGTTCCCCTCCCTTGCCTTGTCGCGCTCTGAAACACTTGTGTACGAGCGCGATAGAAATAAAATATCTATCAATCAATCAAAACCTTTTATAATGCAGATTATTCAAACTGAAGCTCCCACTGAGTTCCAGGATTCCCTGGAAAGGAACATGCTTTCCTCTGATGCCCAATCAGGAATTTTCCCCCAGGGTGGCGGGGTAACGGGGGTTGGCAGAGATCTCAGGGCATCAGGAAGAAGGTACCGAAATTGAGAGGCCGTGGCTGCTTAGTGGCCTTAATTCGTCTTGGTCTTGCGCCTAGAGATGGCGTTTCGAGGGGTGGCTATGGCCTGTATTTGGGTTTTTGTCAGGGGCAGAGGTCCTCAAGAACCAACTGAGTTAGTTTATCTATGATCCGTGGGGACCCCTGCGCTGACCTGACCGGCGGCTGCATGATAACTGGCTTTGCTTGAACTGTGATAAGACAAGAGATCCTCCTTCTAGGCGCTTCAAGTCTGGAGAGTCTGCTCTTCCCTCTGGTACTGACTCTTGGTTCAGGCCCATACAAGTGCCATCTATGCACAACCTTGCATCAGAAACTCAGATAAAAGCTGTGCCCAAGTAGGCCCATTTTCAACCTTTGCACTCTTTCCAAATTCGGGCCTCCCCCCCCCCCCCCAAGTTCATTGCAACCCTCTGATTCAGTCTGTGGCCCTCTCTCATATTTACTCCTGTGCAGAAATCTGTGACCACCGTTCAAGCCCTCCAGAGATAGAGCCACTGGGCCTCCAGCTCCCAGCTGACCTGCAAATGCATTGCAGAGTAATGGCTCTGCTCTCAGACTATCCGTCTGACCTTGTATCTATTACCACACCTCTGCCTTGTCTGAATAGGAACGCTGACCCCAAAATGTTATCTCCCCGTGTTGGCATTACAGCTTTAAAGGTGGCAGGCACCAAGCTCTGCAGCGGCCTGCTCAGTTCCTGCAAGACATATGTTCTGCCAAGCAAGCTAAAAAACGTGCTGAATCGGTTCAGTCAACTAACCCTTATTTCCTGGACTTGGCACTTAATATCAGAACCAGTGGTGCCTTAGTACCTGAGTAAAAGGGACACTCGCCCTGCCCGCCCCCATATTTATTAGAAGCCCCTATTTAACAATGCATAGTTGCCAGCTGTGTGGCCTCAGTGCCCTGCGTTGCCCGCAGACTCCAGGAACGCTTGCGCACAGTGACCTGACCTCTGACCTCTCCTAAGGGCAGAAGCAGGCTGCTCTTGAAAGGGTTTCTTTTCTTTATACTTCATGTGGGATGGGCTCATGAACTCTGGGAACCGAAGCAGATCATCCTTTTACAGACTAATGGCAACTGCATGCGGGGGTGCGGGGGGCGGGGGGGGGTAGAGGCGTGGGCTGCCTCTGCTGGTAACTTATTCATTTAAGAAACCTATTTACTCTTCAGCCCTGATTCCTCTTGAAATCGGTAGCTTGCAAGATCTGAACTTTGCAGTTATTCACTGGACTGTTAACACATGGGTGGGTGTATGTGTGTGCGTGTGTGTACGCGTGTAAAATGAAGAACACACTACTTGCCTCTTTTTTTTAACCAAGTGTAAGGACGGTAATATTTGTTTGTTTCGGTGCTCTGCGTAGGACTGACATGGTGCCATGCGGGCGTTTTGCAAAACCGCATCACACTTAAAAGCCACTGCAAACAGAAGGGTGCAGCAGAGGAACTGCACTGGGGTCACTGCTCCAGGGCCCTCACGAGGGGCCTTGCGATTTTTCCAAAACCAAGTCCTGGTTCGCAGTCTTGTCACACAAAGGGGAAGTGGTGGCTGTTAAGCCTTTTAGCCATCGCCAAAGACGAGTGAGCAGCAAACCGCAATGCTTGTGTGGTGTCTTGGGAGAACTCACTCCAAGAAATGTTGAAAGTAATCGTTTCATTTCGGAGCACACGTGTCAGAATAAATGTGATAAAAAGCCGATGTAATGTTAGGCAATGCTGAAGAGGCGCTTCTGATGCCAGACCTGCCACAATATTGTTCTATGTCATTTCATCGACACCCATTTTTATGACAGGTGTTTTTACGACACGTTTTTGCCCCCAAAAAATCAGGGAAATTTGTTTACAATTATTTTTGGGGGTTCCCCCTGCAGGCCCCTTTCCTCTACCTATTTGTTGTTATTCCCGACCCGCCCAACCCTTTACACGCCCTTTCGCACGCCCCCCTCGAAAACATTTAGAAAGGTTTTTTCGGCAAAAACCTGTCGTAAAAACACTCGTCGTTAAAATGGGTGTCGATGAAAGGACGCCGTACCCACAATACACAGCAGCATTTCATGTAAATTGTAAAATAGTCATTTTAAATGATTCTTACTTTAAACAAATCCATGTAACACAAAACTGAGAAATCCACCGTATTGAAATGTGATTTCGTGCACCGAGAGTTACAAGAAGCAGATGAACATAATGTGGAATTCTAATAAGAGATTGTACATGTCCGAAACTGAAGTTGCTTGTTTAAACACATGGCAGACTTCCATGTTAGTTAATGAGAATTAAAACCGAACAGGAGCAAACCGTTTTTCAAACAAGCTGATGCAGTCTGAAATTATTTTTCTATGGGCAAAGCTGCCGTTCTGATCGCTTGATCAAGGACTCTTATATATGTACAGCTGACAGAGAACATTGGCTTACTTTCAATGGAAAGTAACAACCAGGACAGCCAGTGCAGCTGAGTGCATGAATGATGCTCACTTGTGAGCATGGTATTGGTTAACAGGGAAAAGGGGGTGGAACAATGTGAGGTCCAAATCCTTTATAAGCCAGCGGTACAAGGCAGCAAGATCCACTTCTCAGAAGAGGCCGGCGGATGCCTCACTCCATGTCCAGATGGCAGCAGAACCTGGAGATCACATCTGATCCCACAAGACTTGACTACCGCCTGTAAGAGAGCAGGCAGCAAATTCGACAGACTGTAGTTCTAGTCCATGGGCATAAAATGGGCACTTTGGCAATTATTGCAAAATCTGGTTTGTAATGCTTGCTTCAGTAATTTGGGGGCGGAAATAAATTACAGAGCTGAACTGCTTTGCAAACCAGAAGCAAACACTGTTCGTATGCCTTCACCCTGAGACCGTAAACTAGACGATAAAAATGTGGCACTTTTCAAAATTGAACTTTTTAATTGTTTTGATATTTTGGGGTTGACATAAGCCTTTTTTAACCTTTTTGCGACATACATTTTTCTTTGACATGGTTACACCATGTTTTTTTTGGTTGGTTAAGACTTTCAACTTTCCCTCTGCTGGTGAAACACTGAGCTTATCGTGGTACGAGTTTCAGAATAGTGTGTAAAGATGCAAGTCCAGCGTCCCAAGTACAGGCTGTGAAAGATATTTTAGCAGAGCCTTAAACCTGGGTAGTGATGTGGTGCTCTCGTAGTTTTGTGATGTCACAGGATAATTAGAATATACATATAATTTTTTGCCACACACGCTGTTTCTGATGACATTTGTGCTGGTGCTTCCATCCGCTATACTATTTATATTGACATCAGTCTTCTTAGTCCCAGTCCTGTTAAGGAAAAGGTTAGAATTATCTAATCAGTCTCGCGTAGTCTTCTTAACATCATGACCAACAGACTTAGAAGGACTGATATTGCAGTGGTACATATTAGCATTGCTAAAGGAGCTCTTTATTTTGGTGTCTCCACAATAAAAGAATGGCAAGGCCAGTCATGCAGTGATAAGTGTTACCCTGAGAACAACCTGGTGTTATTACCAGATTGTGGGGTTGAGAGTTAGCAAGGCCATGTGAACCAGGGGTCCTCATCCCATCAAGCATCTGGCATCTATGAACACCTCATTGGTCGGACAGAAGTACAGAAAATAAGACGCCTGGGAGTTTCTCAGCAGTCTTTATTGGGTGTAGTTGTAAAACACGCTCTGGACACAATCAAAGAGATTTTGCCTTCAACCTGCTTATATAGGCTATTTGGATGATGCAACATCCTTATGCAAATGACTACCTTGGTTAGAGTATGCGTCTGATAGGTCCTCTTAGTCAGAGAAAAAACACCCCTTCAGTATCATTGGATGGCTCATCTGGTGTACACCAAGCCCACTTTAGCATAGCTGGCATCCACACATTTCTCTGACGCACAAAACTGATAAGCTTATTTTAGAATTGACTAGACACGACTATGACAGTTCTCAACTTCTGCCAATAACACCTTCATCACATCAATGTCTACTCTGTATCTGATTTTCCAGGTCTGGCCAAGTTAGCTAGTGCCTTATACTGTGGAGAAATAGATATGCTCTTTTATATGGTGCCAACATAATACAGAGGTCTCTCAGAATGGTCTGCATGACATACATTGTGCCCTCTTCATTAAGAACATAGATAAATGCATCTAAGTTTTTGATGCTTTATCTGGCTTCATCATTAATCTTGTCTGCATTTCCTGCCAAATTCCAATTGTAACCTCACAAACCTAATTACCTCACTGCGAGATGCTGCCAAAGACTATCTCCAATGAATCAGCCTCTGTTGCTTGTCTGAGAACTCTTGGCATGAGTCATAGGTTTTCACACCCGACTTAGGACTGGACACCATTTTGTACTTGACTTATCCATTTAGGAATATATTTTTCTCTGACATTGTATTAATTCTCCAGGGAGCTATTATTTATTTATTTAAGCATCTCTCACTTTGTATCCCTTATTCATAATATATCTTTATATACTCATGGTATGTATGTGATATTTAAAGCACCCTTCATTTCATGGGTCATCCTAACCCATATATGTGCAGTGCCATGTGCACCATTCACCTAAAATAAAGGCACTACAATCCTGATTTCGACAATAATAGAATCATTTGATCTGCCTATAATGTTATCTATACTCAGTTGAGGGCGTGGGGGTTGGCGCCCCCTATACACGTGCCTCAGAGCCAGGTTCTTATTCCCAAGTGGATGTGGTGTGCATGTCAGCTTGAAGACTTGGGAATTAAAGGGGCTGTATCTCAGACTTGCCTCCTTATCGCCACGAGGGGAGTTCTTCCCCATGCGGTCCTCCCGCATGTTAGTACCCTCAGGGGGACTATAGGTTAGTGGCCTCATGGAGAGGGGCTCCCTCTGGGGAGAAGTGACGCCAGCCTAAGGTTTGTCACAGGTGCTATTGGGGGATAGCTTCTCTTGCTCTAAGTGCTGTGATCCAACTCTCTCCAGGGACCTCTGTTGGGCGCAGCACTGTTCTATGCTGCAACACCTGCCATAGCTGCAGGGTGTGCATTCAGATCACCTTTGGGGTGGCGTTTAGGCTCTGGCATGCAGGGTATGATTGAAATCCTGACAGGGCACCATAGAGCGCTTGTGTAACTCATCACATGCGATTATTGTGTCAGCATTGTTGAACATGCATCTATGCATCAGCATCAAGTTAAGAACTGTATGCAATGGCTATCCAAGGAATTCAGACCCACAGTGAAAACATGCACAGTAGTAGATGTTCTAATGTGTTACATCTCTGGGCGGGCTTATATTTACCAGCAGATGTTCTGGCCAGAATTTGATTTTAACCCCTCAATTGCCAAGGACGAGTATGCTCGTCCTTTTTGCATAGACTTGTATTAAAATGTACAATTATTTCAGTCTTTCTTAGTGTGCAGAGCCCCGCCCTATCCATAACCTTGTATCTCAGTTATCATCATCAAAACATTCCATGGCAGCATGGCAGGCAGCGTGCACAATGGATTCCTATGGAGTCTGCCTGCCTTATGCGGGTGCATAAACTTGGTGGGGCTCTCCAGCATTTGTGGCAGCATGAAAATCCATGCCTGCACAAATGCTGGAGTTTTTGTATGGCAGAGAGGAAGGGAGGTAGTGGAAACGCAAGTTGCGTTCTGTCCCTCCACTATACAAATGAGCCTTAACGTGAATGAATGGCAGAAAAGCCGCAAAGGCTTTTACGCCATTCCATTATATTGCTTTCTCATAGAAAACTGTCCATCGAGAATGCAGCACCCCCATCTTAGACATGACGTGTGTGCATGGCTATAAACTGTTGTACACATATTCCTAATGGTTCTTGGCAGGCCTGCCTGGGCTGCTGATATGATATGCCATTTATAACGCGCCTATACCCAAGTATTTATAACGCACCTATACACGGTGGCTTGAAACCAGAGTGAGTTCTAGGGAGCACGCTCGCTTTCATTTGTACTACTATTAATGTGTGTGAGCCCTGTGGGAATGCACCTTTCATGCACAACGTTGCTCAGTCACATGACAGTATTTTCCGACTTATCTTCCATGCAGGTCAGTTTCTGGGTAGTACGAGAAATTCTGACGGCGCAGACTTTGAAAATCAGAGCTGAAATATTAAGCCATTTTGTGAAGATCGCTAAGGTAAGAGAAGGCCCTCACTTAAATTCAGACTGCTCATGATGCGAGTACTGTGTGTAACTAATCTTAACTTTTCCCTGAAATAACCTTCCCACATTTAAGAAAAGCAGAATATGTTAAAAAGTAAATTACAAACAAACGTAATCGGCTGCCAAGAAAACATCTGCAGTAAATGGTGGACATTGATGTTCGTTTCGTCCCTTCTCTCTGTCTCTTCGCCCATCACTTCCTCTTGAATTCTTTAGATTTGTCCTATCACACGCACCTGCACATACACAGACCCTCTATTTCTCTGACCACTCTGCTCCTCTGGTGTTTTTTCTCTTCCCCTCAACACTATGTCGCTCTGCCCCAACTCTTTTCTCCCTCTCTTCTCCCAATTTGTGTGTATCTCTCTATTTCTCCCTCTTTTCTCGCTGTCTCTCTCTCTCTCTCTCTCTTATTCTCTTCCATATCCCGCTTTGGTCTTTCCTTCTCTGCCTTCCCCCATCATCTCCCTTATTTCCTCACATCTTCTGCCTCTTCTTAATTCTTTCTGAATTTTGCTATTTTCTGTCTCTCTGGCTCTTCCCACGTTCTCTCCTGTCTCCATATCATTACCACTCTCCCTCATCTTTTTTATGCCTCACTCTTTCTTTCCTTTCTCACTTTCTTTCTTCCACCTCCATTTCTCTTCCCTCTCACTGCCTCTCCTCCCCCTCAAACTCTACCTTCCTATTGTCTCTCTCTCATTCCCTCTCTTACTCCTTGTTGTTTCTTTTTCTCTCTATCCCCTTTAATAATCTCTCTTGATCTATCAGTGTCGCCTCCCACTCATTAACTCACCCTCTTTTTCTCCCTATTGCTCCTTCGCCCTGGTTGTTCTCCTTCTCATTCGCTCTTTCCCCCACTTATCTCTCTCTCTCTCCTTTCCATGTATGGCCTGCCTTGCCCCTATCTATGTTGGTATCTCTCTCTCTCTCTCTCTCTCTCCCTCTCTCTCTCTCTCGCTCTCTCTCGCTCTCTCTCTCTCTCTCTCTTGCTCTCTCTCTATCTCTCTTTTGCATGTATGCCCTGCCTTGCCTCTCTCTATGGTGTCCTCTGTCTGTTCTCAATCTTACTTTCTCACAATCACCCTGTCTCACTCTTCTCTTTGTTTGTCACTCTCTCCACCCTCCCACTTGCTGAATCCCTGTCTGTGCCTCTCTTTCTCTCCTTGCCTCTCTATGTTGGCATCTCTCTCTCTCTCTCTTTCTCTCTTGCTCGCTCTTCTGCTGTCCTTTCCATGGCTGCCCTTCCTTGCCTCTCTATGTTGGCATCTTTCTCTCTCTATCTCTCTCCCCCTCTCTCTCGCTGTCTCTCTCTCCTTTACACGCCTGCCCTTTGTTGCATCTCTATGTTGGTCTCTCCATCTCTCTCTCTCTCTCTCTCTCTCTCTCTCTCTCTCTCTCTATCCCCCCCTCTCTCTCTCTCGCTCTCTCCTTTCCATGTCTGCATTTCCTTACCTATCTATGTTGGTATCTCTCTCTTTCTTTCTCTCTCTCTTGCTCTCTCTCTCTCCTTTCCATGTATGCCCTACTTTGCCTCACTATGTTGGCATCTCTCTCGTTTCGACGTCTGCCCTTCCTTGCCTCTCTATGTTGGCCTCTCTCTCTCTCTCTCTCTCTCTCTCTCTCTCTCTCTTTCTCTCTCTCTCTCTCTCTCTCTCCTTTCGATGTCTGCCCTTCCTTGCCTATCTTCGTTGGTATCACTCTCTCTCTCTCCCTCTCTCTCTCTCAATCTCTCTCTCTCTCTCTCTCTTTCTCTCTCTCTCTCTCTTGCTCTCTCTCTATCTCTCCTTTGCATGTATGCCCTGCCTTGCCTCTCTCTTTGGTGTCCTCTGTCTGTTCTCAATCTTACTTTCTCACAATCACCCTGTCTCACTCTTCTCTCTGTCTGTCACTCACTCTCTCTACCCTCGCACTGCTGAATCCCTTTCTATGCCTCTCTTTCTCTCCTTGCTCACTATGTTGGAATCTCTCTCTCTCTCTTTCTCTCTCTCTCTCTCTCTCTCTCTCTCTCTCTCTCTCTATCCTTTCGATATCTGCCCTTCCTTGCTTCTCTTTGTTGGTATCTCTCTCTTTCTCTCCCACTCTCCTTCTCTATCTCACACTTTTTATGAATACGTTCCTGAACATGTGAGTAGTTGGGAATGGTTTTACACCATTGGCTCAGTTTATTTCCTTCAGTCCTTACACCAGTGTTGGGCAACATGAGACCCTACAGAGGTTTTGGCCTTCGAGTCCCATGGTGGCTCCCCTTTGACTATACTGGCAATACTGGCAATACTGGCTTGGGGTTATGGGCATTGTATGCAGGTTCCCTCTGCTATCTCTAGAAAGTCAATGAGCTCCACCCCTTTATCCAGTACTCCTAGAAAGGTGAAGTCTTATCTAGGCTGTGATTGGTGGACCGGTCCTTCCTGATTTTTGTAGCCATGATGCACCTGGAGAAGCAGTCAGCGTCTGACAGGAACATAAAAAAGACCCGGGCACCAGTAAAAAAGTGGCCCAACTGGCAATTTGATACTTTTCATGAGAAACTGAGTACCACCTAAAGGGTTGTTTCTGGTAAAATGTGTTGCAAATACTACATTTGAAAGCACATTTGTGCAGTAACATTGGTCAAAACTACCAGCTGCACAATCAATAACTCATCAAAGTGGCCCACCTTGGCCCAAAAAGCTGTCCCACACTAGAACGTTGGGCGGGCCCTTTGGACTTTGACATTTTTTGCACTGTATAGGAGCAGGTGGGCGCATTTTTACCAGCTCCTGCCCCCTAACCGCCGTCATACTGGAACAGCAGGAGAAGGGCTATATGTGGGACCCCATGGGTTATGCTTATACCGTATCGAGTCTATGAGAGAAGATATGCACTCTGACAGTCGTATCGAATGTACCCTTGCACCGAAAGGGTGAAAGGATGTCTGCACACACCTTTGGACATTATGGAGCAGTGAGTGAAATCTGACAAATACAGTATGATGTCATGGAAAAGATGTATGAAGCCATGCTGAAACAATATGAAAAGAAGTGACGAAGTCACTGAAGTGGCAAGAGAAACATGTACGAAACAATAAAGTAATCGTACGCAAATGAAGACAGAGTAACTTGCTGACCAATAAGTGTAAAAACGTAGTAATGCAAGGTAGAAAAGATACATAGAAACTTGCAATAGACGAATATATAACGTGGCTAGGACAGCCATTATTGGAAAATGGATGCCGGCTTGTGTAAATATTCAATTCAACTACCTCAGGAGCCGATCAGGGTTGCAGAGTCAGGAGACACTGGAAGAACAGCTTTGTGTGCAAAACAAAGAGGATTCACTGTTGGCTTGGGATCAAGGATTCTATTTCTAAGGAATAACAGCAAAGCACGAAGAGAGGAAGAAGGATGAGTCATGGCCGTAAGACACATTTCTCTAAGATTAAAAGAGAAGAAAAAATGTGCAAGAGCCAGGAATTGGACATTTAAAATTGTGTACGGTCTATGCAAAGTAGAGTGAGCAAGTCTCTAGAGGAAAAGAGGAGTAACAACACCCAGTATAATTAAATCAAATAGCAGTAAATAAGAGGTTGAAATTGTCAAATTTGTGGTCTCTTCACATGTGACTCAGAAGTTTGCATGAAGATAGTGATGGGCGTACACTCCCTCGAATGTCCTTGAACAGAGAGCAACTACAAGGTCAACTACAGATGGGAAACTTTGGATTATGGCCGGTCTGATGACAGATGATGGACTCATTGGGAAAGTGGGGAGTAATTTCACATGATTCAAACACCTGTGTTTTGGTTTCCTTGCTTGCTGCTAGCCGAGTTGAAAGTCCAAGGTTGGGTGAGCATGCCAGCCAATCAGTGGGTCTATGGGGCAACCTGCTATACAATGTTGCATAGACCAACCCACTGCCCTTCTTGTTTTCTGTAATCAGTATTATACATATTTAGAGGTAGTTCAAGGGCTGTCTTACAGATAAGAGACAGCCAATCTAGTACTAACCCATATGAATTCTATAAGTGGATATGCTCCCCTAATCCAATCCCTCCAGCTAATAGGTTTATGGTTTGCCACGATTGGCATGGGGTATAAACCCCTGTGCAATCAAGTTTATGTGTGATTGTGCAAGCATCCGTCTGATGTTTGTCACTTGACCCTGCTTTATTTACTTGAGAATAAAGTAGTATTTTGCCATATTCTTTGAGTCTGTCCGGTTATTTGGTCTGAGATCTTCATTGGTAATTCCATCTGGCAGAACAGACGCTTCAAGGTGCTAGAGCGAAGCACTATAGGTAAATCCAAGCATGAAAGCAGCAACATTTCAAATTGAACACCTTGGGAAAACAAAAACCTCAGAGAAGCTGCTGGAACTGATTCCCAATCTAAAATGTCATTGCTTCTTGTGTTGACCTGTGAGTGACAATGCTTCAGAACTCCCCCCTTTCCATCCTCAAGAGTATCATGCACGTTGTTTATGGAGGCAATCTGGCACCCTTCCAGAATCCAGCAGACCATGTGCAAATGACGGGTCAGTGATTTAAAAAGCAAGTATTCTGGCAAATGGTCCAGGAGGATAGCTCAGGGGTAACGTGTTCATCTTGGAAACAAGACAGCACCAAGCAGCATGGGTTCGATTCTGTAGTGTGGTGACAAGGCTCTAGAAGGAGAGCGCGAGCCGAGGGAGACAACGGTTCAGAAGCAGAGAGCGAGGCAAGGGAGAGCTCTTCATACAGCACATTAACTAATAAACGATATGTACATCTCTTTACTTGCCCCCAGTCTCCACTTATGTAGACATTACAGATAAGTGGTCCCGCGATTAGAGACTGGAGTCCGGCATGAAGCATGTTATAAAATAAAACAATTTCAATGTTTTTTAGTACCATCAGGGGTTTCACGTTTTCCTCCTGAAAGAATGTCTTGCCCAAAGGTTACAGAAACAGCGTGCCACAAAGCACAGTTAGTGTTGCCACACAGTGCACTGTGTCTCCGCACCACTGTAGGAAGGCTGTGGAAAGGAAACACCCACGCACCAATCGCCATTCCGCCACTGTGACATGATCCAATGCACGCGGTATGTGGGTGGCGGCTTTTGAGATTCCGCAGGAACTGGACACATTATGACATAGTTCTATTTTAATTTATTTTTCATGAGTGTTTTGGTATTTGTTCATGGTGCCTGGTTGCATTAGAGAGCTGTACAATAAAAACACATATGTATATATATATCTTTAGAAAATATTACACAGAATAATACTAAACGCTGCTCATTAATGTATTTTCAAACAAATGGAAAAAGTGCAGAGTGGTACCCTAAAACCAGGGCCCAGAAACAGTGGTTTAAAAAGGGGGACTTTCTGAAAATTAGTATTTTAAGGATTTGCTAGAGAATAATGGAGAGTATCTTCCCCTAAAAATCAACTGGACAGAGTGAAAGGTTTACTAAATTACGAACCTCCAATCGAAACAGGACGCCACGATCACCCCCCAAGAGCCACATCGGGTGGGGTCAAACGATACTTTGGGTTAACTTCTCTGTGAAATGGGTTTCATGGTATCCCGTCAAGATTTTCCCAAATTCATATTGCAGACAAATATACCCTGGTCCAGCAACACAGATTCCATTTTACTGCCACGAGTGCCGGAAACATGCCAGATTTTCAGGATAATCCTTATTAATATTCATAAAATACATTTGCATACTATGATTTTAAATGAATGCTAATGCGTTCTTATGGCTATTAATGAGGGATATCCTGAAACCCCTTCAGGTTCCTGGCCCTTGACCCCTAGAATTGTGCAATCCTGGTGTGGAGGCAGGGATAGTGGATTGTAAAGCTTAAAGCCGTAATCAAAAGAATGCACACCCCGGAAAAAAAGGGTGGTTCACGAGGGACCCCATGTTAAAAACCGCAATGAACGCACACTCTGGATAAAGGTGAAACCTGCAGGGATTCAGAACACCCGCATAATGTTGCCCACATAATCCCACCCACCAGCATGGCTGCTGTTGAGCAGTGGTGTTTTAGTAAGGGTTTGGAGTGCAAAACCTGGGAATTGTACATGGCGAGGAGGGAAGCAGAATTGGCAAGCGCCCCATCTTTTAGGGGCAAACAGGGGCAAGTACCAGGAGAGACTGTGGCGTGCGAGCTACGGAAAGCCAGGTCTGTGGAGAAAAGAGCCAAAAAACCCTGACACGCACTCAATTGACCACAATCTGGGTTTGATGCAGCGGGATTGTTCTTGTCCCGTCGACTTCGTCGCTGAGTCACTGAGAGGGTGTTCTCTTCCACTAAGACCAGTTGGGACATCTCGCAATCACCTGCTGTGATGATATGAGTTTTCAGGTGGGCTTTATCAGTGGAACACTTGATCCCTGTGGTTCCTCCCTGGGCAGGTCTAGTTGGGTGTAAGAGATTCACCCCTGAGATCACCCCTCATTTTGGTTGACCACTAACGTGACACTACGGTTGATCTCAACCAATGCAGGCTCGAAATGGAAAGAGCCTGTAAAGAAGTACATGTTCCTTTTCCCTGCCTCTCCTACATGTGTTAATGTTGATTTGACACATGTGATATACTACATGTCTAACTCCCACCCTCTGTAAATTGGATTATTTTAAATGAGCTAACCCACTGTACCCAATCATTCTGCATTAATCTAATGGCAGCCTGCACCCTAAAGTCCTGTGTTTGAATAAACATAAGCATGTACTTACATGGAAGTTAGGTGTGCATCTTTGGCTAACTATAGGAAACTGTGACTATGAGTGCCGCCACCATCAAAGTTTCCATTAAATGGACATCGGCAGAGAGAGACCAAACATGACAATCCACGGAATTCTACTTTAATCTTGTAGGAAAAGGGAAAACGTGGGAACGACACACTAGGAAAATGCCCGGAGATCCAGGGAATTCTATAGGACTACACAGAGATTTGTCCATTAAAGTAAATGGAGCTGCACAGTGGCCGCACATGGGAAACCTTGGAATAACAGTTCCGATATGCCACAATTTTCCATATGCATTGGAGTGTATTTCCGAGACTGAAAGCTAGAGGAGAATGTACTGAGCTCTTTAGATTTAAGCATAACTGAGCTCTTTAGATTTAAGCATATGCCCCGCAGCTGCTTCTTGGAAGGTGGCGTTGAATACCCTCCTACGTGGGTGGAGATGACACAGCCTGTGGCTGATGTTAGGCCTCTGGCAAGAAGAGAGTGGCAACTAGGTGTACCTGGTCCCTGCTCTGCCTTGGAATTCCCCTGTTCATGTCAAATCATGGAATTTTGGGAAATAGTTAGACACATTGCATTAAACCCTCCAGCCCAATGCAATTAAGCTGATTTTGATAAACCATGTTTAGACGACATGGACCTATGGGTCTAGAGGCAACTGGGTTGAGAGCACCCTCTTAGAAAAGATTGATAATCACCATGCACACCTAGTCCTCATTTGTATTTTTTGCATATAGGAGAATAGCTTTGAGTAATTAGTTGGACAATCGAGTACAATTTGAGGTGCAGGGGAGATGTGCTCAGCCTTGGTATCTAGGCTGGGAAAAATACATTGAACAAATGGTTTCCTGATTAAGGAAACCCGCGTCCCCTGCACACTATCAACAAAGGCCGTGGCCCGTATAGAGTTTTTAAGGGTACAAATAGTAACCTTATTATTTTTTACATGGTTTGGTTCTTAAATTTAGTAAGTTTCTGTGCTTTGCTCTGACTGCAAAATATTCTGAGGTGTCTCAATTAATACTTGACAATTCATCTGTTTATCAGAACAACAGTAAATTATTCAGATTTTTAACAAAAAACATTCCAAGTATAATCTGGCCCAAAGCGTTTCGAGTATCAATTTTCACTCTTCATCAGGGGCAATCTGTTCTGTATTCTTTACATTAAGTATAAACACTGAAGAAAAAATAAATTAAATTAATGATCTAATATTCATATTAATATTCACATGTACATTTAAGGCAGAAAACAGGGTTCTTCAATAACCAGTTAGAAGCACATATATATGTTTCTCTGTACATCATTACTCCATTCTTTAAATTCAGGATCAGTTACATTGCTCAAAAGAAAAATGTATTAAGAGATTAGCTAATGCTGGGAGCCTATTAAGATAAAGGACAAACCAATCTTCTCCTGAATATTCCATTACTTCCTTACAATAGCAACATTTTGGATGGTGGCTTGAATACTAACCTGAACGGCTGTATAAAAATAGTTCTGATCTACTGGGCTAAGTGCTGATATACTAAAGGCACTTACTTAAAAAAATCCATAGGTTGTAATAGAGTTTATAGATTATGTGATAAATATTGAAGTAAGGGTGGTATAATAGGATTCATTAGTGCAAGAGATAATAGAATAGATCTTACTTGTAAAAGAAATGTAGGACTCCACAGGCAGTCATCTAAGTCTTCTCTGTGGATAGGATGTCCCAATCTAGTAATTTAAGAAAAGAGAAAGCAAGGTGTATTGAGGAAAAGGGTGTACATTGGCTGTGAGGCTCAATGTGGTAGCTGAGTATAAATACTCGATCCACTCCGATTTTTCACTCGGAAGTGGATGGAGAGTCTCGGGTAACAACTACATCTGGGAAACCTGCTTTTCTGCTTTTCTTCATCTCAACTTGTAAGCATGGCTACTCAGCTACCACATTGAGCCTCACAGCCAATGTACACCCTTTTCCTCAATACACCTTGCTTTCTCTTTTCTTAAATTACTAGATTGGGACATCCTATCCACAGAGAAGCCTTAGATGACTGCCTGTGGAGTCCTACATTTCTTTTACAAGTAAGATCTATTTTATTATCTCTTGCACTAATGAATCCTATTATACCACCCTTACTTCAATATTTATCACATAATCTATAAACTCTATTACAAACGTTCAGGTTAGTATTCAAGCCACCATCCAAAATGTTGCTATTGTACGGACGTAATGGAATATTCAGGAGAAGATTGGTTTGTCCTTTATTTTAATAGGCTCCCAGCATTAGCTAATCTCTTAATACATTTTTCTTTTGAGCAATGTAACTGATCCTGAATTTAAAGAATGAAGTAATGATGTACATAGAAACATATATATGTGCTTCAAACTGGTTATTGAAGAACCCTGTTTTCTGCCTTAAATGTACATATGAATATTAATATGAATATTAGATCATTAATTTAATTTATTTTTTCTTCAGTGTTTATACTTAATGTAAAGAATACAGAACAGATTGCCCCTGATGAAGAGTGAACATTGATACTCGAAACGCGTTGGGCCAGATTATACTTGGAATGTTTTTTGTTAAAAATCTGAATAAATTACTGTTTTTCTGATAAAGAGATGAATTGTCAAGTATTAATTGAGACACTTCAGAATATTTTGCAGTCACAGCAAAGCACAGAAACTTACTAAACTTAAGAACCAAACCCTGTAAAAAATAATAAGGTTACTATTTGTACCCTTAAAAACTCTATACGGGCCACGGCCCTTGTTGATAGTGTGCAGTGGACGCGGGTTTCCTTAATCAGGAAACCATTTGTTCAATTGAGAGCGCCCTCTTGCCATCAGTAGCATACTCCTACCGTGTGCACTTTCTAGTGTCTAGAATCCTGGAATTACCTTTGTGTTCACCTTTGGGTCTAGAGGCAACTGGATTGAGAGCACCCTCTTGCCATCAGTAGCATACTCCTACCATGTGTACTTTCTAGTGTCTAGGATCCTAGAGCTACCTCTGTGTTGACTTTTGGGTCTAGAGGGAACTCTGTTGCTAGCATCCTGGAGCTACCTTTGGGTAGAGGCAACTGTGCTGATAGCACCCTCTACCATGTGCGGTTGCTGGTGTCAAGCATCCTCGAGCTACCTTTGTGTTGACCTTTGGGAATCTGTGTGCAGCTACTAATGTCTCACATCCTGGAGCTACCTTTATGTTGACCTTTGGGTCTAGAGGCAACTCTGTTGATAGCACCCTCTACTGTGTGCAGTTGCTAGTGTTCAGCATCCTGGAGCTACCTTTGTGTTGACCTTTGGGATTCTGTGTGTAGCTAGTAATGTCTAGCATCTTGGAGCTACCTTTGTGTTGACCTTTAGGTCTAGAGGCAACTCTGTTGAGAACACCCTTTACCGTGTGTAGTTGCTAGTGTCTAGCATCCTGCAGCTACCTTTGTGCGGACCTTTGTGTCTAGAGGCAACTCTGTTGAGAACACCCTCTACCGTGTGCAGTTGCTAGTGTCTAGCATCCTAGAGCTACCTTTGTGTTGACCTTTGGGTCTCGAGGCAACTCTGTTGAGAGCACCCTCTACTGTGTGCAGTTGCTACTGTCTAGCAACCTGGAACTACCTTAGTGTGGACCTTTTTGTCTAGAGGCAACTCTGGTGAGCGCATCCTCTACAGTGTGCAGTTCCTAGTGTCTAGCATCCTGGAGCTACCTTTGCGTTTACCTTTGCGTTTACCTTTGGGTCTAGAGGCAACTCTGTTGAGAGCACCCTCTACAATGTGTGCAGTTGCTACTGTCTAGCACCCTGGAGCTACCTTTGCGTTGACCTTTGGGTCTAGAGGCAACTCTGGAGAGAGCACCCTCTACAGTGTGCAGTTGCTAGTGTCGAGCATCCTGGAGCTAACTTTGTGTGGACCTTTGTGTCTAGAGGCAACTCTGGTGAGCGCATCCTCTACAGTGTGCAGTTCCTAGTGTCTAGCATCCTGGAGCGACCTTTGCGTTTACCTTTGCGTTTACCTTTGGGTCTAGAGGCAACTCTGTTGAGAGCACCCTCTACAATGTGTGCAGTTGCTACTGTCTAGCACCCTGGAGCTACCTTTGCGTTGACCTTTGGGTCTAGAGGGAACTTGGGTGAGAGCACCCTCTACCGTGTGCAGTTGCCAGTGTCTAGGATCCTGCAGCTACTGTAGAGAAGGCACCAAGTACCCCCACCTCAATCAACACGCCCCTTTTACCTGTATGTTGGAGACCACAGTATGTGACGTATACAGAACAGCTAAATCGACAAAGAGCAGAATATGGACTCAGCCCAGTACCCGTGAAAGGGCCACTACCTAAGAGAATCTGGGAGCCATTGAGAAAACCTTATCTGCATACAAAGAAATATGATGGTCATCTGAATGCGATCCCTGAAAAAGCAGAACCAAGGATGAATGGTAGTATTACTAGTATTACTAGCCATTGGCAAGTATATGTTACATGGAGCTGAAGATGACGTATGTAGAAGAGATGCAGTGTCCATAGAATGCAGATATTCTATAAGGCATCAAAAATGCAATAAGGATAAGTGACATCTTGGGCTCAAGATGAAGAAACGTATGCCACAGAAACAGATGAAGATATCAAGTCATGTTACGCGTGTACAGATGCAGAAGAAACGCAAGCAGCAAAGTAATCGTGAAGCTAGCTCTAAGCTTATAGTAAATAGATTGCAGCAAGCGCCAACGTATACATACATAGGAATGAGAGAATTATGGATGTTTCCACTAAACGTATTATAGCAGGTTGGACATTAGCAAAAAGGCCTCATTTCAGTGTGTCACAGTTGAAAAGCAGACATTGAATTATAAGCGGAGCTCAGAAAGACGAGGTTGGATGTGTCCCAAGAAGCCAAGGTCTTATCAAACTGGAGTAAACTGACTTTGGATACAAAATCGTGTGAAAGAACAAATCTCCCTTCAAAAGGAATGAACATAACAAGGAAGACGTCAGTGGCTTATTAGAAAATTATATTAAATGCACGAAAAATCTTGATTTCATGGTCTCTAGTCACATGGAAGTATGAAGTTGGATGAACGAGATGGTCACACCTACGCACAAAGGCAGACTGTGCTTCTTACTCCTTAATTTTCTCAGAGCTAAAACCACTCTCAAGGATGAATTTCAAAGGCCTAATTGCCAGAAGACCACTGAGGTGATGATGGATTGATATGCTAATTGGTGGGAAGCTAAGGTTAAGACAACCTAGCCACCATCTGGATGGCCAGCCTGCATGCTGCTAACGTACGTGGAAAGGTACTGAAATGGATAGAGTGTCAACCAATTGTAGAGGACTTGCGTATTCAGGGGTCCTATAGTGTGTAACCCAATGTGACATTGTTTATTTAGTGACTTTTATAGTGGTCATTTTTACAGGAGAGTTTAGCTGCCTCACCTGATGTTAAGTACCCAATCACATAGTTACACTTTTTAGACTAGTATGGATCATATACTTAGACATTCACTCGAACCAATAGCCCATGCACATAAGTGTTTGTAGTTTGCCACGTAGGATGACGTTAGTACATACATAGGTTAGACGTCATTGATGACAAATTTTGCTTATAAAAGTGCTGTTTTTTCTTAAAGTACTTTGAGTTTGAAGATCGATCGTTTGCGTTGATGTTCTTTATGCTCCCTGTTTTAGAGAATTGATATTAAAACAGTGGCCCTCATTCCGAGATTGGAGGTAGCCATGGTGCTATTTGCACCATGGCTGCCTCCGATACCGGGTCCGGCACCGGTCTGGTTGAATGGGGACTTACCGGGACATTCCGACCTGTGCGGACCCGGTAAGTCCCCATTCAACCAACCATTCCCCATTCCCATTTGAGCCCCCATAGGGCTCAATGGGAATGGGGAAGGCGCTAACAACGGGCCCGCAAATAGCAGGCCCGCGAATAGCAGGCCCGTTATTAGCGCCCTGGTCCCTTAGCGGGACCCGTAAAGGACATGTGGTCAGACCCCACGTCCTTTACGGTTCCTGCTAAGGGACCTCGGAATTGGGCGGTAAGGGAATGCCGTCAAAACCCTAGCACTTGCACCTTCAGCTCCAGAATTGTCAAATTTAAATACTCACACTACCAGCTGCTTATGTCCTCCATACGCAGTCACCCTCCATGAGGGTGGGACCAAACCCGATTTGCATATCGTCTTTCCCCTTTTGTAATGGGTTGGCAGCTGAAGAACGATGGTCTGGAGGGTGGCCCAGAGCAATGCCAGAGTTTAAGATTCATTCTAAACCTTCCAGCCATCACCCCTTTTGTTTTGCTATAGTCACCCTTAGTGTGACGGGTATGCCCAGACATGGGCCCCGGGCCTGCTGGGCTTAGAGACCCAAGATGCTCATCACTGACGAGGCCCAACAACACCGAAACATGTCTGGTGATGCTTGTGGTCTCGTGCAGAAGGGATGTGACCAAGCAGTTCAGGCTCGACTGCCCCTTTTTGGGTGGGACCAAGCCTGATTTGCATATGGTCTTTCCCCTTTTGTAATGGCTTGGCGGGTGAAGAACGATGGTCTGGAGGGTTGCCCAGAGCAATTCCAGAGTTTAAGATTAATTCCAAACCTTCCAGCCATCGCCTCTTTTGTTTTTGTCCACAGTATGCCAGGATCTGCCTACATCCACCCAGCTGTTTCACCACCATAGTTCAAACCTTTAGTGTGGTCTGAGTCTCCCCTCTCCAATCACACTTGTGCATACTGCCCTCCCTCCTCCTGCCCCGCAGCATAGATTATGCTGATTCATTACTCCGCAGCCACAACCAGGCCGCCCTAAAATAATGAACACCCGCCACCTTTTAACACTCACCAATCTAGGTTTGCTCTTGAACTGCTCGACATGCACTTTGCCCTACTCAACCTGATTATAAAAAGTGCAAATCCTCCTGCAATTCAGCAAATCCCCTCCACTGGCCTGTCTGTCCCTCTGAACTATCTGCCCAGTCTCTCATCATCCCTTTCTGTCGCCTATCCCTGAATGACTGGATCAGCCATTAGCAGCCAGCTTTAGTGCAACAGCCAATAAGATTGCTCGGAATTGCTTACATTCTCAGCACCCTGATGTGTCCCCTCTTCTCCGTCCCCTATGGGCGGCACCAGCCTATGTAGGGCTTCGGAGCGCCTAAAACCTTCCACTTTGAGGCAGAAGGCATCACTCTGTTGTGACGCCCAGCCCGAGGCCCAGACGGCCAGAGCATGAAATTTCTCACCTCTGAGAGAGGTGCATTTACTTACATTTAAGCAATTATTAACATGACGCCAGCAGCAGACGTGCAGTGGGAAAGGCCAAAAGCCTGCACAGCTTTAATTTATTTTATTTTAATTGGTTATTTATAACGCGCTTAATACCCACAGGTTTATAAGCATGCACCTGGGGATCGAACCTGTGTTGTTCCGACTCGTCCTGCTTCCAAGGTGAGCGCGTTGCCCCGGAGCTATCCTTCCAAGAGGTGAGGGCACAAGCCTGCCCAGGCAGTATGAGTAGACCCCTATGATGAAGCCAAAAGCTTGACTGCTGGGCTCAGCTTTTAAATGGCCCCCGCCACCAATGGCCACCAATGACCAGGAAGCTGAAATGGCTACTCAGCCTCCTGGGCTCAGAGGATGGGAGGGGAGGGGTCAGCAACGCAATGGGTTTAATGGCCCCACTCACAACCAGCTTTCAAAACTGCCATCCAACCCCCCAAAATGTTGAGGCTGGCTCCGTCCACATCCAGCTGGCCACCCATTTCCAATTTGAGCTGAAATAAAAAGCGCTCAGGCTGCCATCTTCCATCGGTCTCTGTCACTCCTGGGGTGCTCCATCTCCAACGCCAACAGGAGCTAAGACGGGAGCTCTTCAGTTTCGAAGGAGCTCTGTTTCATTATCTTACCACAGCCATTTTTTTCTTGACTTTTGTGAAGAACCCGTCGTTTTCCCCTGTACGCAAATAAGGATTGCTAATGGCCATAGACACAAGCTGAGAGGGTCTAGTGGCTGATAACGGTCTTGCAGTCTTGACTAGAGGCCATCACGTTCCTTGGCCCGGTTAGCTTGGGTAAATGGTCTGTTAACCGTTGCTATGCCCTGCCCACTTTAGCACAAAATTATAACACTGGAATGCTGACGGCTCATTGACAAGGCGTCTCTTAAACTACAGTTTTGGCACCAGCACGATTAGGGAACGGTGTCGTTCACATCTTCCCCTCACAGACTCATCTTTGGCTCACCTGATTATCATTCATTTAATTGTCTCAGGAGGATAGCTCAGGGGCAACCTGCTCGCCTTGGAAGCAAGATAACACAGAACCAACAACACAGGTTCGATCCCCGGGTCCGCGCTTAGAAACTTCTGGGTATTAAGTGTATTAAAAATATAATATCAAATATGTTGAGAGTGCCTCCAATTGCCCCATTCACTGGTCAGAGCAGAGGAAAACACATTTGAATGTACATATGAATTCATTATGATTGATGCCTTGCTCACCTTGGCACAAACATTTTAATTTATATTATAATCTCACAGTGACAACCACAAAACCAGTGAGTGGGAGGCCTGCTCTTTAATAATCTTTCCTTTCTCTGCAATTTAATTCGTCCATGCTACATTCTATTCTCTTCATCAGTGGTCCAATGGGGCGGGAGCGGTGCTGATCTACTTTCTTTTAATTTTTACTGTTCCCATACTTTTATTTCCAAAAGAAACTGTCCAGAATGGTTTAGTTTTAAAATAAAAGCGAAGGAAGACGTTGAAACATCTTAAACAGCAGGCTTGGGGGTTTGTGTTGATCCTGGGAGGGGGCATGGTGATGGGGTTTGTGAGGAGTAGGGCAGGCCAGCATGGAACATAGTTCCACAACTTCTTTTCGTGCACTTCCACCACTGCTCTTCATTGCAATTTAAGTGTGCCCCATGTGGTGGGCAGCCGTTCATTCACATCACGGGTTGCAAAGCTTGCCACTCAGAAATACCTCTCGGACAGTGCTGGATTAAACCCTGTGGAGGCCCCTAGGCAGTCAAAAATTCCGGGCCCCCCTTGCAAATTATCAGAATGCTAACCCGTCGCAGTACGTTGCGCAGCAGCGCATCAAGGCCTCTGCCTTCCCGGGGCCCCTACAAGGAGTGCGGCCCATAGGCTTGTGCCTACCTGGCCTAATGGATAATCCGGCCCTGCTCTCTGAGAACAATGGTTCCTTCCCACTGTGACCTCTTTTGGGAGGTGTGGGGGTCAGTTCTCAAAGACAGAAAGTATTTCAACTGTAGATCTCTTTTGTGAGAGCCTCCAATCTGTGAATACCGTAAGTGAGGCTTATTTGCAAGTGACGATTGGAGAACATTTTCCAATCATCAGGCAACTGAACCTAAAGTACAGGGGGTTCCACAAACTCCAGTGTAGGGGTGTGGGTCCTACACATACTGGAGAGTATCTTAGTTCACAGCGGGTCCTTGACCTCAGCTTCCTGAGATGAAAGGGCAGAAGATTGTGTGGAGCCCGATCCCCGGGATACAGGAAGGAGACCCCAGAGGGGTACAACCAGGGGGGGGAACCTCCTTTCTGGGGTTAAGTGCCGCATCACTACTTACAGACCCTCCTGACAGCTATCAGGAGGAGCAACTGCATAACCTCTGGGCTCTGCCCCCCTGGCCTGTAATGCCACCATACCCCGCCTCCAAACACATCTACCATATCTCATAATCATAGGTCTGCAAAATGCACACAACCTTCACCCACATTCCACATGTCCGTTTCGCACCCAACACAATACCAACATCTCAAGCCTCATCCAGCCAGACTTACCTGCAGCCTTGACATCCTCCTCATGGCCCGCGTCATCCTAGCGTTGCGGAGGCTGGTTCGCAGTTTATTTTGATTTGTCCTCAGTGCCTCCCAATCTCGCCTCCACACACCAATGCATCATCTTTTCTTTGGTCTTTCCCTACCCCTCCTATTCATCGCTAACACCAGAATCTACTCATTCCGATCTCCTTCCCTCAAAATGCAGAATGGTATCACACACTGCCTCGCCGCCATTCATCGCGGGATGGCCTTGCGCTGCATACTACTAGACTCCCTCAAAACTGAAATCATTTACCTCAGATCTACCACAGTTCTCAGTACCATCCCCTTGGGCCGATCCCCGTGTGTACACTGTTTGGGTAAACTAAGCCACCCAAATTTCCGCAGACTCGTTCAGACCGAACGTCTTGGGGCTTGAGGCAGGGTGGTTCGGGTGAGTTCGGACTATTTGGTTATAAAAAGGCCTGCGCAGTCCGAGACGGCAGGGCACTGGCGACTTGGCTGTTTTAGGTATACAAGGAAGTCATTTTCATTTGAGGTACATTAGTGTATTTCAGAGAGATATAGAACATTGACATAGGATTTAACAGAGGGCAGTGTAGAAAATTGGAATAGGATTGGTTGGTTATTTTTTTCAACCTAGTTTGTTGGAAACAGGGAGTATATAGCCATTCAGTGGCTGTGGCAGAGTTTGCCATATTTTTGTGGTTATTAGGGAGGTCAGCAGCTCAGAGACCACCTTTCATGACAAACATGCACGTGACTTATTTGTTGGCCCTCCCCCCTTATTCAGTGTCCTTGTCAGGCAGTCATTATTAGGTCACCATCTTGCCATGTGTCAGGGTTCACTCTTCTCCCAGGGATTTCTGGTGGTAAGCCTTAGGTTGTGACTTGCCAATTCCGCTTAGGGGAACTCTTCAGGCAAAACCTCCTCCTCGGAGCCACCAGGTTTTAGCAGCTCCCAGAGACCCTCCCCAGACTTTTGGGGTATGCGCCACCTTCCTCCAGGCAGTGGTGATCTTGAGATCCCTCCAGACATCTGCCTTTCCACTCCTCTGTCACTTTTCCTCCAGCGTTCTCCACTTGTATCAAGGGAGTGCTGGTTGGACCTCTGCTCACACTGGCGTTTTCTCACCAACTCTTCTTTTAACAGCTCTTTTATACAGCCTGGTATGGGGATGGTTCCCTGAGTCATCAACAGATTGGTTGCTCCTCCTTCTTTTAATTCCCCCTGGTGATTGGTTGCTCTCTTGGGGATGTCTATTTACTCTCACTGCGCTGTTTTTAATCAAAGCCAAGCATTGGTCAATTACCTGATGAACTAATGGTCAGTTAACTCTGAACCACAAGGCTTGAAAGGCATCCATGGCCTGCAGCGCCATCTTGGATTCAGTCGACGCGTGAAGAGCAGGTTTGCAGCTTTTCATGAGCTCTCCCATCTACGGACGGCAACACAGCAATGGCACGCCGTTCTTCTGATCCCTTTGGCGTCTCGGTTTGGTAAGAGGTGAATTCTTCTTATCCAGGTTTTTCAAACTCTGCAGGACTGCTCTTGGAGTGCCTCACTTTGTCGTATTCTGACACATTGCGTCCCTATAAACGCAAACCTATAGGACTTCCTCAGAGATGTATTTAATGGTCTTGTTGGGAATAGCAAGCAATCAGGATCGCTTCTTCTTCCACCATTTGTGAGACACATGCGGTAGTGGTGGACTAGCCCAGTCCCTGGTGGCTCACCTCCCCCACACATCAAGATGGGGAAAGGTAGATTATCACAGCCGATAAACCTGGCAATGAATGCTTCCAGTCTATACAGTACCTGACCGCAAATCTTTTCTTGTGTTCCCAGTGATTTAGCTGCCAAACGTTGGTCTTAAGTCGCTGTACTGAATGCTTTCAAATGTTACCTTACCGGACAAGGTACGGGTGCAATCAGATCCAAAGGAAGTGTGAAGTGCAGTTAAGGCTGAGGCCTTCAAGGACCCCGGCGATAGGAATATCTCTGCAACCGACACAATGGGTTCCAAAGTAGGCAAGAGGTTAGACTCAAGGAAGAGCTTTGGATGCCTCCTCCTTATAGCAATCATGAAAACATCTGTGCAAATAGATATAGTTCAGCAGCTCCCCTTTCTGTGGTATTGGTGTCATGAAGAATGATCTTTGTGTCTGCCTCTTCTTGTGTGCTATCAATACAGTGCAAAACAATGTGAGGCAGCCACCTTTGCGACACGCCTCTACAAAGTTTTTTTCTTTAGTCATTCGTCATTTTTTTGATCTAGGTAAGTAGTTAATTCATCTTTGGATTTAATGTGTGAAAGTATCTTCTTCATAGTGACATTAGCTATGTTTGTGATGTCCATGATTTTGGAGTGGGTTGGCACAATTTCCTGGAGCCTCTCTCGCCTTGGCATACTTGGTTGAGTTTTCTTTATCGGTGTCAAACACTAAGGACCTGATTAAACGTTTGCTGGTAATGGTAGAAAAAAAGGTGGTATTTAAAAATACCACATGTTTCGCCTCTTTGCCAATGTACCACTTTCATTAGCAGAACTATTTAACTCTGTTTCCTTTGGTGTGTCGCCAATTACCACCACACGAAAGCTTTAACACATGAACTATTACAACATGCGACAATCTTGCAAGTGGTAGTATGGCGTAAATCCTTGGTGGTCTACGGGACCAGAAAATGGGGAGTAAAAGAAGGGTTCACATGATGGCCACATGACTTAAAATGACGCAGACCCCTAATTCTGTGGAAATACTGACAAACCTGTCATCAGGCCCTCAGTGCATTCCATGTTGCTCCCAGAACTTCTTTTGATGTTCATTGGGGAATGCTTCCGCCAGGTCTTTGCATGTCTGAATGGCTTTTGTCTTATGTAAAGCTTGCAAGTCTGCCCTATCATCAACAAATACAACAGACAAGATCCTTTCATGCGGTGTATTGGTAATTGCTGTGGTTGGAGTTGTGTGTTTGCTGTTTGTGCTGTGGCTTTGCGGTGGTGGTGGGATCGACTTCAAGATTTCAATCACTCTACTTTTCTGCTGGAAAAGATACATGGTTCCGTCATCATTAAACAGTGACTGTAGTGAAGCAAAGATTTCATAGCACCCCCATGTCTCGTGATCTGCTCACAACATGTCATCGGGCAAATAGTGATGGGTCTGCTCTTAACTCTGTAACAGTAGCAATCATTTCTACTTTTATTCTCTTCTGGGCACCTGAACACAGATTGAGTTTGCTCTACATTATAGGCTCCTATAAACTCGTGGGGCTGGTTTCAGAGATGAGCCAATTTGTTTTTAACTTTTTTTCTGTAACCTACGCCGTGATACCCATGGGTTTGGGCGTATAATGAATGCAATAAATAAAATAAATAAATAAAATAAATCATACAATTGAATGCTAAGAGCCTGGCGCTGACCACTATCTGGCGTAATACTCTCGCTAAAAACTGCTTCCTTCCCAATGTTCACAACTTCAGGTCCACCATATGACAATGGATTCCCAATCCACTTAATTTCAATAAGCAATTGGTTTGTTGCGATATCCTGCCTGTTTTCTGCTTCTCTAGAGTCGTCATGAGGCTGTGTGATGCTGTGTGATGCTGCTTGCTCTCTAGAAGCCCTTCCAGGCTCCATGTCTGTTCCATGTGGATGTTCCCTAGTATAATGCGTTCTGCTTATTACAGCTCCAATAACGATGAAAACTCTGTTCTGATTTTCAAGCGCTTCATCAGCTCCAAGAATGCAGAATGGACTATAGTTCCGGTTTCTCCTTTTTCAAACTCTTCTTTAGCGAGATCGGGCTCTTTCAAGGCATGCATTTCTGCAAGATAGTATAAAAATGAAATTAAATTAAATTATATTTTATTTATAGTGAGCTCGTACACAAGTGTTTCAGAGTGCGACCAGGCAAAAAGGGAGGGGAACAAAAAACAAAACAGCCTTCTTACTAGGCCCTGTGACATCTAAGAAAGCGCAAGTGCATGGGAGAGGGGGAGAGGGGAGTGCGTGGAAGGGGGGAGTGGGAAGTGCAGAGCAGAGGAGAGAAAAACAGAATTAATATGAATTCAAATAAATAAATAAACAAATAAATAAATAAATGCGATAAAGCCATGGTAGTGCAGCCAGCAAGTGGCAGGTGAAAGTTGGTCAGATAAGGTCCATGCCATTATCCCGGAGCTATTATGGTAGGGCAATGCAAAGAAACGTGCAGTTATTGCTTTCACTAATTAGATGCGTGCATTCGAGTCTCTACATCTTATCATTTGCACCACAGATGCCACCAGCGCCATGTAATCCTGCACCATTTGGCATTTTCTTCAGGACTATCTTTGTAAATCGTCAAACGCCTTAATTTTTTCAAACCTAAGACATTTTTCTGTGATTGCTCACAGTTCTTGAAATCCAAAGCTCTTGGTACATTGTGTGTGTATTTGTTTTTTTCCTATGTATGCTGCACATGGATGGTTCTTGAAGAACATGCCCAGGCGGCAGGCATACCATGCAACAGGCATTGATGTGCTTCTTCGGCCCATCAATGTGTACCCGTGAGGATTTGTTGTACAGTGCCAGTAGCTAGACGTAATCCTCTAATGTCACAACATATTTTCATTCTATTTCACCAATATGTTATGATATATGTTTTGTTAAGTTTTGTGGGGGGGATGGCATGATTGGCAGAACACATGGGAATCTTCTGTGCTTTGACGCTTCTTGCAATGTTGTATTGAACACAGTCCAGGTAGGGACACACTCAGGATAAGGACGTGTTTTCCTACAGTCATGTTTGGGGTCTGTAACCATTGCATCATCCCCCATCCTGCGTGGAGAATATGTGCTCCTATCAGTCAGAGTAGTAGAATGTGCACTACTTCCAGTTTTGCATGGACACCATGCCATGTCCACTTCTCGGAAGGATTCCAGGACTTTAGCTCCTCTGTTAACATCAGATTCTTTAAATACTATACTCTTTGGCCATATGAGCTTTGGGACATTGTCGGAGAACCGGCAAGTGCCCACTTGCCCCAGGGCTTGGCGCGCTATATAAATAAATACAATACAATACAATGTCGCAGGGTTGTGTCTGCAGTGAACAATGGAGCATGCTTGCATCGTACAATGTTACGGACTGGGGTTGAACTTGTTCATGACATTCTTGAGAACAAGTCAAGACAGTTTCATGATGGATTCCATTTCAATCAGATTTGTCCTCAAGGAAGTAGGTCTAGATGATCTGCAGCACAGCACATACATCTTCCTTTCATAAGACCTCTATGACACATGTACTCCCCCCCATCCATGTGGCATAGACCCTCATTAGTATGCGGCGTAGGTTTCTCATTCCCATAAAAACGAACCGATTGGTTTGTTTGCAAGCCTTACCTGATGGTAAACCCGCTTATGCTTTTGTGCGTCCCTTGTGCCTTTTTTTTTCTGGCCACCATGGAAATTGAGAAGCCGGCCATTTTTGTAAAACTTTTTTTTCCGATTAACTTGAATGGCTGCCATGGAAAGGGAGAAGGGACTATGCGTAGTTCTTTCGCCTTTTCCATAGTGGCCATTTTCTTTGTTTACTATGGCCACCACGGAAAGAGAGAACAGACTATGTTTTCTCTCCACGGCAGACATTTTTGTACTTTCTTTTCCCCAGCTGTGAAATGCAGCATGCCTTGCTGCCTGAAAAAAAACACCATTAGTACCCCGGTCTAACGGGTCGGGATACTTATGGCACTAAGCCTTGAGACGGCGGGCCATCACCTTACGCGGTAATGGCCCGCAGTCTTGGGGTTTATTTCCTAATGAGCTAAAACAGGTGGTGCTGGAATCCGTTATTAGAGTCGATTGAAGAACGCAAGCCATGCATAAGCTGCACCAAGAATGTGCTGTGAGGTTTGGAATGTAAGGTAAGATGCGTGTCTTAAGTTTACTGCGGTTAAGGCATCATGTGAAACCTGCCTCTTTGTTAGCCACTAGTGCATGCAAGTTTCTGACAAAGAAGCAGCCTTCTGGTTCAAAGGTGTATTGTCAACCTTCGAGCTAGCAAACGTTCTTCTCCCACCTGTAACCCATTTAACAAAGGATAACAGTTCCTGTGGTTTTGCTTTGCAACATTGTTCTGCGCTATGGAACCTGTGAGTTTCCACTTCTCTGCCGGGATGGTCTTCCATAGTGATTTAGCAGTCTGATGTGGTGTTTCGATGTGGTGTCGAAACCTCCTTCTGAATGCGAAAGCACAGGATTGCTAACTGGTTTTAAAGTAATGCACTATGTTTAGCTCATGGAGACAGGAGTTCGGAATGCTACATCCACGTCAAAAAAGTCTTTTCAGTAAGTGTTTGCATGGGTGCACTTGATATCATATCTTCCTCTTTAGGACCTTTTGACAGCCAGATTTCCCTGTAAAATCAGTCATCTGCCACAGTGAATTCTACCTGACCTGCAGGCCACTAATAAACAGTCAGCGAATTCTACCTGACTTGCAGGTCTCCAATAAACAGTCAGTGAACTCTACCTGACCTGCAGGCCGCTAATAAACAGTCAGTGAATTCTACCTGACTTGCAGGTCTCTAAAAGAGTCAGTGAATTCTACCTGATTTGCAGGCCTCTAATAAACAGTCAATGAATTCTACCTGACGATCTGGTCTCTAATAAACAGTCAGTGAATTCTACCTGATTTGCAGGTCTCTAATAAAGAGTCAGTGAATTCTACCTGACTTGCAGGCCTCTAATAAACAGTCAATGGATTCTACCTGACCTGCAGGCCTCTAATAAACAATCAGTGAATTCTACCTGCAATATAATAAACAGTCAGTGAATTCTACCTGACTTGCAGGTCTCTAATAAAAAGTCAGTGAATTTTACCTGACCTGCAGGCCTCTAATAAACAGTTAATGAATTCTACCTGACTTGCAGGTCTCTAATAAACAGTCAGTGAATTCTACGTGACTTGCAGTCCTCTAATAAACAGTCAGTGAATTCTACCTGATTTGCAGGCCTCTAATAAACAGTCAATGAATTCTACCTGACTTGCAGGTCTCCAATAAACAGTCAGTGAATTTGACCTGCAATCTAATAAACAGTCAGTGAATTCTACCTGACTTCCAGGTCTCTAATAAACAGTCAGTGAATTCGACCTGCAATCTATTAAACAGTCAGTGAATTCTACCTGACTTGCAAGCCTCTAATAGACAGTCAGTGAATTCTACCTGACTTGCAGGTCTCTAATAAACAGTCAGTGAATTCAACCTGACCTGCAGGCCTCTCATAAACAGGCAGTGAATTCTACCTGCAATCTAATAAACATTCAGTGAATTCTACCTGACTTTCAGGCCTCTAATAAACAGTCTGTGTATTCTACCTGCAAACTAATAAACAGCCAGTGAATTCTACCTGACTTGCAGGTCTCTAATAAACAGTCAGTGAATTCTACCTGCAATCTAATAAACAGTCAGTGAATTCTACCTGCAATCTAATAAACGGTCAGTGAATTCTACCAAACTTGCAGGCCTCTAATAAACAGTCAGTTAATTCTACCTGCAATCTAATAAACAGTCAGTGAATTCTACCTGACCTACAGGTCTCTAATAAGAAGTCTGTGAATTTTACCTGACTTGCAGGTCTCTAATAAACAGTCAGTGAATTCTACATGACCTGCAGGCCTCTAATAAGCAGTCAGTGAACTCTACCCGACCTGCAGGCCTCTAATAAATAGTCAGTGAATTCTACCTGCAATATAATAAACAGTCAGTGAATTCTATCTGACTTGCAGGTCTCTAATAAACAGTCAGTGAATTCTACCTGACTTGCAGGTCTCTAATAAACAGTCAGTGAATTCTACCTGACTTGCAGGCCTCCAATAAACAGTCAATGAATTCTACCTGACCTGCAGGCCTCTAATAAACAGTCAGTGAATTATACCTGCAATATAATAAACAGTCAGTGAATTCTACCTGACTTGCAGGTCTCTAATAAACAGGCAGTGAATTATACCTGACTTGCAGGCCTCTAATAAACAGGAACAGTCAGTGAATTCTACCTGACTTGCAGGCCTCTAATAAACACTCAATGGGCCTCATTACACAGTAGGCGGTAAGGGTTAACGGTCACCGGTAAGGGTACCGGTGACCGTTAACCCTTACCGCCTTATTACGAGGTCCCTTTGCGGGTTGGTACTTTAACGCCTGCTTTTAGCAGGCGTTAAAAAACGAACCCGCAAAGGGACCTTGGTGCTAATTACGGTACCGCAATTTGCGGTACCGTAATAAGCGCCTTCCCCATTCCCATTATGCCCTATGGGGGCAAAAATGGGAATAGGGAAGGGCCTTGGTGAATGGGGAATTACCGCCCCCGCTCACCTTGGAGTAGGGCGGTAATTCCGCCATCCACCAAGGCAGACATGGTAAAATACCGGCGGCAACCATAGCGCTAATAGCGCCATGGTTACAGCCTACCATGTAATAAGGCCCAATGAATTCTACCTGACTTGCAGGTCTCCAATAAACAGTCAGTGAATTCGACCTGCCATCTAATAAACAGTCAGTGAATTCTACCTGACTTGCAGGCCTCTAGTAAACAGTCAATGAATTCTACCTGACTTGCAGGTCTCTAATAAACAGTCAGTGAATTCAACCTGCAATCTAATGAACAGTCAGTGAAATCTACCTGCAATCTAATAGACAGTCAGTGAATTCTACCTGACTTTCAGGTGTCTCTAATAAACAGTCAGTGAATTCTACCTGACTTGCAGGCCTCTAATAAACAGTCAGTGAATTATACCTGCAATCTAATAAACAGTCAGTGAATTCTTCCTGATTGCAGGCCTCGAATAAACAGTCAGTGAATTCTACCTGCAATCTAATAAACAGTCAGTGAATTCTACCAGACTTGCAGGCCTCTAATAAACAGTCAGTTAATTCTACCTGTAATCTAATAAACAGTCAGTGGATTCTACCTGACTTACAGGTCTCTAATAAACAGTCAGTGTATTCTACCTGACTTGCAGGCCTCTAATAAACAGTCAGTGAATTCTACCTGCCTTGCAGGTCTTTAATAAAGTCAGTGAAGTCTACCTGACTTGCAGGCCTCTAATAAACAGTCAGTGATTTCTACCTGCAATCTAATAAACAGTATGTACATTCTACCTGACTTTCAGGTCTCTAATAAACAGTCAGTGAATTCTACCTGCAATCTAATAAACAGTCAGTGAATTCTACCTACAATCTAATAAACAGTCAGTGAATTCTACCAGACTTGCAGGCCTCTAATAAACAGTCAGTTAATTCTACCTGCAATCTAATAAACAGTCAGTAAATTCTACCTGACTTGCAGGTCTCTAATAAACAGTCAGTGAATTCTACCTGCAATCTAATAAACAGTCAGTGAATTCTACCTACAATCTAATAAACAGTCAGTGAATTCTACCAGACTTGCAGGTCTCTAATAAACAGTCAGTTAATTCTACCTGTAATCTAATAAACAGTCAGTGGATTCTACCTGACTTACAGGTCTCTAATAAACAGTCAGTGTATTCTGCCTGACTTGCAGGCCTCTAATAAACAATCAGTGAATTCTACCTGCCTTGCAGGTCTCTAATAAACAGTCAGTGAAGTCTACTTGACTTGCAGGCCTCTAATAAACAGTCAGTGAATTCTACTTGCAATCTAATAAACAGTCTGAATTGTACCTGACTTGCACATCTCTAATAAACAGTCAGTGAATTCTACCTGACTCGCAGGCCTCTAATAAACAGTCAGTGAATTCTAGCAGCAATCTAATAAACAGTCAGTGAATTCTACCTGACTTGCAGGCCTCTAATAAACAGTCAGTGAATTCTACCTGACTTGCAGGCCTCTAATAAACAGTCAGTGAATTGTATCTGCAATCTAATAAACAGTCAGTGAATTCTACCTGCCTTGCAGGGCTCTAGTAAACAGTCAGTGAATTCTACCTGACTTGCACTTTCTGGCACCTTCTGTGATGTTGAAGGAGGTTTTTCTGTTCTTCACAAAACATTTTGAAAATTGATTGCATTGCATTTTTTGTGCTGTAATATGTCACGGGCATGCGCTTTAATGGGATTCTTGCACCCACTCAACTTCGGTTTCCATTGTCTACTTTTACACAACGGAACTGAATCATGAATCTTGTGTCCGGCATCTTCAGTGCAAATAGTGCGCAATGGATGACTCCCAGCTTCCATTTTCTTGCAAAAGAAATCAGCATCTTTTGTAATTGCATTTTGATTCGGTGGGAGCTAGTCCCAGTTCACTGAGCTCTCAGCAGCATCCTAATGTTCTGCCAGTTGCCTTTTTTATATGGCCTTTAGTCATGATGACATCTGTGTGTACACTCCTTGTAACAGGACAGATGCCGCCCTGCATTGCATTGGTTTATTTCTTCTGCATTTGTGTTTCTGAAGTGTTCTGCAAGGTGTTTATAATCATTGACATTGCACTCATTTCACATTCTTACAACACAAAGTGGTTTTTCAGTAGATTTTCAGTTTTGAACTAAATTCTTATATTTTGGTGGTGTTGACACAATAAACACAAATGCATTTTGATGCTGGTAGATATTTTGCATTATAACTATAATTGTACTTTGATAGTGCGCTTAATAATGACTGGTTTCTAAGCACAAGGCCGGGATTTTTTCCCAGACACACACGTTGCCCCTGAGCTATCCTCCCGGCACCATTATGCTTTCCATAATTTCTGTCAAACAGTTTCACCTGAAACAGATAATAAACAATCATTGTAAAAAAATGAAGGACTGAACATATAAGAATACTGCTGTAATTGTATATCTGTAGTATAAATATAGATATTTTTAAGACACCATTAACCTCAGAGCAAATGTTCTTAAGACTTCATGTTAGACTGGAAAGTATTTCTCAAATGAGACCTTAACAATTAAAAACTGTTCATAAATACCAAAGACATTGATTATTTATGTACTTTGTTGGCTGCCATCTTAATGACATAATCAATGCTACATGCCACGCTCCCTCCAGTGATCCATTCAAATTATTCATCTACAGTGGCTAACCAGACCCAATGCGCTGTAGTCTATCAGATCTTCTGCTTTTTCCTATGCATAACATGTTCCCAGATGTATTCCACCAAAACCATAGAAAGCAGACCTTTACCTATCAACACTACAGGTTCCACATCTGCCTTTCCCACTGCCCCTCTAATGAACCCTACCCCCCTTTTTTCAGACTCAAGAAAGAGCAGTGAGACCACCAATAGTGGAAGGCAGGCGCTATTCAACACCACTTACATTACATTATTGGGTCTTGGAATACAGGGGGATGTAGGTCTTTCCTTGACAATGTCTTTGGATTACATTATTTGGTTACCGCTGCCATATTTCTATTGCTTGAGACGTGGGTAATGCAAGATCTGATCATGAATGGTTTCACCATTTTTCAGAGGAAAGCTAAAAAAAACAAAAAATGTTGTCCATTTGGAGGGCTGATCAATGGAGATGCCCACCTCTTAAAAGCTGTTGTTTTCTTCCCGATAAGCCAATTAGATCAGGCTCCAGCAGTCAAGGTGGACATTATGGTAAAGAAAGAAAATGTTGAGATTCTGTTGATATACTGTTGATAAATAAATATATGTATATAACCCACTGGGAAATACTAGATTGGAGGCGATCATTGAACATATAGAAATGCTGATTGAATTATTCCCAGTGGCCCATATTATCTGGTGAGAGATTTTAATTATCAACATCCACGTTTCCCAAATAAAGTTGTTGAGGTCTCTGAAGACTATAGTTATGTTGAGAACCATCAACAGGTTTGGGCAATTGGTCAAGGGGGAGATGAATTAACTAATAATACAAGGTCCTGGTTGCTTCTTTTCCAGACACAACCACTTTACCAGCTAATACATGTTAAAACCAAAGATTTTTATTTTTCTTGGACAAACAGGATACAGGTTTCATGGATAGCGTGTGTAGTCACCACAGATATTGGTTTTATGAAAGTAAAAGAGTTTTCCCTGACCCCCAATACTCTAAGTGACCATGTGGTGGTGGAACTCACTATCAATAATGACCCAAGTAAAATATGTGCACAAATGGAGGGTAACTATACCCTCACGAATGGGGGAAAAAGAATTAAGTGTACAGAATAAAATGTGACCAGGGCTAGTGCGGAATTGCTGAATGTATTGATTGAGAATAATGTGCGGAAATTCTCTTTGATGGAGAACTGTTGCCAGTCTACTCAACACTTATAAATAAAATAGCTAAAGAGCAGAGAAAAAATATTGGTATTTTAAATAAACTCCATAACAAAGTCTTTGATTTTGAAGTTGCTAATAAGAAGAAACATTTAAAGAAAGAAATGTTAAAGGCTAAAAGAAAGAGTAAAACTGATGACCATGTACAATCGATTTAAATTAAATGATTGACAATGAAATTCAAAAACTGGCATAAAATGCTTAAGGGCACTATGGCTACTGCCCAATGGAGACTTATGTATAATGTATTGAGAGAAATAGACACTAAAAGGTTTTGGCACATGTTCCATAAACATAGCTCGTGTCATCTAAATATGAGGGAAATTAATCCTAACTCTAGCGATATATAGGAAAATTACATCATATCTCTATATTATCGTAATACTATTCTAGAGCCCAATGAGAAATATCAGATATTAACCAATAACAACCATATTATATTTGATCTAGAAGACATAGAGAAGATAATACAAGATCTAAAACCATCTAGAGTTCCGGGACCCGATGGAATACCAAAAGTCTTGCTGAAGGCAAACCCTAAGCTCAGGGCAAATGTTCTGTACATTATTTTTCAGAATGTTTTGGTTACAGGAAGAATTCCTAGCTCTTGGTCCCAGTCAGTGATGATCGCGATATATAAAAAAGGCCCGAGAGACTATCCAGCAAACTATCAATTACTTGCAATGATTGATGCTAGTGCTATGGTTTTTAGTATGTTACTTTGCTCCTATATTAATCGATGGATAGAGGAAGAAAAAATACTTTGGCCATAACAGTCAGATTTTAGAAAAGGTTTTAGCACAGTGACAAATCTTTGGATGTTAATGTATTTCATTCAGGACACGCTGAGGAGCAAAAATAAGTCACTGTACATGTGTTTTACTGATTTTACTAAGGCTTTTGACACAGTGGATCGGCAGATTGTATGGGAAAAATTGAAAGAGGAGAATATGAACACTCAATTATTTTACTATCTGAGAACACTGTATATAGATAACACAGTGCAAATTAGAATACATCTGGAAGGCACTTTGAGTAAAGATATTAGTGTCAATTGTGGCCTAAACCAAGGCTGTAGACTAGTTATCTTTAATATATACTTGGCAAAAATTGGAAATGCTCTACAGAAATTTGGCAATCACCCACAACGTATCACAAATTGCCCAATTGCCTGGCTTTTGTATTTCAACCATATAGTGATATTTTATCAGACTGCAATAGGTCTACAGAAAAGTCTGTGTTACCATTTCCCCTGTGCTCCTGGCTTATGCTGGACTATTTCATGATATACAAAATGTATGCTTTAATTTAATATGAATGTATCAAACCTTGTTAATTTATGTACGATGTACATATGCAATGATTGTTAAATTAAAAGGGTTATGTTAATTTTTGGATACTAGCCTGGAAGAAGACATGAGGTCGAAACACGTGTCGGCTGTATTCAACATATCAAACCTATCATAAATTGATTTAGAACTTGGTCTTATTATTAATTTATCGAGAAAAAAAAGCATGACCATTAAGGCCCATAGAAGGAATTAGAAACTAATCAGCTGGACTATGTAGGGGACAAAGCTGGAGGAGGTAAACAGCTATCAGTAAATAGGTGTCCAGGTGATTAATAATATGGATAAAGCTATCTTTGCAAAATTTATAATGAATAAAGGACTGGTCAGATTTAAGGCTACTGACTCGTTCCTATGAAAATCAGGTAGACAATCAATCAAGGGATTAATTCAATTGTATAAAGTTCATATTTGTCTGGCATCCTATGTGGTTTGGAGGTCTTTACGATAAAGGAAACAGTGTGTCACAGGCTGTCTCGGTTAAAGCCATCTGTAGTGAGTTAGGACTTTGTTTAGCATGAGTATGGTGATATTTATGTGTAATTTCTATGTTAAGGTATTGATCAATTTTGCTAAGCTTAAATCCCTTGACCTCATTTTCCTGAATAAAGATGGAAACTGTGGTAATCATATTGCCCTGAAACCATGGAAAAAGGATATTAAAGATTTCCTTGAGAAGATAGGCTGCTGGTGTGAGCAGTCTGATAATCTGGCTCTTAAGTATAAAGAAATCAAACAAGGTCTGCAATCGTACTTCTAGAAATAGCCAGCTAGCTGCAAAAAAACACTCTACTCAGAATACTCTATGCAATCCGTCTTGATAAACACTCCATGTGCCTACGTAAACAACCTTTGAGACCCTCAGGCAAGATGATTTATTATGCACCTAAGATTGAACCAACTCCCAGTATTTGAAACCACTGGTGTCTGGTACAAAATTCCCCTCAAAGACCGACTGTGCAGACTTTGTAAAAATGCAATGGAAACTGTGAGACATTTACTAACTGACTGTGAAAAATGTGAAAAATTAATAACTTCTTATGAAACAGCGTATCGCCATCTGGTTTGTGACATGAGTTTTATCAGTATGGACCAATTTTGGTCCTACTTGGTGTCAGTAGAACATTTGGTAATTAATGTTACTATTTATTATTTGTGGAAGGAAATTAGCAAAAAATGATGATGATGTTGATGCTATTTATTATTTGTGGAAGGAAATTAGCTAAAAACTATGATGATGATGCTTGGAATTCTACTTTTAATAAATCGTGCTTTTTATGAGAATATTTAGGACATTGTTTAAGAATCTTTTTAAGGATGCAAATAGACATTTATTGGATTTTACTATGTTTGTCTATTTTTTGCTTTTCTATTTTGTAAAATGTAAAAGGTTTAATTAACCAATAAACACACACAACATTCTTTTACATTATGGCTATTTTCCTCACTAAAATTGCTACAGAGCATATTTTTTCAGCTTATGCTCATGTCCTAAAAAGTCAGTAGTCATGTTACGATGTTACGGCAGGCTTCACTCCCGCTGGCTGACAAAACAAGCAGATCTTGCACAGACAGAAAAATGCACCTCACCTTATAAGCAGCCAGAGATGTCTGCTTTCTCTGTTGATGGTCCCTAGTTTTTGCTTCCAGGAACGTTGTTACCCTCAACTTCTTCATCATTCAAATATGATGTGGGCAGGTCCAATTAAGCCAGTGCCAGTGTTCACGTGCAGACTTCCCGTGATGTGAGTAACTTTCCTGCCCAACTAGCTCCCACGGCAAAGAAAGCATTGGTTAAACAGCTTAAACTTTACTTGTGCCTTGAAACTTGAGCAAAATTCATATGGACACCCAATATGCATTGCAAAATGACACATGCCACTAGTTTAACTATTTCCAGGTCAGAGGAGGTATGTCTCAAAGACATCTCAAACCGTGCACCACGGCATGCTTCTGATGGACATGATCATGGAAATTGTCCTCTGAAACGATTTTGGAAAGTTGGTCAACCTATTTTTTATTGGCCAACTGAACTCAACCCAACCCTGCAAACTTGGACCTGGTAAGTACTCAGGGGTCAACCGATCCCTGATTATGATTGTCATTCTGACTCGTGACGAGTTCAGCGACAGTCAGGTTAGACCAGGCCTTCTTCTTGATTAAACCAACGCCCTGCTGCGTGTAGCTGGTAACTTCCAAGTCTACTTCAGCAACTGTTTCATTAACTCTGCTGCATCGCCTTAGCCACCTATCGGACCTCTTCCATACCTCGGGTTTCATTGGGCCGGGTTCACTTTTCAACAACCTCCTAATATGCATACTCGCTAAGTACTCACTCCCACCCATAGAGACAGTACTCAGCTTTGGGAGACTCACTGTATTCAACCTGTCCACGTCCACACCTTTATGTTGTTACCTGCCTGTGTGCCTCTCATTGATCAATTCCCGGCCAATCATACAATAATAATTGATTGGCAAACATTATCTGCTTGTATAAACATGTTGCCTGTTCATTTGTCTTCTGTAAGAAAACAGCCAGCTTGTGATCTGTTATGCTGTTTTATGCATCCTTTTCAAAGCGCTCCTTTGCCATTGATAGGGCCTCGGAATGCTGTAGGATGCCTCAGTGTGCGCTGTCCAATTCTGCTTAAGCAATAAACCCCAATGTGCGGGTTCCTTACCAGGCCAGGTAATGCACTGGGCCAGCTAGAAGCCTGAGAGTGCCGGTATACTAATAGTTTATATTTGTCAAGTTGAGAAACGGCGTGTTTGCTGTTTCTCAACTTGAAAAAACTACAATACAATATGGCCGCCATGGATCAGGGAGAAGGGAACTATACAGAGTCCCTTCTCCCTTTCCATGGCAGCCATTGCTGCGACAGAGCTGAGCTGTAACACTGAGTGTTCTTGGCACCGGTGAGAGTCAAAGCAGCACAAGGTAAGTGGGGAGGGTTTGGGGATAGGTGTAGAAGTGAACCCGGGAGCCACACTTACCTGATTCCCGTCAGGAAGATGGCGGTCTCCCACTTCCAAGGAGGCTCAAAGCAGGGGTTTACCATGTGGTAAAGCCCCTGTTACTAGCCTCCTGATTGGCTGGTAGGTCGCCCCCCATCGGTCTGGGTACTTATTGTTCATAATACACAGCATTTCTATTAGATAAATACGTCACTCCCCAGTGGCCGTGCTCGCCAAAGTCCCTTAAGAACAAGTCTGCGATTATCGACTGTTGCTGGGCTCAGCGCCTTTGAGTACAGGATGTGAAAGCGATTTCAAGAAGTTGAATGCCTTTGCCTGATTCACCGCATAGTGCTTGACTCTGTGTGGGTGGTTGAACGGTGGCTTGGAAAGGGTGAAGGTTTTACAAATGTTTGGAAGCTGATCGTGTGGTTTGGTGACCATAAAGCAAATCCAATCGTCTGCTGGTGGTCAGGGTTCCAGACTCTGGTGGTCCCATTCCACAAACCTTGCAGAGATCTCTGATGCGCTCTGTCTCTCTCTCGCGCTCTATTTCTCTCTCTCTCCACCTCTCTCTCGCTTTCTCTCTGTGCATCTCTATCTCTATGTTTGACTCTCTCTCTTTCTCTCTCCCTCTCTCTGTCGCTTCTCTTCTCTTCCTCTCTGTCTATTCTCTCTTCTTTCTAACTCTTTTACCCTCCCCCCTCTCTCTCTCTCACTCTTTCTCTCTCTCTCTCTGTATCTCTTGCTTCTCTTTTCTCCTCTCTCTCTCCTCTCTCTCGCTCTCTCTTCTTTCTCTCTCTTCTTTTTCCTCCCCTCTCTCCTCTCCGTCCCTCTCTCCCTCTCTCCCTCTCTCTTTCTCCTAGACTCCCAAAGTACCTCCTCAGCGGATGGAAGGGTGTCTAACTGCATAACAGTGTGCACTTCCAGACATATCTCAGCACTGAAAATCTTTAAAAACAAGCAGATGTTTTCTTCGCCTGCCTGCCTTCCTTTTCTAGCTTAATGTAAAGTAATAACATTCAGTATACGCACTCAAGTGGCCTTGCACAAGAGTTTACCTTCGTCACCATGTGCAGGCTTGGGACCACCAGGGGCGGAGGGGGCTGAAAAGAATTATATGTTCCACCTTGGTTCTGTTTGGGGGGGGGGTCATGATTTGCAGCACTTGGACAACACGCTCTGTTTGCTAACCTCGAAAAACATTGGAAAGGCCCGTTCATGGGTGTTTGTTTAGTGCAGATGTTTTTGAGTGTGGTGTGGGGACACGGAACACAGCCAATGCTCAATGGCGCCACAAGAACATCATTTTTTTGTACTCACACTTTTATAGGAGCATTTGCAACACAATACAGCAGAAAAGCAGGCCAGGAAAACAGAACATGGGATAAATGCATGTCAGATCCAGAACTCTCCGCCAAATGTCCTCCTACAGATTAACCATGTTCTGCTTACGCACGATGACTCGCTCAAGCAGTGACGTTTTGCGAAGGTCTTCAACCCAAGTCGACCATGAGGGAAAGGTGGCGACCTTCCAATCTTGCAATACGATCTTTTGTGCAGAGAGGGAGGCCCTAAAAAAAACATTTTTGCAGGTTTCTCAGATCCCCCAAGTGCTCATCCTCCCCCAAGACAATGGTCACGAAATCAAAATCCAGATCAGATTACAACCCCCTGTTCATTGTCTCTGTAGCTTTGAACCAGAACGACCTCACTTACATTCCCATATCATGTGCTCAAAGGAGCCCGACCTGTGACCACAGCCCCAACAGGCATGCACGTCGCTCATACCCCTTGCACACAGTGTGGTTGGCGTCCAGTAGACATGGCTGAGAATATGTATCTGCCGCACTCTTTCTCCCAGATTCAATGACGTCAAAGCCACATCTCTACACAGATTCCCCCATCTCCCTTCTGTCATTTCTGTGCCAAGTGTATCAGACCACAACCCGAGTAGTTGCTCACTGGATTTTCTGTAGCTCCTTAGAAGTGTGCACGTATTAGAAGCACAATGACCCTGTCCGTTAAAGTTCAACAACTGTTTGTTTGAGAACATCTTGTCCACCCACTGCCACGTTTCCATCGCTGTCTTCAATCTTCTGTATTCACCCTAGGTGCAATCGTGAAGGTCCTTCATTTTAGATAGCTTGTTAAAGGGGATACGGATATTGTTCACAGACAAACCTCCAATCCATTGCACACCGTCAGAAGCCAGGGTGGCCAGAAATTGGGCATTCTGTTGATCTGCACCCGTGTATGCAGCCAAATTGATGTGCAAGGCGATAGTGTGGCGTCCCCTTAGTCAGTTCCTCATGTTTACGCCAAGTCTTCCTCATGAATTCTGTCGCTTGAGAGGAAACACTACCTCTGATGTTCCCAGTTGCCAAAAGTGCCTCAGGGGCAAGCAGCGTAGTCATTCTCGACTCTGCCCGCGCCCAAACATCAGGCAGTGAGTTAGATGGATTGCCGAAAAATCCTGATGTACAGAGCAAAACCAGGGACCCCTAAACACCCTTTCTGGCACAGGAGTTGCAGTTTCCAAAGCTTCAGATGCAGCTGCTTCTGTTCCCATAAAAATCCTTGCAACTGGCACTCTATGCCCGATAGGCTTTTCTTCTTCACATAAAGAGGCACGATACTCAGGATGTAATAGATGTGTGGAGCCAAATTCATCTTCGTAGTGGTGATACTCCACCACAAGGACACATTCAACTCAGACCATCTCGCCAGAACCCTTTTCAGGTTCGTGGTCAAGTATCTCACGTTTTAATCCATCATAAATCTGACCTTCGTCAGCCACACTCTGTAAAGGGGGAGCCAAGTAGCCCCACCTCAAGCTCCTCCCCTATGCTGCTCATATGTTGGGAGCCAGAGTGTTAGACAAGTGCAGTACCCATAAGAATACCCATACCGAAGAGAATCCTGGAAGCAATGTTCCCATTGAGAAAACGATACACACATACATAACAATATGATGGTCATTTGAATGAAATCCCGGAAGAAGTGGGAAAATCGAGCAAAAGGGCAGATTGATGATGTCACAGAGAAGCAGGGTTGACGCACCCAGAAGAGATGTGGAAACGAAAGAACATAAGCATCCTATTCAAACAGCCAATGAGGTGTTAAAGATGAGCTACATTTCGGGCTCAAGATGAAGATTCACATGCTACAGAAAATAATGAAGAAGATACTAAGTCGTTTTCCAAATGTACAGTCGCAGCAACGCAAGTAGGCAAAAGTATTCTTTAAGGCTGGCTATATAGTGAGTAGATTGCAGCACTGTACCAACGTATACGTATGTGGATGCATGGACTACAGATACTCCATAATGCATTTTAGCAGGGCTGGACACTGTGAACAGAATGGACTTTTCACTGTGTCGCAGTTGGAAATTGAAAGCTTAACCATGGAGGTGAATCAAAGAAGGGTTTGGTTGGCCTAACACCAAGAAGCCAAGGCCACCACTTACAGAAGTTGCAATTAATGTGTGAACAGAACAAACTCCTACTGAGATGAGGTGGAGGAACACTAAAGACGTCAGAGGTTCTTCATTTAATAGAGTTTAATACAGCAAAATGCTCTGAAATCATGGACTGCAGTCACGTGGCCGGATGGAAATAGACACTGGACTGAGCTGAATCGAAACTGGGAGGCAGGGGATGCCTACACTCCCTCATATTCCCAGGCACGAAGAACAAACTCAAGGCCAATCTTCAAAGCCTTAATTGACTGGCAGACAGCAGAGTGATGATGGATAGCAAGGCTAATTGGTGGGAAGCTATGGTTATGACCAGCCTACCAAACACCTGGGTGCCTGCCTGCGTGCTGCTTACGCATGTGGAATATTACAGGGGGGTACAAGGGTGCCGGCCAATTTTTAGAGGGATATGTAATAGAGAGCCCTATAGTTTGTGTAACCAATGGGACGTTGTGTATTTGATGACGTTCAGCATGACCTGTATTAGAAGAGGGCTTAGTTGCCCACCTGATATTAGATATCAAATCACCTTCCTTAACCAGTATGGAACGTATACCTAGATGTTCCTTGTAAGCCTAGCACCATTCCAAGTAGGTTTTGTAGCCTGCCACACAGGTAGACGTCAATGGTGACACGTTTTTAGTATAAAAGTGATGGTTTCTATTAAATGCTTTGAGAGATTGCTGTGTGATGTCGGATGATGTCTGTTGTATTTCCCTGTTTTAGATCATTTATATTAATACAGTTAAACTTTTGCAACTTCCCGAGTCAGTTTATTCTTGATGTTTGAGTATATTCTGCATCACCATCACTCTCTAAGTATTGCTACCTTGTCTTAAAGAGCTGGGAGACCTGCTCCGGTTCAACTCCAAGATATCTCATCCTTTCTGGACACCAATGGAATCCAAAGCTGGTGACACGTGTACTTTTGCACGAAAGAGACGCTGTCATGGCCTCAGACTTGGACCAGTTTGTTTTGTCTCCAGAGAAGGTAGTGAAGGCCTCTATCTCATCAAGGCTGGGAGGGAAGAATCCAGCTCCTCTGGCACAAGTAGCACGTCATCAGAATAGAGCCATGCCTTCTGTAATGCTTTGCCAAATTGGACACCCTGCATTTCCATATCCGATCTAATCTTCATGGCCAAGGGTTCCATCTTCATTCGACTTTGTTGGTGTGAAAAAAGGAAAACTACAGCAATCTCTATTTTTGTCATATCTATTGCTATTTTTAGGTTTACCCTGCAACTGATAAGGTTTGAACATTTTGGGCCTGATTCATGGAACGTTTTCCTATGGGATTGCACCATTATAAAATACTTCCATGCCCCTTTGTTTGAGCGACAAAAAAGAATTACAAACAACACATCCTCAGAATAGGGACATGTGGCGATCTCCTTGTAAGAATGTTCGGATGCATGAATGGAAAACCAGCCTGGAATCCCGGTGTAGTCCTGAGGGAGTGTTCCCAGGGTTAGAGTTGGAGTAAGTGCTGGCTGGGGTGTTGAAGGTCCAGTGGTCTGTGCATTAAACTTGTCTAACATACATGCATATATGAACTTACCCGTGGAACCGGAATAGAGATATACGTGCAACTACTTATGGAATCCAGCATGGTACATCAGTACAGGATCCAGGTTACATCAGGACATTTCTGAAAATATACATACTGTATAAATCATCAAAATGATGCTCCCATTTCCACAATGAAAAACAGCTGTTGCTTGGTTTGATCGCCTTTGTGTCACAGACACACACACACACGCGCGTGCGCACACGCATACCGAGCACTTCAGTGCAACGGAGGACATTTTGTCTTTGTCTGTCAGTCTGTCAGTATATCCCAGTGTTGTTTCCACCTCATCCCTCTTCCACGCCCCATCATTTAGTAGTAAAGGGTGCATTCCCGAATAGAGCGCTTGTGTGGAAGCCATGTTTTTTCTCAAACTTACCCAGGGGTGGACAGGCCTACAGGGAACTCTGAAGTGTTCGCTGTGGCCTCTGCCTCCTGGGCAACTTTTGTGTAATTACCTGCTTTATTTCCACATTTTCTTATGGGAATGGTGTTGGGCTTGCTCACGCTGTGTAATATGGGACCACTCTGAAAAACATTTCCAAGGCCGCTTAAGATTCCCAGTTTACCCCTGAACGTATCCCCTCAGCTAGCCCCTTCCTTTAAGGAGTTGAGCTATATGTCCCATCCACCCCCTCGTCACTGTTTTTTGTGTCTATCCGGGCGATAGATGTGTGTATTTTTTCTTTCCAAGCCCTGTTCCTTTCTTCATTTTCTACTGACGACTGCTGATGCACCCTCCAGGGTGAGGACCTGATAAGACACCTTGCCATCACGGATGCAGTTTTGTAGACCATGGAGACGCAGGATAGAGTGGTCTCGCTGATTCCCCCTTACACTTGCCTCAAGCGGCATGCACAGGGGAGGTTAGACACCCCCTGTCACATTCATGACAACAGTGGCCCTCATTTTTGCTGCAATTGTGGAACGCAGGAGATGCCCCACTCCTTCATACGTATCACAGAGCCGCTTCTGGTAAGATCCCTGCTCCCGCTTTAGTGTATCTCTGGTTTAATACAGGATATGTCCAAATCCTTCATTCGATTCACAGAACCGTTTCTGGTAAAATCCCTGCTCACGCTTGGTGTATCTCTGATTTAATACAGGAGATTCCCCACTCCTTCATGCGTATCGCAGAGCCGCTTCTGGTAAAATCCCTGCTCCCGCTTTAGTGTATCTCTGGTTTAATACAGGATATGTCCAAATCCTTCATTCGATTCACAGAACCGTTTCTGGTAAGATCCCTGCTCCCGCTTGGTGTATCTCTGATTTAATAATAGGGATGCCGCAGTCATTCATACGTATCGCAGAGCCGCTTCTGGTAAGATCCCTGCTCCCGCTTTGTGTATCTCTGATTTAATACAGGAGATTCCCCACTCCTTCATGCGTATCGCAGAGCCGCTTCTGGTAAAATCCCTGCTCCCGCTTTAGTGTATCTCTGGTTTAATACAGGATATGTCCAAATCCTTCATACGATTCACAGAGCCGTTTCTGGTAAGATCCCTGCTCCCACTTGGTGTATCTCTGGTTTAATAATGGGGATGCCGCAGTCATTCATACGTATCGCAGAGCCGCTTCTGGTATCATCCCCGCTCCCGCTTGGTGTATCTCTGATTTAATACAGGAGATGCCGCACTCCTTCATACGTATTGCAGAGCCGCTTCTGGTAAAATCCCCGCTCCCGCTTTAGTGTATCTCTGATTTAATACAGGATATGTCCCACTCCTTCATGCGATTCACAGAGCCGTTTCTGGTAAGATCCCTGCTCCCGCTTGGTGTATCTCTGGTTTAATAATGGGGATGCCGCACTCCTTCATACGTATCGCAGAGCCGCTTCTGGTAAAATCCCTGCTGCCGCTTTAGTGTATCTCTGGTTTAATACAGGATATGTCCCACTCCTTCATTCGATTCACAGAACCGTTTCTGGTAAGATCCCTGCTCCCGCTTGGTGTATCTCTGATTTAATAATAGGGATGCCGCAGTCATTCATACGTATCGCAGAGCCGCTTCTGGTAAGATCCCTGCTCCCGCTTGGTGTATCTCTGATTTAATACAGGAGATTCCCCACTCCTTCATGCGTATCGCAGAGCCGCTTCTGGTAAAATCCCTGCTCCCGCTTTAGTGTATCTCTGATTTAATACAGGATATGTCCCACTCCTTCATGCGATTCATAGAGCCGCTTCTGGTATGATCCCCGCTCCCGCTTGGTGTATCTCTGATTTAATACAGGAGATTCCCCACTCCTTCATGCGTATCGCAGAGCCGCTTCTGGTAAAATCCCTGCTCCCGCTTTAGTGTATCTCTGGTTTAATACAGGATATGTCCAAATCCTTCATATGATTCACAGAGCCGTTTCTGGTAAGATCCCCGCTCACGCTTGGTGTATCTCTGATTTAATACAGGAGATGCCGCACTCCTTCATACGTATCGCAGAGCCGCTTCTGGTAAAATCCCCGCTCCCGTTTAGTGTATCTCTGATTTAATACAGGATATGTCCCACTCCTTCATACGTATCATAGAGCCGCTTCTGGTAAGATCCCTGCTCCCGCTTGGTGTATCTCTGATTTAATACAGGAGATTCCCCACTCCTTCATGCGTATCGCAGAGCCGCTTCTGGTAAAATCCCTGCTCCCGCTTTAGTGTATCTCTGGTTTAATACAGGATATGTCCAAATCCTTCATACGATTCACAGAGCCGTTTCTGGTAAGATCCCTGCTCCCACTTGGTGTATCTCTGGTTTAATAATGGGGATGCCGCAGTCATTCATACGTATCGCAGAGCCGCTTCTGGTATGATCCCCGCTCCCGCTTGGTGTATCTCTGATTTAATACAGGAGATGCCGCACTCCTTCATACGTATTGCAGAGCCGCTTCTGGTAAAATCCCCGCTCCCGCTTTAGTGTATCTCTGATTTAATACAGGATATGTCCCACTCCTTCATGCGATTCACAGAGCCGTTTCTGGTAAGATCCCTGCTCCCGCTTGGTGTATCTCTGGTTTAATAATGGGGATGCCGCACTCCTTCATACGTATCGCAGAGCCGCTTCTGGTAAAATCCCTGCTGCCGCTTTAGTGTATCTCTGGTTTAATACAGGATATGTCCCACTCCTTCATTCGATTCACAGAACCGTTTCTGGTAAGATCCCTGCTCCCGCTTGGTGTATCTCTGATTTAATAATAGGGATGCCGCAGTCATTCATACGTATCGCAGAGCCGCTTCTGGTAAGATCCCTGCTCCCGCTTGGTGTATCTCTGATTTAATACAGGAGATTCCCCACTCCTTCATGCGTATCGCAGAGCCGCTTCTGGTAAAATCCCTGCTCCCGCTTTAGTGTATCTCTGATTTAATACAGGATATGTCCCACTCCTTCATGCGATTCATAGAGCCGCTTCTGGTATGATCCCCGCTCCCGCTTGGTGTATCTCTGATTTAATACAGGAGATTCCCCACTCCTTCATGCGTATCGCAGAGCCGCTTCTGGTAAAATCCCTGCTCCCGCTTTAGTGTATCTCTGGTTTAATACAGGATATGTCCAAATCCTTCATATGATTCACAGAGCCGTTTCTGGTAAGATCCCCGCTCACGCTTGGTGTATCTCTGATTTAATACAGGAGATGCCGCACTCCTTCATACGTATCGCAGAGCCGCTTCTGGTAAAATCCCCGCTCCCGTTTAGTGTATCTCTGATTTAATACAGGATATGTCCCACTCCTTCATACGTATCATAGAGCCGCTTCTGGTAAGATCCCTGCTCCCGCTTGGTGTATCTCTGATTTAATACAGGAGATTCCCCACTCCTTCATGCGTATCGCAGAGCCGCTTCTGGTAAAATCCCTGCTCCCGCTTTAGTGTATCTCTGGTTTAATACAGGATATGTCCAAATCCTTCATACGATTCACAGAGCCGTTTCTGGTAAGATCCCTGCTCCCACTTGGTGTATCTCTGGTTTAATAATGGGGATGCCACAGTCATTCATACGTATCGCAGAGCCGCTTCTGGTATGATCCCCGCTCCCGCTTGGTGTATCTCTGATTTAATACAGGAGATGCCGCACTCCTTCATACGTATCGCAGAGCCGCTTCTGGTAAAATCCCCGCTCCCGCTTTAGTGTATCTCTGATTTAATACAGGATATGTCCCACTCCTTCATGCGATTCACAGAGCCGTTTCTGGTAAGATCCCTGCTCACGCTTGGTATCTCTGGTTTAATAATGGGGATGCCGCACTCCTTCATATGTATCGCAGAGCCGCTTCTGGTAAAATCCCTGCTGCCGCTTTAGTGTATCTCTGGTTTAATACAGGATATGTCCCACTCCTTCATTCGATTCACAGAACCGTTTCTGGTAAGATCCCTGCTCCCGCTTGGTGTATCTCTGGTTTAATAATGGGGATGCCGCGCTCCTTCATACGTATCACAGAGCCGCTTCTGGTAAGATCCCTGCTCCCGCTTGGTGTATCACTGATTTAATACAGGAGATGCCGCACTCCTTCATACGTATCGCAGAGCCGCTTCTGGTAAAATCCCTGCTCCCGCTTTGGTGTATCTCTGGCTTAATACAGGATATGTCCCACTCCTTCATTCGATTCACAGAACCGTTTCTGGTAAGATCCCTGCTCCCGCTTGGTGTATCTGTGGTTTAATAATGGGGATGCCGCACTCCTTCATACATATCGCAGAGCTGCTTCTGGTACGATCCCAGCTCCCGCTTGGTGTATCTCTGGTTTAACACAGGAGATGTCCCACTCCTTCATACGTATCGCAGAGCTGCTGCTGGTAAGATCCCTGCTCCCGCTTGGTGTATCTCTGGTTTAATACAGCGGCATATGTAGGAAAAACATCCTCTGGGGCGGTTTTAGTGAGAAAAAGGTGGGACAAACTAGCAATAGATTAATCATTTACATGGTCTCACTCTACGGTGCTTGATGTGAAGTATTCATGACGTCATCAAAATGGCTGCCAGTAACATTTATAAAATCTTTAATGTCGGTTACTTGTGAGTTGATTTTAATTTCTAGGGTTTCATTTGAGAGATATCGTCAGGCTTAAAAAAGTGGTCAAAGCATTTACTCTGAAGTCAAAAGTATCTCAAGAAAACATATATTTCTAGCACAGACAGGCAATTACAGCACTGATGTTACATGTTTGGCTCTACATTTTTCGGCAATTATTAATTTTGTATCATCTCTTTCAGGTATAGCAGTTTGACGGGCTCTGAAACGTATACATTGATCGATGCAACCGTTGTTCAAACTCAAGCACTCGAGTGCTATAGACTTTCATTTGTGTTTATAGTGTAAACACCAACAAAAGGGGATTTAATTCAAAACCAAAATCTACTGAAAAACGTCTTGATGATGTAATATTTTGAAACAAGTGCAAAGACTTTGATTATAAAAACACTGAAGAGCATTCTGAAACCACTACTGGAGAAAAAGTAAAGCAAAATGACACCTGCCTTGTTAAAACAAGGTCAGACACACACACACAGGTAATCTTAATAGGATACATGTCAGATATTTAAAAAAAAACAACTGGCAGTACATAAAGATACTGTTGAGTGGTCAGTGAGCAGGAAGGAACTTTTCTTTAAAAGATCCCAAAGTACTGGTACGCAATTACAAAAACGTGCCTACTTTTTTGGGTACACCTGAAGCAAAGAGACATCCATTGTACACTGTTTGTTCTGGAGATGCAGGTCAGAGGATGTGTGATGCTGTTCAGTTGAGTGAAAATAGCTAATGGAGACTTCACGCCGGGATTGGAGAGAGGGGCATTTCTAGCGTGGGATGATGGTGGCTGTAAAACCTTGAGGGACATGTTTAGCAATAGCACGGTTAAAACATTCAGGGAATGCAAGCAGGCGTTTGGAGTAGGTGAGGGGGAGAGACATAGATATTTTCAACTAAGACATTGGGTAATGTCTACTGAGATGAGGAAAGGGGCCACGAGGGAGCTCACACATTTTGAACGAGTCCTCTTGACCCATGATGGTACCAGGGGCTTGATATCAGATCTGTATAAACTTCTGGAGGGCGTGGGCCCGACGGTCAGGTGGCCGTATATGAAGGTTTGGGAGCAGCAGAGGGGGGTGGGGATGGAGAGAAGAGATTGGGAGAGACTATGGAGGTTGGTCCCTAAATTGATTAGAGCACCCCGATTACAGGAAGCCTGATATAAGTACATTTTTGATTGGCACTACACTCCAGCCAAACTGCACGCGATGTACCCCACTAACTCAAGTGATTGCTGGAGGGGCTGCGGGGAGGTGGGCACGGCGACGCATATCTGGTGGGATTGCCCACTTATTAGACCCTTTTGGTGTGAAATTGCAGGTGCTCTAACTCAGACTCAAGAGTTAGGGGAGCTTCGGAGCCCCAGAGAGATGCTATTGGGAATGAGTGGGGTAGAGGAGGGGAGAGGAGGGGCAAGAACCCCCAAGGCGCTCATTGTTTATGTTTTGGCAGCAATGGGGTTAATCGCGCAGAACTGGAAGAGCCCGAGGATCCCTACGGAGAGCGATTGGCTCAGGAAGATGTGGGACATTGTTTCCTTGGAGTGGGCCACTTATGCGGTTGAGGGGAAGCTGGAGAACTTTGCAGCAGAATGGGGTGAGACTTTGGACTATTTGAAAGGCGATTTCAGGGAGCAATGGTGCCCGCAAAGACTACAACTGTTAGACATCTACAGCTGCTAGGCCGGATTGGCTGATTTGAGTTTGAGGGTTGTTCTTATCTGGGTGCTACAACCGGGAAAAGGGGGAGGGGGTTGGGTGGGAGGGTTTAGGTTGTTGATATTTTCTTGTTTTAAGGATTCGCTGGATTTGTGAAAATTAATAAACAGAAATTATAAAAAAAAAAGAAAATAGCCATGGGAACCTGAAGTTGAATGGGTGTTTCAATCCGAAGGTGCTCATACATATGTTATGTTAGCGAACATTTATTGTGCACCCGTCACCACTGTAGTGGCCTTACAACACCAAGGCTCCACTATCTACCACCCTTTCTTTCCAAGTACTCTCCTTCCAGAGACCTCCTCTCAGCCTCCTCCAACTCTCTGCGGATGAGCCGCATTTCCAAACAGAGATTTAAGGGTAAATCCTTATCCAGTCAAGTCTCTCTACCGTGCTGTCACAGCAGCCGCGTGCCTCATCATGCTACCCAGCCTGGTGTAAAGGAGTCTCTGTTCTGTGACTGCACGTGTCTATTACACCTAGATTTGAGGTGCCTGTGAGGTCTCTGGGCTCTGCAGTCATCAGCTGCACGGTGTTTGTGGTTGCTAAGCAACATCTTGCAACGCACTAGCCACGCCAGCAGCCTCACTTTGATCCCGCTTCCTAGCTACAACACCCAGCCCTCGGCGAAGTCTGTTCAAGTCTCTCTACCCTGCTGTCTGCAGCTATCCGCGGCGGGACCAAGGTAAATGACCTTATAGGTATGTCGCGCCCCGCTCGCACGTTCTTCGCAGCACTTCTGGGGAATTCATCACCCGTTGTTCGGATTACCATCAAGGTACTGCTTTTACTTTACATGACCATATCAATATCTAACTGTTCATCCTCTGATAGCTCTCAATCAAACTTCCGGCCTACACGTCCATGTATAAATCCCAATCTCACCTATCCACAGTTTACTGATACTTCCACTGCCATTGACCTGGGCCTCTAGAACACCATGGGCCTCATTACACGGTAGGCGGTAACCATGGCGCAATTAGCGCCATGGTTGCCGCCGGTATTTTACTGTGTCCGCCTTGGTGGATGGCGGAATTACCGCCCTACTCCAAGCTGAGCGTGGCGGTAATTCCCCATTCACCAAGGCCCTTCCCCATTCCCATTTTTGCCCCCATAGGGCATAATGGGAATGGGGAAGGCACTAATTACAGTACGGCAAATTGCGGTACCGTAATTAGCACCGAGGTCCCTTTGCGGCACCCTACTTTAACGGCTGGTAAAACCAGCTGTTAAGGTCGGGCCCCGCAAAGGGAACTCGTAGTAAGGCGGTAAGGGTTTACCGGTACCGGTGCCCTTACCGGTACCGGTAAACCCTTACCGCCTACCGTGTAATGAGGCCCCATGTCTCTTTGCAATAAGACTTCTGCAATGTTGGACCTCTTTCTACGGTTACGTTTTCACTTACTTTGCATTATAGAAACATGGATTCTCCAGCATGGGGTCTGGCATGGATTCACATGCTCATGAATATTGCCCGTCGTCAGGCCGGGAATCCTCGATATAGAAAAAAATCAGTATCAGTTTCTTTCTGATCTGTCTTTCTTAGTAGTAACCAATCACTGGTCTCTGGGTCATACTGCCCCCAGCCAATGACTGCCCTCTCCCTAAGCCCCGCCTCTGGCAGCTATCCTCAGATTTTTACCGCACGTTCAAGTGTTGGGAGTCCTCGTGCTGTAGCTCTCGAGCTTTTGCTGCGTTTTCGCGCTTTTTCAGGAGATTTTTCTAATTTTTTGGTTAAATAGAGCCTCAAGCTCCACCGTTTCTACATCCGATCAACGGGGATCAGTTTCAGAGTTTTGTACGCCCCTCAAGGGTGAAGATTTCATCGAGTTACGCTTTTGGAGGATTCCAGAGGTTCCGAGGCCTACCACGGACATGGCCCAGGAGAAAGAAAGCTTGACGCCCAGGAAGCTGTTCAGGACCTGCCCTGGATGCCAGCTTCAGAATGTTTTCAAGGAGGACGAGCATTCGTTATGCCTCTACTGTCTCCATGAGGACAAGACGCACACGTAGAAGGACTGTTCGTTTTGTGGGAACATGTCGGAGCGGACCATGAAGGATCGCCACCTCCGTCTCGCCAACTGGCTGGAAGGGAAGAGCCCGTCAGGCGGGAAGAAGAAAAAGAAGTCAGAGCGGTCTTCTAAATCCTGTGAGGGCGCCCCGGCGACGGGGGCCCAACAAAAGGCTAAGCACCGCGAGTCCGCGGGCACCGGGAGCGCCGAACGGTCGGGCTCCTTGGCTGCCAGGCAGGGCGCATCCACCCTGGCGCCATCAACCACGAGCCAACGCTCTAGCTTGGGTAAGAGGAAGTCCGAGAACCCGGCAAAGCTTCTGGAGAGGCCCCAGTCGATCTCGAAGATTCCGGCAGAGGGGGAGCGAGGCTCGGGCCCTCCCCCCAAGGTGAAGGCCCCAGGCATACAGAAGGTGACGATGGCCTTAATTCACCCTGCTAAGACCTCGATTGAGGATGTCGCCGCGGCCCTGGCTCAGCCTGTGGAGGCTACACCAGTGGAGGCGACCTCAGGACCCAGAGTCTCCCTGCCACTGCAGAGGGAGTCGTCTTTCAGGCCCATTGAGGAGACCCCCACGAAGTCCTCGTTGGAAAAGGTGGGGGAGGGGCTGGTGGCCATCGTGGATACGGACACGACCTCTGAAGAAGAGCTCATCGAAGTCGTGGAAGAGGCCCAGCCCATCAGGAGGGATCCCAACGAGGGCGACGACGAGAGCGACGGTGTCGCCGACGGGGCTCCTCAAGAGCCCTTGCGCCCGTCGTTTCCAGAGCCGCAGGACACTTCGGCAGCCATTTTGTCAGCGATTCAGTCCTTATGCTCAGAGATAAGGACAAGGTTGCCCCTCCCCCCGACGGAGGTACCTGAGCCAGACCTGACGGGGAAACCGGAGCCAGGACCTTCGGAAAGTCCACCGCATAAGAGGAGGAGGACGCATCCTATGCCACCTCTCCCACCTCTGCGGCCTGCTCTGCCTTCCCCCCGGTCTACTACCCACGGGGATGATACAGGCACGGACACAGCTACGACAGGTACAGATGACGACAGAGGCGACAACGGGACGTGTCGCCCCCTGCTCGGGCGTCCCCGCCCGACGAGATTGGATCCTTTCATGCCATGATTTCCAGGGCATCCGAGCTCTTCCAACTCTGCCCAGAAGAGAAGAAGAAGGAAGGGTTCCTTTACCAATGGCGCAAGGCTAAAAGGAAGACGGTCCTCGCCGTACCGCTTCTTGATGACATCTGGGATGAGGGGCTCGCCCTCCTCAAGAACCGTGCCACGGCGCCGGCAAAGAGGGACCGGTACGAGAAGAAGTACCGGGTCCCCCTTGTGCTTTCGGGCGCAACCTACCCTGGATTCGGTCGTCTCGGTGGCGGCAAAGAAGAAAGCTGGGGGGGGCATCGGCCTCGACATCAACTTCCCCGCCGGACGGTGAGGGCAGGAAGCTGGACACGATGGGACGACGGATCATCTCATCCGCAGCGACGACTATCAAGGCAGCCAACGCCCTGGCTATCGTAGCCCGCTACGACAGGGAGTTGTAGTTCAAAATCGCCCCTCTGTTGGACTTACTTCCGGACGCCAAAAGCGCTGAGGCCCTTGAAATCCTACAGGAAGGTGAGATTGCTTCAGACCACGCCATCACGGTGGCAACGGACATCGCCGACACTGGGTTCCGTCAGTTGGGCAACAGCGTTTGCTTGAGACGACGAGGATGGCTCAAGGCCACGGATTTCCGCCAGGATGTACAAACCAAGGTTTTGGACATGCCCTTCGACGGGAACAACCTGTTTGGGAAGGCGGTTGATGAGTCCCTTCAGGTCATCAAGACAGACACAGAGACTGCCCGGGCACTGGGAGTGCTCCAACAACGACGGCCGTCCTTTTGGAGCTCCGGAGGCAGACAAGGTGCCTCCAAAGGATCCGGCAGTGGCTCCTCCACGTACCCCCAAGCGGCAAGATCTTCGTCCCAGGAAGCCTACAGGGGACGCGGTAAGTCATGTGGTGCCCATCGTCGTCGACAGGGAGGTCAAGGAGGCAAGGCGGCCTCCAAACAAGATTGAACCGACCGTGGGGTCGAGCCCCCGCCAAAGCACCCCAGTGGGAGGCCGGCTGGCGAGGTTCGTCAGCGTGTGGGAGTCCATCTCCACCGACCATTGGGTGCTGGACGCCCTGGCCCAAGGGCACACCCTCGAGTTTCAGAAGAAGTGCCCTCGCGTTCCACCCGTGGCCAGGAAGGAAAATCACATCCCTCAACTACTGTTGGAAGTAAGGGCGATGCTCAAAAAGGGTGCCATCGAGCTCGTCCCAAAGAGGCTTCGGGGCTCTGGAGTTTACTCAAGGTACTTCCTCGTAAAAAAGAAGACAGCAGGATGGCGCCCCATCCTGGACCTGCGACGACTGAACAAGTACATCAAGGCACAGAAGTTCCGTATGGTCACCCTCCAGCACGTGCTGGGACAGCTGGAGGAGGGCGATTTCCTGTCGTCGTTGGACTTGGAGGATGCGTACTTCCACATCCCTATTCTAAAAAGACACCGAAAGTTCCTCAGGTTTGTGATCCAATGGCGGCAATACCAGTTCAAGGCCCTCCCGTTCGGATTGAAGTCGGCACCCAGGGTGTTCACCAAGTGCCTCGCACCCGTGGCGGCGCGGCTGTGCCTACAGGGGATCCACGTCTACCCCTACCTGGACGACTGGCTCATCCGGGCAAGGACAAGGGAGCTCGCCGTGGAGCACACTGCGAAGACCACCCAGCTGCTCACGGACCTGGGATTCTCCATCAACTTTCCAAAATCCCACCTGGTTCCGTCGCACGTCGCCCTGTTTCTGGGAGCCAAGCTCAACACAGTGGCGCGGCTGGCCTCGCCATTGGAGGAAAGGACCAGGACAATTCTGGGCAAGGTGCAGCGTCTGCTGGCCACGGACATGGCCAGGGTAAGATCTATCAAGTCCCTCCTCGGGATGATGTCCTCCTGCATTTATCTGGTGTGCCTTTGCAGGCTTCAGATGCGCCCCTTACAAGAGTTCCTCGACGCCCGCTGGGTCCAGTCGACGGGCGGCTTCGAGGACAGGATCCCTCTCAACGAGACGTTCCGTCAGGCGATCCGGTGGTGGGGTAACCGCTCCCATCTGTCGGCGGGCACGGACTTTCAGACCCCAGCTCACCAGGTGACGGTGACGACGGACGCCTCCCTGGAAGGTTGGGGAGCACACTCCGGAGATCTTCACGCGAGAGGCCTTTGGCTCCCGGAGGAGAAGTCACTCCACATCAACATCTTGGAGCTCCGCGCAGTGTTCTGGGCCCTCAGGTCCTTTCTTCCGTCCCTCAAGGGCAAGGTGGTGAGGATCTTCACTGACAAAACCACCACGATGTTCTACATCCGGAAGCAGGGCGGTACCAGGTCCCCGGCCCTATCCAAGGAAGCCCAGGATCTGTGGCATTGGGCTGTCGCCCAAGGGATGTTTCTGGTGCCTCTTCGTCTGGCAGGAATAAAAAACACGATCGCCGACTCACTCAGCAGGGAGCTGCGCTCGTGCCACGAGTGGGAACTACGCCAGGATCAAGTGGATCGACTCTTCCGACGATGGGGCGAACCCCAAATCGATCTCTTCGCAACAGCGACGAGGTTCTCCAGCAGGTTCCCCAGCCCAGGAGCATGGGCGATGCTTTCTCGTTCCCCTGGGATAGCCTATTTCTTTATGCGTTCCCTCCGCTGCCGTTGCTGCTCCGGCTCATCAACCAGCTCAAGAGGTCCCGGTGCAGGATGATCCTCGTCGCACCGGCGTGGCTGAGACAGATCTGGTTCCCGGACCTTCTGGACTTGTCAACGTATAATATAAATGCATATTAACCTTTGAGTGTTACACGTCAATTATGCCTAGTTTTGAGTATAAATGTTACTGTTTGTATGAAGTTCAGGGAGTCGAAGCGAGACGGACTATCGCATCACTGTCGATTTCCATGACTCCCCGTTTTTTGTACTTGTCATTAAAAAGACTCCCTTTGCCAAACCATTGAGTTGTCCTTATTGATTGGTGTTGGAGTAGAAAACCTGCACCCCCATCCATCTCAAAGGTGCAGCTATCTTGTTTTAAAGTACTCTGGAGCAAACCCTGACTCTATCTGGGGTGGGCTGAGTGGACTGTGAAGCTCCTCGTAGACAATGGTAGCCTAAGAAGAATCTGCAGAAAAGGCCTGAAGGGACCTGTTTTCTCCACACATCCCTTCCCATTCCTACGGGTGCTGAGCGGGCGAAAAGCTGAAGAAGGCGATAACAAAGGCGGTGATCCCGAGGGTCCAGAGAGGAACTATGCGAACAGTGAGTGAAACAAAAATGGAATGTTTTGGCAAATGATGCATGCCTTAGAACAAGTAAAGGGAAAAGGTAACAGAGGGTGGAGGGAAAACAGAATATAGTTAGAAGTAGAGAAGACTGTATATATATAATGGGATAGTGGGCCTCATTACACGGATGGTGGTAAGGGTTAACGGTCACCGTTAATTGTACCGGTGACCGTTAACCCTTACCGCCTTACTACGAGGTCCCTTTGCGGGTTGGAGACTTTAACGCCTGATTTTTGCAGGCGTTAAAAACCAACCCGCAAAGAGACCAGGGAGCTAATTACGGTACCGCAATTTGCGGTGCCGTAATTAGCACCTTCCCCATTCCCATGATGCCCTATGGGGCAAAAATGGGAATGGGGAAGGGCAATGGGGGAAGGGGGAATTACCGCCCCACCAACCTTGGAATAGGGCGGTAATTCCCTTTTCCACCAAGGCGGTGTCGGTATTTTACCGGCATGGACCAAGGTGCTAATAGCACCTTGGTCCACCGCCGTCCGTGTAATGAGGCCCAATGACTCGAGAGTAATAAAAGTAGGGAGAGGTTACCGGGATAGACACCTGAGAAGCGAGAGATTACCGGGGTAGACACCCGAGAAGAGAAAGTTACTGGGGCAGACACCTGAGAAGTGAGAGGATTCGCCTTATTCCTGCGCTTTAAATATAGCGGCTAGAAGAAACGTGTACCCAGAGTCCCACATAATGGAGAACAATTAGACTACCACAACGTTTAAAGACGTTGTGAAAGTGGTATGTTTACACTCCATGAAGGGGTAATGATTAGAGTCAGAGATATCTGTGTCCAGCTGGTGTCCGTCTAGCCTGTCAAGCGTCTGTCTTACATGTTTCTCTGTTGTGATTTCATATGTATTGGACATTTTTTGAGAGAACTGATTTAAAATTTCATGCGATTTGATAGCCAAGACAAAATTGCACGTGAATTTATGTTTTTGGAATAAATCAGAAGATATAACATTTTGTGGAAAATTTGGATTGGAGCTTGCGATATTTGGTGCTCGCTCATATTGTTAGAAGCTGTTTAAGTTGCACGAAAACATTGACAAGTTTTATATAAGAGGAAAGGGAACAGATTTAAGCATGGAAGACATAACTCCATTGGCACACTTATGCATACAGTTGCCAAAGCACGCACTCAAGCTAAAGAAAAATAGTACCGAGTGGGTTAAACAGATAGCCCACAAAATGTTTATGCCGTGGCCACAAAATGGGTCTCTATCTAAAGCCGTCTTACAACATATGACGACATATTTGCATGCCACATATACAGGCAGAAGTTAGAAAAACGCCTTGCTGTTCTCGAGTTATGGAAAATGTATGAACAGGGGAAGGAGGAAGAACCACCAACAGATCGGATACTTAATGTATGCAGAGAGGGGGGAGACACCTACCGCGCCACATGCCCCACCCAAAGCAAAAGTCAAAAAAAGCAAGGATGAGGGTTTATACCCGTTGTGGGAACTTAAAGCAGCCACGGGGTACAGCATCCCCGCATATGAGTCACCTACACATAGTAGTGACAAAAATCAAGGGAAGGATAAGGATAAGAATATTACCTCCATAGTCCCAAGGGACGAGGGGAGACGCGATGACGAGAGAAAAGATCAGGCACAGACAAGTGCATCTCTCGACAAAGAGAGAGAAGGGGAGAGATGGAAAGGGAGCGAAGACAGAACTGACAAGATAGCATTAGCAAAAGACGAATGGATGGGAGGACAAATTTTATTAAAACTCGATAGGAAAGGCATGGATGACGCGAAACAAAGGGAAAGGTTAGATGTGACACAGAGGAAGGAGAAAGAAAAGGAGTTAAGAGACGAAAGCATAAGAAGGAAAGACAGACAAAGGCGAGAACAGCTATATCGCGAAGAGCAAGAAAGACAGCTCGATCGCAACCCAAGAGCAGCCTATGATTAAGACAGACAGAAACAGCAAAGGTTAGAAGAAGAGCAGAGAATACATGAAAAAAGAATAAGGAGATGAAGAGATGAGGAAATTCGAAAGGCATATGAACGTAGAAATGAAAAGAGAAAGGAAGAATATAGGGTCAGAGAAGAGGCGAGGAAGCGCAAAGAATTTGATGACCATATAGAATGTAAGCGAAGACAAAGAGCATGCAATCTTGATTATCTGGGGAGAGAGGTTAAAAAACCTGCTCCAGTTGTAGACTGGGAAGACATCGAGGAATTCTTTCCCACGTACGATTCAGTACCAGGCATGTCTAGGACAAATATTGACAATGACTTCGACACCAGAAGCATTGGAGAAACGATCGATAGAATATATGATGAAATGGGGCTAGAACAAATACCCCAAGGGGTGGGGGAAGATGAGCGCCTGGAAAGCACCTAGCTGTATGACACTGAGGATGTCACCCGAAGTAGTGGGGATAGAGAGCTATCCCTGGATAGATTGGAAATAAGTAGGAACAAAGAGGATACAAGAAGTCGCACTAGTTGGGGACAACCAATGCCTGACTCCAAATGGGAGGAGCGTGAGGAAAATGAGGAAGAGGGATGGAGCGAAAGACGACTCCCAAGAGAAAAAGAAGTAAGGTGGTCAGACAATAGCGAACCTATGCGGAGAACATCAGAGTCCGCCACGCAGCCTGCCCGATATGAAGAAGTATCTCACAGTCAGAGGGGGGTGTCTTCACCGCCGTATGTGGACAGATGAAGGGCGTTGTCAGGTAGACAGCGATGCGGGTACCCTGCAATAGACCGGAGAACAATGAGAGAAGAGAGAGAGGGCTACACATTCCAATTTCCGTTGCTCGAGAAGGGGGGAATAAGACCACAATATATTCCATGGCCACACATGGATCGAGAAAATTTAAAAAAACAAGCTTCCAGTGCTGACATCGGGAGCCGGAAAGTGGACACATGAGTTAGAAAAGATGACAGGAGGAAATACGTGAGCTATAGGGGATATCAAAGGTCTCCTGATTACCATACTTGGTGAGAGAGCAGACAATGTGTGGGCACGAGCAGGCTACCCTGCCGTAACCACAATTAATACTGCGCATGACGGAGTGCCATTTAACAATTGTAGAGGCGCAGTATGGAATGCGCTATGAGTACTTTATCCAGATACTTCTGATATGGGAGCTATAATGACTCAAAAAATGAAGGAGTCTGAAGATCTGTTAATTTATATACAGAATTTCCAAGACGCATGGGTGCTCAAGACTCATGAATCGTGGACAAAATCTATACCTGTGTTTTACCATATCCTGTGCCAAGGGCTGCCAGAGCCGGTGCAGAAAAAACTCAAGAAACTCGTGGGAATCGAAGCCAAACCTTGGGCTGAAATACAGTTGACCATCGCACATTATTGTAGACTGTTGCAGGAAAAGAATCGCAAAAAGGAAGCAACTCGGAAAGGTGAGGAAGCGAAATTGGTGCAAAAGAAATTGTCAAAATATGCTCTTGAGGGAGCCGTGATAACTAGTACAGCTGCACCAAGCATGCAGCAGGTAGCTAGCCCACAGCAAAATAACCAGGGCAATATGGGATTTTACCCAAGGGGGAAGAGAATTTAGGGGAAGTGGATGGCAGAGCACTCAGGGAGGTTTCCAAAGCAATCAAGGAGGCTTTCAAAATTTGCAAAATGGGAAGCAAGATATGTCAAATGGGCAAATGATCCGACCGCCACCAGTTTGTTGGTTGTGTGGAATGACAGGGCATTTTGTGCACACATGCAAGAGTCAAGGCATGATGCAGAACGGCCAAGGAACAGGAGGAGGCATGACAAATCCACCTGCCGTTTTACAGCAGGGTGGTGCACAGAATCACACGGTGCAACAACAAGCACAAGGAGCGCAGCAAGGGGTGCAACTGCAAAACATGGGGAATTTTCCACAAGGACAATCCCAACAAGCACCGCTGCAACTATCACACACCATGAACCCTGGAATGGGAGGTAACAATGGGAATGGGGGAAATCCACCAGCACACAGTGGGCTGAATTTATATATAAGCTAGGACAACTCACTGGGAACCCTGATGTGTTCTATCTGTTCTATCCTATTGGTGACACCAGACCCTCACAGGGAACCCAGGTTGGATGTCATCATAGGGGATAAGGAATATTCCTTCCTAGTTGACACGGGTGCGACACACTCGTGCATACGTGAAGGCAAGTTTTCCTTGTCTGGCGAGGCCATAGATACTCAGAGTTTTACCTGAGCGACCAGTTGGGTTCCCTTTATGAAGGCACTTCCATTCTCTATAGGGGATTGCAAAATTAACGTACCTCTACTATATTCTCGGCAGACCCCAGTAAATATTTTGGGTTGAGACTTAATGACAAAGTTGAACATGACAGTCTCGTTCACGGAGGAGGGCATAGTATGCTCCACTCCAGGAATGCACTTTTCAAATGTATGCAAAATGGTTAGAGCATAATCAGGACACGTAGCCATGAAGGCCATACCATTAGAGCCAGAAATCTTCGCATATGGCATGTGTGTGCTTATGGCAGGATTACCAGGCCTTGCAGACAGAATCATGAGAACCCCCGATGAGGTTTTATTCAGACCAAGAATACCGATGCACGAGGAGACGGGACAAGTATTTCCCTTGATGATACACACAACTGCAATACGAGGGAAAGTGGTCTTGGTTGACGGTTACGATGACGAGGGCAGACAATGGTGTGCGATAATTGCCATTGAAGAAGGTTCTCGAGTGACTAACGTCACCGATGACGATCTGTTTGAAAAACAAGCAGAGACGGGAGAGACGATGGTGGAAGTGAGTCTCACCTTTTGGGTAAAGATGATTAATGGGACTATGATGTGGTTCTCTTGAAGGGGGTTGGAGAAGTAAGGATTAAACTGAAACCAGGAGCAATTCTACCCAGAGCCCGACAATATCCCATGTCCTGAGAGGCAGATGAGGGGATTTTCAAGACAATTTCTGCCATGATGGACCAGGGCATCTTAGTGACATCAGAGTCACCATGTAATACGTCAGTGTATCCTGTGAAAAAAAGTAACCGCGGGTCATGGAGGCTAGTACAGGACCTAAGGCCAATAAACAATATTGTTGAGGCTGAGTTCCCTCTAGTCCCTAACCCGTCCACAATCCCATGTAATATACCCGTTGAGGCTAATTATTTCACGCTGATTGACTTAAAAAATGCATTTTTCTCAATCCCGTTATACCGAAACTCACAAGATCTGACGTCATTCACGTTCAGACAGATGCATCTGAAAAGCACGAGGGTGCCACAGGGGTACTGTGAGTCTCCTTCTATTTCAACAGAATCCTGCAGATGGACCTAAGCAATATCACATTAAAAAGAGTCGTCCTGCAGTATGTGGATGACATCTTAATCTGCAGCACAACAGAAGAGCAATGCAGGCACAATTCTGTTCAGCTACTGACTATACTGGCTGAGAAAGGATATAAGGTTGACAAGGAAAAGTTACAATACTGTCAACAAGAAGTGCTGTACATAGGCCAGCTGATCTCACATGAAGGAAAGCGAGTGACCCCAGAAAGGGCTGAAGCCATATTGAACACGGCTAAGCTACACACGATAAAGCAGATGCAGAGCTTTTTAGGCCTATGCAACTATGTCAGGGCATGGGTCTTCGACTACAGCTCTTACACCAAGCCTTTACTTCAGGCTCTAAAGAAGGCCCAAGTGACAAAAGAAAAGATCGAATGGTCTGAGGCCATGGAGAAAGGGTTTGCTGAACTCAAAAGAGCTATTTGCACAGCTCCAGTTCTAGGGATCCCCAATTATGCAGAGGAATTTTACCTGTTTTCACACACAAATGGCAGCGTCATGACGGCAGTACTCGCTCAAAGAACCTCGTTGGGGTACAAGCCCCAGGCTTACTACAGCGGGAATCTGGACCCAGTAATGAGAGGCCACTTCCAATGTGAACAAAGTTTAGCTGCCGCAGCGTTCGCCATAGAGAAGGCGACAACCATTGTAATGGGATGCTCAGTGACATTGTACGTCAAGCACTCATTATTTGCTATTTTAGAGAAACTGAAAGGCACATTGACATCTCAGAGAGCTTCTGCTTATGAAGTGATCATATCGAATCCCTCGATAAAAATAGTCTGATGTAAAATAGTGAACCCGGCCATGTTCATGGCAGAGCCAGTCACTGAGGGAGAGCCCATACATGGCTGTGCAAATTATGAAGAATTCTATGATGAAATCCCCAGGGTAAACGAAAATGCCTTGGCAGGAGGAGAGCTCGTCTTTATTGACGGGTCTTCAAAATGACAGACAAAGATATACAGGCGTCGCTGTAATGAAACACATAGCAAATGGGGAATTCCGAGTACTTATTAGTACGCGAATACCACCCCATTACTCAGCACAGGCTGCAGAATTACTGGCGTTGATACTCGCTATTGAGAATCACGCAGACCAGGAAGTAACGGTGTACAGTGACTCCGCCTATGTGATGTCAACAGTACACGCAGGCCCAGAGTGCTGGAAAAGGAGGGGCTTCCTCCGAGCAGACGGCATGCCAGTACAGCACGCAGCCCTATTGGACAGGCTGATTAAAGCAGTACAGCTCCCAGTGGGCATAGCGGTTGTGAAATGCTCTGCCCACACGAAAGGGACAGATTTTATCCCACAAGAAAACCAAGCAGCAGACACGGAAGCCAAGAGTATGGCATCCAAAAGTGAGACGATTATGGAAGTGGAAGTCGCCTGTACTAATGAAAGAATGATGGTTGCGCGAACAACACCTGAAGCCTATAATAGCCTTGGGCAAACACAGCTAATGGAACTGCAAGGGGAGGCACCACAGGAAGAGAAAAACCTGTGGAAACGTTGAGGGTGTTCTTTAAACCCCTCTGACAGCTTGTGGTGACAAGACAGCACTGGTAAACCAGTAATGCCTGTAGCCCTATTAGAAATTGCGCTGGAACAGTTACATTACCCGGCGCACATGACAAAGGAGAATCTAGCAGCAACACTCGTGGAAGACTGGTTCATACCGAATTTAGCTGAGCATGTTGCATTCTTTATGGTGAACTGCATAATCTGCCAGAAATTCACTGCTGGGCACAAACTAAAAGTAATGAGAGTATTCATCCCCAGGCCAAATGGGCCTTTTAAGCACTTGCATGTCGATTTCGTCGACATGATTGAAGTATGTAAAGGGTACATATACTTAATTGTTGTGGTGTGTCCATTCTCTAGATGGGTAGAGGCAGGTCCATGTACACACCCAAACTCTACCTGTGTGGCCACATTTTTAGTGAGGAAAGTGTTCCAAGGTGGTGGGTATGCGAAGTCATGAGATCAGATAATGGCCCTCACTTTGTTAATTCCATATTTCAACAGATTAGCTTACTGCTTTTTATAAAGCACAAGTTCTCGTCGGTTTATCATCTGCAAGGTAATGGAATCTGTGAGAAGCTCAACGGCTTGTTGAAGGAGAGAATAGCCAAGTTGAAGCTTACTCTAAGGAAGGGATGGTTGCACTGCCTTCCATTGGCACTGTATGCACTTCGGAACCAACCATGGTCCGACCATCATTTTACACCACACGAGATAGCCACAGGAAGAAGAATGAGAACCCCCCTGACACCTTGAGATACAGTTAGATGTTATGCCCAGTCAACAGGAGAGGTTTTATGGTCTGAAATGCAAAATTACCTGAACTACATGACATCTTGCCTTACTGTAATTTCAGACCAGCTGCAGCGACGACGAAAAGGGTGCAGCACAGCACAGAACACAGAAGGAGACACTGCATCAGACTAAGTTAAAGGTCTACGTATTCCACTCATCCTCCCTGGAGATGCCGTCCTTGTGAAAAACCATACAAGGAAAAGGTGGGATGAGCCAAGATTCAACAGTCCTTTTATCGTAGAGGACTGCACTCCATCCGCTGTGAAGCTACAGGGCAGGACAGCATGGATTTGTCTCAGTGATATAAAACCCTACATCGGAGAATGCCCCCTGCCTGCACCCCAACGAGAGGAATCGACGAGCGACGAGGACGAACCAAAGCACGTGCAGACACGATCCATGGCGAGGAAAAACAAATACCTTTTTGCAAATTGTGAAATTGGCTGAAATTGGACACTTCCTCTAAGCAAAAAAAGGGGATAAGGACATAAAAAACAGACACTCTGTGCATCCTAGTTGCAGGGTGAAGAAGAAAAATTGCACGCATAAGCCACAATATAATCTGTTGACTTTGAACTTCGGACTGAGGCACACTTAAGCCTCGACAAGAAAAGGATATGGCAAATTTTCACCGAGGACACTTACATTGGAAGCAAATGCAGTATCCCGACTCGTTCCACACCGGAACTCTATTGTGAATCATTTATGGTGTCCCACAGTAGAGACATCACAAAGGACCTTATCACCTATTTCGACTTAGTACTGAGGTCATAACCATCACTGGTAGGGAGGCTCACCAGTTTCACAGACTTTTTACAAGATCCTGAAAACAAAAAGACAATAAGACAACTTCTCACTGTCATTGCCGGACAACTAATCCTACTCCCAGAGTACAGTGAGAAAGAATCAAATGTTCCCAACACAGGCGGAAATAAATGAGCTTGTCAACACACTGTTCTTTCCCATAATCGAAGACTGTCCAACTCTTATTGGAAGAACGACAGACACACATTTCTTCGAGACCCAGCAAACACTGAACATTTAAGCCATCTTTTAAATAAAATCAGAATTCTAGTCGCACTCCACGCGACCAGACAGTGCAGACATTGTTTACATCAAGGGAAAAACATACAATCCTGAACCCAGCAAGACAGGACAGATGGCAGATTGGCAGGTAATGTCCTCCTTCGCCTAGTCACTGACTTTCCATAGTTAGCGGGGAGACCTATCGATGTTGATGTCCTCACATTCATCAGAGATCCAGCTAATGTCGCACAGATGGGAATGCTCCTGCACGGAATCATACTCCAAGTGGAACTTTCCAACCATCAGAGAGACTATCTGAGGAGATTCTAAGAATGCCTTCTGCCGAGGGACAGATCGAGGGAGCAGAGTCAAGAACTTCATTTGTTATATTTATTTTCATTTTCATTCTTTCCCTATTTCTTCATACTGATCAGTGACCAATATGTCCTTAGGGCTGAAGCATATTCGAGGAGTGGACTGGGAGCTTACTTACTTTGAACATGCACAGTAAAGGAATTCACTGAAGCATTATTTTATTTGATTTTTCTTCCCATAGTCTAGCAAAGGAACTGCATCCTGAAATAAGAGACAATTTGTCATTCACAAGAAGGGGGACACTTGAAACACCTGACACTCTTAAACACAGAACTCGTAAGACGATATTGGGTGAGGGAAGAATAACAGTGACCTTTGTTGAATGATTGAGATGCGGGTCCAGAGCAGCAACCTGGTCCACCCACAAGCAGAGAGGCACCCCCGCTTCTCTGGAAGGAAATGCTGTTGCCTAACATATAGAACCATAATGTACTTATGCATCATATTTATCATTATTTTACTGTCATTAACGATCAGAACTGCATTCTTTATTGGTGCACGAAGCGTTCCAATTTCAGTGCACTCACCTGATGATACACGTATGAAACCCACAAAAGCACCCAATCCTTATATAGTCATTGCAGTCCCTAGGAGATCTGACGGTGGAGTGAATGAACTCGAAATTAATGTAATTAGCAATGATACACACACACACACTTGAGGTAACGAATGAAAAGAAAAGCCGGAGACAGGGTTGGCACGAGATGAATGAAGTGAAATCACTGACAACTACACGCACACAAACACTGAATGCACATGAAACAGGTCTAGTGTCAATGACCGCAGAACCACAAACCAAAGCAGTAGAGAAGAAGAGACTGCCTGCCATAAAAACCTTCACAACAGATATTGTAAGAAAACAAGAAGAATTAAGAGAAAAGCCAACAGACGCAGTCATATTAGAAACTCTTGAGAAAACAAAAGCCAACTCAGAGAAATTCTCTGCACAGACACAAATGATAGTAGACTCATTATTCCCATACATAGCCAGTGCGAGAAAACTACAAGAAGAACTGAAGAACAAAACCACAGAGACTGTATTAGCAAGCACACATGTCCTAACACAAGGGACAAGTACCAGTTCTACAATACAGCCATATACCGGACCGGCCTCAGGGTGGGTGGCATGGGCATTTGTGCGCAGCAGAGAAAAGATGCATGAGGACCAGGAAAGAGCTGCCAGACTCCTGTCCGCTCAAATAGCGTAGATGAAGAAACCTGCACCATGGACCGGGATACCTGAGAATCCTCCAGCAAGAAAAAGCCATATCGATGCATTCAGGGATGTCATCATAGCCAACTACAGGAAAACATTAAGAATCAAAAGAAGTATGCATGGAGATGACAATGAACTAAATGACTACCTGGATAGCACAGCACATCTGGGAAACAACATTTGGTACCAGCACATGAAGGCGTTTGGGAGATGAAATTCTGGAGGAGAATGCTTTGTTTCTGCACTCCTACCGTACAGCATGGGGACGTCCAAGATCTTCGTAGCTGTAGAAATTGATGTCCTGACAGCACACTGTCTCTCACACGTAGCAATGTGCAAGACCAGAGGCCAGTTCATGGGAAGTGACACCTCATTGATCTGGGCAACTGAAACAGCTTATCCCGATGAAGATGATTATGTCCAGGACATTAAGATGAGAAATAGAGCTCATACTAGGAATCATGTGATCAGGTACGAGAAACCTGAAGTTAAAGGAGCAGGAATAAAATGGGAAGTAAACCCGAGACTAAACGTCCAAGGGAAAACTCCAGAAGAGGCTCACATTTGGAAAAACAGAGGCCAAATGCAGATTTGGGGAACAGTACCCTTACCAAACGGATGGGAGCAAGGAGTAGTGATATGCCGAGAATGGATGGTCCTTGCAGCCTGCAAGGAAGCAATTGAGAATACACAAAGACTGTGCAAACCAGTATGGCCAAAACTCGCAAAGCTGCTGACATGGGTCGATGACAGAGGAGGACCCCTGCAGATAGTGCTGCTAGGAAGCCTGAAATTGTGCTTCAGGAACAATGGCACAAGGAAGATGGGAGTGAATCAGAACTGTGGACGAATCTTTGATGCTCCAGGAATGGTACATGAAACCGCAGTAATTGTGGATCATTATTGGGCATGCGGACCCAAGCCATAGATCAGACTGCCGAAAAACTTGGGAGGCATATGCACAATAGTAAATGTCCACGTTCCAGCACTGGTGATCCCGAAAGCAGACGCTCACCTGAGAAGGAAGAGATCTGGGGAACTGATAACTCGAATGAAGAGAGAAAATTACTTCTCTGCCAAATCGGAAGAAGCCTTCCATGCAATCCCATATGAATATAGACTGTGCAGTCTCACCTCATCAGTGTTCACAACGCTCTTCATGCCACGAATCCAAGTTGGAGTAAGCACTAAATGGTTGCAGATAACCAGATGGGAATTGCTACAGACAATCAACACGACCATAAAAGGATTTAATGCGATTAAGGAAGAGTTAAGAGCAATCCGACTGATGACTCCCCAGAACAGATATGTCCTTGACATGATCACAGCTATGGATGAAGGAGTTTGTGCAAAAATTGGAGACTCATGTTGCACATTTAACCCTTCTCACGACGAAGAAAATGGAACTTTAACAGAAGCCATAGGAATGCTGACAAAGCTATAGAATCAGATGATCAATGAAACCGACAACGTTGATGATGACTGCTGGTTTGGATCACTATTCTCGTGGGTTCCACAATGGATGGCAGATGCATTCAAGTTTCTGGAAGCCCTGCTAGTGATGATATTACTAGGATTTTGTGTTATCAAGATATAATCTTGCAATGCCGGAAAACTGCGAAGAAAGCCATAGGGATGAAGATCATGATTGATGTCAAGCCAGGATGGAGGCCTAGAGATCTCACTGATAATGAAATAAGAGACTTTGTGAAGGCCAGCGAGCATGCACCAGAAGGTACAAAGTTTCTTTATCCCATGAAACGCAGAAATTATGAGGGAAAATGGGTTTACTGCAGCCCAAATAGACAATGCCAATTAATGACATGGAATAAAGACGAACATGTGCGAACAGCAGGAAGCCTAAAAGGAGTAATAAAAATATTGACTCCAAAGAGACACTTCTTCAAACCATCATGTACATACCCAGAAGATGAAGAAGGAATGAACCCAGACGATGGAGTGAAGATGAATACAGAGGCCCCAAGTAAGCTGAATCCAGAGGAAGAAGTAGAAGTGGTTGATGAATCGCCCAGAGGGGGGAGTGTAGAGGAGGTCCCAAATAAAGCCTGCACTCCCATCGCCCATTTTGAAGTACCAGGCACGTTCACACCAAAATACATGATGTATGACGAGCAAATAAACCAGCAGAGAGCCGCAGTAGGGCTCTGCCCGGTGCCTATCAGGAGAACAACACCTGTTGAAATACCAATACCTAGAAAACCATGGACAGTAAGGTATCCATTGAGAAAACCCTACATGCAAATGAAGATAGCCTAAACGCTGTCCCGGAAGAAACCCAAAAGGCCTTATTGGAAGACGAATAGTGACGTCACGAGGGCCCGGACTAACGTGCAGAACCAAAAAAGTACACACAGAGTAGAAATGCGATGAATAAGGATATCGTGAAGCTAGAAGGAGAGACGATGTTGAAATACAAAGAAGCTTAAGCTGTAAAGCAGGATGAAGTCATTCAACCAGATAACGCCTGTACATATTCTTGAAACTGCAAGAAAGCTAAGAAAACAGTGCGGCTTGCTATGCTTAGTAGACAATAGACCGCGGCAAGCATCACCTATTCATATCTACCTCATCGAAGGACATTATATAAGTGTGAGTCCACTTTACACAAAAGCAGAATCAACTCAGGTTACTAGAGGCCAAACAGGACAAGATTTGTATTCCAGCTAAAACAAGAAGCGATGGCTGAATCGAAACTTAGCAGGTGCTACTTACACCAGGAAAGAGCCAAGGTCAGACCAATAGAAGGAACGAACAGTAGCTTCGCAGAATTGAAACTTAATAACAGAATATCCTATCTTTGGAAGGTCAAGATAAGGAGGAGTAGGCAGGTGGCAAGCCGAATAAGAAATAAATGCACAAATTGAGGGAAACTAGGCAGATTAACGGTGTGAGTAGCACGTGACCATCCGAGCGAGAAGTGGCACGGGTTCACACCTACGCTTGGCAGTCGCCCAGACAGAGATATCATACATTTTCCTGACAAGAAGATGCAGTTTCGAGGCCAAGCACAGCTAACTAATTGACACATAGCCACTAAAGTAATTGTGGATTGAAGGAAGGCCAGGTGAATCGTGGGGCTCCCTGCACCTGGCTGACCATTCTGCGTGCTGCTAAGTAAAGTGGAAATTCATGCATGGGGTTGAAGCCAACCCAATCACAATGGACCAAATAATCTAGGGTCCCACAGATAGCAGAACCAATGGGACGTCGTACTCCTAGTGACGTCTACCATGATGTCTACAATAGTAATGTAAATGAATATTAACCTTTGAGTGTTACACGTCAATTATGACGAGTTTTGAGTATAAATGTTACTGTTTGTATGAAGTTCAGGGAGTCAAAGCAAGACAGACTATCGCATCACTGTCGATTTCCATGACTTCCCATTTTTTGTACTTGTCATTAAACTGACTCCCTTTCCCAAACCATTGAGTTGTCCTTATTGATTGGTGTTGGAGTAGAAAACCTGCCCCCCATCCATCTCAAAGGTGCAGCTATCTTCTCTTAAAGTACCCTGGAGCAAACCCTGACTCTACGGGCCGGCTGGGGGTCTCCCCAGTACAGCTCTTTCATGACACTAATTCTCTTCCATCTCTCACAATCTTTCCTACTCTTACAGCGGACGAGGCCGCGTCCACCTAGTCCTCATCTTTTGCATCAAGCCTTGATCAACTCTATCCTCTCTCTCCTTTCTAGCCCTGCCGCAAACCTGCCCAACCTTGGCTTTCCTCTCATCTTTCTTCAATGCGGCATTGCCTCCATCGTCTGGAAAGGCACTGGCTTGAACTCTGATCCCCTGCTATTCACTCTGCTTATTTCTCTTATCACTCTCTCTATGATGACTGTATCAACTCTGCTAAACGCACTTATTTCTCTGACCTTCTTCATAGTCAATCTGCCTACCGGTCAGCGTCTTTTTCAAACTTTAACTAGGCTTCTCCCCCCCCTTTACCTGATCCCTCGATCAATTCATCCCTATCGGGGTCTGATTTTGCTAATTTCTTCTCTTCTAAAGTTCATTTCTTACGCCAGGATATTCTAAATTCATCCTCCTTGAACTCTTCTCCCTTACTTTTTCCTACTCCTTCTAATTTCATTTCTAATTTCGCTCTTGTCTCTGACTCTGATGTGTTATTTCTGTTGGCTAAAGCCCACCCTACTGCCGCCCCTACTCGCCCTATTCCATCTATGCTTATTCCTAAAGTCTACACGCTCTTTGTACCATTTCTTATTTCCTTCTTTAATATCTGTCTTTCTACTTCTACCTGTCCTTCTGCTTTCAAACATGCTATTATTATTCCTATTCTAAAAAAACTACGGCCAATCCCCTTCTTGTCTCAAATTCCCATCCTATTTCTCTTCTTCCTTATCTATCTAAGCTTCTGGAGTGCCTTGTGTATTCACAAATCTCAATTTTTGTCACTAGTCTATCTCTTCTTCCCCTTTTCAGTCTGGCTTTCGTCCCTGTCACTCTACTGAGACGGCTTTAACCTGTGTGCTTAACTCCCTCCTCACAGCCCACTATTCAAGACACTCTTCTGTTCTTATTCTTCTTGACTTATCTGCAGCTTTCGACACTGTGGATCACTCTTTGCTCCTGGACTCACCTTCCTGTTTTGGTCTCCGGGGTTCTGTACTATCCTGGTTTTCTTCTTACTTATCTAATCAAACTTTTTCTGTCCCTTGGGGTGGCAAGACTTCTGCACCTCTTCCTCTTGAACACAGCGTTCCCCAAGGGTCCATCTTGGGTCCTTTTCTCTTTTCCTTATATACCTCATTACTCGCTCCTATAATTTCTTCCTTTGGATTATCGCATCGTTTTTATGCCGACGATACTCAGCTATTTCTACCTTTCTCATCCTTCACTCCTGAAATTCATCACACTCTTTCAACATGACTTTCCGCCATCAAATCTTGGATGGCCTCTCATTTCTTTACTTTAAGTGCTGGGAAGACTGAGGTCTTATTCTTTCCTGCTAACACTCTTACTCTCTATCCCCCTCCAATGTCTATTTCTTTTCCTCCCTCTACTCTTCCTTTTTCTACCACGGTGCGTAATCTTGGTCTTCACCTCGATTCCAATCTTTCTTTTGCCCCCCCACATTTCTCTCACATCTCGCTCCTGTCGCTTCCATCTCTTTAATAATCACAGAATACGTCCCTTTCTCACTTTTCATGCCACAAAACCTCTTATTTCTTCACTTATTTTCTCTCATTTCTTTTACTGTTCTGTCACGCTCTTTGTCTTCCTTGCCACGTCTTGGTCCTCTCAAATCTATTTATCACTCTTCCATTCGTTTACTTTCTCTTCTTTCCTATAGAGATCCAATCTCTCCATCTCCTGTCTCTCTTGGTTGGCTACCCTTTCATTCCCAACTTAAATTTCAGTTTGTTTGTTTCGTTTTCAAATCTCTCTATGGGCTCGCTCCTGACTATCTTGCTTCTCTTCTCTCTTTCAATGTTCCGTCATGCTCTCTTCATTCTTCCTGTATCTTTAGCTGAATGTCACCGGTCCCCCTGTGCTCAATCCCGTTTCCGTTCTTTTCAGCCTCTTGCCCCTCGTCACTGGAACACTCTTCCCCTGTCTCTCTGTTCTATCACCATTTACTCTCTGTTCCGCTCTTCCCTGAAAACTCACCTCCTTCATTGCCCTTGATTTCTTGTTACCAGCTGTATTTGAATTGTTGACATCCACCATTGAACATTACTCTGTACCGTTGTTTTATTATCTTTGTGAAGCGCTTTGGACAAAGGCGCTATATAAAGTACAATAAAAAAAAAAGATTAAAAAAAATCCTCTCCAGGTGCCTCCCTCTGGAACAGCCTCCCTGCCTCTCTCTGTCTTGAGCCAGAGCTACTTAAGTAACGGAAACTCCTCAAGAAATTCCTCTTCTCCTGCTCTTTTTCTCTACCTCTCCCCTGCTAACCTCCTTTCTCTTCTCTCCTGCTTCCCTCCTTCGTTCTCACCCCCAATCTGTTCAGTCAGCTGACTGGTCACCTGGTGCACCTTCAGAGCCTCACAGGTCCCAGGCTCCTCTGCCAGTCTTGCACTTGCCTCCGGGCCTCTGCACTACCTGCATTACTGCACCCGGAATACTTTCCATTTGAGTGGCACCCACTATGCGCTTATCCCTGGACCCTGCTGGACCAGGTGCACTTGTCCCCCTCCCCCTCCCTCGCACGTCTGTCTGCTCACTTGTACGACCTTGAATGTACTAGACTTAGCATGTCTATCTGTCCTGTCTTCCTCTAACTCCCCTCCTCAGCTTTGCTGTGCCTGCACGCATAGGCGCATTGATGAACAACCTTTTACTTGTATGTTCCTCCCCCTCGCCCCCTGCTTCTCCCCTCACTCTTTGTCTTGCACTAGTAGATATGCCTCTGGACTAGTATGCTAGTTATTGCTGTTAGATCATTCGGAATCTTCAAGGCCTACGAATAATGGTGATATCCCTGTGTTCCCTTCCCGCCTTGAAGCGCTTTGAAGCACTTCACTTGTGTATGAGCGCTTTACAAATAAACAATTACAATTACAAGGACTGTCTGCAGTCATGGCATGTTGTGCCCCTGCCTGGGGTGAACCAGCTGATGGTCTCTGGAAAATGAGAATAGCTGGAAAGAGAAGACAAGGTGGAAAAGAGAACAGGTGGAAGAGAAAAAACATAAACTAAACTGACAGATAAATGTGAGCAGGGCAATGAGAATGGGGAACACGGGGGACACGGCTGTGGAAATGTGAAGGCACGGTTTGACATGTAAGAGGATAACACAAGTGTTGATCTGAAAAGAGGCAATTAATCCCTGCTCAGGCCGAGCATTCTCAGTGGAGGCACGTTCCAGTGCTTTGCAGGGACATACCTAATGAAGTCAGTGCATGGATGTGTGATGAACTCAAGGAGTGTTCGAGTGACCCAGGAAGTATGCAAGCCTTTCACCAGATGGCATTTATAAAACATTCAACCTGACACAGGGAGGAGAACATGGGGATGCTGAGCCGACTGCATGATATACTATATCACAAAGGATCCTATGAGAAAACCTTACACACTACCCCGTGAAGTGCAGGAAAAGCTCCTGAAACAACACCAAATGTTCAAGTCTGGCCGAATTCAATAACTGTTGAATAGAGGCTCTTGGGAGGTTAAAGTGTCACAATGGGATATGCTGAGTGACAGTGCAAGGGAATCCATAACAGGAAAGATGCAGGATAGGATGATATGATATTGAGAACATCCCTGAAAATACTCTTTGATACTTTGGTTACACGGACGCAGTATTCATTAATCCTGTCTCTCTGAACCAATCACACTCTGGTTTAAAAAAAGCCTTTCACAAAAATAAATTACATAGAAAACATTCAAAGTTTCAAGATTTTAGATCTACAAAAAATATTATACACAGTGGAAAAAATTGCTTCAATACAAATTGTAACAAATTAGACGCTCGAATGTCTGTTAGCTTACAGATGAGTCAAATTTTGTTTGTACTGATATCTGGCGACTGCAAGCACATGTGAAACTTGGTTTCCCGATAGAAGTCTAAACTTCTCAATAAAGGCCCTACTATCTAGAAATCTTTCAAAGTGCAAGATGCTTAATTCATGTAGGGCCGAGTAGCAGATCATCAAACGCTTAAAGGCCCGTATTTGACAAGATAAGCTACTCATTTGGCACTCGACGTCTCTTTTCGTAGTTTATTTAAAATACCCGGAATTTCTTTGGTTAAATGAAATCTAAATTTCAAAAAGTAGGACCTTCAGGTGGCATTGGGAAATTTGACCAGATAGGGAGCAACTGTTCCAAATTGTGTATGTTGCTGAGCTATGTGGGAAAAAGGTTTACATTTCGAAATGGTTGCACAACTTTCAATCCAGTCCTTCTGGCAAAGCTGAGTTTTAACTCAATTTGCGTTTGGTATTAGTGCTTCCAGAGTAGATTCCTGATTGATTAACAGTTTATGGCATTTCATCATGTAACCATTACTAACACCATCTAAGACCTTACAGGACACAGCTAAAAGGTCTGAGAACACACACTTAGGAGGAGGGTCAAGAAGCTTTTGATAGAATAACAGCTGTTTCCACAAACCCTTGCCTTAAGAGACACTACATCACATGTTCCAACATACATTTGAATATGATGTTTCTAGAGAGGACAAGTGGAAATAGACAAGTACCATCAGGCAGGACAAGGTTACAAAAGCAAGAACACAAAAAGTGTTATCCTTTTTCAAATGGTGTTTAGGTGTGACAAAAATGTTTGATACCTTGCAGGTTGAAAATACACATTTGACCCAAACAGCTGCTGCTTTTCACAAACACTTAGGCATGAGTGCATACCTGAAAGACATGTGTCATGTGGTGCCTTACCTTCAGTAAAGTTAAGGCAGAGAGGTGAGCTTTCACTTCAGAGCTGCTTTGGCTAACTGCACATTCCACAACATGCATCAAATTCTTGGTGCAGCTTGGTTCCTCAGTCGACTATGATAAAGTTCTCCCGCTTGAGACAGCTATCGCTAATCAAGTTCAATGCCTCATGGAAGACACTTGAGGAGTATATGTGCCAGTGAACCTTGTGACAGGAGGATGCATGTGCTGTTCTGCAGATAATGTGGACTTCTAGTGGGAAACAGCTGGCAGAGCGTGAACCCCTCATGCAATTGTCATGACTTGTTATCAAGACTGTGTTGGTAAAGATGCATGTCAGTCTATAACATTGCATGAGGCATGCACGCTCCATCGTCAGCTACTGACACTACCCGGCAACATGACAGACTTCCTCTCTTCAATGGCCCAAAGCTCCTAAAGCCAAAGAGATAAGGTTTTAAGGACTCCGATATTAACAGAGGAGCTAAAGATCTGAAATCCTTTCGAGAAGTAATAATGGAATAATTTCTCTGCAAAATTGGAATTATAACACATTCCCACACGGAATCTGCCAGCAGGATGGATGATGATGCAATGGTTACAGACTCCCAACATAATCCATGGTAACCAAACCCTTAACTTGAGTGTGTTCCAACCTGGACTCTTTTCAGTGCTACATTGCAAGAAGTGCAGAAGCAAATACAGCACTTTGGGAAAAAGTGCTATATCAATGATATGCAGTTATTATTGTCATTAGTATTATTAATAATAATAATAATAATAATAATAATAATAATAATAATAATAATAATACAATAATATTTGTGTTCAGCCAGTCATGCCAGCCACCCCAGCAGATTGTTCCATTCAGTTGAATTTCTTGACATCTGGATAATTTAATACAACCTACTTGTGGAACAGATACAAAATGTGTTGTGACATTAGATGTGGGTCTCTAATGTCCTGCGCAGAAACTAATAATGCTTCAGCAGTGTCATGTGATTGATTTGTTGGACGGCCCGGTGAGATGCACCTATGCATGGTATTACTTCTTGCCTCCTGCTCTGTTATTGATGGATTTGGTATTCCTTAACTTTGGGAAGTGTGATACAGTGAGAGCACTTTACAACAAATCATCACAGGCAAGCATATTTGACAAGAGGAAAAAGCACACAAATGCACGCATGTTGCACGGTATGCCTGCTACCTGGATGTGTTGCTCAAGATGCATCCATGTGTAAAAGGTCCTAACACTGTGGAAGGGTTACAAACCAAATGTGTCAAGAGCTTTGACATTCAAGGCCAGCTAGCACCCATGATGAAATATGATGTCTGAGAAAACGAAGGAGTGTGACACTGTTTGAGGACAGTCTTTACCAACATTGAGGATGATGTGGGATTCCATGGCAAGGGGCGGACTAGTTGCTGCAAGTAATGCGGGCTGTTAGACGTGGAGACTGCAATGTGTGCATTTCATCAGTGGAAGCAACCATTGGGTATATCATAGTATATAACTTTCATAATGAATCTGGAATGGTGTCACCCTACCTTGCCGAAACGAGTGTCAGATCTTGCAATATGGCAAATGTTTGCAAAAGGACATTGTGTTGGCAGGACATCTGGTACCCCATTCTATTCTTTTGGAGACGATGAACCACATCCACATCAAAGCCGAGCTTTGATGGTTACTGAAGGTTTATCAGTCGTAACGCAACACTCCAGGGCACTTGCATGATATGTGTTAACAGCACCGGTGATTGACCATATATCATAACAGAGATCAAGAGCATTGCAATGATAACAGAGCAAACAGCATCACACACATCATAATCACTCCAAAGAAGCAGTAAAGGGGGAGGTGTGGTGCACCAGAAGAAGGACTCACACCAGAGAACATTGTGTTCAAGGTGTTTTATTAATATCAAACTAACCCCTTAAGTGCCAGGCTATTATGCAAGCATATGCAAAAAGGATGAGCATACTAGAAATGCCTTTCTATCCCCATAGCTAAAGAGCGATTCCCTCCCTACAAAACTATACTACGGTGCTCATCAAAACAATAAATAAAGTCTTCTGTCCAAACCTATCTTCTACCTGACTATACCACTAAAGGAGCCGCAACTTAGCAGCATAACCTGCTTTTATCGTTCGTGTAATCTTGACTTCTCCTTGGTCTGCAAGATATTTCTTCTTGCCTTTGCTAACCGTTGTCTTTGTCCAAAAAGTGTTTACAACAAAGAAATCGGGGTTTCCAACCACCCACAAAGTCTCATGTTCCTGAAAATATTGAAGTTTTGATTTAGTGTAGGTGAAGGAATGGCTCCTCAATCCCTTTCCACCAACTGGTTGGTATCTCTTCCTATGGTTCACTCATATATCTTCGGCTTTCTCCTCGACTTGTTCTAGTCGTATCTTCCTTTTTCTTAAGGCCTGTGACCTGTGACATGAGGTTGAGGCAAAGCTTTCCACTTCCCTTGCTCCCCTCTGGTCTCTTTTTCCCCCTCCACCGTGAACACCCTGTGTACCTTCTCTGAAAGGGGGCTTGCTCAGGGGAGGTGGTTTCCACTTGCTCAACTTCTCACCTACTTCCGCTCTCCGGCATCCTCCAAGGGTAGCTCAGTGTTGCCTTCCTCACCGGCTCATTCACTGTTGCGAGCAGAGGAGTCATTCCTCCATTTCAGACTTGGCTCGACGTTGTTGCTTGGGCTCCCCGCACACCACATCTTTGCTGTGGTCGCTCGTCCAGCCAGGACTGGGCTTTCTCAGCCCAGGTCTTGCTGTGGTATTGTGGTTCATCACCTGCTCTACAGCGACTCTCTCCTTTGCCAACACTGCTCTCTATAACAGCTGTGTCCACTGATAAGCATGGCCACACCTCCGCCTGACGTGTTTATGTCAGAGGCTCCCCTCAGCAGATCTCTTCTCCTCCATTCCAGGCAGAGTTCCTTCTTATCTGTATTCTGTGAACATGAGGGGACTTGTTGGACAGGATCTACTGTCACGTCCTCCAGGCAACCATCATTGCCTTGAGGCAAACGTCTGTGGCTGTCATCAAGATTGTTTTGAATCCCATGATTAGAGAAAATCTCTTCTTCTTGAATTCCCATGTATGCATATATTCTTTATTTCATGGTGAGTTCCACACGGGAGTGGGAGTACCTTGTCCCCTGGGGCGGGGGAGGGTCACTTCCAGTGAGGTATGCTTTCCTAAAGCCCTAGGGAGGGTTTTGCTTAGCGGGCTCGCCTCCCTAGCCTCGAAGGGGGTGGGTCCAAGGAAGGGACGAATTGTTGCAGATTAGTCCCAGAGGATCTTGCAATAAGAGCATTTCTTATTGAATTTAAATGGCTTGGAAATCCATTGGCAGATTATGGACCTGAACTTGTAAACATTGTAACCAACCCAGTTTTTAGTGAGAGAATTACAAAGGTTCCTGGTTAGCTCCATGCTCTTGCTATTAGTTTGTATGATGAGTTCAAAACACACAGACTCACCCCCTGGAAATAGCAGCAAAATCACTATTTGCCGACTACTTGTTATAAGCAGATGATAGCATCTGGCAGATTTACGTGACACATAGGGGCCCTATGAATTCTCTGCTGTTCCACGAATACTGAGAGCATGCTGATAGAAATCTTGCAGTCTCTCCAACCACCACCACAAAACAGCAGCACAAACAGCAAACAACTACATCCACCGCGATCGCCAACAGCCCACAGAAAAAGTTCTTATTTGTTGCAAGTGTTGTTGTATTTTAATTGTAATTGTAATCGTCATTTATCTAGCACCCTTTCCCCATTTGTATGGCCTCGGTGCGCTTTGTAATTGGAACGCCCTCGGGCACCGAAGTCCATGTATGAGGTCAGGCACGTGGGTGCTGTTTGTGGATTAGGATAGAGCGCTAGTGCAGGAGATTCAATGTGTGCCCAGCTAGACCACATTTTTTATGTAGGTTGTCACTGTATACTAACGGCAGAGGTGTTGAGGTACATTAGGGGTTTCAGTGTGGACGGCTACGCAAGCTGCTAGACCAGATTTGCATAGCAATAGCTGCATTCTAGATTGCATGAATGGGGAGCCGTGCCTTCGGCATCTGCACACAGGCGTGGTGCAAGTTATACATACCTTAGTTTCAGGCTGCTGTTCGTTCTGTGTCGTTTTCTTAGGTCTCTCAAGGTGATAGATCTGTTTCGAGTGCAACTTTGGTAGTGCTAGCATACTAGCTTTGCAGAGGACCTGGCTGCTACCTTTCTCTGAGTGCAATAGGAAATAAATTAAACTGAATAGATCTTGCCACCGATGGCTGAGACCAATAGTATTGTTCCCGTACCCGACAGAAAGAACCGTCTAAGTGCTTCCTAGTGTGTCTCTGTTCTTCCCCCACAGCTATTAAAGTGCATTCCATACCCAATAGCCCCAATTGAAGTGGCGCAGTTCCTCACTACCCCCAGTGTGAACTATGGGTTTAGCATTCTGTGTGCTTGGGTATGCTCCTTGATAATTAGGTAGTGGCCTCCAGCTGAGTGTGCGAATTATATCTGTCCCCTGTTCAAATTGATCCTGCTACCGTTGCTTTCTCTAGTCGGCCGTCTGAACAAGCATTCTGTCCCTGCATCTTTAAGTTGCCACATCCAAGGTACACCCGATTTACCTGCACTGTTTAGTGACCAGATTGCATTGCTTGTAGAGTTGGTGGTTTGGGGTCGGAGGTCTCAGAGGGACGGATAATATGATTGTCTGTGGGGGGGTCGCAACTGTCTCATGGTGTGCCATTACGAACGCTGCCGGCATCTGCTGTGATTTGGGAGAGTAGGTGTTTAGTTGGGTCTCGGCCTTTACTTGTGTCTTTGGGCAATCACAGTATGGAGTGGGAGAGTTTCAAGAGGGGGAAGGAAAAAGCCAGGTTTTGAGGGCCTTTCTGAAAACATGGAGATGTCAACGTTGCTGATGTGGAGGGGCATAGAGTTCCAGGTAGTGGGAGCTTGGACGGAGATAGAGGATCCACCCAGGCTGGTGTAGTTATATTGGGGGATAACTAGGAGAAAGGCTGCGCCGGATCTGAGTGTCCTGGAGGGTCAGTAGAGTGTTAGTTTGTCTTGGAGGAATTCCGTGCCTGTGTTGTGGATGGCACGGTGAGTGCTGCACATGGCTTTAAGGGTAGTTCATCGTCCAATAGGGAGCCAGTGGAGGACTCTGAGTGTGGGGCTGATGTGTTCTCTGGGAGTGAGCTCGATGAGCAGGCAGGCTGCAGTGTTTTGGACTCTGTAGTTTTCTAAGTAGGAAACACTGGTGCGCCTAGATGAAGGCAGTTTGCGTAATCTAGGCAAGAGATGTTGGTGGTGAGGATGGCAGAGATTCTGTGGATCAAGGTCATCTTGAAAATGTTTTGCAGGTGGATTGGGAGGCAAGCTGACCATTCCATGTCCTCCTCATCCTTCCCACTCCTCCTGCAAAACCTCTTTATTTTACGGCTGCATGATATTTTCTTGTGAGAGTACAACTGATGGATTCCTCTGGAATCCTCCTGCATTTAGCATCTGCTAATAACAATCAGATTCCATAGGAATCCATTGTGCCACCTGCAAAGTATTTGCCGGCGGCATTTACATTGTTTACCAAATATATTGTGAAAGTAGAGAGGAAAGGCAGGACTTGGTCTGTGCTTACTGTTTGCTTTTTCAGTCCGTTTTGCAAAAGTTGAAAATTCCATGCAGGGGAGGGCATGCACGTGCTGACACTGTTGGTGCACTGTGCTAGCACTGTTGGTGCACTGCATGCACACGCTGACACTGTTGCTGCACTGCATGCATGTGCTGGCACTGTTGGTGCACTGTATGCACGTGCTGACACTGTTGGTGCACTGCATGCACGTGCTGGCACTGTTGGTGCACTGTGCTAGCACTGTTGGTGCACTGCATGCACGCGCTGACACTGTTGCTGCACTGCATGCAAGTGCTGACACTGTTGGTGCACTGCATGCACGTGCTGGCACTGCCAGAGCACTGCATGCACATGCTGTCACTATTGGTGCACCGCATGCATGTGCTGACACTGTTGGTGCACCGCATGCATGTGCTGACACTGTTGGTGCACTGCATGCACAAGCTGGCACTGTTGGTGCACTGCATGCATGTGCTGACACTGTTGGTGCACTGCATGCACGTGCTGGCACTGCCGGAGCACTGCATGCACATGCTGTCACTGTTGGTGCACCGCATGTACGTGCTGACACTGTTGGTGCACCGCATGCACGTGCTGACACTGTTGGTGCACCGCATGCATGTGCTGACACTGTTGGTGCACCGCATGCACGTGCTGGCACTGTTGGTGCACTGCATGCACGTGCTGACACTGTTGGTGCACTGCATGCACGTGCTGGCACTGCCGGAGCACTGCATGCACATGCTGTCACTGTTGGTGCACCGCATGCATGTGCTGACACTGTTGGTGCACCGCATGCATGTGCTGACACTGTTGGTGCACTGCATGCATGTGCTGACACTGTTGGTGCACTGCATGCACGTGCTGGCACTGTTGGTGCACCGCATGCACGTGCTGACACTGTTGGTGCACTGCACGCACGTGCTGGCACTGCCGGAGCACTGCATGCACATGCTGTCACTGTTGGTGCACCGCATGCATGTGCTGACACTGTTGGTGCACCGCATGCATGTGCTGACACTGTTGGTGCACTGCATGCAAGTTGTGTTTTCTGTGTGCACTGGCAAAAGAGGCACTCTGAACACACTATTGTCACCATGAAGAAGACACTCTCACACATGAACACCGATGAATAATTAGCCAGCTTACCTAGCACACACTATGCTTCAGAATGCACAAAATAAGATAATTCTTCCTGCCATCAATGCCACAAAAAGAGGGGCTACAAAACTATATATACTTGAAAAGAACACAGATGCTTTCATTCTTGCTATATAAGAAGGCACCAAAGCTCCCTTCCAGTCTTACTGCATACAATTCTGTTGTATAAAGCACCTTACAAATGATCAATAAATGATCAATAAATAAATTAATACATAAATAAAAATACCTGCTTCAACCACATCATTTCAGTTGCAGAATATTCCTATCACAGCATTGTCTGCATCTCACTCCTTGCGTGAATCTGATTGCTCAGTTACTTCACTCTTTTGGAAGTTAATTCACTAATGAAACTGGCAGCAACTTACACCTGCTCCCCTAGTAATAATTATTTCCCTGCCATCAATGTGGGAGAAAGGAATGAGAAGCGTAAACACCTTCTTGGTGCCAATTCTCCCGGCAGGAGCTTCAAGCGTAAGAGGAATCGCTGGCGCTTTCCTGCCAGCCTATACATTGGCATAGGACACACGCGTGGGGCACGCCAGAAGCCTTTGCACCTGCCCTCTGCCGAAAAGGCCCTCATGGCAGTCCGACTCCTTAAAGAACAAGTATTGGCAGAGCCCACAGTCTTGGCTTATGTGCAGGCGTGTGTCAGACGCTGCCATAATGGGCTTGAGATGGCAAAATCTGGAAAACGGTGTGAGTCACTGGACATATGATAGCAGTGCCTAACAAATGCCCCTCTAATACCCAGACACACCTCAAAACTGTTGGCTTTGTCAATGCTTGTTTTTTTTTATTAGAGCTTCAGTGCAAGGGACAGATGTAAATAACGTGGCAGCTGCAATTCAGCCGTTGACTCCTAGAATCCTGCTTAGAAATAACAATGGCAGACCAAAGCTTGATGTTAATGCGCAGGTTCGAATCCAGGCAGCGCCAAGCTCAACCTTTCATCCTTCCGAGGTCGACACCGTGGGCAATAATAAGCAGCGCTCAGATACCCAAGGGTTCGTAGCGCTATATAAATGCGTAATTATTATTATTATTATTAATGCTGGTTAGAGCTACCTAAAGAGATCCCAGCAGGGAGGGTGTATGTGTGTGGGGTGCGAGGGCAGTATAACCAAACACCTACAAGCTGTGTGTCCCTTCTCACGTGTCATCGTCCTCTTACCTGTACTTTAATGCGCCAGTTTGGGATTTCAGGTTGCGCTTAAGCACCACCTAAAGTCCTAAACAAAAACGGTGCTGCGGGGTTGCCATGTTGATTTGACTGGGAAGGAGAAACCCACTGAATGAGTGATGTAGCCTATCACACTTCACTTCATAGCGGTGAAATTCATTATTAATAGCACATCTTTCATTCAGTCAGGTGACTGGTGCACCGGCAAAATCTAAAGGCTGTATTATCTTTTTTAACAAAGAAAGTCTATAATGAAGGGGGCGCATCCTGTCTTTTTTGGTTAAGTTATGGCGAGTGGCAAGGAGGGGAGAGTGTATAAAACACAACGTAAAAAGCACCTTCTGATCCAGGCTTTGGAGCCCATAGGCATGGGCGTAGGAAACGGGGGGGACACAACCCCCCCCACAATTTTAAGCAGGGGGGATATAATGCCATGTATCCCCCCACAATCTGAAGCCGCAGGGTCAGCCAGCGTTATATAAAAGCAGTGTTGAACAGCCTGGACTCCCTCACGAGACTGTATTATGAGCAAGCGACATGATCCAGGCCAGCACCTGGGTGATTCCCTCATCACAATGACTTCCAGCTCCAGTCTGCGGCTGGCGCTGTCTGTAGCCTGCCTGCCAGACTATTGATATTCTTTACTGCCCGGGCTCGGCTTGCGCTTGCGCATTTGGGGGGCATCGCCCAGGGAAGTAACCGCACAGAGATGTTTTTATGGGAGGGCAAATGGGCACTTGCCCAGTGCCCCATTAGGACCGTAGACCAAGTGACGAGGAACAGGCAGGAGAGCAGGAGAGTCATGACTCACGTTTCCCATGTGAATGACAGGTATATGTACTCAGACAATGCCATGCGACTGGAAGGTCTATCACTCACACGTGCCTTTCCAACTCCGCCCCCATACCCTGTACAGAAATTCACAAAAGCCCAAGCTCTGTGACCAACCAGATCCCACTACGCTCACCGTCTCATCACTCCAAGATTCATACGTGCCAGAGCAGCGGGGTACAGCTTCCCTGTCATCGCAGCGAAACACTGGAACACAAAGTCGTTGCTAGGCGGGGCTGAGGGGGCTACGGCCCCAGGTCTTTTGGTTGTAGCCCCGGATATAAGCTCAGGGGCTACAACCAAAAGACTAGCTAGCCCCCAGTCCCCACATTAGTGCAGCCCCGGATCTTTTCCAGACCTAGCAACATCCCTGAAACGAATTACCGCCAGCGATAGGAGCTGAGCAATCCGACTGGACTTTCCGTAGCCAGTTGAAAACCTGGCTCTTTACACGGGGATCTAAGTGAACGTCAGCCCCTGACCACTCTTTGCCACCTAGAGGGACCTATGACTTTATATACAATGACATGCTTTATAAATGCTCTCATAAATTGGAGCGCTGCTTTAAATGTAAAAATAAAAACATAAACAAATAGGTCACCGTCCTGGAACCCAAGACACCAATTGGGTCATACCAATACCTGCAAGAATGGAAAAGGATCAAATGGAGCAGGCCATCTAAGACTGGGTAGAGGCGGCATCTGACCTAACACAGCCATGCGCCAGTATCAACTGGGACCAGCGAGGCTATGCTACAGTAAACTCAGATGCCCAGAACAGCGATCAGTGCCCAGGCTCAGCAGAGCAGTGGGCAGCTACAACTGCCAAGGTTGACAAGGCCTAGCCCCTCTGTGGGCAAAAGAGAAACATACGCAAGTCCATGCAATGCCCCACACCTACAAACCTTTCAAGACGTTGCCTACAGCTCCCATGAACCCCATTCAGCATTGCCAGCTGTGCAGGATCATGGGAGCTGTAGGCCAGCGCACCTGAAGGCTGACTGGTTGGTCCTCCCGCTCTTAATGTTTGCTGACTTGATCCTATAGAATTATTTGAACATATTCAGATGAAAAGGCTACGCCCCCTCTTTGGGCCCTGCACGCAGCCTCCCCACCCCCCTTTTGGGACGGCCTGGAGTGCTCAGACGCTTACGTGATGATGACGCAGCGCCAATCCAATTAATGATTGGATGGTTCTGATGTGTCTAAATTGAGCTTTGACTGGAAGCCATAGCACTTTTCTGCACCAGTTGATTGCCCAAAGGTATTTCAGAATGGGCCCATCCCGGCTCTCCTTTTCCCTGGCAACTCGCTGTCGGAAACTTGTTGCGTAACCAGCTTGATTCCAAGTGCTCGCATGCACTTTGAGGATCACTGCGCGGCGGCTGCACGAACAGTTTGACAAGTGAGAAATGAGGCCCGGGAAACCGTCTGTTTTATATAAAAGAAATTGCAGGGCTAGACTCTCTAGATGTATTTTTCTTTTGCAACTTTTTAAAATATAAATGAATCTTTTTTGTCAGGGTTGACGCTTTTACCGCTGGCTTGTGTTTGCTAATTGTTTCACAAAATGACATTAGCACATTGTAAAAAGGCTTCAGGAATCGTGCCGGCAAGTGATTTCATTTTCTTTTAATTTGCTATTTTCCGCATTTGTGCGCTCTGGCAAAGGTGAGGTTCAAAATGGCCGCAGGGTGAATGGTACTTTTTCTATTATTTTAGGTCTGAGCATCTACAAAAGCAGGAATACACATCCCAGTGGAAAAAAAAAACAGAATACTAGTGCCCAGGGTATCACTACATATTAGCCTCACCAAAAATATCGCTGTCGTCTGGAACGGCCATGGGCAATATTTTTGGGGGGATCATTTTTGAGGTTATTAGGAGCGGGTGTTACGGGGGTGTCACTCGCTCCTTTAAAAATAATTCAGGGGTTGCAGGAGTGTACCCCGCAGGTTCCATGCATTAATGTTGCCACAAAAATATGGCAATATTTTTGTATGACGATATTTTTGCGGGGATATTAACACATGGAACCGTGCCCAGCCCACTTGCTCTATCTAGACCAGTGGTGCCCGACCTGTGGCTCTCCAGATGCATTGTACTACAGCTCGCGTGATCTCGGGAGGATAGCTCAGGGACAACGTGCTGGCCTTGGAACAACACGGAGCAACACAGGTTCGATCCCCGGGTCCGCGCTTAGAAACCTCTGGGTATTACGCGCGTTAAAAATAAGCTATCATTCCATGAACTCTGGCTGGTTGGGGCTGATGGGAGTTGCAGTCTATTCACTCTGGTGACCCAAAGGTTGCCGGCACCTGCTCTAGACAGTGTAAGCAATGGTAAGGATGTCAAGAAGACGAGCTCCACCTCCTTTCAGAATAGGGCTCAAAGTGTGGGCGTGGTGTAACAGAGCCAACACACCCCAGTTGCTTGGTAAATCCTAGAGGACCCCATTTCCTTGTCCTTGGTGTTGGTGGTTATCCTGGCATTTGGGATTTCGAGGTGCATCCCACTATATTGGGGGTATTGAACTCGACCAATTGGGATCAGCTTGTATTGAACTCGACCAATTGATTGATTGATATTTTATTTCTATCGCGCTCGTACACAAGTGTTTCAGAGCGCAACAAGGCAAGGGAGGGGAACAGGGGAGAACAAAACAACGATCTTACTAGGCCCAGTGACATTGAGAACGCGCAAGTGCATGGGAGAGGGGGGAGGGGAAAAGCGCATGGAAGGGGGAGAAGTGGAAAGTGCGAAGCAGAGGAGAAACATAAATAACAATAAATAAGTAATAAAGGCAACAAACAGTGGTAATGAAGGCAGCAATTTGCAAGTGCTAGGTTTAAGGCAGCAGACAGGGTAGGTCTGATAAGTGCAGGAAGAAAAAGGGGGGGACTGTATGGGTACAGATACAGACCCCAGTGCAAGGGGTGGCCCGGAGGCAGTGCGGGAGGGTGGGAGGGTGAGCAGGTACCTGGGCCCAACAGAGTGGCCAGGTGCACGGTGCCAAGAGAGAACAGATCAGCAGGGCAGAGGGGGAACGAAGGCAGAAGAAAAGAGGAAGGTCTTGAGGTGCTTCCGGAACCGGAGACGGTTCTCCTCAAGTTTTAGAGTGGCAGGGAGGCTGTTCCAGAGGGAGGCCCCGACGAAGACAGAGCTCTACCCAAGTTTGTTTCTTTGAAAAACGATTGACCCTGAGGGAGCTGGAGGTAGAGGAGTGAAGAGCTCAAGAGGGGAGGTATTTGCGGAGGGATAGCTGAAGGTATTTTGGCCCCAGGCCCCAGAAAGCCTTGTGGACAATGCGGAGGGTTTTGAATTTAATCCTTGCATCCACTGGGAGCCAGTGAAGAGATTTCAGAGCTGGAGAGATACGATCTCGCAGTCCTGTTCTGGATTAGTTGCAGAGGGCGGACAGTAGAGGCAGGTAGATTTAGAAAGAGGCTGTTACAATAGTCCAAGCTAGAGAGAACCAGAGCTTGGGATACCATGAGCTTCTGGGGGAAGGAGAGGAAAGGCAGAGTACCTCTGAGGAGTTGCAGTCGGAAATTTGACTTTTTAGAGACCTCAGAGATGTGGGCGGAGAAGGAAAGGGTGGAGTCAAAGATGACCCCAAGGTTCTTAGCCTTGCAGGTGGGGGTAGGAGGAGGGCCAAGGGAGGCCAGCCAGAGAGTGAGGGGAAAGGAGGGTGAAGGTGTGCCGATGAGGAGGATCTCCGTCTTGCTGGCATTCAGACAAAGATCATTGGCACACCAATCCTGAATGGCAGTTAGGCAATCAGAGATGAGAGAGGGAGAGGAGGTGGCAGAGGGCAGCCTGAAAATGAGTTGAGTGTCGTCAGCCTAGCCCTGGAAATTTGAGCAGAAAGTGGCAATGCAGTGGGCGAGAGTTGCCAGGTATTGGTTGAAAAGCCAGGGCGAGAGGTTAGACCCCTGGGGAACACCACAGGTAGAGAGGAAGATAGATGAAAGGAAGGACTCAAGTTGGACCTGGGAGGGTCGATCTGAGAGGAAAGAGGTCAGCCAGTCCAGAGCCTGATCAGTGATACCCAAGTTTTCACAGACACGGTTGAGCAGGATGGTATGGTTGACCGTGTCGAAGGCAGAAGAGAGATCGAGGAGGATGAGGACAGGGGGAATGTTAGAGTCAAGGGTGGAGAGCAGATCTTCACATATGTTCAGGAGAGCAGTTTCCATGCTTCTGGCAGCTCTGAAGCCAGGCTGGTGCTCATGGAGACAGCCAACAGAATTGCAACGTAGGTTAAGCTGAGAGATGGCCAACGTTTCCAGGAGTTTGCCAAGAAAGGGAGTAATGGAAATTGGGCGATAGTTAGCTGGACAAAAAGGATCAGCTGTGGGTTTCTTGAGAAGAGGATGCACAAAGGAGTGCTTTAGAGGGGAGTGGAAGGATCCAGAGGCAAAGGAGTGGTTGCAAAAATCAGCAAGGGCCGGAGCGAGGGTGTCAATGTGGTCCTTGATGGTTTTAGAGGAACAGGGATGGACCTGTTTTGAAGAGGCTTTCATAGATCGGACTTGTCTAGCGACCTCGTCGGGTGAAAAGAGGAAAGGACGAGAAGGATGGTGGGAGGGTGGCTAAAGGAGGGTCAGCAAGCACAGATGGAGAGGGAAGAAGAGGGGTGTGGGTGGAGAGGGTGGACAGGATGTCCTGGTTTTTTTTAATTAAGTGAGAGGCAAGGACATTGCAAAGAGCCTGGGAGGCGACAGGAGGGGTAGAGACTGCAGCAGGGTTGTCAGCTTATTGAGATCAGCTTGTAAATAAGGTCCACAGTTTTAAGAACAAGGGTGTGTGTTGTGCCTTTATTGCTAGTCTTGGTTTTCAAGAGCCATGTGAAAGCCTTCTTAAAAATGGTATACAAATGTTTACAGATGCTCTAATGAAATCCAGAGTGACCAACACATACATATGGCTCACTTTGGCCACCCGTATCCCACAACGAACACCATGTGGGATGTTTGAATTAAAAAGAAAATCCTGGTGGTTCCGCGCCACACTTTTTCAACCCTATTTCTTACTTGGATGTAGCAGTCAGATTTTTGGAGTCTTAGTGCAGTGGCAGGTCTTGTCCCATTTTCTTACGTGTCTTTGATTTCTGTTGCTACTTGATGTGCACCAAGGATCAGACTCTTTGGCCTTGATCATCTTTCTAAGTCTTGGGGTGCACAGGTTTTATTGGGTCTGAAGTGGTAGTGATGTTGTAAAGGCGGATATCCCTTAAATTTCATGGTTGGAGAAACATTAAGGGTTCGCACAGTGAGACTATTGGTAGGATTCTGAAAGCAGTTGATGCGATGAATGAGTTTTTGGGTTACTCTTTGTTGGGGTGATGAGGTGAAGGGTATGACGTGGAAATGTAGTGGAGTGTGATTGGTTCGGTCAATGAGCATAGGTGGTAAGCATACAAGAGATGAACTTACCGGAAGGTTGGGATGAAGAAGGGAGATTGTGCTGGCAGGCTGTCATGGTTTTGGTTGCTGGTGTGGCAGGGAGATTGGATTGCCTGCCATAGATGCTATAAGTGTTGGAAATTCTGAAGGATGAGATGGGGGGGAGGGAGATGGGTGTGTGTGTGTCTGTGTGTGTGTGTGTGTGTGTGTGTTCACGCGTATGTGTGAGATAGTGATGGTTTCAGGTTAATGCCGAGGCTGCCATCCGCTGTGTGGTTAATGTATGATATTTTAGTCATTGGCAGGAGCTTCTCATAGATGCTTGTGAAACTGGGGTGGATCATACCTCTGTGATAAGGAAAAGGTTCAAGTTATGATGAGTACTGATAATGTGCATGTTTGTTCCTTTCTCATGTATTGATGGGCTTGTGAGGCAGCTCTGGAATGAGACATGGAGGTGTTTGTGTGTGTGTCTGTGAATGTCAGTTGCTGTAGGTGAGGTTGAGGTGGGGAATGAAATTAACCCTACTAACGAGCACAATCAAGATTTATTAATAAATAGCCAATTAGAATAGATTGTGAGCAGATAAAGCGGAATACTACAAAAAGGACATGTGTTTCTTGGTGTAGGCCATCTTCTGAAATCGAGGTATTTTTGATGAATCTACGTTAAAAGAGCGTATTGGAAATTCTTGAGTTACAAAATTGCGGGATCCGACTTACTCGCGTTATGTAACTTGAGCTTTACCGAGTGTGCCTTGTTGGCCCCCGCTTTACATTTGATATATGTAGGGGAACCCCCGCAGCCCATTATGCTGAACAAGGGACGAGGGGGACACCCCTGCAACCCCCACTCCCCTTGTTTGGCATTATGGGCTATGTTTTTTTTTACCGTATTCAGCTTTTTATTTACAAGCTTTTGGTGCGATACCATTTTTGATCGCTTATGAATATCCTCCGTCCATTGGTGTAGATGTAAAACGCAATGTCAAAATAGAATGCCATGGCATCAAAGCCCTTATCCCACCTGGATTCCAAGCAATGCTCTCCGACCTCGAGGGCATGTTGAGGCTGCCCAAACCAAGGCCTCAAGGGGATAAAGCAATTATCCTCAGCTAGGAAATCCTTTTGGGCACAGTCCTCCTTCAGGGATGCAATTTAAGGTATCAGCCAATTTGGGTGCATGTCACAGGCAGTGAGAAAATCCATACAGGGCCAATCTTGTGTACAGTTAGACCTTTTATTAGCCTATTTCCCATGACATTTTGTATTGGAATTATTTGGATGTGGAGTTATTGCAATATGCAAATGACTTATAAGTCATAATACATTTCATATTTCCGTTTACATGCCTACAATCAGTGGTTTCTGCTCAGCCCATGTCTGTATTTGTTTTCCTAATTGGACAAACAGTTCAAAAATGATCACTAATTGTCATCTGTCCTGCACCATATTAAGTTGGCTTTGTTCTGTACATTTCCAAGTTGCGTTTCATTTGTGTGTTTTGAGAAAGACATTCTGTTGGACACGAGACACTTATTGAAACAGACAGGGTTCTTTGTGAAACTTAATGCTCTCCACTCTTAAGAGCAGAGGACTTTTAAAAGTACACTTAACTGGTGACCTGGCATGCATTAATCAATGTAATATGGGTGTCATTCATATTAGATACAAGAACACAACCATGGTTTTGATTTCATAAGCAAAGTACATTCATTTTAAGGTATTTCTTGTTGTTAATGAACAGGGCCTATTGTTTACACAGATGGGCCATTAATCTACTAATCATTGATGTAATGGTATGTAAGTCGGGTATGAGGATTCTGGCTTTACAAAGAGTTTAACTAGATGGTTGTTTGGCAGGACATGCACATTTTAGTTCATTCTGAATTCACAGAATTTCAATGTTAGATACAAAAGGAAAATGTAGGCCAATTTTACATTTAATAGTAATCACACAATATGTTGGTCTGTCCATGAATAAAGTTATGCTGTGGTTTATGATATGCACTCTAACTTTGCCAATAAATTCACATTCTATCATTGTCCTTACAGAGCACTACTTTTCGCAAAACACACATTTGATTTTGCTATACATATAAGAAAGCGTGTACTTGAAGTTAAAGTAACTTTCGCCATACAAACATAGTACTTTTTTCACTCGAGAAGGGTGCCTGAGGAATTTCTGTTTTTACTTTGTTTTGCTTGTTTGACATTGCATATGATTTCAATGTAAAGTGTCATTCTGGCCATGTATCATTTAATAGAGAGCACCACATTCTGTCAAATAATGCATAAAGCGCAGTCAAGGAAATACTACAGTAATAGCTTTCGCTCGCATCTGCTGTCATGCACTACTTGAAGACACATCGCACAACAACTCTGTCCATAGAATGCAGCTATGCCCCATGACAAAAATTCAGTCTAGCTGGTAACATAATCAGTTTACTGCACTCGCATACCCTCCTGACAACCTCACAACATCCATGCACTAGCTAGCTTGACATGGGTAGCTAACAGGGACTTGGCCACTCCTACCTACCTTCGTATTGGCTGAATTCCGCTGATGAATCTCCAATACCTTGGACTTCATTCCCCCGAGGGCGTTCACCCACAGCACTTTGAGACCATACCAATGGGAAAAGGCGCTATACAAATGGCAAATTATATTTCATACGTTACATGCAGAATGTATGCGAATAGGCCATGGTAATTATGTTGCATTAGTAAAGAGGCAATCATCATCTGCCCCTCTAATAGATGACTTCCTCGTGTTGTGGAATGTGTAGGGTCAAAGAAACATGAATGTAATTAAGTGCTGATCAAACGTTAGTCATTGCAGCAGATTTATGGGTGTCACACAGAGTGTCCCATAAGGACAAGTCTGCTCCTGGTAAGTAGGAGGGGAGAAAGCACAAAGATAAGGAGGGTGGGGTGGGGGTCTGAAAAATCTTCCTCTCAAAAGGGTCACAAAAAGTTTAAAAAGGGTAAGACGCCTGAGAACAGTCAGAGTAGTGGGAGTAACCCTCCAAAGCATAGCTCATGTTACAGTAAGTCTCCCTATGTACACAGACCCAGTGGATCTTGTGTGGCTTGTGGAGCAAGTGACAGTGTTACGGGGGACCCCAGATGTAAGGTCAAAACCTTGCTGGTCCATTCTGTGAGTTTGGCCTTCCCCTCCTATGAGGAGAAAGACATTATCACAGGGGCAGCCTTCTCCTCAGATTCCTTCTCCAGTGGGATAGAATCTGAGGTAGTCTTACCTGGGTTCCTGGGAGCCAACAATCTCAGAAGATTATGCTACAATACCTGTCAGCACCAAGCACTACTTTAAAGACGGTGTGCTGGAGTAGACACTCCTGCCTTTAGGGATAGGGAGCCAGCAGAACTGTGGTAGATGCCACACTGGTCAACCCGGAGGAGCTTGCCAGAGTTCCCCTGATGCCCACCACGTTAGCTGATGGCCCCCTCTCATATTCCTAGTAATGCCTGTACATTTAACAATCAGTGGTATAGTAGTGAGGATTCCTGTGAGCATACAGAGGCACGTCCCTGGAAAGGCCCGGCTGGGTAATGACCTAAGAGACTAAGGTCAGGTGTGGGATACAGCAGAGAGACCCTGCACAAGGCAACAAACAAGAGCTGCCCTGGCCAAGTCCAAGGCTGACCCAAAGCCAAAGGGTAAAGCCAAGGCTAGGGGAGTCAGAAAATCAAAAAGAGGGACAGAGAATATTCCCCTAAACACGCCTACCACTGAGGTGGAGGTAGTTGGCCAAGCACCTGAACCTGGCGAGGGAGAAGTGCTGCCTGAAATACTCAACGCCCATAACCATCCTGAAGTCTGAAGGTTATTGGTTGAAGGTGGTCCTGACAGGACAGAGTTTAGTAAGGGCCAGTGGCGGATTGGCCTGCAGGGAACTCTGGAGATTTCCTGGTCAGATTTCCTGGCCAGTCCACCACTACACCCTGGGCAGTGGTGGACTGGCCTACAGGGAACTCTGGAGATTTCCCAGTAGGCCTCTGCACCCTGGGTTGGGGTGCGCTGTAGGCCTCTGCACCCTGAGCAGTGGTGGATTGGCCTGCAGGGAACTCTGGAGATTTCCTGGTCAGATTTCCTGGCCAGTCCACCACTGCACCCTGGGCAGTGGTGGACTGGCCTACAGGGAACTCTGGAGATTTCCTGGTAGGTCTCTGCACCTTGGGCATGGATGGGCTGGCCTACAGGGAACTCTGGAAACTTCCCGGTAGGCTCCTGCACCCTGGGCAGGGGTGGACTGGCCTACAGGGAAATATGGTGATTTCCCTGTCGGCCTCTGCACCCTGGGCTGGGGTGCACTGGCCTTTAGGGAACTCTGGAGAATTCCTGGTCGGCCTCTGCACCCTGGGCTGGTGTGCGCTGTAGGCCTCTGCACACTGGGCAGGGGTGGGCTGGCCTACAGGAACCTCTGGAGATCTCCCGGTAGGCCTCTGCACCCTGGCCAGGGTGTAGAGGCCTACAGCGCACCCCAGCCCAGGGTGCAGAGGCCTACTGGGAAATCTCCAGAGTTCCCTATAGGCCAGTCCACCCCTGCCCAGGGTGCAGAGGCCTACCGGGAAATCTCCAGAGTTCCCTTTAGGCCAGCGCACCCCAGCCCAGGGTGCAGAGGCCTACCGGGAAATCTCCAGAGTTCCCTGTAGGCCAGCCCACCCCTGCCCAGGGTGCAGAGGCCTACCGGGAAATCTCCAGAGTTCCCTATAGGCCAGTCCACCCCTGCCCAGGGTGCAGAGGCCTACCGGGAAATCTCCAGAGTTCCCTTTAGGCCAGCCCACCCCTGCCCAGGGTGCAGAGGCCTACCGGGAAATCTCCAGAGTTCCCTGTAGGCCAGTCCACCCCAGCCCCGGGTGCAGAGGGCTTCTGGGAAATCTAGGACAATCCACCACTGCCTCCATCAACTTGGACGACCCACATCAATCTCAGACATTGATCTTCTCCCCATCCCACCTCCCCTATGATGAACCCCACACGCACGCTCATTCCCGGGTCTGCAATAGTTAATCTTCAACATTATCCTTTTATTGGTGCAGTTTTTGTTTTGGAGTTTTCCACCCAGCCCTCTCTTTAAAAAAACTCACTTTCTGTTCACGTAGCAAGCACGAACTTCCTGTTTACCATTCAAAGCAACCTCTGTACAGCATTTCTGCTTGATGCACTTGAAACACGAAACACAAAAATAGTTGTTTGTGCAGGCGCCAAGTGTGCTTTGATCAGTAGACAATCATTTCTGAAATTGCAAATATGTTCTTTGTGATATGCAAATAAGCACAGCTTACACAGGCGCTGTACTGTTGCTCTTGGTTGCGAAAAGTGCTCATCTTGGTGCAGTTGTGTCTCCCTGTTGCTCTCATTAATGTGCACCCGTGTTGTGTTTTTCCTTCGCAGAAACTCCTGGAACTGAGCAACCTACATTCGCTCATGTCGGTGGTGTCAGCGTTGCAGAGTGCGCCTATCTTCAGACTCACGAAAACCTGGGCGGTGAGACTCCTCTTAACTTCCCATGGCATTTGGACAGGGCTGTGTCGTCAGCGGGGTGATTTACGCACAGTTGGGTCGTCTTTGCCTTGTTATTGCGCATACTTCAGAGCGATGGTCACTGCTTGGCCGGCCAAGTAGATACTGCCGAACTGGAGCAAAGGTTTATTAGAAACAAATGCCTTTCGGAGCTCCAGAAGACAGCTGAGTGGCGATCTCGGTGTGGCTCCTGAAAACGTTTCAGATGCCACTTAGGAATATTGGCCAAGAATGACATTTCTTGTAGGATAATACTGAATGTAGATTAAGCTATTTAAGAAAATTCACACACAGCACAGTGTCACCCAGTAGCCAGGTGCGGATCTATTTTACCTAAAACATTTGACCTAATCACATTTCATTGGTTTTATTTGACCTTTTTTCAGTCTAAAATGCGGGGGACCCCTGCAACCCCCCACCCACTTCCCTGCAACCTAATCTATACCCTTACCCACTCCTACATATATATTTCATTAAATTTGACCTAAAAAAAGGTCAATAAATGTCGATCAAATGTTTTAGGGCAAATGTTTTTAGGTCAATTATCTTAATACCAGTAGCCATGGCTGGAAGCTCACCTCCAGTTCAGAGCCAGATGGGCAATGGATTGTGGGTGTGCAAATTAGCTCCAACACCAGAGATTGGTAAAATCCATCGTTCTCTGGCGGGCTGCTGACATTTCTTGAGAACTGCTGCCGAGTATGGCATATTCCCCTGTGCTCCCTCGCCCCATGATGCTACGTTCGAAAACATAACTGTACAATTGGGCCAGACCTCAGTACCACCTAGGGCAGGGGGGGTCTGCAGCCTGCGGCTCTGCTGATGTTTTGGACTACAACTTCCATGATCCCTCACCATTGACTGTTGTGACGAGGGTTGGTAGGAGTTGTAGTCCTAAACATCTGGAGAGCCAAAGGTTTGCAGAGCCCTGACCTAGGGGGATTAAATACATTTTACACTGGTGTATTTCTCTTCTAGTGCATTGAATCTCAGATTTATAGTTAACAGTGGTTTCATTGAACAAAAAGCAAAAGTGTGCATCTTCACCCACAAATACACTTTGTGGGGAAACGATCTGTGACCTGTTGCATGAACAGTAAAAGAGCGAGTGCTCATTGTTTCATTGCGTCGCATTTTATCGTCTATTTCGCAACTTGTCACTGCTGAGAGTAGTAGGCTCAGCACTCCTCACTGTTGAGAGTAGTAGGCTCAGCACTTGAAGGATTAGGGAGAAGCTGACGTCCGTGGAGAGGCCCATGCAACACCTTCGGTAGGCGCTGGTGTAGTCAGGATTTCTTGACAGTGTGGCCTGCATCACATACGGTTGGACCTAAGAAAGTGGTCCCTGGAAACTGAAGGAGACACATTTATTTTATCTGGTGGTTTTGTTCAGCATGTTCCCTCGACCAGTCAAATGTTTGAACTTGTATGGTCTATTGCAGGGGTCTGCAACTTGCGGCTCTCCAGATATTTCTGGACTACAACTCCCATGATCCGCACCATAGACTATGTGGGCAAGGTCCGATGGCAGATGTAGTCTAAAATATCTGGAGAGGCAAATGTTGCAGACCCCTGGTCCATTGTATACTTTTAAATAAAAGTCTAAAATGGGCAATGAAGCAAAATGCCCCATTCCAGTGTAGCAAAATGCAAAGTGATGAGAGACCCAAACAAATCTCCCCTGAGCTTTCAAGACTTACACGAAAAGAAGTGCGATAAAGACACCTGCTTGTAGTCATTCCCAGACAAGGACAAACAGCTTGTTGTTGTGATGCTAAAACAAAATTGAAGTGCTGCAAAGACAAACTGTTTTTGAATGTTGTACAAATAGACATTTTGTAAATAAAGTAAGCAGTTCCAAAAGAAAGGGGAGTTGCTTTGCGATTCAATTTTTCTTGTAAGTTTCCATGTCCAACTTGGAGTGTGAAGCACTTCACTCTCTCTGATAAATCGAACATGCAGACGAGTTACTCAGCTATAGTAGAGGAGATTGATGGAATACATCCCAAGTTTACTAGGTTTTTAGCTACGACTTCTGCACATGTGGATATAAGTAGCCGATGATTGCATCCGGATCATCGCAGTAGCCAACACTGTGGGAAGAACTCCCCTCTGCACCATAAAGGAAAGGAGTGTTATGTACAGCAGGAACATGTACACAAACACCAGTGCATTTCCTCTCATCTTGACTATTACTTGGTCTCTGAAATGGAAGGATACAGAGTTGAGTACTGCACTGCCAATATTTTCAAAGATGTGGCCACTGGCTGAGAAGCAAGTTACCTTCCCCTTACCATAAAACGATTTTCGGTTTATTTCTTTTTCTATATGTGCTGAAACCTCAGGACATGTCTAACAACAAACAACATTTAGAAAACGACTTACTAGACATTATGTGATTCGAATGTTCAATTCTTTTTAAACGAGGCATAACACATTGATAGCGAATATAACATCTCTGTAAACTTGAATATGTTTCCAAGGCTTCATTCCTACATTTGTAAGTTGTAGGGTACCCCGAATCCATCAGACCTGAGCCCCTTGTGCTGTATGTGTGCAAAACCACAGGATGAAAGTTCTTCCTTGTTTTACGAGTCTCTTCTATTTGTAATAATTGATGAAGAAGGGGCGGGGGAACTGCCTTAGACATAATGCAGTAACAGAGAGCTGAGGCAGTTCTAGACTTAAGGCGCCTTCACATGAGGGCATTGTTGGGTTGAAATAACTCACATGAGGACCATAAATCACCTGGCGAACTGGACCACCGATCAGACCGGCTTTCGGTCCTTGGTGGGCACAAACCTGAATGGCTTTTTAATCCTTTGCCTACAGGAACCATCTTGGGGGCGACCGCAAATAGCCACCATTAATTTGACCATGGCATTTGACTTGATTGATCGTAAGTTGCTTTGTGTCACATGAGCTTGTTGGGGTATACCGGCAGGCCTGTTGAACGTCATCGTCGGGTCACATCATCGCCCCAACCTCCAGGTTCCCCCGGATTATCGGATTATCGGGGAGCCTTGTCTTGTAAGATTCCGCCAGGTAGGGGAGTGCGGCAGGGCTGCACCTTGGCACCGTCCGTCTTTATCCTTTACGTTTCCGATATTGGGGAGTGTTTGGAGGCTGCCGCTTTTATTCCCCCTAAAATCCATGATTTCGGCATATCTTGGCTTGCATGCACCAATGATTTTCTGCTCGTGGACAGAGCTCCAATTGTTCTGGAAAATGCCTTTAATAACTAGGCCAGTGCTAATTACCTTAAAAACAATATAGCTAAGACCAAAATCCTTGCAATCACATCCTCGTGTAAGTTGTCGAACATACTTGGTATTTAAATAACCTTAAACTGGAGACGATAAAATCATGTGTTTACTTAGGTTTATCTATCAGGAGCAAACCCAATAAAGCATTTATTTGGGAACATCTACAGCACAAAGTGGAGCATTTGTCTGCTTAGATATGTAAAATAAGCAACCCATTTTGGAAACTTACTTTGGAGTGTCTAGTTAAGTTCTTTGTGCAGAAAGTCAACCCTAAAACGGTGTATGGTATTGAGCTGTTGCAGTCCCTTATGCTGGAGTTCTTGGACAAACTAGAGGCGAGATTGTGGCACCGTGTTTTTAAAACATTTTTTACTTCATATTTTATTCACATTTTCTTAAGTTCCACAACGTACAAGCTATAGTAAGCTCCGCAACAGTAAAATGAAAATACCCCCTTGCTGCTCCCCCGTTCTCCCTCCCCTGCCCCTAAACCCACGCTTCATATGGCACACCTCCGGTCGTGCAGCTATTGCAGTTACTACAAAAAAGTCGAACAAATGTTAAATTCGCCCATAGCACCTTAGTGGGGACTATTCCCTCATGGGGTCGGCATTCCCTCTTAATCATTGGGTGGTCCTATTTATTGTTAAATCGCCTTACTGGAGGGCACAGTCGTGGCTCAACCCCTCCTGGTAGGTCTCATCATCCGGGATCATCAATCCTGGTGTGCCCACTGAGTTGATCATACCCCCATTTCAAAATGTACATGCCCCAATCCTGGGGGAACGCCCCCATACGGTCAATGACCATAGCCGTCAACTTTTCTATAAATAATATGTCCCCTAACTTGTTCATGCAGTCAGATCTTGTCGGGAGTGCCTCACTCCTCCATTTGTGGGCTGCCGCAAGTCTCCCTGCCCTTAGCATCGCCTCCCACATTCTGGGGAATCTAATCTCCTCTCCGTTACCCAGCGGTAATTGCAATGGGTGCAACTCAAGAGTGATCCCCACTACTTCCTTTATCCAGTTTAAGAGTTCCGCCCAGTATATTTGGATTCGGGGACAGGTCCGCCACATGTGGAACAGGGAACCCATTTGGGAACATGCTCTAGGACATTGGGGGGACACTCCACCATACATTTTAGAGAGTCTCAGGGATCTAGGTGCCGTCAGTGCAACACCTTGAAGTTATGCTCCATTGCTGCCATAAGGAGTTCACCCTGAAACATAAACCTATACACCTTCTCCCAGAATCCCATTCCTGGTTACTGCACCGTCAATATAGCCCATCTAGTATCTGCCAATATTCTGTTTAACCATACGTATTAGAAGACACTAATCGCCTCTCAACCCAGCATTCCTGCCACCACCTCACACTCCTTAAAGTTCCCCTCTTTAAAGAGTTGTCCTGCTCTTTCTGGTCCCTGGTCTGATCATGTCTGCGTGTTCCGAAAACCCCTACTTACCCATGTCTAGGGGTGCCCCCCACAAGGAGGTCATCGGGGATGGCCAAGAGGACAGCCTATCATTTGCACCCTACTTTTTCCACAGTGACCACAGGACTCCCAAAGTCGGGTGACTTTTCACCTTTTCTGGGAATGCTTTATTTGGGGACAACAGGAGTTGAGTGGGGTGGGTGAACATGTCTTCCAGATAAGTCCAGTTTGTAGCTAGGTCGTCGCTAATATGCTCCAGGATCACTCATAGTTGGGCCACCTTGTTGCACAACTGAAAGTCACGAAACCCAAAGCCCCCCAGATCCCTAGGGAGGGTTAGAGTTGTTCTCTTTACCCTGGGCCCCTTTCCCGTCCAAATAAATGTGGTCATCATTCCATTTAGATACGTTCAACTGCTATTGCTAGGGGCACCATTGTCAACGCATATAGCAGGGGTGAGAGCGGATATCCTTGCCTAGTTCCCTTAGTCAGGGGGAAGAGGGAGGAAAGTATCCCGTTAACCAGTACCCTAACATTGGGGCACTGTACATCACTGAGATCCACTTCCTGAAGTTATTTCCAAACTCCATTTTCTGCAGTACCCTAGGCATATATCCCCACTCTACCCAGTCAAACGCTTTTCCAGAGTCGATTGACACCATGCATGCAGTCATTTTCTGTTCCTGGGCATTATGTTTCAGATCTCTCATTTTATGGACATTGTCTGATCCCTGTTGCCTTTTAATAAACCCAACCTGGTCCCCATGGATCAATGTTAGGAGTACCTGATCAAGTCTGTTTCCCAGCAATTTTGCCATAATCTTTACGTCAGTATTGATTAGGGACATCAGTATTGAATAGGGATATTGGATGAAATGAGGAACATGAGGTTGGGTCCTTGCCTTCTTTGGGGATCACCACAATTATAGCCCCAAGCATGGAATCTGGGAGAACTCCTCCCTCCAACACATTATTAAGCATTTTGAACAAAAACTGTGCCAGCGTGGAGCAAATCTGCTTATAGAAGTGCACCGTAAAGCCATCATCACCAGTGAGGTTCCCACTTCATCTGTTCTATGGTAAGGATCACCTCCTGTTCCGTTAATGGGGCCTCCAGGGCAAACACCACCTCTTGTGTAACACCCGGAATAGTCAATGAGGCCAAGAAGGAATCGACCCACGATCCATCCCCTCAGTATTCTGTTGTGTACAGCTGTTCATAACATTTTCGAAATCCCTCCGCCATACTCCTGTCATTGTGTACCAACAGTCCCTGCTCTGGACGTACTGCCACCACTCTTTTGGCTTTTCTCTGCTCTCTCAATCTCTAGGCGAATAGCGTGTCTACCATTTCTCCCTTTTCGTGGTATTTTTGTTTCAATAACAATAGTTTTTTTTTCAGTTTGGTACAGCAGTAGGACCCTCAGTTGAGCCTTATACCTTCTGAGCATTTCCACTTTTGCGTGGGAAATCCACAAAGTCGTCCCTCCCCCGGACTCAGAACCTCAGTTTTAGTTCTCAGATCCAGCTCTTTCACCTCCATTTGTTGGGCCCAAATTCTCATCATTTCACCCGTATTGTCACCTTGAAGGCTTCCCATACACCCAAATATACACCCAAATTCCTACTTCTCCATTGTCATTGGTTTGGGAAAACTCTTTAAACTTGCCAATATTCTCTGAGCAACTTACCCATCCTTTAACAGAAAGTCATTATAGATCCACCTCCCTGTATGTCTCCCTCCTCCCAGTCCCCGGTGACTAGCCTCACCATGTCATGGTTCGACCAAAGAATCAGCTCTGTGGATGGCACCCTATCTCTACCATTCAGGACCCCCTCCAGGAGAATGTTGTCTATCCTGGAATAGGAGTCATGGATTCGGCAGTAAAATGCAAATGTTGGGATCCTCACTCTCCACCTGGACGTGGGAGTCCTCTAACCCCAGTCGTCATTGATCTTGCGAAACTGCTGCGCTTCATTTTCCTGTGTTTTGGAGGAGGGCAAGCACTTCATGCTCTTCCAATCTGTCTCTGGGTCTAGGACCCTTTTGAAGTCCCCCCACCACCAGTTGACCATCCATGAATAGCTGGAGTCTTTCCTTCATCGACTCCCAGAACAGCACTTGGCTCTCATTAGGACAATTCACTGAGCCCACTGTCAATCTGTTCTCCTTAACCCATCCTTTCGAGAAGATGTACGGCCCATCAGGGTCTTTAAGCTCCCCATCCACCACCATACCCATTTTACAAGCTAGGGCAATCAGCACTCCCCTCTTTTTGATTAAGTTGGAGGCACTGTAAATTACGTCTACTGTCCTTGCTCTCATCGCCGGCTCCCTGCCCTTTCTCCAATGGGTCTCCTGAAGGAACAACAGGTCCAGCCTCAGCCGGTTAAACTCCTGCACCATCAGAGATCTTTTATATGGGGAATTCAAGCCCCGAACATTAAGGAAGCCCACCTCCAAAACCACATCAGATTCAATCATTCAAACTACTCCAGATTCCCTGAATGTCTCCACTAGTTTCCAAGCCCTCTAATAGACTCCTCAATATGCCATACACTACATATTTTACTTCCAGCTTCATGACCTTGCCTTGTATAAAACAACCTGAACTTCATATCGCCCCCAACCAAACCCAACAACAACCCCTCCCCTCAGTGCATGGTCCTGCGATATTGCACATATCCCTTGCAGACCAGATGACTGGCTAACCCTGTTCCACTGCAAAATAGTCCCTGTTTAAATCTTTCCTGAGCCCGCCAAGCTCCCCATGACCCCTCATAATGTCCTTCCTGAGCCCCCATACCTCCCAGAGACTCCCCTCGAGCTGCCCCCCTCAGCCAAATTTCCTTTTCATTTCCCCACTCTCCCCAACTAATGACATGGAGGAAGAGGGAAAGGGGACCTCTGGGGATCCTCCTGTTTACTTCATCTAGTCTCCCCTAGCTTCCCCATGGCCCCTAGGCATCTCTCCACTTCCCCCTCAACACCTTTACAAATGATAAAAAACAAAAAAGGGGAGGACACCCGGCCCCACTCGCAATTGTCCCTCTTGGCTTTTCAATTTCTCGGTTTCTTTAATCGCCCGGCACCCCAGTCAATACCCCGCTAGGGATGGGGTGTTCAATTTCTTGCACTTTCGGTCTCCTGGGACTCACTGCCAGTCCTTTGCATTTTTCCTCCGGTCACTATCCTTGGCTACTCCGACTATAACCCGGGTATGTTGTCTCGCCTCTTTCTCTTCCTGCAGTTCACTGGAGACCCTTCAAATGGCATCCTCGGTTACCAGTCTGTACCTCCAATTCAAATGACAAAGCAAACTGAAAGCCCCATCTGTATCTCACCCCCTTAGAATTGAACCAGTTGGTCAGCGGGCCGCCAAGCCTATGTCTTGTCAGTGTGAACGAAGAGAGATCCTGAAACACTTGGCCTGCTTTTTTTGCTGCGTCTAGAACTTTCACCTTTTTGCCATAATATTGAAACCTGGCCAACACTGGACGGGGACCACAGGCTCCTCCTCCCGCTTGGTGGGCTCTATCAATGCTGGGCTCAGTGGCGTTATCATCGTTGAATATCTTCTTATCACCTCCTTTATCGCTCTGATGATGTCCCTCTCAGTCTCCCCTTCTCTCTCTGTAAATCCCAAAAATCTCAGGTTTTTCCGGCATTCTCCATTCTCTAAGTAGTCCATTTTTAGGGTGATTTCCTCTTCTCTATTCTCCAATTCAGACATTTGCATGCCCAGTTGTATTTCTAAAATATCCACAGACGTCTGGTTGGCTTCCAGTCCCTGCAGCCTATCATCCATGTTCTCCACCTTCTTGTCTAGGCCGTCCAGTCTGCAGTCTATGTCAGAGTGAATACCTCTGACCTCCTCTAACAGTGCTATGAAGTCTCTTTTCGTTGCCATCCCTTCTTCCTTCGTGCTCTCTCCCTGTGCGTGTCAATAGTTTAGTTAATGTGTATTTCTGGAGGGACTCATTCCAGTTCATAGGCCTACGACTGGGACTCTGCCGGGTTCCTTGGTCCTATTATACTTCACTTTGTCTCCACTTCACGCAAAGTTGGGTGGGACTATGTGGGACTTCATTTCTCTTCCTCCCTTCTTTCCTCCTTTGCTTCCTTTTTCCAAGTGGGCAGTCTGATCCCGGAGGGGGCTATCCACTCGGGAGGGTGGAGGCACTCTTCCTTCCCAATTGCCAAACTGCAATGGGGGCCTTCCCTTTTGTCTGCCCGCTGAATTATTCTGTGACACCACTGCAGAAATGGCAGTGCGTGACAGGTGCTTTGCGCCCTTCATCTGCCTACAGGCCTCTTCAATCGGGCCCGCAGGCGGTCGGTGCCATATATAGATTCCACCCTCAGCCGCTGCTCCTCTCTCACCACAGAGCAGGGGGGGTCTTCCTCCTGGCCTCTGTCAGCAGCACGTTATTAAGGGGTTCAGGATGCAGGAGGGCACTGGCCTCCCCCTCCGTCTCTCAATCTCGTTGCAGGGTTGACTTCTCTCTGCTGCTCAGGGTGGGACTGCCTTCTTTCCCCTGTTCTCCTGTCTTCACGTCAAGATGACTCTCGGGGTACCAACCCGTCACCTCCGGGCCTCATGAGGCAGGCTTCCCTTTGCACGCTGGCTTCCAGGAACTCAAGGCTTACGTGCTCGTCAATCGAGATTGTCCGCAGGCCTGGGTGCTCCGCCTCCACCATTCCCCAGGGAGGCTCTCATATATCTGCAGTCCCTTGGGTGATGTTCGCTGTTCTTTCTCCACACTCTCCCCGGGGGTCCAGGAATCGTCATGGGGCTCACACCACTTCTGGGTGGGGGTGGATGGGCGGGCTCAAGCCCCAGCTTCTTCCCTGCCTCCTTTTGTTCGCCTATCCAGCTTCTTCTCTGCCTCCTTCTGTTCACCTCCTTCTGTTCGCCTCTCCAGCTTCTTCTCTGCCTCCTTCTGTTCACCCCTCCCACTTAATTTCTGCCTCCTTGTGGTCGCCTCTCCAGCTTCTTCTCTGCCTCCTTGTGTTCGCCTCTCCAGCTTCTGCTCTTCCTCCTTCTGTTTCCCCTCCAGCTTCTTCTCTGCCTCCTTTTGTTCGCCTCTCCAGATTCTTCTCTGCCTCATTCTGTTCACCCCTCCAGCTTCTTCTCTGCTTCCTTCTGTTCACCCCCCCAGCTTCTTCGCTACCTCATTCTGTTTACCATTCCTGCTTCTTTTCTGCCTCCTTCTGTTCACCTCTCCCCCTTCTTCTCTGCCTCCTTTTCTACACCCCTCCAGCTTCTCCTCTGCCTCCTCTGTTCCCCTCTCCTGCTTCTCCCCTGCCTCCTTCTGTTCACCCCTCCAGATTCTTCTCTGTCTCCTTCTGTTCACCCCTCCAGCTTCTTCTCTGCCTCCTTCTGTTTGCCTTTCTAGCTACTTGTCTGCCTCCTTCTGTTCACCCCTCCAGATTATTCTCTGCCTCCTTCTCTTCACCCCTCCAGATTATTCTCTGCCTCCTTTTGTTCACCCCTCCAGCCTCTTCTCTGCCTCCTTCTGTTTGCCTCTCCTGCTTCTTCTCTGCCTCCTTCTGATCAGCACTCCAGATTCGTCTCTGCCTTATTCTGTTCACCCCTCCAGCTTCTACTCTGCCTCCTTCTGTTCACCCCTCCAGATTCTTCTCTGCCTCCTTCTGTTCAACCTTCCAGCTTCTACTCTGCCTCCTTCTGTTCACCCCTTCAGATTGTTCTCTGCCCCCTTCTGTTCACCTCTCCTGCTTCTTCTCTGCCTCCTTCTGTTCACCCCTCCAGCTTCTTCACTGCCCCCTTCTGTTCACCCCTCCAGCTTCTTCTCTGCCTCCTTCTGTTCACCACTCCAGATTCGTCTCTGCCTCCTTCTGTTCACCCCTCCAGCTTCTTCTCTGCCACCTTCTGTTCGCCTCTCCGGCTTCTTCTCCACCTCTTTCTGGTTGCCTCTCCAGCCTACTTCGAATAGACTCTTCCTTCTAACTCCCACTACTTTCTGCCACATGCCCTTCCTTCACTAACCTCTCTCTGGTGTAAGGGAACCCAGGTGTGTTTCTTTTGCTATATGGGAAGGGGATTGTCTTACAGGCTTCCACGAGAGTGTTAGACAGTTCTGATGTAGACTTTGGGTTGGCCTGCCGTACCCCTTGGGTGGCTCATCTCTCTGCCTGCCACACCATGCTCCTGCCCTTGGGGGTGCTCTTCTGTAGCCCAATCAGTCTTAGCTTTATGAGTGTGGAGCCCCTGGGTGGTTTCTGGTCGACTGCTTGCTTACTATCTTCTGATGATTCAGGTCCTGATCTTAACCCCTGTGGGTAAAATAGAATGTACGTACCATTGCGGTTCCTGGCATGCGTGGCATTGTAGGGGTAGCCAATAGATCCTCCCGATTCTGTCCTCATGCTCATGATCAAAAGGGTTGTGGAGACACCCAGTCTCTGTCAACACCCACCATCCACAGCAAGGTCAGACAGGGCACTCTGTCACGCCTTTTAGAGCACTTGGTCCAGTGGTAACTTTGCTAAACCTGAGACTTGGAGGCCTGGATTCTAATCCCATTTACAAAGCATTGTGTCCTTCTTTGGGCCTCGTTATGAGTTTGGTGGTGTGGTAAAAAGGTGGTAATGCAGTGGTAAACAGATATTTTGCCGCTGACATCTGTGCCTTAGCACCCTTTGTGGTGAGATGGAGTAAGGAGGATGACAACTTGGTTTCCTTTTTGGTTATAAACTTTTATAAACTAAGGTAAGAAACGTATCTCTTCCTGCTTCTAGAGAAGGGGTTTCTGCCTCAACCTAGAATAATTCGGATGCTCGTCAGGATGCAAGTCAACCAAATACTTGTAGACCATACTCTGTTCCAAACAACCTACTCTATACCTGCCTCTACAAAAGTAAAGCATACATTGGGCAATAAAGGTCCTTACACCAGGAGAATGACCTTCTCCTGCTCAAGTCTTCCAGTCCATGGTTGCTTCAACAGCAGTCTCTTAAAATAAGATCTTATTTGCCAACTGTCCCAGTACCAGGAGCATGACTCCCTTCTCCTGGTTTGCTTATCAAAGTTCCTTCAACTGGTTCTTGTCGGTTCCTCTCATAAGCCTTACAACGTTTCTGTGGCTCTTTGCATGAACTTCTGAATATCAATGTCCAGGCTTTAAAACCACTTTTATCCAACTCTTTATGAGTATCACTATTGTGACGAGGGAGTTTACTCCTGAAAACTTCACAACTTCTGGTTCTCTGAGTTTCAATCCTGTGAGGAATATGACCAGCAAGTACTTTTTGATTCTTGGGTTTCTGAGTATCACTACTGAGACGAGGCAGCTGACTCCTGAGCACTTCTTGACTGTTGCTTCCCTGAGTATCACTACTCTGATGAGGGAGATAACTTCTAAGTATGACTCTTGATTCTTTGGGTATCGCTAGTGTGATGAGGGAGATGACTCCCAAGTACTGCTCTCTGACTCAACCACTGGCCCAGGGCCAACAGTGCCCAGACATCTGGTCTGATGCCAAAAAGCCTGGATCGACACTGTTGAGTCTCAATGACAAAAACATATGCTATAGGAAGAGTCCATATCCCCTCGTCCACCTTCAAGTCTATAGTGACTTATAAGCCCCCCTTCTCTACCTTCTGAGAGACATTTTCATGAATTTGATATTTTGCTGCTGACATCTGTGCCTTTGGACCCTTTGTGGCGAGATGGAGTAAGGAGTCTGACAACTTAGTTTAATTTTTGGTTCTAAACCTTTATTAACTAAGGTAAGAAACCTATCTCTCCCTGCTTCTGGTGGGGGTGTGGGGTTTCCCTGCCTCAACCTCAACTCAGGTGCTCATCAGGATGTAAGTCAACCAAAGGTTTGTAAACTGTACTCTGTCCCAAACCACCTACTCTATCCCTGCAACTACAAAAGTAAAGCATACATTGGGCAATAAAGTTCCATACACCAGACTCCCTTCTCCTGCTCAAGTATTCCAGTCCCTGGTTGCTTCAACAGCAGTCTCTTGAAGTAAGGTCTGATTTACCAACTGTCCCAGGACCAGGAGAATGACTCCCTTCTCCTGGTCTGCTTATAAAAGTTCCTTCAACTGGTTCTTGTCAGTTCCTCTCATAAACCTTACAAAGTTTCTTTAGGTCTTTCCATGAACTTCTGAATATCAATGTCCAGGCTTTAAAACCACTTTTATCTAATTCTTTACGAGTATCACTATTGTGATGAGGGAGTTTACTCTTGAGTACTTCTTAACTTCTGGTTCTCTGAGTTTCACTACTGTGAGAGAGATGACCCCTAAGTACTTCTTGATTCTTGGTTTTCTGAATATTACTACTGTGATGAGGGAGATGACTCCTGAGTACTTCTTGATTCTTGGTTTTCTGAGTATCACTACTGTGATGAGGGAGATGGCTCCTGAGTACTTCTTGATTCTTGGTTTTCTGAGTATCACTACTGTGACGAGGGACCTGTCTCCTTAGTACTTCTTGACTCTTGGTTCTCTGGGAATCACTACTGTGATTAGGGAGATGACTCCTGAGTACTTATTGACTCTTGGCTCTCTGGGTATCACTACTTTGATGTGGCAGATGACTCTTGAGTACTTCTTGACTCTTGGTTCTCTGGTATCACTACTGTGATGGGGGAGATGGCTCCAAGCACTTCTTGATTCTCCCCCAAGACCGTACCAGGTCTTCCGTGGCCCCCGTTACCTTTTCTCTGGAGCAACCGCATTGCTGGTTCTTCCTGGGGTCTTGGGAATTGTTTGCTCTGCTTAGCTGCTGTGTCTTTGTCTTTCTCCACTCCCTGCGCGCTGGCTCTACGGGGTGTTTGGCGACTCGGTTTTGGAGCAGTTGCAGGATAGAACAGCCCACCTCAGCAAGGTAATTCATGCCACCGAGGACCTTCCTCCAACTGCTGGCTTTTCTGGCACTCTGGCCTTTTTCAGAATGCCTTGCCAACCTGGATGTGGCGTCCTCTTTGCCGAGGACCAACCTCTGCAGCCTTTCTTCCTCTTCCCAGCTTTGGGTTTCCCGGGGTTTCCAGCGTTCACAACGGCTCTCAATTTCAACGGTTTTTATGGTTGTCATCTGGTTCCTACCCAGCACACTGTCAAAGTCTTTCTTTGATTACCATGTAGTGTTCTTCATGCCTCCTTGGGGCTTCTTCGTCTCAGTATGGTCTGGCCTCAACCAAAGAGTAGTCAGCATTCATCCTTTGATCTTCTTCTTCTTCTTCTTCTTCTTCTTCTTCTTCTTCTTCTTCTTCTTCTTCTTCTTCTTCTTCTTCTTCTTCTTCTTCTTTTTCTTCTTCTTCTTCTTCTCCTCCTCCTCTGGGAAAATGACTCCCTTCACTGGACAATGCTCCACCATTTCCATTCATTCAATTGCATCGAGAAATATCTAAATCCACAAAAAAAAAATCCAATTTAAAAGGACCACAATTTTGTGACAGGGGTTAGTATCACAGTGGCTCATTTTGTAAACACAGTGTATTTTACTGCAGATTTCTTTTCAAACAATCATTTCAGAGACATCTGATATTCACCCAATCTTACTGTCTATTTGAAATATTGCACCTAGCGCTAGTGTTCAGACAGTAATCAGTCCAATCTGTGCCCCCAAAATATACATGAACCAGTTCTGTATTGCACTTGACCTGCTGGTACAACAATGATCTAGGCTTTATCTAAACTCAGTCTCTCCATGTTGACACAAGCATGTTTCGGCTGTTCACTTTCGGTATCAATTCATTAACATCCCTCATTTCCCTATTTGGCCTTCATCAGGACAACAAATATTCTTTTCATAGGACATGAATCCACCCGGCTTAAATTTCACCACGTTATTCAAATTGTATTTCTTCAAACTTATCATCACTCAATGAGACGTCTCCAAACGTCATGGGAGTTGGTCAATATGTTTCAACTCTTCTCTTTCACTGATCAAATCCCCTCTTCACTGCATAGTTCAGAGAAAATCCCTATCTGTGTTGCTCATTGCTAGCCATGCAAGTTCAAATCCTAGCCATAATTATTGATTCTGCTGCCAGGCCACTCGGCCCACTAGGTGTGAACACTGATCACTACCTGAAAATGTATTATTAAAAAAAAGTGCTTTTATGTGTGTGCACGTATTTCAAGTATGTGTGCCTCATTACGAGGTATGCCGGTAGCCATGCAGCTATTGGCGGCATGGCTGCTGGCAAAACCGCATCCGTGTCCTCGGAATGAGGACTTACCGGACCATTCCGAGTTCGGATGGCCCGGTAATTCCTCACTCAAGGACACGGACACGGTTCACCCCCATTCCCATTTCAGCCCCCATAGGGCTGAATGGGAGAGGGAGTAAACAACGGGCCATTACGAGATGGCCCGTTGTTTGCTCCCTCTTCCCCTCGCGGGACCCGGTATGCACGCCTGGTTTTCCCAGACGTGCTTAACGGCTCCCGCGAGGGGACCTCGTAATGTGGCGGAACGGGTTGAACGGCGCCGCAGCCTTTTACGGCGCCGTTTAACCCGTTCTGCCAGGGTCGTAATGAGGCCCTGTGTGTTTGTGTGTGTGTGTTCACACTCTCACAATAGTTTGCATGAGTGGCCATGTGTGATTTGTCTTTGTGTGTGTTTGTCTGCCTGAGTGAGTTTGTGACTGTGCGCGAGTGTGGCACGTGCATGTATTTGGCAGGGAAGAAAGCCACAGTGCATCATGAAAGTTATTTACAGTGGAATTGTTGGTATATATTTTAAAAGCAACATCATGAAGGTATTTAAAGAGCAATTTGTGGCATATATTGTGGAGGCTACATCATGAAAGGGGCTTACAGTGGGAATGCTGACATATATTGTTCGCGCAGCATCATGAAAGATGTTTACAGTGAGAATGCTGAAACTTTCTCCCATTTGCTTCAAGAGAAGACAGGACTTAAAGCTCTTTTTCTTAGAACCCTTTTCATCCTTCGAGTGGCCCTCACACCCACCCCTCTCCCACTGAGCTATCCGTCCACTGCTTTTGGGAGCCAGCCTAGCCTCAGAGTCCTTCCTCCCAGTCCTTCCATCCCTGAATTCTTACATGTCTGTACTTGTCACACTTATTGGTTGTTTATGACTGGGAGTGACTTTACTGCCTTTCCCCGGATGTGTGCTGTGGGTCCATGTATGCTCTTATGTTCTTGTGACATCGATGGCACTTACTTTGTCTGCTGCACTTATACAGGGAGCACCAATACACAGCCCGAGAGGCATGCAGAGATGACCCAGAAATGATTCAGACATCATCACTAGGCAGTACAGATAACTCCAGGGAGTAACACATTGAGGTCTTGAACACCTTGCAGAGAGCCTGAGGAAGCTATACAGTGGCCATCAGGAAGCAATACAGAGAAAAGCAAACACTAATACACAGCCCCTGGGATTCAACACAGAGAACTCCTGGAAGCAATATGGAACCCTCCAATCCATGCACCAATCAAGAGAGATCTGGGAAGTTGATTTCAATTAAACCAAGCTGCAGACTTGACTATTTCTAGGCGATAGAGCAAGCAGAGAAGCACCAATCAAGAATATAGCAAAGGTGTTGATATTGTGGTGTTGTTTCCATGGTCTCTCTTTTTGTTGGTGGTTGTTTTATGCAAGCCAGCATACTTGTCCACTCATTCCTTCTGGCACTCACTCACTCACTCACACACCCACACACACTTACTCAATCATGAAAGTAGAATAAAACAGAATTACTTAAATTTAATTAAATTCAATTTTAATGTTAATGTTATTGTTTAAAGCACAGGGTGCGGGTAGTGAGCGTTTGGACTGGCATCTTTTAACAGTAGTGCAGTGCTGTTAGACTGAGCCTTTGCACCCACAGGGATTAGACCTCAGGGTTTGTTGAAAAAGGCATGTTTTGAGGGATTTGAGAAACTGGAGATTTGTGGGGACATTGTGCACTGATACTGTGATTCAGTTCCAGAAGGTGGGTGCGTGACGATAGAAGTATTTTTTGACAGTCCTCTCTTTGCAGGCGATTTTGTTAATCGAGCCGGTTGGTTGATTTGCTGCGTGAGGAGCGTGTTCCACCAGATATGTGGAGGTTAGCTGTCGAGTACACTGGTGTGCTAATCGTTACTGCTTTGTATATGATGCATGCAGTCTTGAACAGTATCCGGACTCGCAGAGGAAGCCAATGTAGTTTGCGTAAGATGTAGGTGATTTGATTGAATTTCTGTGCACCCGTAATAAGACGTACTGCAGCAATGTGGGCCGCCTTTAGGAGATCCAAGTGAGCAGCTCCGTCAGGAGCACATTTCCCCCATTGATATACAAGACCACAAGGGCCTGCACTACGGTCCGGAAGACCTGCAGAGGGATGAAGGGTTTGATTTTGTGATGGGTGGAGATTTGGAGCCAGGACGTTTGGGCCTTCTTGGCTAGTGTTTCTAGGAGTACAGGCTGCTTTCAATGGTGAAGCCTAATGATTTAGCTGAATCCGAGAGCTGCCGGTCAAATCCTTCTAGTTGCATATCATTGAGCCATTGTTGAAGAAGTTGTTGTTTAGCAGGTGGACTGATGAGGATGAGTATGGTTTTGTCTGGGTTAAATTTGAGGTAGGTAGTCGACATCCAGGACTGGATGATGGCTAAGTAATCGCAGAGACAACCGATGTCCTGTGGTCTTTTTACTCTCATGCACAACTGAGTATTGTCACCATTTTGGTGGATGGCTATATCAGGAACTTTGAGAAGAGTACCCGGAGGATCCATTTAAAGGTTAAAAAGGATTGGTGAGGGGCTATGTCCTTGGGGAACTGCACAGGAGATTGGGAGTCAGCTTGAAAGCAACGTGCTCATCTGGCTTGCCTCGTGCTTGCCCGAGAGGTAGGAGGTAAACCAATTTGGGGCAGTACCAGCGAATCCCATCCTATCGGTGAGGAGGATGAAGTAGTCGACTGTTCCAAATGCAGCCAAGAGGTCAAGGAGGACGAGGGGGCATGAGTCACCTTTATCCATGATTGTGAGGCCATCATCACTACCTGGATGGCGGTTGTCTCGATGCTACACTTGTGGCATAACCCAGACTGATAATCGTTCAGGAGGTGTAGTTGTTCAATTCTGGCAAGCAGTTGTGTAGCAACTACTTTTTCCAATATTCTGCCAATAAACATGAGGTTCGTAATGGGTCAGTAGTTGACCAGGTCGTCTGAGCCCTGGTTGTGTTTTTTCAATAGAGGTTGTATGAGACGTGTCTTGAGGGTGTCCTGGAATGAGCCTTCTGTGAGGGAGGCATGATGATGCTGAGGAGTACACTGAGCGCCGGGCACATCGATTGTTTAATGATGGAGGCTGGGATGCTATTGTCAGAGGAGGTGGAAGGTTTGAGGGTGAGAGAGGAGAACATTCAGTCTACAGGGGCAGTGTTCCTGCAGGGGGGCTAATGCTGTGGGAGGATGATTCGATGATTTGTCGTACTTTGTCTGTTTTTTCCATTACAAAAGTTGTTGTTTCCGTTGCATTTTTCCTGATTTGTTGGCACCTCGGGGTCGGGTGAGGTAGAATGCTTTACTTCTACAGAGAGGGCTTTGCTCCTGTTAGGGCTGCTGCGATGGTGGTGGAGTTCTAAGCTGCTTTGGCCTGAATAATCAGAATCCTATAGTTGGCACAGAGAGATCTGTTTGTGAGATCTCCAGGGTTACATTTTGTGCCACTGTTTCTCTAGGTCTCCGATTAAGCATTTGCTTGAGTTGTGCTTAGAGGTGTACCGAGGGGCAGATTGTTTGGTCTTACCCTTGCTGGTTTTTAGGGGGCCAGGGGGCATGAGTGTCCACCAGTTTCTTAGCAGCGTTGTTGCATATTCATAGGAGGACCGAGACATTCCCTGTGGTGGGGAAGTCTGCCAAGTTTACTTCTAGCTATTTGACCACAATGGTGGCACTGAGTGAGGGGGGCATGTAGCCTGACATTTGAGGACCATGGTTGAGTGTGTGATCCGACAGTGGGATGGTGGCGTGGTTAGACCAGTCAAGTGGGATAGGGTCTGTGCAAGTGATGAGATGAGGGGGATGTTGTAAAGACTACATCTAGGGTATTGCATTTGTTGCGTGTGGGGGAGAGTACCCATTGCTTACGGTCCATGGATCCGGCCAGTGCAAAAAGCATGCTTCGAGAGCGTGAGACTCGCGGATGTTGTCTGTGCTAATTTGGCAGAGGAGAGTAAGTTGGAGATGTCGGCAATGAAAGGGTCACTCCTGTGAGGTGGTCCGCAGATGGGGTGGAAGGCTATGGATGCCTTATGAGCTAAAGGGAACCGGCAGGGGAGTGAGTCGAACAAGCTTATTAGGGGAGAGAGTAATGTTAGGTGCAGGAGCCTAGGGTAGGAGTACGTCAAAAACATGGGAGGAGGGCGGGACTTAAAGGCCCAGAAAGCGGCCATAGCGGCTTAGAGCTTTCTGCACAGAAAGTGCCTGAAGACTAACCACTGAACATGTTTGTAAAATACCTTTAAAACAATGGGCACTCCACCTGCATTACATTGTGACCCAGTTCCTAGCCTATCCGTAACAGTAGTGCCCGATTATGACGCTAACGCGACATACCACAGGTGCTGATGCTACTTAACGGCGCAAGCCACTGCTGGGTTTTAGAGAGTCCTGACTAATATAAATCAGAAGTAAACTAGGAGGTGGCATAAACTAGGCGCTCAGCCAGTGGTGTACGAGGGTTTGCCATGCCATTTTTGCACATCTCAGCAAACACTGACTCCTGGCCTTGGCTCAGGACCAATACAGTGCAGACCGCGCACTCAGTGGTTTTCTGGCTACACCCCTACACTCGGCATATCCTGAACTTTTGGAAATGTGGTGATGGGTATATCCAAGTAGCCAAAACAGTGTTTTACCAGAACAACAGAAGATACCGCATGTATATCCCAAACCATGGCCCATGAAGGGTTGCCAATCAGCAACCGAACTTCTTGGGTCAGCATAACTTGCTGATCGAAGCCTAGAAAAGGAATTCAACCAACAAGCAGGGCAAAGGGAGCTTCATCAGAAAAGCAGAGCCTCCTACACGGCTGACACTAAAGCAAGCTGGGCATAACAAAACAAGGGCTGATCCCAGCTGGAACAAAGCAAATTAAAAGGGGCATGGCAACGGGGTCCAATGGCACAAGAGATAGGCAATAAAATCAATATGCTATTTCCCCCCCACTCCAGATGCTCGGGACACTCCACGACCATCTACCCCTCCTTCCACTAACTGCAAAACTTGACTCTATGGATCCCTTCCTAGATCAAACCACGTACTCTCCTCTTCTCTTAACCCCACCATTGAACTAGCCTTCACTGACTTCCATGGCATTCTTGTCACTGTCGCTTCCCCAAGCGCTCATTTACCCCTCTCTCCTGCCACCATTTACAGCTCCATTAATCAAACAACTTAGGACATCCATGTGCTCAACCTTTGCCACTGGTGCAAAGATCTCACTCCAACAAACACTCTCTCCTTGCCCTCCCCACTACCCTAGACTCTGCTGAGTCATTGTACTATTCTGAGCTGATGTCCTATCATTGCTCTCACCGCTGCAAACCTGGTGACACCCCAAACTCTCCTCTCGTCTCCAAGGAATATCACCTACACCCCCGTCCTCAATCCTGGACTTTGCCCCCTCCTTCTCGCCATCCCTTGGCACCACCTCCATCTCCTCACTAACTTACTTTCAACCCACTTCCTCCACCGAGCTCCAACCAACTCTTAGCAAAGGCAGAACCCCATTGACCCCTTCCCACCTCAATAAGTCCAATCCCTTGCACCCATTACACCCTCCCTCTTCAATCTGTCTCTGGCAGATGTCCTGCCTGCTACAAAATAGCTCTCATCATCCCCGTTCCCAAGGAAACCACAGCCGACTTCAACATTACCTACAACTACAGACCTTGCTCTCCTCTGCCTCGAATCGTACTCAATTGTATTGTAGAACTTAAAGCCCACTTCCTCTACGATCTTAACCAATCTGGATTCCGGAGTAGACACTCCAGTGAAACAGCACCGATCTATATCTCCAATGCACTAACCACTGTCCACCACTCCCAGATCTCTATTTTAATTCTGAGTGATCTCTCTGCTGCCTTTGACATTGTCGAGATCCCTTCCTCCTCAACACCATCTTCGTTCTTGGTTTTAATGGAACCCCACTCAACTGGATTGCCTCCTACTTCCCTGAGTGCTCGTTCTCCATATCCCGGAGTTCCAACTGTTCTTCCCCCAGCCCCCTTCCTGTGGGTATCACCCAAGTATCTGTCCTTGGTCCACTTCTGCTCACGCTCTGCACTGCCTCCCTGGGCAAGCTAGTTTCTACTCCCGCCTCCACTACTACCTCTGCACTGACGACACTCAGATCTTTTTCGTTGGCCATCTTTCAACCCCGCCACCTTACCTCACCAGCTGCCTCACAGCTACCCATCATTTGATTGCATTATGCAGCCTTATGCTCTCCCTGCATCAAACACTCACCCCAGTCTTGCCTATCCTTCCCATCTGACACCCTCATTCCTTCGCCTAAGGCTCACAACCATGGGGTCCTTTTGACAGTGACCTTAAGCTGCAGAAGTGTATTGCTACCACCGCTACGGCTGCCAGAAATAACCTTCTTGACATCAAAAGAGTCTATGCCCACCTTGGCACCATTCGGCCAAAACACTGATCTCCATTCTCATGTTCAGTACATTTGACTGCTGAGTAAGGCTTATCCTTGGTCTCCCCCTGTGCCCCTTCTCTTAATAAAGTTATAAACTGTACCCACCACATTTGCTCAGTGCCATCAGGCAGGCTGGCTTTCAAGGCAGAATCAGGCCCTCTTTAAATTCCTGGTTCTTGTGTGCACATGCGTTCATCTCCTTGCCCCCCCCCCCCACATCTTTGTGAATGCATTTCCCATTACTCCCCCCATGAACCTTACGCGTCTCTTCCCTCCATAACCTGCCCACTCTGTACCACGCCGATGCACACACTCGCACTTTCTCTCCTTACTTGCCCCACTCTACTGGAATGCACCCCCCATCCTTCCCTCCCGGATGTCAACATTCTCTTCAGTTCTAAACGCAAGCAAGCACCATCGTCCCACTCCCGGCCCCTTGCGCCACTCTGATGGCCGACTGTAATAATATTGTTTTGAATATATGTAGATATAATATGATAACACACAGAGTGCTACACTAGGACTTTTCCCACATACTTCTGCTGTGTCTTTGCACTGTCCATGCGCAACGTCTTCTGTGTTTCCCTACCTCACCCTCGTCAGCCGGTCTCCAGTTTCCTTTCCTATACACGTCATTTCCGGTCGCAATGGCGGCCTGACCTCAGATAAATACTCGCAGATGCCAGTGCAAGAGCTGGCGGGCACCAGCAGGTGAAATATACTTGGCCTGGGAGAAGAGCAGACAGGCTTGCCAACCCTTTCATGTGAGGTGCTAATCTGAAGCAGATGGGCCCATTTCAGACTTTCTCGCAGCGAATCGCAACTTGGCACCTTGAGCAACTTGTAGGCACTAAATCCCAAAGTGGGAGACGTTTCCGGGTTGGCTCCTTGTGTAATTCTACATAGCAAGAACATTTTGAGGCCAGCTCCAGAGCCGTCTTCTGCAAAGCCCTCCATGGAAGGCAACATTCATCTGAAGAGACTTTCCTCGCAAAACAGACCGCCTTTGCAGTCTGCATGGCACCCCTGATAGTGGACGAGAAGGTACCCTGGGGGACCACAAACATGAATGCGGCATGTTCTTGCAGATAGAGGCATTGCTAGGGGGGCTGAGGGGGCTGTAGCCCTCTGTCTTTTGGTTGTAGCTCTGGATAGAAGCTCAGGGGCTACAACCAAAAGGCTAGCTAGCCCCAAGTCCCGACAGTCCCGGCATTAGCGTAGACCCAGAACCTTTCCAGACCTAGCAACAACCTTGCTTTCAGACTCCCTTAAGGCACAACCCTCCCTTGCAGCACACGCATAATTGATAGAATAAGACATAGAGCATAGCCTCGCTTGCCGTCCTTGTGCTTGGATGTGTGACCTGTACCTGTTGAAGAGCAGCAGGGGGTGGCATGCTGGGGGCACCCCCTCCAATGAGAAGAGTGAAGACAATATCACGTGTCCTTACTACTTGATAGATTTGAAAGTGACCTTTCACCTGGCCTGGTCCTGCTCCAACCCACACTTCAGCAAGTACATGATGATTCCACCTTCTAAAGAGCATCTTGCCAAACCTTCTCCCACCCCTCTGGAGCACCTCAACACCTCTTCTCGCCCTTCCCCTCCCAGCTACCCCTGGACCTCACCTGTAGCCCCCTGGGCGCGCCCTCTAGGTGCAGTGCTCTCTTGCTTCCCATGTATATATTTGAAGCGTATCAGCTCTAGGCATGCCTGCAGACTAGAACTTCCACTTTCCAGCCTCTCTCAACTCATCTTAGATTTATGCCCATTTCTCTACTCCGCAAAATAAATCTGTACGATTACTCACAACGCCATCAAGGCATAGCTCTGCGACTTACAGTGTAGGGTTTGCAAGGCAGGGCTCTAATTTCACACTCAGAGATATCTGAAAGTTTTAAAGTTAAATAGGATTAATGATAATCACCCTCTGTAGACGCATGCACCCCCTACACACACTCCTTCAAACTCTTGCGTGCGCACGGACACACACACACACCCACTCTATATCTTATTTACATGGTGTGCTCATAAAGTAATGCAGGAAGTCTTGTTGGCGTATTTATATTTTACATGACATCTTCAGTTGTTCTAGAAATTTTGACGGACTGGAAATCTCCTCGATCAGACAACAATAACTTAGTATTACTCATTATTATTAATGATCATTTAAAAAGGATTCTCTCCCCATAGGTATATGTCAGGAAAGACCCCATCCCTCAATGGAACAGCACACACCACCTATGAGTTGATTTTTCATGATACGTTTTGCAAAGATCTCTTTCCCCTGATAGCCAGGTTGTCTTGGAAGCAAGATGACGCGGAGCACCACCGGGTCCACGCTTTGAAACCACTGGGTAAGCGCGTTATAAATAGCGAATTATTATTATAATTATAAGTTGCTTTTTCATAATACGTTTTGCCAGAATCTCTTTCCCCTGATATCCAGGAGGGCGATTAGACAGTAATGTAGAGGATCCAGACACGCTCCCTGCTCCTGGGTGGGCACTAAGCCTCTTCATGTAGCTGAGATTAGTTCAGACGGGTGGGCATAAAAAGCTTCCATAGGAGCGGGGCTCAATCCTTCGATTTGATCTTTTGGTATTGTCAGAAAGGCCATCTGGGCCAAGAGACCATGAGATTTGTCGGCCGGATATGGGCACCCCTAACTTACAAAATGGACAAGGGCAGTTGACATCTGCCCTAATGTGTGCAAGTAATTCTCAAAGGGCCCAGCTTAAGGCTAGCTGATAAAAGTGGACCAAGTCCCTTGTGATTTTAGGGGCACGTCCCCCATTTGACTGGTCCCGGTACATGAAGCCATCCTCACCGAGAACACCCCCCGAGAAGATATTGCCTTGTGTAGTCGTGCCACCTTGTTTTCATGTTCTGGTCTCTGGAGCCATTTCATGTTGTTACATTGTTGCCGCAGTGATCTAATTCTTGAGATCTTCCAGTTGCCGGCTTACTTATCGTCAGTCGAAGGTTCGTATTTCGTGCCTTTTTTTATTCCAGCGACATCTTTACTTGTGATGAGAGATATTTGAAGCTCCTTGTTCTTTTTGGATCTCTGGGCAACCAACTTCTCATTTATGTTCTTTTAAAGCCTACCATAAGGTGTTAGGTTATGTTAATTAGCTGTTGGGTCATGGGGGTGCAACACACACACACACACATACAATACCTGGATGCAGATGAAGTCAATCGCTCACGTCTAGAGGCACCACCAGAGAAGACATCTCTTGTCAGCTTGAGGCAAGAGAAGGCCTCGGGACCTCATGGGCGCCCCATTGAGTTCAACTCAGACTTTATCCTCACTCTTGCCCTCAATTTGTTTCAATTTTTTTAAAGCTTTTTGTTCCGGGGTGCCTCTTGGAGGTGATGCTCACACTTAGACTTAAACCTGGGATGGCCCTTGCTCTAAATCCCACATTATTAGTGGGGGGCAAAGTAGAGAAGATCTTCAACAGGGCGTGCCGGCCTTCTAATCCTCCAGAAGTACCAGCCCTTAGTTAATATACTTAACTAAACCGTGAGAGCTTTTATTTTTGTAGCTAGTTCTGTGTCTATCAGGGGTGTCCCTACTCCCCCCTTTTGTATGTCTTATCTTTACAAACCCTCCTGTAGGCCATCAGGTGTCACCAGGGTAGCTCTGGTATCGCAATCGCTGGTATAGTCTCGGGAGGATAGCTCAGGAGCAACATGCTCGCCTTGGAAGCAAGATGACACAGAGCACCACAGGTTCGATCCCCGGGTCTGCGCTTAGAAACCTCTGGGTATTAAGCGCGTTATAAATAACCTATCATATCATATAGATATTACATCTATGGTGTAATCTAGCATCATGATGTTGGGTCCACGGTTAAACATTTACTTGAGCTAATCAATAGTTCATCCATATTCTTTGATTCAAAACTGAACAGAAGCTCCCCAGGAGTCATGCCCGTAAATCGATGCACAAAAAATGAAGGGTGGATTTTTCCCCGGGATCTTTTCAAATATGTATGTGTTCTCTTTGTCAATGATACACTGCCCACCATTGAATTGGATCAAATAATGGCCTTGAAAAAGACTGAACACTAAATCATGGATTAACTTAATGGTTTATTAGCGTGGTTGGTTGAATGTCCTGGAAATGAAGGTGACCACCACAGTCCTGTACATTTTGAGCCCCATGCCAGCGTGGGTTCCTTGCTCTTCTAAAGCCATTGACATAAAATATCCACATTCATGGAAAAGAAAGGTCGCCTGTAAGAGTCCGTCTCAATCCAGCGACCCCACTTACAATGGGCATTAGCCAATTTTCTTACTTTTAAATGTTATCACAGAACTTACGCCACAAAGCAGGCCTTCTGTGTTTCGTGCATAGTGAGGTGCGTCTCTTGCCTACTCCTTCCCTATTCTGGAAGCTCCGAGTCTAGGTGAGTGGCCAGCTGTGAAGGGTTTAGCTGAGTTGTTGAATCAGCAAGCTTGACATATGTCGATGCAGTACCACCATCCAGCACTTCCTCACCTGTGGGCGCTAGCGCTCCATGTTAGAAGCAGGCCTTCTGTGGTTTGTTCATAGTGAGCTGCATCTCTTGCCTACTCCTTCCCTACTCCGGAAGCTCTGAGTCTAGGTGAGTGGCCAGCTGTGAAGGGTTTAGCTGAGTTGTTGAATCAGCAAGCTTGACATATGTCGATGCAGTACCGCCATCCAGCACTTCCTCACTGGGGGCGCTAGCGCTCCATGCTAGAAGCAGGCCTTTACCCTCAATGTCTGCATGATTTACTAAGTCAACACATGCCTTGTCCAGTCTCGCTTTTGTCATTGCCATAGGTGTATTGATGGAGTTCCTGAGCTTAATCTGAGTACTCGATCTTTCAATGGGACTCAGTCTTTCGCTGGGTTTTCTCATCGTGTCTTCACACAATCTGCCAGTGTTTGAGAATAAGTCGGCTTCTTAGTGTATAACTTTGCTCTCTTGGCTTTCACAAACATGTAGGGTGTGCATAGGTTCTCTGGGGATGATGTCAGACTGTTTGCAAAACTAAATGATTATACCATCTTTTGCTGGTTGGGAAACTCATTTGGTGTATATAACCTAATTACTGCTAATCCTGCACACATTAATACTAGATCTCGACGTATTTGACATTTTCTTCAAATAAAAATGATTTCATTTTGGGGAAACATGAATGTGTTAGAAATAAAATAAAAGTATGTCTGTGTTCAGAGTGTACAGTCTTTATAACGAAAATGTTATGTAGACATGTACATATAACGAAACTTTTATAACAAACGTGTGTTATGGGGGTGGGGTAAAGGGTTGAATCTAGTGGAGAAACTCGGGGTGGGAAATGGGGGTTTAGGTGGACCCCCCCCCCCCAAAAAAAAATATATATATGTTATGTTTATTTGTTGTAAAATGCTCGGTATATGTGAATTCTACCTAAAATGTGTTGTTATAAAGATCTGTTTTCCCATCCATTTTATGGACTAAAGTAGTGCTGGCATCCCGAAAGCTGTTAATAATTATCTGCATATCTTAAAGTCATTTCTGGATATGAACAGAAGCTTCAGCATTGCCAGGGCCTTGATAGGATCCAGGTTGGATTATTGCAATGCTCTCCTTGGTGGGACTTCCAGTAAAAATATTGCCAAGCTTCAACTCGCCCAAAACAACCCCTTAGGGCTGCCAGGTCTATCTAAGAAGGACCACATTTCTGATCTTAGAAGGAAGGCCCACTTGCTGCCCATTAGGCACAGAATCATTTTTAAAATCCTCTCCCTCAACCATAAATGTCTCCACGACCTTGCTCCCCCTTACCTCGCCCAAAGAATCTCCCGGCCAACCTCCTCCAGGCCTCCCAGAACGGCATACACCAACGTGATCTCCACCCCTAAGACCTGCAGAGTTTGTGCGGATGGCACCAGCTTCCCAGCTTTAGCAACCATGCCCTACCTACGCATCTCAGGGCGATGGACTCTCACCTGGCCTTCCGCAAAGCCATCAAAACCAGGCTGTTTGTCTGACCCACCTGCTCCGACTTCAGCCTGCATGCCAACGGCACATGTAACCACGTTCTGATCTGCAACTAAGTACCTCATGTTCTCTATGTATCCACTATCTTGGCTGCGAACACTTTCATGTTTAGCGCCTCGATGCCTTCGGCTGAAGCATAAATAAAATAAATGATGACGTCTGATTGACGTGCAGAGGTGATTTAGATCAACTGTTTTATATTTATTTATTTAAACATGTCTAAAAGCGCCTTAGGGCCATGGGCAAAAGGGCACTCTGACAAACAACATATAATCACTTAAGAGAACCAAGCACGTGATACAATCCCAGGATAAAGAGACTAAAACACGGATAAAAGGCAGAGAAAAAGAAGCCAAAGCAACAAGACAAGCGATAAAATCAGAACTAACAAGGTGGAGGGCACGATAGAATGAAATCAGATGAAGTTAAAACATGTGGCAATGTGGAACCAACGTCTTTGGTCATTGTCCTGACGAGATCCAATGAAGTCTTTGATCGGAGCTGTGCAGGCAGCTTATTCCATAGGTCAGGAGCAAGGAAATTGAAACTCATGGCACAGATAGTAACTTACTGTCACTAGATCTGAGCACCCATCCATTTCTCTTTAACGAGAGCATCTGTTTGAGATATGCTGGACTACGGCCTAAAAGACACCTGTGCGTAGTGGTGAGTAGTCTGAACTTAAACCACGCCCTCACCGGGAGCCAATGCAGTGATCTCCTTGCTTCCATAGCTTGTTCTCTGCGCTTTAGGCACGCCAAAAGTCTTACGGCATTATTCTGACGAGTTTCAAGGCAAATTTGATGCCCAGTCGTAATAAAGTGTGGGAGTTAGTCTTATGGTAAACAGGTGGGTAACAATTTGGTCCTACACGCGCTGCTCTCCTGCCACTTCAGCAACCCTAATGCAGTGGCTCTTCTTCAGTGGTGCATAGAGCGTTGCATTGGTGCCCAGAGTAGTACATTGGTGCACAGAAGGAGTGGTGCATTGGTGGACAGAGGGAGCGGTGCATTGGTGCACAGAGCGGTGCATGGGTGCACAGAGCGGTGCATTGGTGCATAGAACAGTGCATTGCTGAATGGAGCGGTGCATTGGTGCATAGAGCGCTGATCAGACATTATTCCACTTACCCCCCTCCCGATGCCACACTCAAAGATATAAACTTTGGCTGTAGGTATATGCTTTGCTTCCGAGGAGATGTGTGGCCAATATTGCGTAGTGTCACCCATGTTAGTGACACTGCCACTCACAAGCACTCTAGTTGGTCTTCAATCAGGAATGCAGAGCTCAGAGTGTGTCCTCCAAGACTTCCCTATAGGTGTCCAGGTGCCATTGGAAAGCGGTCCACTGCCTCTCTGTGCCTGCCTGGCGGAATGATATCAGTGCCACCCATAGAACGTAGGGGCGCAGTATGGGCACAATGATTCGCAATGCCGGCCAGTCACAATGACCGAAGGTAAAATCATGAAGGGGAAGAGCACAGGTTCTACAGCCCCAGCGCGCAAACTGCCATGACGGCTCTCATAACATGCCTGATTGTGGGTCCACCATTTATATGAAATTAAACGCCTAGAGCAAAGATGTGTGTGACCTGTGCTTCCCCAGAGGCTTTGGACTATGTCCCTAAAACATCTGGTGAGCCAAAGGTTCCAGACTCCTGGAATAGTCCATCCATGCTCTGAAGACCACCCTAGTGGCCCCCATCTTCCCCAAACCCAATGCCCACTTCCTGTATGCCATGCATCCTTATGAAATGGCATAGAACTGGAGGTGGGTTGGCAGGGCAGGTATAAAGTAGATGACCCTCATATGTACACAACCTGGTCTCTCCCCAGTGCTACCAAATATTAATGTTACAAAGCACATTGAGCCTCATTATGAGGTTAGCAGTAATTCCTGTATAATAACCACCAAGCATATTTACCATTACTGCAATTCAGTGTAACGTAGTGTTAGTCCCCATTTTTGTAGGCCACATGTGTCCATGAGGATTTTGGACGATTTGCTGTGAGCGGTAATTTTTCTGCAGGAATTCGGCCGTGCGGTAATCATGTTGGTAATTCTGTTACTGTCAAAAAAAGTGCCAGTACCATAATTGCCACCACTATTTTACAGCTGCACAGAACATGCAATGTGGGCCCATTAAGTGGTATGTCAGTTACTCTTAGAAGAGTGGTATGTCAGTTATTCTTAGTAGAGTGGTTTGTCAGCTACTCCTAGAAGAGTGGCATGTCAGTTACTCTTAGTAGAGTGGCATGTCAGTTACTCTTGTCAGTTACTCTTAGTAGAGTGGCATGTCAGTGACTCTTAGTAGAGTGGTATGTCAGTTACTCTTAGTAGAGTGGTATGTCAGTTACTCTTAGTAGAATGGCATGTCAGTTACTCTTAGTAGAGTGGTATGTCAGTTACTCTTCGTAGAATGGCATGTCAGTTACTCTTAGTAGAGTGGCATGTCAGTTACTCTTAGTAGTGGTATGTCAGTTACTCTTAGTAGAGTGGTATGTGAGTTACTCTGCATCTTTAATCTAATTTACTTGGTCCAATAGTTAAATGTTGTTTTCACCAGTCTGGAAAATTCAGTGTTTTAGTGTTAAGAAGTCTATGTTTTCTTTTTATTACTACGGCGTATGATGTATTATGTGATAATAGGGAATACTAATGTAAATCCACTGTGCAATTTTAGCTTAATGTAACATTTTAGGAAATTCTATCTTGTATATAAATACTAATAAAATCATGATTGCTTTCAGAGAACAGAGACAGGTATGTGAATTAGCAATTAAATGTCAAGACGTATCTGTTATAGAACTAGTCCGGGTTTAATAACAGCAGTGATAAACACACAACCAGGTGTGTGCATAGTGGATAGACTTTACAGCGACTGGCATAAGATCCAGGGTGCTCTCAGGCTGTAGCCATTGTGAATAACCCTGAATAATTAGCCCACATATGTGAAGAAAGCTGTATGGACAAGTGATTGGCATGAGACGGAACCAAAAAGATCCCATTCTAAGATCCACCTTAGGAACACTTTGACAGCGTCTTATAATCACACTCCGGCATACTTGTCAGAGTTTACTACAAACATAGCGACTTGTTTATGAGATTCCGGCTGAACATCCTCTACAAGAACATCACCTTACACAGATATGGGCTGAGTGTCTTTAAAACACTTGATTTTGTTTTGCTAGGAGTTGCAAGTCTAGGGCCCTCATTACAACCCAGGCGTTAAGGGGTTAACGGCGCCGTAAAAGGTGGCGGCGCCGTTAAACCCTTGACGCCTGATTACGAGGTCCCTTTGCGGGTTGGAGACTTTAACGCCTGCTTTTTGCAGGCGTTAAAAACCAACCTGCAAAGGGACCTTGGCGCCTTTCCCATTCCCATTGAGGCCTATGGGGCAAAAATGGGAATGGGGAAGGGCCATGGCGGCATGGGGAATTACCGCCCCGCCAACCTCGGAATGGGGCGGTAATTCCCCATTCCGCCATGGCGGAGTCGGTAAGTTACCGGCATGGACCATGGTGCTATTAGCACCATGGTCCAACGCCAGGGTCGTAATGACCTAAGAATGCTGAATTTATATAGTAATTTATCGGCGCAATTTGGACTGGATGCCGAGGCATGGTGGGAGGCCTTGTATACTGGCATGATGCCTAGATGGACTCATGCTTTGGCAACATTTTTAGAAATTGTTTTGGAAAACGTGTCAATAATTTGAAAGGATATGGCAAGGAGGGTTTTTCTGGGATATTGGTAAAAGTTTGTAATAAACCATAAACCAACAAAAAAAAAAGAAAAAGGTTTTCTGTCATTATTTATTTCAAGAGATATACCTGTTAATTGATAAGATTGGAATCAGAAAGTGTTATTATTGTGGCAATAAGACCCGTGGCCGCGGGCCAATACCGCCCCAGGTAATGCCCCCAGGGCCTTAGTTACAGGTCTGAGCGTAGCGAGGGCCTTAACGAAGCTCTGGGGGCATTACCATGGGTGGTATTGGCCCACAGTCGAGGGTCTTATAGCCATTAGTACCCCGGCCCATTAGAATGGGGTACTAATGGCATTTTATTCTGTTTTGAAATGCTGCTGTGCTTCGAAACAGGAAGAAAAAAAAAAGTTGAAACAAAATGGCCGCCAGGAAAGGGAATACGTAGTCCGTTTTCCTTTTCCATGGCGGCCATCGGGAGCGGATGCGCTGGTAACATAAGTTTTTCCATCGTGTTCGCTCCCAGGAAAAGAAGAAAAAAGAAGGTAAGTGGGGTTGGGAGGGTGGGGAGGGGATAGTTTGCGGGGGAGGGGGGTGGAGGAAAAAAAAACGTACCTGAGTCCCTGGTGGGGGACAAAGGCAGAATCCAGCCATGGGGAGGCTCGGAGTGGGGATTGCCCCGTTTTGAACCTCCTCATTGGCTAAGGGGCTGTCACCCCCCTCGCAGGAACAGAGTCCCCGGCACGCACTAACATACATGGGAATACCGTGTGGTATGGCTCGGAAAAGAGCCAATCCACACGTTGTATTCCCGGTGCGCAGCTATTTAGTTTGCCCTAAATAGCGTTGAGACACGCTAACTGCACGCGCAATGACATGGTTATCAAATGTAATGACTAGGAGGCAAACTAAAAAGAAAAGGTGCAAGGTCGTGTGTCCCCAGGCACATTTGTACAGCAGCATTTGTAAGCGGCGCTTGATCACAAAAATAAAAACCGTACAATGTCTGCATGAGTAGGTGTGCGACTTGTTGTCCAGAATTGTGTCTTAGGTGAATAGAGACAGACTGGGGCATAAATGCACTCTGTCACCAATAAAGAAGTGGCCCAGCGTCGCAAACGGCAATTTGGTCCTTGTGTGACAGACTGCGTAGTACCAAAGCCGGATGTTTGTGGTAAAAGGTGCTGCGCATTGTGCATAGGAAGGAACATTTGTTTAGTGACACTGGTGAAATCTACTAGCCGCAGAGTGAAGTAACTCTTCAAACTCGTCCCCTTTGTGTAAAAAATACTGGCCCACACTACGATTTGTGTCTGCACTTCAAGCGCTGCCCTGTTGCCCTTTAAGCTAGCCCGAGAGTGGCGAGAGAATGGGCACAGAGAGGGCACCTGAACAGGTTCTGTGTAAGAGAGACACTCCTGTTTGGGGACACGCCCACTCCCAGGATGGGGATTCACAGAACAGGATCCTTTTTCCTGATTGTAACTTGCACCTCTGCGAACCTGCCTCGCATAATTCACAGTTAGAAACTGGCAAATTCACAGGCATTGCTAATTTGTTTAGCAATGAAAGAACTACTTCCCTTTTCTTCCCGTGGCACATGGGCAAGAGCTCGTTCCCTGCCTGTGACTGGCATCCGGGGTAGCTCCAGAACTTCATGCCAGGGCCCCTTGTCTCATTGTGAACCCAATCCTGCAGTGGTGCCCTCTGTTCTGCACTGCCAGGCTGCCATCCAGAGAGACTGGAAGATGAGTTCACCAGACTGGCAATAACAACCGAGAAAAAGGAGACTCTTGTTTCCCCTGGACACGTTCCACTGATTCTGAACTTATAACAGAATAAAATTCAAGATGCTCAATCTGTCTAGTTACTCCCAGGCCTGCCTCCATCACCCCTCCCCCAGCCCCCACCGCCCAGTTTCACCACAATATAATTGCCCCATATACTCATAATGACACATTCCTCCACGAGGACATCTGCAAACCTCTCCCCTCAGGAACAGCTGCAAGAACAAGTGTTAGGTAAACAAGCTGTTGGTACCCCAAAATGAAGAGCTAGCTGGCATCTCACATTAGAAGCTTCCAAATCGCAGAGCCGGTTAGTCGAAAGAAACCAGCCCTCACCGGCCATGATAATCAACTGCTTCTCGCCTCGACGACCAGTGTCAGACCATCTGCCCTTTTCCAAAACAGGTCTTGGAAATCTGTGCTCTCCGCTTGCTTCCTCCACCACGCCTGACTTTACCACGCCGCCCTTCACCCTGCGCTGGTGTGCGTGCCTGCTTGTCTCTCTTCCAGCTGGTCTGCAGTTCTAGACTCTTATGCCTTGCAACCATTTAGTTATTAGTTATACATATAAAGTAGCATGTATATAAGTGCATGATAAACTCTCACTCAGTGCACAAGAAAAGCTGCATTTCCCGCACAGCTCTATGCACAAGATACCACACCGGGACCACAATATTTGGACACCCTTTGGTTTCATAGGTGTAGAACTTCAAGTAGCACAACATCAAAAGACATCTAATCGCTGCCGACACAGGCACTTATTCCCAACCAATGCCACCTCTTGCCCTCCAACAGTAGTACCGTGACCTATAACCAGCTCCAGACTCAGCTAGGCACACTTTGCCTGTTGCTAAACAGTAAAGCCCTCAGTAACAAAGTAGTCCAGGGCACTGTTACATTGTTGCAAGTCTCATTCATGAGTATCACTGCCTTGCCTTCCCTCCCTCATCTCTCTTCCTATCCTTCAACTCTACCCTGCCCTTAGGCTCCCCCTTGGGTATACTGGTAGAACACGAAGCCACCAGAGCTGGCTTTGAAAGGTCTGCCTGGGGTCTACTGATTTTCCCAATGGACCTTTAACTCTTCATTTAGGGAGTGTTCTGGTAGCCCGCATATCAGTTATTTCATGAAATTGACGGAGTCTCTGCAGATTTCAGCTCTGGTGCAAGTGATTTCCACAGGCGTGGGCCTTGGGTAGACAGGAGTCTCGAGACTATTTGTGAGGATCTAGCAGTGGCTGGGCAGAGATTCCTGGCAGCAGAACATCTAAGGGTTTCTGTCCGCTGGTTGTAGGCCATCTATGGCCTTATGGCTCGTTTGACAGTAATTCCAAATGATTACTGCCAAAATCAAAAACTGTTTCTGCCATTTGCAATCCGACTAAATCTGCCGAATTACAAGTGGTAGACTAGCTCGGGCGGATAGCTCAGGGGCAACGTGCTCGCCTTGAAAGCAAGATGACATGGAGCAACACAGGTTCGATCCCCGGTTCCATGCTTAGAAACCTCTGGCTATTAAGCGCGTTATAAATAACCTATCATATCATTGCTTCTTATCATAATGGTGGTAGTAATCTTCATTTTGGGGGTCCATAGGACCCAGTAGGGATTTTGGAGGGGTAATTCTGCTGCTTATATTTCTCCAATTTTGGAGGTGATTTGGGGGGAGATACCTCCACTTATATGCTCAGGGTATCTCAGAATTTGGCAGTGCAGTAAAATTGGCAGTGAATCCTTAATGCCCATAAAATGTTAATAAAGGTTTTACCGCCATGTTTTTACCCCCGCCAAACTCGTATTGAGGCCTATCGTTCCCATATAAAAAAAAACCTCACAAGCACCAGGCAAGCCAGTTCAAAATCTCCTGTTAAGCTAACATTCACACAAAAACACAAAAACAAGCATTCACTGAGTGGGCACTCAGAGTCTGGAACATCTAAAACCCTACATCCACACCACACCTTCATCACCACTTCCAGCAAAAGCCTCAAAACCTACTTATTTCCCCCCAGTGTATCCATCCTCAACACTGCCTTTACCATGGCCTGCCCATCCTAATCTTCCTATGCAGTCCTGGAAAATGTTGTAACTTTTTTTGCAAAAAACAAGGGGGGTCCTGGGAGTCTCTCTGCCAGACGTTAGTCCTGGTTGCGAGAGCCCTACCCAGATTCTTTAGCTCGCTCTCTTTCACAGAGATGAAATATCCCAAACATATCAGTCTTTGTCCTGCCCTGGGGCCGTCCAGCACCGAAATGCTACGCAATTCTCCTCTGAACAAGAGTACCAACAGCATCCCCAGACACGTGTTTTGGTCTGGTTGGACCTCATCAGTAGGGTGGATCTGTGCCTCTCTAAGAATAGTGAGCAAGGGGTCCACGTCTGGATTCCCCTAGTAACTTAGGGTGAGACCCAAAGTTACTTAAATATGCAGATTTAACAAGGGGGGTCCTGGGAGTCCCTCTGCCAGACATTAGTCCTGGTTACGAGAGACTTACCCAGAGTCTTTAGCTCACTATCTTTTCACAGAGAAGAAATATCCCAAACATATCAGTCTTTGTCCTGCCCTGGGGCAGTCCAGCACCGAAATGCGAGGCAATTCTCCTCTGAACAAGAGTACCAACAGAAACCCCAGACACGTGTTTTGGTCTGGTTGGACCTCATCAGTAGGGAGGAGCTGTGCCTCTCTAAGAATAGTGAGCAAGGGGTCCACGTCTGGATTCCCCTAGTAACTTAGGGTGAGACATCTGTTGCACCTCCCAACTTGATCTGTTGAACTTTGAAAGGCACTCTGAAAAACATTGTGTAGGGTGAGCACTGGGTATTTTGGACCATTCTTCCAAACCACCTATGGGTTATTCATAGCGCATCAGGATCTCCCAGGCTGACTGGGAGACCCATCCAGACCACCTCTAGAATCACCAAAAGCATGGAAGAAATTCCATACGGCATTGAGATAAACGGTGGGCAGGATATAGGTCCCGATGACCAGAGGCGGTGCTGAGCTCTGGAAACATAGAGGAAAATAGCACAAAAGCATGAGCCCCCTGGGTAAGTATGAGAGAGACGAAACAAAAGGTATTGGGATATATAACGCATATACGAAGGAAGGAGACGTGTACACATTAAATGGGAAACACTTGCTCTAGGGTTCCAGTGAGGAAAGGAAACATATAGGGCCTCCTTATAAGTTGATCAGTCCGGTAATAACACGTAGCAGCACTTTTCCAGACGATGGTGGAGGATTTACCTCCAGCTAACAGGTGGACGTATATCTATCACCCTACTGGCAAAAAACTACTGGTATTAGGGTAACACCAGCTCCCGTAATATCATCAAATTCCCCCATAGAGTCCTATGGAATGGGGATTTACTGCTGTTTGCGCTACTTGGTAATTCCGGCAGACCAAGTGGCGGAAACAGTACTACAGTTTGCCGGTATCCCGCTGGTAATAGTGTTATTGAGGAACAGATACCAAAAGATGAGTCCATCAAGAAACACTTGTGTACAGGCGCGTTATAAATGACATATAACATATCATATCGGAACACTGATCCAAAGTCTGAATAGCCCAGCCAAAGTCCAGGGAGCTGAAAGGAGAAAGGAATTCCAGGTGTTTCAAGCCAAAAAGGGGAGGTTCCTTATCCATTGTCAGAAGAACGATCCAATTCGAGTTTAGGACAGAGGTCCAGAAATCAAGATAACGTTACATCAGAAATGGAGCCAGTGGTGCAGCAATGAAAAAGGGGCCAGGTTTTTAGGACTTGCAAAGAACATGGGCCTGCTCGTGTCTCTTCATTACTTTCTTCCACTATAGGGTTTGCATTTCAAAATGGCTCTGCGCATGGCGAAAAGCAGAGGGCATTCCCATGCGCACATGTTGAACCCTTTTTCACCAACGGCACAGAAAGAACGCGGGACAAGTGCCGGGAAGAGTCTGTCCCAGTATCTGTTCTCCCCGCAAGGTGAACGCTGCACCTCCGGTTACACAGACTTGCCAGAGCAGATTCTTCAATGGCCGCCGGGGCCGACGTATGACATGACGGCTTCAGGGTAATCCTTCTCCCAACTATTAGCCAATCGAGAGCTGTTGCGCGCGGTGTGATGTGATCTCAGGTGGCAGTCTTGTGCAATTGCAAATCACTGATCGGTTTCTTGGGTGTGCCCCGGTAAATAACTTTTCTGTGCTCTAATTTGGTGAGTATCAAGGCTTGGGTCAGTCCTGCTCCCTTGGCTTTGTTTAAGAATGGATGAATCTTTTTTAGAGCATTCCAGGAAAAGCATGCACGGCTGATCGCTGAATTTATCTGGAGAACGAAGATATTCCGCCTTGTCAACTGGTTAGTGGAAGGAGCTCCGAGTGGTTTGGGCCATTTGAATGGGAGGGGGTGCTTTATTTCATTTCTTAACATAAGATTATCAGTTTTCCACATTTCGGCTATGGCTATTGTTCGACAGCCGAGTATGGCTATCTCGCAGGCATCACGACACTAAGCTGCTATCTTTACAATGTCTTGCGGGCATTCAAAGCAGTAGTTGGATGCTATCAGAGGAAATTTAATATGAACCACATTTTTGGTGTTTTCCAGTTGCCAGATGTCTGCTTTGAACATGAGTGGAGCCCAGTCAGACTCTACGTGAGAGTGTCTGGGGTCTGGAATAAAAGCGACTTAGCCCAAGTTGGTTGAAGTGGCTGAGAAGGAAGAACAGCCCTCATTCCGGGACAGTCCTCTGATGTCTAGTGATTGTTGAAAGCGTATCATGAGTGTCAAGAAGGCCAAGTTCCAAGGCGCAGGAGCGACGCAGTACCAACCACCCCCACTTTGGTCTTTGAGCCCGCAAGTCAGAGCTTACACGGGTTTCCTGGACCAGAGCAGGGAAGGAGAGTTAGGGTCTCGATGGTTGGATAGGTGGGGGGGGAAGTTAGGTAAACCGGATTGAGGGTGAGGTAGAGGTTATGGGTAGGAATGGGGGAATACTTAGGGTAGACTGATTGCTGCGCACTTTTGTTCAGGTGTCCTCAGCCCTTACTTGCTAGTCTTACATAAGCACCAATTTGCACATAAGAACGCCCTTACCAACCCTAAGTCAACAGACCAGTACAAAGAATTAGCATGCAAACTTAGCTCCGGTCTTCTGAGTCCTGTCCGTGAAGGGCGGTCGCGTCCTTGAGCACGTCTGAAGTGTTGTCTTCAAGATTCAGGCTAAAAGAAAATGACAAGCATTAAAACGTGCCCTCTGAATTTGTCAGCATTCACCTCATGCGACATCCGCACACACACACACACATTAAAGTGCCCCTCTTAGGGCCTGGATTGTTCTATGCAAGATGCTGCACAAGCGGTCTTCCTGCAGACCCCTGCGATCGTGGTTTTTGCAGTAGCAACTTTTCACGAGCGGTCTTCCTGCAGACCCTCGTGATCGATCGTATTTTCAAATCGTAGCGAGATTTCTTCGGTACGGTGTTTTAGCCTCGCGGGCCTCCAGTGGGGTCCAGGAGGCGGAAACACCCCTATGACAATGCGCCCCCGTATGGGTTAATATTCCCCAAAGAATGTACCGCTGGCGCGTAGAGCGCCAAAGTTATGCCCACTTAGCTTTTTGCATTGGTGCAGGGGCTCTGGATGGGATTGTGGTCGCCCTCTGCGCTTCCCCCTCGATCCCCTTGGGCGCTTAGCATGGAGAGGTACTTATCTCGTGTAGGCGAGGGGCCGGGCTGCTGCTCGGGTGGGGCTGGGCCCCTCGCGTATGATTCTCCTGGAGCTCCGGTCCACACGTCCTCTCGGCATGGAGTCTCAAGCGCAAGCCCCGTGCTCGGGGCACTGCGCATGCGCGATGGCGCCGCCGCGCCCTTCCTGGTCCCTGATTGGTCCGAATTGGCCCTTGGCATGCTGGGGATTGTGTCCTTTGGCGCCGGCTGCTGGGTAATGCAGTCTTTAGCTTCTGTTTCCTGCACATGGGGCAAAGGAGCCTTCTGTATGGTTGCAAGCTTTCCTGAAAAGCTGATTTCTCCACAACAGTGCCCACAACAGCGCCCACAACCCTCCTGTGCCCTGCCTGTCCATGTTTCTGTCTGCCTGTAGTCCTGACAGTACTCCCCCTCCCACAGAAGGTAGCTGTCCCAGGTTTGCTAGGGTAATTCCTATGAAAAGCGCGCAGCAATCTGGGGGCATGTATATGCTGAGAGGGTTCCCAAGTGCGTTCTTCAGGGCCGTACCCCACCCAGTCAATGAGATAAAACACTTGCCCTTTTTATCCCGCTTGGAATTCAATATTGCTTGAACTTCGTATTCGGATTCCCCTTGTACCAGGACGGGAGGTGGTTTCTTAGTGATCGTCCCATATGGGGCAGGTTTCAGGAGGGAAGTGTGGAAAGTGGGATGAATTTTCATTTGGGGAGGTAAGGTCAATTGCACTGCAACTGGATTCACAATTTTCGCTATTGGGAATGGACCCAAATATCGGGGTTGTAATTTTCTGGGCCCATCTATGCGAAGGTTGCGGGTGGATAACCACACTTTATCTCCCACATGATACGGTGGGCTAGGTCGACGACGCTTGTCCGCATAGCGTTTATATGTGTCCTTGGCTTTTGTGAGATTTCCTTGCACCTCCTTCCAAACCTGCTCTATGCCAATCCGTTGTCCGGCCAACGTAGGCAATTCTAATTCTGAAGCCGGAATAGCCATTGGGAGTATCCGTGGGTGTCGCCCATAAAGGCAGTAGAACGGAGTCCTTTTGGTAGAGGCATGTGTGGCGTTGTTATATGCCAACTCTGCCAACCATGTGTGCTGAACCCAGGTTGTCTCCCTACTCGTGGCAAAACAACGTAAGTACTGCTCTAGGCACTGATTTACGCGTTCTGTCTGGTCGTCTGTTTCGGGATGGTATCCAGACGACAAGCAGACTTCCATTCCTAGGATCCTACAAAACTCACGCCAAAAGCGAGAGGTGAACTGCGGGCCTCTATCTGTAACCACACAATTGGGGAGGCCATGGAGGCGAACTACATTTTGCAGAACTAGTTCGGCGATTGCACCAGCGGTCGGGACTCCCTTACAAGGGACGAAGTGGGCCATTTTCGAAAAGGTGTCTACAATCACTAATACTGAAGTGAACCCCTGAACCTCGGGAAGATCCACAATAAGATCCATGGTGATCGTATGCCATGGTATTGTAGGAGTTGGTAAGGGACGGAGGAGCCCAGCGGGTTTTTGATGACTAGCTTTGTTTCGAGCACACACCTCCCAATTCGAGACATATTGAAGAATGTCTTGACGCCACTTGGGCCACCAAAAATGTCTGGCTACCAACTCCTGGGTTTTTGACTTTCCCGGGTGTCCTGCTAATGTCGAATCGTGGCACCAAGATATGGCCTTATCCTGTAGTTGCTTAGTAGGCAAGTATAAGGCTGACCCATGATAGAGAAGCCCCTCAATAAGTGAATTCTGAGGATCTTGCTTGCACCACTGATGGATTTCTTGGATGGTGAGATCCTTCAACACGGCCTCAAAGAAATCCGAAGTGGCCCCAACGATACGGGTCGAAGGAATAATATGCTGAGGTGTGATACCAGCCTTTCGCTCTGCTGACTCAGGATATCGTGACAATATATCCGCCTTTCGGTTGTTGGCTCCGGGTCTATATGTTATGATAAAATCAAACTCAGCAAAGTATTGAGCCCATCACAACTGGCACGGGCTTAGCGTCTTGGCGGTTCTTATGAACTGGAGGTTACGATGATCCGTTATTACCGTGATGGTATGACGTGCCCCCATCAGGTAGTGTCGCCACTCACCCAGAGCCGCCTTTATCGCCAACAATTCCCGATCGGCAATGATATAGTTCTGTTCAGCAGGGAGTAATTTCCTTGAGAAGTAAGCCACAGGATGTAGTAGGCCTGTGTGAGGGTCCCGCTGGGACAGGATGGCACCCAGAGCGTAACTAGACGCGTCTGTCTCTACCACGAACGGTCTGGACAAATCTGGATGTTTCAGTACCGGCGCATCGGTGAAGGCCTTTTTGAGCTATTGAAACCCCTGGTTGGCTGATGTGTCCCACACGAATGGGCAGCCCTTTCGGAGAAGCTTCGTGATTGGAGTAACCAATTCCGAAAAGTTCTTTACGAAGCGTCTGTAGAAATTCGCAAACCCCAGGAAAGACTGTATCTCCTTCACACTGGTAGGGGGAGCCCAATCCAAGATTGTCTGCACCTTTTCTTTGTCCATTTGTACGCCAGTCGGGGTCAGGAAGTAGCCTAAAAATTCCACTGTGGTACAGTGGAATTCGCACTTCTCCAGATTTGCATAAAGGTGGTGTTCTCGCAGCTTTTGCAAAACCACGCGTACATGTTGGACATGTTTCTGGAGGTTACGAGAATATATGAGGATGTCATCTATGTACACTATGGCACATACATCTAAATATTCCCTAAGGACCTCATCCAGGAAGTGTTGGAAGGCTGCGGGGGTGTTACAGAGACCGAATGGCATAACCTGATATTCGTACAATCCGAACTTGGTTCGGAAGGCGGTTTTCCATTCATCTCCCTCGCGCACCCGCACAAGATGGTATGCGCCTCGAAGGTCCAACTTGGATTAGATGGCCGCATCCCTGACTTGATCGAGAAGAACTGGGATAAGAGGAAGCGGATAACGGTTCTTAATGGTTATCCGGTTCACTCCGCGGTAATCAATGCAAGTCCGGAGCTCTCCAGACTTCTTCGGTACGAAGAGCAAAGGTGACGACACGGGTGAATTTGAGTGTCGGATAAAACCATTCTTTAAATTCGCGGCTATGTACTCCTGGAGGTGATTATTTTCTGCCTCCGTCAGGGCATAAATACGGCTACAAGGTAGAGTAGCCCCTGGCTCCAGATCTATTTGGCAGTCAAAGGGCCGTTGTGGGGGTAACGATTCTGCAGCTTGTTTATTAAACACGTCCGCGAAATCTGCGTATTCTTGGGGTAGATTTTTCGGGACAAACTTCCATTTGCTTATTCGAGACGCTGATAGCACACACAGAAGGTGGAATTTCTTGCCGGCATTGTTCTTGACATTGCGGTGAGTCCAAACTGATTAATCCTGTGGACCAATGAATTTGGGGGTTATGCTTCTTTAGCCATGGTAATCCCAAAATCAGCCCGAATTGCGGGGCGGCAATGATATCAAAGGCAATACTTTCTCTATGCCAAGCTCCGAATTGCAAGGCCACCAAACAGGTGTTATGTGTTATAGGCCCAGAGCAGAGGGGAGCGCCGTCCACGGCACGTACAGGTTCCGGCCTTGTTTTTTGCAGTACTGGGATACCTAAGGTAACCACGTACTGGGCATCAATAAAATTCCCCGTCGCTCCTGAGTCCACAAACATTGTAACCTGTTTTCTATGTGTTTGGAACTCCAAACAACCTGTCAAGGTGACATGCGTGGCATAGTTTGAAATGCCAGCCATTGGGGCCCTGCTACTCCACAGGCTCGATCGGGAGACCCCCACTACCGACGAGCCAAAACGTTTCCCTGGGTTTTGGGCTTAATTGGGCATTCACGGACAAAATGACCGGGCTTACCACAGTACATGCAGATGCCGTCCTTCCTCCTTTGTTCCTTTTCCTCCTTAGTTAGGGGACCTCGGATTGAACCTATCTGCATTGGTTCGTCCCCCTCAGATTTGGCCGCCACCCCCTGGGATCCCTTATACAGATCTAGTCGAGGTACAGGTCGTGAATCTCCTTTTCGCCTATCGCCCCGCCTTTCCGTCATATGATGATCGAGCCGTAAGGCCAGATCAATCATTTCCGAGCACTCCCTTGGTTGTGGGTCAACCTGGGCTATAAGGTCTTTGATGTCATCCCTCAATCCTTGGTAAAAGAGGGACATCCTCTTATCATAGGGCCAGTCGACTTCGGCTACCAGCCGATTGAAATGTGTGACATAAGTCACCAGTTCTTTGGACCCCTGCTTGAGGCTTAACAATTCCCGATCCTTACAAAGGGTGGCAGCTCGCCGGTTGAATATTTTTTCAAACTCAGCCAGGAAATCATCCCAGTCATAGAGAATGGCATGGTCCTTTTGGACCAACGGGTTTGCCCATGCTGCGGCGTCCCCCGTGAGGTACGATATTACATACGCCGTTCGGGACTGAACGGACCTAAAGGCTGCAGTCTTGGTCAGGAAATGGAGACGGCACTGAGTAATAAAGGTGGAAAACGTTTGTGGGTCTCCAGCATATCGCTCTGGGGGCGCCAACGGTACTATGGGCTCTGGACTTACATGTACCTGCACCGGGGTAGATGGTTGACCAGGTAAGGGCGCTGTTTGAGCTGCTAAACTGCGTACCTGCGCGGACAGGGTGGCATAATCCTGTCTAGACGCTACCATTTGCCTTGTAAGTCCTGCAGAGCTTTGGCTATTTCTTCCATAGCTTCGATGGGGGCTGGCTACGCTGCTCGGGCGCCTGAATAATACGTGGGCTTGCGCTTCTGTCAAGAAGGCCAAGTTCCAAGGTGCAGGAGTGACACAGTACCAACCACCCCCACTTTGGTTGCGGAGCCCGCAAGTCAGAGCTTACACGGGTTTCCTGGACCAGAGCAGGGAAGGAGGGTTAGGGTCTCGATGGTTGGATAGGTGGGGGGGAAGTTAGGTAAACCGGATTGAGGGTGAGGTAGAGGTTATGGGTAGGAATGGGGGAATACTTAGGGTAGACTGATTGCTGTGCACTTTTGTTCATGTGTCCTCAGCCCTTACTTGCTAGTCTTACATAAGCACCAATTTGCACATAAGAACGCCCTTACTAACCCTAAGTCAACAGACCAGTGCAAAGAATTAGCATGCAAACTTAGCTCCGGTCTTCTGAGTCCTGTCCGTGAAGGGCGGTCGTGTCCTTGAGCACGTTCAAGATTCAGGCTAAAAGAAAATGACAAGCATTAAAACGTGCCCTCTGAATTTGTCAGCATTCACCTCATGCAACATCTGCACACACACACACACATTCAAGTGCCCATCTTACGGCCTGGATTGTTCTATGCAAGATGCTGCACAAGTGGTCTTCCTGCAGACCCCTGCGATTGTGGTTTTTGCCGTAGCAACTTTTCACGAGCGGTCTTCCTGCAGACCCTCGTGATCGATCATATTTTCAAATCGTAGCGAGATTTCTTCGGTACGGTGTTTTCGCCTCGCGGGCCTCCAGTGGTGTCCAGGAGGCGGAAACACCCCTATGACAATGCACCCCTGTATGGGTTAATATTCCCCAAAGAATGTACCGCCGACGCGTAGAGCGCCAAAGTTATGCCCACTTAGCTTTTTGCATCGGTGCAGGGGCTCTGGATGGGCTTGTGGTCGCCCCCTGCACTTCCCCCTCGATCCCCTTGGGCGCTTAGCATGGAGAGGTACTTATCTCGTGTAGGCGAGGGGCCGGGCTGCTGCTCGGGTGGGGCTGGGCCCCTCGCGTATGATTCTCCTGCAGCTCCGGTCCACATGTCCTCTCGGCATGGAGTCTCAAGCGCAAGCCCCGTGCTCGGGGCTCTGCACATGCGCGATGGGGCCGCCGCGCCCTTCCTGGTCCCTGATTGGTCCGAATTGGCCCTTGGCATGCTGGGGATTGAGTCCTTTGGCGCCGGCTGCTGGGTAATGCAGTCTTTAGCTTCTGTTTCCTGCAAATGGGGCAAAGCAGCCTTCTGTATGGTTGCAAGCTTTCCTGAAAAGCTGATTTCTCCACAACAGTGCCCACAACAGCGCCCACAACCCTCCTGTGCCCTGCCTGTCCATGTTTCTGTCTGCCTGTAGTCCTGACAATGAGGGTCTTGTGGCTTACCATGTCATACACTGGTGCCGTGTCCAGGAGGGTACAAATTGTTTGTTGGCTAGTTTTTCGTCTTTGATGCTGTTTGCTCTTGGTCGGTCAAAAGATGAGCTGTTTATGGTAGAGCACGCTTTGTGTCTCAGAGAAGTTGTAGTGTTCATATTTTCACAAGTATTTTGCTCTTCAATGGGAGGGTCGAGATTGGGTGTTAGCCTGTCTTAAGGGGTCTGCATCAAGAGTCTTCTGGAATGTGGCGCTAATGGTTGTCTCTAATTCTCGGGGAACCTTGCCAGCCCCTGGAACATTGACATCTTGTGGACCTGGGTAATGGGTTGGGTAGAAATTCCTATGCGCTCCTTATAAATGAAGCCCGGCCGGGGAAGCCCTGAGCTGAGGAGGCCTTCATTTTTATCGCTAATTTGGTCACCTCCTCTGCAGGGAAGTGTTTGTGTTTGAACCACATGGTAAAACCCATTCAAACTTCTCTCCATCTTTAATCAGGTCGAACTATGGATGTCTGAGAAATGGATGTGTATTAACGGAGAGAAAACAGAGTTCCTCATCATAGGCACTCCTCAAGCCTCGAGTAAGCTTAGCACCAGCTACAGTGCTTTTTCCATAAACAAAAACAGGATACCGGTTCAAACAAAAGTTAAAACTCTGGGAGCCTCTCTAAACTCGGAAGAGCACACATAAATGATTAGTAGAAGCTGTAATTACTACCTCCGACATCTCGGGAACATTCGGCCTCTCCTTACAGAGGAGAACGCTGCTACCATCGCACGCGCTACTGTTCTATAAAGGCTGGACTATTGCAACACGCTACTTCTTGGGGCTGGCAATTCCAGTTTAAGAAGATGTCGGCGGATTCAAGACGACGCGGTACGGATCACCACAAGGCTACCCTGGAAGGAGCACCTTTCAAAGCACACGAATGACCTGCACTTGCTGCTCACACCGCATTAATTTCAAAATATGCACTATTGTCCACCGCCGCCTCTATGGTAATGCTCCTTCCTACCGTAAAACAGCGGTAACTCGCTACTCCCCAGGTAAACGTTTGCGCTCTGCGGACTTGGCCCTCGCCTCCTGCCCTGCTTTCAAACGGACAAGGGGCTTGGGCAGATCCTTACCAGTTTGCGCTGCCCAGAAGTGGAATTTACTTCCCGGGAACTTGAGACAGGAAGAAAACTTCCTACGTGTCAGAAAAAAAACTTAAAGACAATACTCTTTAAATGATGTGTATCCTAACTGGAGATCCTGACCCTTTCCATGTCCTGTCTTTTCGTTCGTCTCTGTGTCCAGGTGCGCCCAGATGCCTGCGGGCTATTCACTGTGTTATAAATAAATAAATAAATACATAAATACATACAAACATAAATAAATAAGTCTTTCCATTTCTGGCCAGGTCGTCTATTGCACTCATAATGAAGGCACAGAAGTCCTGTATTGATTGAGTATTGGGTATGATATAATAGGTCATTCATATGGACAGTGTCAAAAGAGGATTAGCATCACAATTAGCCATGTAATTTTCAAAAGTTGCAAGTATTTGTTTACTCTTATTTACCTTCTGAAACACATCCCAAATCACTCAGCCACATACTTTTCCTAGTTGCAAAAATAAACTAAGTCCACTGGAATCATGTCAAGTCCACATTCTTGTGTTTTGGCCGGAGACATGACACATCACCAGGTTAGTGCGTGCATTTGTGGAGGTCTGCAGGGCTTTTTGCGTGTGTTAATGGCCCGGCTTTCCAGGGCCCTTGCAGCATGTGTGCTCGCAAGATGGCCGCCATTAGAGCCTGCTTTGCCTCTACCCAGGATGCTGGTCTCCTTCAATGTCACGTTCTCCCGGAGGCTGATGGGCTTGGAGCAGATATTTATTTTCGGAAGGTTTGAAGCAAAGCAGGGGCGGTGGAGGCTCCGGCAGGAGGCAGCCTAGAGCCTTTGAACTTCTAGGTCAAACCAGCTCACTGCAGTAAGCACGTGCTCCCTGGAGGCCCTTCCACTGCAACCTTTCTCAAAAATATCGTGTTACCTGTTTCCTAACGGTGGAAAATGAAAGCATCTTGTTAAGCAGAGCTGAGCACTTAATGTTCTGCTTGTAGTGCACGCCCTGATTAGCCAAGTCAAGTCAAGTGCAGGCTTATTTTGGATATTTTCCATAAAACAATTAAACGTGATTCGCGTATGGTTGTAAGGGCTTGCTTTATCTTACTGTACAAGGTGTGTCTTTTTCCATGTTAGCAGCAGCCTCTAAGGCTGAAGAAATCGTAAGGGGAAGCTAAAGGGATCTAGAATAGCGCATAGAAGTTTAACTGTAAGCAGCAAGGCGCTGGGGGGTTCCGATACATTTTCCCCCTTTGGTGTCCACCCCATTCGCCTTGTCCACTCTAGGTGCCGTCACCTGTGACAGCTAGCTGGCCAATCCCAGGTGTAACTCTCCGGAGTCACCTGGGACATAAGTCAAGGCTGGTGTTGCCAGGTCTGGCAAAGATCCGGGGCTACGTTAATGTCGGGACTGTGGGGACTCAGGGCTAGCTAGCCTTTTAGTTGTAGCCCCTGAGCTTCTATCCCGGGCTACAACCAAAAGACCCAGGGCTATAGCCCCCTGAGCAAACCCCCCCCCACCTAGCAACGCCTCTGAGTCAAGCCACTGCCCTCACAGGTTAACCCCTTAAACGCTGAGCTCTATGCAAGTCTATGCAAATAGGACGAGCATACTCGTCCACAGCACTTAAGGGTTAAAAGCTCGTTCTTAGGGCATTATGGTTGTCCAACTCCAGGCCTCAAGGGACGGGTCCATGCCAGGTTTTCAGGTTACCCCTCATTAATATTCATGAGGAAACATTTTCATACATGAATATGAATGAGGGATATCCTGAAAACCCATCAGGATTCCGGCCTTTTCAAGTTCAGAGCGATGCGTTGATCTTCACTCCTGCTACAGGCCGGCACACTTTCACTTCACAAACTCCATTCCTCTGCTCCTCCTCCATCTCCTCTGATGTCCTCTTCCAGTCCTCTCCAGGCTGAGCTCTGGAGTCTCCAGGCTGGGGCGCAGTGCACCCCTTTCAGGACAAGCTTCAGTGCTGTTAGACGACTATGGTGACTAGTGGGGCAGCATAAAAAAAACGCTTGACATAGCATAAAAAAGGTAAATCACAGGGTTGCGACCTTTTGTGCTTCAATCGCGGCTGCGACCTTTACTGATACTATATAGGAATACACTAGGACGGAACCAGTAATCCCAGAGGAAACAGATTGGGGTTTACCTAAATGAACAAGATTTGACCCGGAACTGCATGAATCACCAGGATGTGCTTATACACTAAAAGCCGTGTCCATCCAGTTGATCCCGATTGGCCGCTTTCCTAGAAGCACTGCTGGACTAGTATAGGACTGTCCCATGGGAATGCTAGTATAGAATGTGCCCCTTCTTCACCTGGGCATTTCATAGTATTCCTTCAAGAAACCCAGCAGAACACATTAGGAATCATCAAAGGAATTACAAAGAAGGAATGACTGGGATGGGATGGGATGGCTTCTCACTATTGGAGATTGATGGGACACCCAAACCATTATATTCTCTTAATAGCTGCCAGTCCTTCGTCATGTGACCGTCCTTGCCTCCGGTCCTTTGAGTCGTGGGCCGGTCAGTTACGGATCATTCTGTGGAAGTATGGGTACTCCACGACTTAGGTCAAGCTCACACAGCCTTATCGACCAGTTGCTGGTTCCTGTGGAACGGATGAAGAGGGCATTGCAGTGACTAAGGCGTATATCATTTGTTAATGCGCACCAATGTCTTAATTTGCTGATGGGCACACACTTTGTGGCCATTGTCCAGGTGGGCATGCTCGGCATTTATTTCCATATCACCAGTCTGTCATGCTTGTAAGGCTAGTTTAGCAATTCATCCTCTTAATTGGATGATTTCCAGCCCCAAGAGCTCTACGGCATGGATGCCCCAAGAGCTCTCTATCTGGTTTTCTCATCCCGGGGTCTACGGCATGTTTGCCCCAAGAGCTCTCTATCCGGTTGTCTCATCCCGGGGTCTACGGCATGGATGCCCCAAGAGCTCTCTATCTGGTTTTCTCATCCCTGGGTCTACGGCATGGATGCCCCAAGAGCTTTCTATCTGGTTTTCTCATCCCGGGGTCTACGGCATGGATGCCCCAAGAGCTTTCTATCTGGTTTTCTCATCCCGGGGTCTACGGCATGGGTGCCCCAAGAGCTCTCTATCTGGTTTTCTCATCCCGGGATCTACGGCATGGATGCCCCAAGAGCTCTCTATCTGGTTTTCTCATCCCGGGGTCTACGGCATGGATGCCCCACGAGCTCTCTATCTGGTTTTCAATCCCTAGGTCTACGCATTGATTCCCCAAGAGCTCTCTATCTGGTTTTCCCATCCCTGGGTCTACGGCATTGATGCCCCAAGAGCTCTCTATCTGGTTTTCTCATCACGGGGTCTACGGCATGGATGCCCCAAAAGTTCTCTATCTGGTTTTCCCATCCCTGAGTCTACGGCATTGATGCCCCAAGAGCTCTCTATCTGGTTTTCTCATCCCGGGGTCTACGGCATGGATGCCCCAAGAGCTCTCTATCTGGTTTTCTCATTCTGGGGTCTACGGCATGGATGCCCCAAGAGCTCTCTATCTGGTTTTCTCATCCCGGGGTCTATGGCATGGATGCCCCAAGAGCTTTCTATCTGGTTTTCTCTTCCCGGGGTCTACGGCATGGATGCCCCAAGAGCTCTCTATCTGGTTTTCTCATCCCGGGATCTACGGCATGGATGCCCCAAGAGCTCTCTATCTGGTTTTCTCATCCCGGGGTCTACGCATGGATGCCCCACGAGCTCTCTATCTGGTTTTCAATCCCTAGGTCTACGGCATTGATTCCCCAAGAGCTCTCTATCTGGTTTTCCCATTCCTGGGTCTACGGCATTGATGCCCCAAGAGCTCTCTATCTGGTTTTCTCATCAGGGGGCCTACGGCATGGATGCCCCAAAAGTTCTCTATCTGGTTTTCCCATCCCTGAGTCTACGGCATTGATGCCCCAAGAGCTCTCTATCTGGTTTTCTCATCCCGGGGTCTACGGCATGGATGCCCCAAGAGCTCTCTATCTGGTTTTCTCATTCTGGGGTCTACGACATGGATGCCCCAAGAGCTCTCTATCTGGTTTTCTCATCCCGGGGTCTACGGCATGGATGCCCCAAGAGCTCTCTATCTGCTTTTCTCATCCTGGGGTCCACGGCATGGATGCCCCAAGAGCTCTCTATCTGGTTTTCCCATCCCTGGGTCTACGGCATGGATTCCCCAAGAGCTCTCTATCTGGTTTTCTCATCCCGGGGTCTACGGCATGGATGCCCCAAGAGCTCTCTATCTGGTTTTCTCATCCCCGGGGTCTATGGCATGGATGCCCCAAGAGCCCTCTATCTGGTTTTCCCATCCCTGGGTCTCTGGCATGGATGCCCAAAGAGCCCTCTATCTGGTTTTCCCATTCCTGGGTCTCTGGCATGGATGCCCCAAGAGCTCTCTATCTGGTTTTCTCATTCCGGGGTCTACGACATGGATGCCCCAAGAGCTCTCTATCTGGTTTTCCCATCCCTGGGTCTACGGCATGGATGCCCTAAGAGCTCTCTATCTAGTTTTCCCATCCCTGGGTCTACGGCATGGATGCCCCAAGAGCTCTCTATCAGGTTTTCTCAACCCTGGGTTTACGGCATGGATGCCCCAAGAGCTCTCTATCTGGTTTTCTCATCTCGGGGTCTACGGCATGGATGCCCCAAGAGCTCTCCATCTGGTTTTCTCATCCCGGGGTCTACGGCATGGATGACCCAAGAGCTCTCTATCTGGTTTTCTCATCCCGGCGTCTACGGCATGGATGTCCCAAGAGCTCTCTATCTGGTTTTCTCATTCCGGGGTCTACGGCATGGATGTCCCAAGAGCTCTCTGTCTGGTTTTCTCATCCCGGGGTCTACGGCATGGATGCCCCAAGAGCTCTCTATCTGGTTTTCCCACCCCTGGGTCTACGGTATGGATGCCCCAAGAGCTCTATATCTGGTTTTCCCATCCCTGGGTCTACGGCATGGATGGCCCAAGAGCTCTCTATCTGGTTTTCCCATCACTGGTTCCATGGCATGGATGACCCAAGAGCTCTCTATCTGGTTTTCCCTTCCCTGGGTCTACGGCATGGATGACCCAAGAGCTCTCTATCTGGTTTTCCCTTCCTTGGGTCTACGGCATGGATGGCCCTAGAGCTCTATCTGGTTTTCTCATCCTGGGGTCTATGGCATGGATGCCCCAAGAGCTCTCTATCTGGTTTTCCCATCGCTGGGTCTACGGCATGGATTCCCCAAGAGCTCTCTATCTGGGTTTCTCATCCCGGGATCTATGGCATGGATGCCCCAAGAGCTCTCTATCTGGTTTTCTCATCCCCGGGGTCTATGGCATGGATGCCCCAAGAGCCCTCTATCTGGTTTTCCCATCCCTGGGTCTCTGGCATGGATGCCCCAAGAGCCCTCTATCTGGTTTTCCCATCCCAGGGTCTCTGGCATGGATGCCCCAAGAGCTCTCTATCGGGTTTTCTCATTCCGGGGTCTATGACATGGATGCCCCAAGAGCTCTCTATCTGGTTTTCCCATCCCTGGGTCTACGGCATGGATGCCCTAAGAGCTCTCTATCTAGTTTTCCCCTCCCTGGGTCTACGGCATGGATGCCCCAAGAGCTCTCTATCAGGTTTTCTCAACCCTGGGTCTACGGCATGGATGCCCCAAGAGCTCTCTATCTGGTTTTCTCATCTCGGGGTCTACGGCATGGATGCCCCAAGAGCTCTCTATCTGGTTTTCTCATCCCGGAGTCTACGGCATGGATGACCCAAGAGCTCTCTATCTGGTTTTCTCATCCCGGGGTCTACGGCATGGATGTCCCAAGAGCTCTCTATCTGGTTTTCTCATCCCGGGGTCTACGGCATGGATGTCCCAAGAGCTCTCTATCTGGTTTTCTCATCCCGGGGTCTACGGCATGGATGCCCCAGGAGCTCTCTATCTGGTTTTCCCACCCCTGGGTCTACGGTATGGATGCCCCAAGAGCTCTCTATCTGGTTTTCCCATCCCTGGGTCTACGGCATGGATGGCCCAAGAGCTCTCTATCTGGTTTTCCCATCACTGGTTCTATGGCATGGATGACCCAAGAGCTCTCTATCTGGTTTTCCCTTCCCTGGGTCTACGGCATGGATGACCCAAGAGCTCTCTATCTGGTTTTCCCTTCCTTGGGTCTATGGCATGGATGGCCCTAGAGCTCTATCTGGTTTTCTCATCCTGGGGTCTATGGCATGGATGCCCCAAGAGCTCTCTATCTGGTTTTCTCATCCCGGGGTCTACGGCATCGATGTCCCGAGAGCTCTATCTAGTTTTTTCAGTCGGGGTCTACGGCATGGATGCCCCAGAGCTCTCTATCTGCTTTTCTCCTCCCGGGGTCTATGGCATGGATGCCCCAAGAGCTCTCTATCTGTTTTTTTCATCCCGGGGTCTATGGCATGGATGCCCCAAGAGCTCTCTATCTGGTTTTCTCATCCCGGGGTCTACAGCATGGATGGCCCAAGAGCTCTCTATCTGGTTTTCTAATCCCAGGGTCTACGGCATGGATGCCCCAAGAGCTCTCTATCTGGTTTTGCCATCCCATGGTCTACGGCATGGATTGTGTAAGAGCTCTCTATCTGGTTTTCTCATCCCAGGTTTTCTCATCCCAGGGTCTACGGCATGGATGCCCCAAGACCTCTCTATCTGGTTTTCCCATCCCTGGGTCTACGGCATGGATTCCCCAAGAGCTCTATATCTGGTTTTCTCATCCCTGGGTCTACGGCATGGATGCCCTAAGAGCTCTCTATCTGGTTTTCTCATCCCTGGGTCTACGGCACGGATGCCCCAAGAGCTCGCTATCTGGTTTACCCATCCCTGGGTCTACGGCATGGATGCCCCAAGAGCTCTCTATCTGGTTTTCTCATCCTGGGGTCTACGGCATGGATGCCCCAAGAGCTCTATATATGGTTTTCTCATCCAAGGGTCTATGGCATGGATGCCCCAAGAGCTCTCTATCTGGTTTTCCCATCACTGGGTCTCTGGCATGAATGCCCCAAGAGCTCTCTATCTGGTTTTCTCATTCCGGGGTCTACGGCATGGATGCCCCAAGAGCTCTCTATCTGGTTTTCTCATCCTGGGGTCTATGGCATGGAGGCCCCAAGAGCTCTCTGTCTGGTTTTCTCATCCTGTGGTCTATGGCATGGATGCCCCAAGAGCTCTCTATCTGGTTTTCCCATCCCTGGGTCTACAGCATGGATGCCCCAAGAGCTCTCTATCTGGTTTTCTCATCCTGGGGTCTCTGGCATGGATGTCCCAAGAGCTCTCTATCTGGTTTTGTCATCCTGGGGTCTACGGAATGGATGCCCCAAGAGCTCTCTATCTGGTTTTGTCATCCTGTGGTCTACGGCATGGATGCCCCAAAAGCTCTCTATCTGGTTTTCCCATCCCTGGGTCTACAGCATGGATGCCCCAAGAGCTCTCTATCTGGTTTTCTCATCCTGGGGTCTATGGCATGGATGTCCCAAGAGCTCTCTATCTGGTTTTGTCATCCTGGGGTCTACGGCATGGATGCCCCAAGAGCTCTCTATCTGGTTTTCTCATCCCGGGGTCTACGGCATGGATGCCCCAGAGCTCTCTATCTGGTTTTCTCATCCCACGGTCTACGGCATGGATGCCCCAAGAGCTCTCTATCTGGTTTTTTCATTCTGGGGTCTATGGCATGGATGCTCCAAGAGCTCTCTATCTGGTTTTCTCATCCCGGGGTCTACAGAATGGATGGCTCAAGAGCTCTCTATCTGGTTTTCTAATCCCAGGGTCTACGGCATGGATGCCCCAAGAGCTCTCTATCTGGTTTTGCCATCCCATGGTCTACGGCATGGATGGTACAAGAGCTCTCTATCTGGTTTTCTCATCCCAGGTTTTCTCATCCCAGGGTCTACGGCATGGATGCCCCAAGACCTCTCTATCTGGTTTTCCCATCCCTGGGTCTACGGCATGGATTCCCCAAGAGCTCTATATCTGGTTTTCTCATCCCTGGGTCTACGGCATGGATGCTCTAGGACCTCTCTATCTGGTTTTCTCATCCCTGGGTCTACGGCATGTATCCCTAAGAAATCGCTATCTGGTTTACCCATCCCTGGGTCTACGGCATGGATGCCCCAAGAGCTCTCTATATGGTTTTCTCATCCCAGGGTCTATGGCATGGATGCCCCAAGAGCTCTCTATCTGGTTTTCCCATCCCTGGGTCTCTGGCATGAATGCCTCAAGAGCTCTCTATCTGGTTTTCTCATTCCGGGGTCTACGGCCTGGATGCCCCAAGAGCTCTCTATCTGGTTTTCTCATCCTGGGGTCTACGGCATTGAGGCCCCAAGAGCTCTCTGTCTGGTTTTCTCCTCCTGTGGTCTACGGCATGGATGCCCCAAGAGCTCTCTATCTGGTTTTCCCATCCCTGGGTCTACAGCATGGATGCCCCAAGAGCTCTCTATCTGGTTTTCTCATCCTGGGGTCTATGGCATGGATGTCCCAAGAGCTCTCTATCTGGTTTTGTCATCCTGGGGTCTACGGCATGGATGCCCCAAGAGCTCTCTATCTGGTTTTCTCATCCCGGGGTCTACGGCATGGATGCCCCAAGAGCTCTCTATATGGTTTTCTCATCCCAGGGTCTATGGCATGGATGCCCCAAGAGCTCTCTATCTGGTTTTCCCATCCCTGGGTCTCTGGCATGAATGCCTCAAGAGCTCTCTATCTGGTTTTCTCATTCCGGGGTCTACGGCCTGGATGCCCCAAGAGCTCTCTATCTGGTTTTCTCATCCTGGGGTCTACGGCATTGAGGCCCCAAGAGCTCTCTGTCTGGTTTTCTCCTCCTGTGGTCTACGGCATGGATGCCCCAAGAGCTCTCTATCTGGTTTTCCCATCCCTGGGTCTACAGCATGGATGCCCCAAGAGCTCTCTATCTGGTTTTCTCATCCTGGGGTCTATGGCATGGATGTCCCAAGAGCTCTCTATCTGGTTTTGTCATCCTGGGGTCTACGGCATGGATGCCCCAAGAGCTCTCTATCTGGTTTTCTCATCCCGGGGTCTACGGCATGGATGCCCCAAGAGCTCTCTATCTGGTTTTCTCATCCCGGGGTCTACGGCATGGATGCCCCAAGAACTCTCTATCTGGTTTTCTCAACCCCTCGTCTACGGCATGGATGTCCCAAGAGCTCTCTATCTGGTTTTCTCATCCCGGGGTCTACGGCATGGATGTCCCGAGAGCTCTCTATCTGGTTTTCTCATCCCGGGTCTACGGCATGGATGCCCCAAGAGCTCTCTATCTGGTTTTCCCACCCCAGGGTCTACGTCATGGATGCCCCAAGAGCTCTCTATCTGGTTTTCCCATCCCTGGGTCTACGGCATGGATGGCCCAAGAGCTCTCTATCTGGTTTTCCCATCACTGGTTCTATGGCATGGATGACCCAAGAGCTCTCTATCTGGTTTTCCCTTCCTTGGGTCTAAGGCATGGATGTAACTAGAGCTCTATCTGGTTTTCTCATCCTGGGGTCTATGGCATGGATGCCCCAAGAGCTCTCTACCTGGTTTTCTCATCCCGGGGTCTACGGCATGGATGCCCCAAGAGCTCTCTATCTAGTTTTCTCATTCCGGGGTCTACGGCATGGATGCCCCAGAGCTCTCTATCTGGTTTTCTCCTCCCGGGGTCTATGGCATGGATGCCCCAAGTGCTCTCTATCTGGTTTTTTCATCCTGGGGTCTATGGCAGGGATGCCCCAAGAGCTCTCTATCTGGTTTTCTCATCCCGGGGTCTACAGCATGGATGGCCCAAGAGCTCTCTATGTGGTTTTCTAATCCCCGGGTCTACGGCATGGATGCCCCAAGAGCTCTCTATCTGGTTTTCCCATCTCATGGTCTACGGCATGGATAGTACAAGAGCTCTCTATGTGGTTTTCTAATCCCAGGGTCTACGGCATGGATGCCCCAAGAGCTCTCTATCTGGTTTTCCCTTCCTTCGGTCTATGGCATGGATGGCCCTAGAGCTCTATCTGGTTTTCTCATCCTGGGGTCTATGGCAAGGATGCCCCAAGAGGTCTCTATCTGGTTTTCTCATCCCGGGGTCTACGGCATGGATGCCCCAAGAGCTCTCTATCTAGTTTTCTCATTCCAGGGTCTACGGCATGGATGCCCCAGAGCTCTCTATCTGGTTTTCTCCTCCCGGGGTCTATGGCATGGATGCCCCAAGAGCTCTCTATCTGGTTTTCTCATCCCGGGGTCTACAGCATGGATGGCCCAAGAGCTCTCTATGTGGTTTTCTAATCCCAGGGTCTACGGCATGGATGCCCCAAGAGCTCTCTATCTGGTTTTCCCATCCCATGGTCTACGGCATGGATGGTACAAGAGCTCTCTATCTGGTTTTCTCATCCCAGGTTTTCTCATCCGAGGGTCTACGGCATGGGTGCCCCAAGACCTCTCTATCTGGTTTTCCCATCCCTGGGTCTACGGCATGGATTCCCCAAGAGCTCTATATCTGGTTTTCTCATCCCTGGGTCTACGGCATGGATGCCCTAAGAGCTCTCTATCTGGTTTTCTCATCCCTGGGTCTACGGCACGGATGCCCCAAGAACTCCCTATCTGGTTTTCTCATTCCGGGGTCTACGGCATGGATGCCCCAAGAGCTCTCCATCTGGTTTTCTCATCCTGGGGTCTACGGCATGGAGGCCCCAAGAGCTCTCTATCTCGTTTTCTCATCCTGGGGTCTATGGCATGGATGTCCCAAGAGCTCTCTATCTGGTTTTCTCATCCTGGGGTCTACGGCATGGATGCCCCAAGAGCTCTCTATCTGGTTTTCTCATCCTGGGGTCTACGGCATGGATGCCCCAAGAGCTATCTATCTGGTTTTCTCATCCCGGGGTCTACGGCATGGATGCCCCAAGAGCTCGCTATCTGGTTTTCTCATCCCGGGGTCTACGGCATGGATTCCCCAAGAGCTCTCTATCTGGTTTTCTCATCCCGGGGCCTACGGCATGGATGTCCCAAGAGCTCTCTATCTGGTTTTCTCATCCTGGGGTCTACGGCATGGATGCCCCAAGAGCTCTCTATCTGGTTTTCTCATCCCAGGGTCTACGGCATGGATGCCCCAAGAGCTCTCTATCTGGTTTTCTCATCCCGGGGTCTACGGCATGGATGCCCCAAGAGCTCGCTATCTGGTTTTCTCATCCCGGGGTCTACGGCATGGATGCCCCAAGAACTCTCTATCTGGTTTTCTCATCCCGGGCTCTACGGCATGGATGCCCCAAGAGCTCTCTATCTGGTTTTCTCATCCCGGGGTCTACGGCATGGATGCCCCAAGAGCTCTCCATCTGGTTTTCTCCTCCCGGGGTCTACGGCATGGATTCCCCAAGAGCTCTCCATCTGGTTTTCCCATCCCGGGGTCTACGACATGGATGCCCCAAGAGCTCTCTATCTGGTTTTGTCATCCCGGGGTCTACGGCATGGATGCCCAAAGAGCTCTCTATCTGGATTTCTCATCCCGGGGTTTTGTCATCCCGGGGTCTACGGCATGGATGCCCAAAGAGCTCTCTATCTGGATTTCTCATCCCGGGGTCTACGGCATGGATGCAAGACTCTGTGTTTCATGATGGCATGCGTGTCCAGGCTTCCGTCTGCATGAGAGGTTTCCTCGCATCCTTAACATTCGGTTGCATGCTCGGTGTTGCCCATATGGTGGAATTGGTCTCTGTCTACAGTTAGCAGTAGTATTGGGACCTAGCCAATGCCCTCCCTTCCAGTCTCTCCCCCCTCATGCTTTCTCTGAGGGATTCCCATGTGACTCCCAGTGGATTCCTGTGGGTCTCTGACATGAAGACTAGGAAAGCTGTTGGTGAGTGATAAAAAACAAGCCTAGCCATAGGATTTTTATAGGTCAAACTTATAACATTTTTGTAAGAAAGGCCTGTGCTACCCCTGCCCCTATTTCTTCTTATAGGATATCTATAGGACTCCTTGTAATGCCATATGAATGCTTTGTTATGCTATCACAGCAGAGAGACTCCCAAGAAATGTTGACGCAGACATTAGAGTGGAATCTATATTGCAAGGTCATGAATCAAAAGTGGTGGAGAGCCTCATATGCAGGTTATGGATTCAGGTCAGGTCCCATCAGTCAATAGACCCGCTTTTCCCCCCACACCTTCCCACTCTACTACGCCCAAACTACGATGCACGCGAGCTGCAATCCACATGACACTGTCAACTATATGAAAGTCTGTGTTGCAGTGCTGGCCTAGACCTTAACCTACAGGTCTGGAACCTGCAGCTCTCTAGATGTGTTGGACTACAACTCCCAGAACCTCTCGCCAGTACCTATGGTGGCCAGGGCCGATACCAAATTCAACAGCTATGCAGGCGAAGAAATTGAAGCCAACACGTGCCTGACTCACTGTAGGTATGGCTGCTTTTGAAAACTCCTAGGAGATCCTAAATTGCATTCTGTCTTTCTGTATAGGGACGATTCAATAGCTCAGAGAGGAAAGCTTTTATTACTAAGAATTGTGTTCAACCTGCAGGCCACAGGTTTCAATCCCCCGAGCACCAACCCAGAGGTTCATCCTTCTCTTGGTGATACCTTGAATATTATCCAGTGTTTTCGAATCCTAGCCTGTGGCAGCTATGGCGAGTTTCCTTATGATTAAGAACGTTTTTGCTTTTCTTTGTATGTGTGCAGCACCCGGGCTCTGTCTCACTGCGACTGACCAATGCTAGGTTACTAAATTGAAAATGAACCACAGAGACTTTTAGGTGCGCTCAAAAATGTAATATTCGTTCATCAATTAATATTTTCATGACAAACCTCGATTTCCTAGTACTCTGCATTATATTCATACAGGGTATTTGCACTTTTTCTTGAACACAAAATGATGTTTCCATGTTTTCACTTCATAAATCTTATTGTTTCCTTCAGCTCTGTATTGTATCCATACAGAGTGTAGTTGTATGTTCTGACTCCAAAAATAAAGGATTTTTAGTTATACAACCGATGCCTATAGATATGATATGTGCAGTTTGCACTCAATTCTCCCCTTTTCTCCTTTTTCTCTCTCCCGCTACACGTGTTTCTCCGTCCTCTCAGACGGTTCATCAGGAGGGTTGTTTATAGTATCCTTTGATCATCATACCTGCAAGTTAAGGGACAGTGCATATTGTATAAGTGCTTATGTTTTGAAGGTCTGTTACGCACCGTATACAATTTGTCAATAATAGCATGGTGCTTGGACACATTACGTTATTTGTACTTACTTCTTTTACATCATATAGACCATTCCCCAACCTTTCCAAGGTTTCTAGTTTTCTCCAATTTTGCAAATTATTGGGTATCCACTGTGCCAATTTTGAGGTTCTCTTTGAGACTTGTTTTTTTATATCTAATAGTGAAAAAGAAAACATATTCCGCTATTGTTTATTCCTCTCTTGCCTATCTATGCTTAATGAGAGTATATGTTAGATTCTAGTGGCTTACCTACTGTAGTAGACCGTATTTCTGAAAAGATGCTTTCCTAAGTCCCGTGATGTTCATGCGATCGTGGTTGCTGATTCGGATGACTCAAAATGGCCGCTATTTATATACATCATCACGCCGAAGCGTGATGCTGTCATTACGGGCCGTATTCGTTTGTCGTGCGTACGTGATGACGTCATGGCGGTCGTTGTGCCTGCAGTCATGTCACTTTGCCGGCTTTAGTGATTTAAGAATGAATACGGGCACAGTTTTGTGAGATGTAATAATTAATATTTTACGGACAGATTCTTTGGAAATACTCCAACTAATCTTGTTTATGTCTATGTGGGTGATGTACCAACTGCGACTGATGGTGCTAGAAAATTGGAGAATCTGTGGCAGCAAACGCTATATACAAATAATGCATTCTTATACTTATACTAATTGACGCTAGACATCACCGCCCGCTTCAGCAGTTTTGACATGGCAACTGTACTGTCTCAGTAATGTATGCATAGACATTGCCTTATCTATACCATTATACTTAAACGCCTACTCTTTGTGCCTGTTAACACCTATGTACCACTGTCTAATCTAGAACTAAGAACTTCCCTAGCCAATGGGCCTCAACTGGAATATGGCGCCCTGATGCCCGGGGACTTGTGTGTGCTGTATACATGCAAAAAATAAATAAATAAAAATTCTTGGTGTCGTGCATGCAGGCAATACGCATACCGATGTGCTAGAGGGTGCCCATTACTGTTTGCTAACTCATTCGTACTGGATTTACTTTTGAATACTGACAGTCTCTCATTTTGCTCCCTGTGCTAATTGCACGCAGGCGGCTGCTCAGCCTAACATTTGTGCTAGCGCATCTTCTCACTTGCACCCAAAAAAAGATGCACCATATTCAGAAAGAGCATTTGAAATGAGTGCATCATAGATTGGCAGATTCAAATGCTCTTTTCGATCCCGTTGCACATTTGCACAAATCAGAGGGCTTGTTGTGCACGTTTTCACAAACAGGATGTCGTTTAAAAGGTACAGAAAACAAACACATTCTCCTGTGACTATAGAGAGATGTGTAATGCATGGCAGGCTCATTCCCGACCCTGTCATGCTTTCGTTTTTAGGTGGAACAGTAAAGGATATGAACTACTGCTGTCCCACTTCGTAGCATTTCACAGCAACAGGTTATTTAAGGGCATGCCAGTAGGAAATGCACCAGCAGCGCTTGCACGGGTGCTCGGAGCCTGCAATACATTTGTGTTGGCTGCAAAATGTATGCAAGGTTGCTGGCCAGAGCTTTTGTGCTGCTGTCAAATGCATCTGAAATTCGCGGGTCAACTTTAACAAGAAAGTGACTTGTACATTTCAAGTGACTGCAAATTTAAAAAAGTGCATCTTCTGCACTTTGATCATTTGCATTCAGTTTTGAGAATCTCACCTCGTGTGTTCAGCCTGACATCCACCAATCAAAGAACATCATTTAAATGGGGTTTCCATAATGTTTTTTTTTTTTTTTTTTATTTATTTATAAAGTTTACATAAATAATCAATCAAACAATCAGAACAAAAAAACTCAGCAAGAATACACAGAATAACAGAATATTCTATATACATAACTTGCAATGAATCAGTAAATACTCAGAAAGTCATCCCACACCTTCCCGTACAACCTCAACTTCCCTTGCCGCTTGTAAACCACCCTTTCCATGGATGCAAGGGCAGACATCCCCTCAACCCAATCATCAAGAGAAGGTGCATTCCGTGACTTCCAGCCCCTGAGGACCAACTTTTTGCCCAGACAAGCTCCACGTAACAAAAACTTTTTCCGTGACATAGAGAGATCATCCAGCAATTCTCCACCTCCCAAAATCATTGTTATAAAATCCAATTCAACATCCAAATCCAAAACACGCAGACAGGCACCACAAACCTCGTGCCAAAATCCCCGTACACGCACACAATCCCACAACAGATGTTCTAGACTTCCCTGTCCATTCTCACAACACCAGCATTCATCCGAGTCCAACAGCCCCCTCTTTAACATTCGCTCCGGGCTCCAAAACACTCTATTGAGGATCTTTATCTGTCTCGACCGTTCCACCAAATCAATTGCACAGAGTTTAACATTCGCACAGATATCCAGCCACATCTCAGACGAAATCTCACACCCCAACCTCCTTCCCCATTCATCTCTCAAATCAGAATTTTCCTTATAAGCAGACACAATACAATTATATATCCTGCTAGCAATGGAACAACCACCTGACTCCCTTTCCATAAGATAGAGATTCACCATCGAACTTCCTACCTCCGCCACATCACCGATACATCTTTTCAATTTCCTGAAGTCTTCAGTTCTGAAATTATCAATGTGAAACTTTGCTCGAAACTCACATTCCCCAATCCACCCTCCATCCACCAGAACATCATCAATCCAAAGCACACCGCCTAGAAACCAATCCGGCCAAAATAAAGACCTGCCCCCGATAGTAATCAATGGATTCAACCAGATGGATGAGTGAATGGTCCTTGAAGCAACCAAGCCTAACAATTCATGCACCTGTCTCCACGTCTCCCTCAGAAAAACCGTCAAAGGTGATTTATTACATGACTTGTTGGTCGCTGTGAGAATTGCCCTTGGAGGGAGTGGACCCAACATACTAGCCTCTGCAATTACCCATTGATCAGGCAAATCCACCAAAAAAGGCACAATAAAATGACTTGAAAAGGCTAAATGATATGCCCTGAAGTTTGGCACTCCCAGACCACCTTTCCATAATGTTGACAAACCCAGCTCTTTTTCCGTGCCCGTTACCGTGCCCTTTTTATTTATTTATTCAATCTAGGCAGCTTTTCTCCTAAATGTAGTTGTCCAGTGGGCTCAGAATCCAACCCCTAATCCAGGTTAGGTGCCCCTCCACTCAGGAGCTTCTTGCCCTCCGTGAGAGAATGAATTCCCTATGTGAGTTTGAGTGGGATTTGGTATTTTCATGAACCCCTTCTATAATGTTGTCCTTCAAAATAGAACTTCATGAAACTTTCAATAGTATGTGCACTTTCATCCTTGCAGCAAAGTTATAAGCGCAAACTTTGCGGTCCCTCCCCTTCAGAATGATGCCACCCCAGAAAACCATTTACAAGACTTTCCAAAGCAATACAGGGTGTGCTGGGCATCCTTTTGTTTTTGAGAACTTTTTCTTTATTTTGTTTTACAGTTTTGTCAAACGTCACCAATGATATGATACGATATGATTGGTTATTTATAACGCGCTTAATATCCAGAGGTTTCTAAGCACGGACACGGAGATCGAACCTGCGTTGCTCCGTGTCATCTTGTTTCCACGGCGAGCATGTTGCCGCTAAGCTATCCTCCCAAGACAATGGTAAAATGGGGCAGTCCTGAGTTTTTGTAAATGTTCCAAAATAAGAGGGAAAGACAAGTATTCCATATATATGTATAGGTAATCGGGAGCTTCTCCTTAGACAATCAGAGACTAGCTACATCCTAGACCTGGAGACAAAGAAACCAAAGGGCCACAATCTGGACCAAGAACTTTACACTTTTTTTAGGCACTTTTTTAGGCACTTAAGCAATTAGATTGTATTTTCATTTGGAACTTATTATGAACGTACCATGCATAGACTTTTAACATATTTCTAGCATTTTCTTATCATCCTTCTTCTTCCTACAGGCACTTTTTCATACTCATTTTTTGGTAATCTTTAGTATAATCTTCAGCATGTCTCATGTCGGTTACACTGGTGTTTTTAAGGAACTCCTTTTGAAATGGTTTAATTATACATAGGGGCCTATGTAAGGCTGGTGCAGGTTAGTTTTCAACATTAGCATTTAGGACTGAGTAATCATTAATTCAATATTTTACTCACAAAAAGTAATTGAATGAATTTTAGATTCTTTCCCTTTTTTGTTATCTTATTTTATACTTTCTTCTTTGTACAGGGTGAGCAATGTTTTTTGCTTTTACATTTATGAACGCAGTCTAACTGGAATCTCGATTATTTTATGCACTGAATTTATACAGTCCACCTTCTTTTTTAATTGCACACAAGGCCAGTAATTTTCTTAGGTGTCTTACAATGTATCAAGGTTTTCAACAATGCTTTTATGTGCTTGTAACTATGTATTTTAAGAACATTTAGCTCATATATCGATGCAAAACAAGGTTCGTCAATGTCTTGACTATGCACTAAGCACTTTATGTATCCCCACTTGAGGTATACTATCGTTTAGCTGCTAAATGCACTTTGCACTTTATCAGTATTAATCTGAATATTGCATTCTTGCACAGACTGTACAAATTGGCATTAGCACTTTAAGAGGTAATTCTCGATATAGGGAATACCATCATTGAGCTGCTATATGCACATTGCACTTGATCAGCATTTAGCTGTATATTGCATATTTGCACAGACAGTAAAAGTAGGCAGTAGCACCTTTGAAAGGTATTTCTGGACATAGGAACCATAATATGGTATTACCATGAGCACTATGCACTTGAATTAAAGCACCTTGTATCCTCGTGAGGATTTCATCTATTGAGTACTATACTCTACACCTTTAGATCCCACTGGCCAGCTAATACTTTGAATTTACATCATTTATTTTTTAAAAAGCATATGGAAAGACACCGACCTTCTATTGCGATGGCAACTTCCCGGACTTGTGGGGCTACTCAACGGCTATTCTGATCACTAATACACTCGACCTCTCTGTCCACTTGGTCTTATTGTGCATAGCAATATACGTTGAAATTGTCACATGCCTTTCCGTATTCGGAACGCAAATGGCAAAGAGGCAGCACTTGTGTAATGATACTATACAGCATACATTGGATGTAAGCCGTAGTTGAAAGGCTTTATTTCTCATATCGGGAAATAATATTGAGATCGTGAAGTTTTAACATCAAAATTGTTTACAAATGTGGCATATTGACTGACCATTTCATACGACATCTATGTTTTCTTTTTTGTATGTATTCATTCAAATTCGCAATGATGTATTATGTTGTGTGCAATGTTCAAAGATGGTGGCTCCTGTAAACAGGCAGGCTGTATGAGTGCGTCACTCCATACATTGGAACCATAGAGAGCATACCAGTTTAAAAGTCCCTTTTCTGTGCTCATACCCTGAGCGTGACCAAGCGGTGTGTTTGCCGCGAAACGCGTAGTTTTCGTGTTTTTCTTTCTTTGTCCTTGACATTATATTAATTAAAGTAATCTAATTTTCTACCTGGCAACCTGGCTTCCTGACTCAAATGTTTGGTGTTGAGTGCACCCTCTGAACTGCTTTCTGGAGCGCACTCCACTTACTTTGTACTGCTGTACAAGGGTCTTTTTTCATATATATATATATATTTAGAATTTACAGATTTTGAATTGCCCCCCCCCCCCACCAACACCATACATGGGTACTGGAAGAAAGGGGCGAAGGTGGGAAGCCATGGAAAGGTTTGGGGAACCATCCACGGAGGGCAAGAGGGGGGTACAACAGGATTAAAAGGGCCGACATTAAAAGCAATTAGTTGAATTCACATAAAACCATTATAGCATCTAAAAAGGTGTGCTCCTTATGGGGACTCCAATTTAAACCTGCCTACATGTCTACCATGTCTGACTCTGCAATGCAGAGGGATATAATGAATGGGGCTTGAGTGATTAGCAAGTAAGAGAGATTTAAGATTGTTTTAAAAATGGATGCTTTCCAAAAATAGCATCCCCAAGCAAGTTTGTGTCCTTCAGGGTTCATGTTTAAAGGCATTGCTGTAATTTGTGTTCCTCCATCAGACGTGTCTCAGTTACTATCATTGGGATATGGCTGGACCACAAGGACACGATTGGAAACCTCTGTTGTTTTCAGTTGTTTGTGTCTCTTTCTGCCACCCCAATGAGTGCAGGAGGACTGGCTGCAGTGTCATTAAGCTGAGGGCATAGCTATCATTACCGGTTAGAAGCTGCAAGAAAAGAGTATCATTGCAATCCAGCTTCTGTGCTGGGCGACAGACTGTGGCATTTGCTTTTTTGCAGCTCACGTTTTGGTAAACGCCGCCAGAGCATAATTGGCAGCGTAGTCTAGCACTAACTAATGTTTGGGATTTAGCAGTAAATTAGTAGCAAGCTTTAAACAGCCTGAAATCCTGCGCCTTGAAAGCTCTCATTTAAGAAACAGTTTGTTAAAAGACTGCTTTTAGTTTCCATGTAGTCATGTGCTACTTGAATCTGTGCCCCGCCCTTGTTTTCACTTGTGAAAGTCTTGCCTTGTATCATGGACATGTCTGCAGCTAGAACACGCTATTTGCTGCTCGAGAACCCTATTGGGCCTCATGATGAGTATGGCGGTAACAGTAACAAATGCCTGGCATTGAATTACCATCATGTTTACCGCTTCTCTATATTCCATCTTTACCAACAAATTGGAAGAATAACCTTAGCTACAAGTTTATCCTCCCAATAAATTGACGAATCATCGCCGGCAGATTTACGGAATGAGTCATTCCTGTAAAGCCAATGGAGTGCAACCAGTCTGCATAATGGGGAATAACCTTGCCTCCGCACCGCTCATAACATGGCAGGTTTACTGCTAAACTGAAGTGTGGTATCAGGAAATGAGTTTGGTGGAATTTCCAAACTCATAATTAGGCCCCTTGATTTTTAATATGAAGTCGAGGAGCATGAGGAGTTTCGCACTGGACCCAAGAAACATCGTTCTAATCAATGTGGAAAAGCCGAAGCAAGTGGAATCCAGGGGGTCACTAAGAAATAAAGTTCTAGCTTGGCTTAATAATAAAGTGGGACCCAATTGTATAAGGGCGCAGGACCTCAAAGTTCTTCGGAGACTACAGATCAGCAACTGGTGCAAGACAGATAACACTGACTGTATCATTATTGGTTGTGGGTCTAGTAGTTTGCCGTCTTTTATAAACAGTCTCACCAATGTACAGGACATGTCCGCCTTCACAAAAGTGCGAATAGTGTTAAATTAACCTATCCTCTTGTCTTTACGATGTTGTTTTCCTTCTTCCATGGGAATGGCCTAGTGGCCCCTTTGTCAGTACATGTTTTCAGAGCTTAATGTTGTTTGTTCTTGTTATACTCATTATGTAACTTTGTTGTTTTGTCGGTGCCTATAAGCCTTAGGGTACCTTGTGCGCGGTATAAATCAATAAGCTTAAACATAAACATAAACAGTCCAGATGCTATGTCTGCGGCATGAGGAACCGAGAGGGTGGGCAGATTTTCCCCTATTCCCTCCTAAACCACTATAGGCTCCTCATTGTACCGACAATGTCACCCATATTTTGTGGCAGATTTCCCATTTTATTGCCCAAAATGTTGGTCTTTTACAATATTATTTTTAACTTTCTCATGCCACAAATTGACTTTCCTCCAATGCAAGTCAATGGGGAGAAAATAGCCTCAGACTTCCTGGTGCAAAATCTCCCTCATAACTGTAGTCAAGTGTTGGATGGCATTCTCCTTGCTCCGGAAACAATCAATTGCTCTTGATGTGTCTCTCCACTTCCTGTTGTGACGGATATTTATTTACAATAAAGTGTTTTGTGTTGACAGTTGTTTTGCACTGTACCCTTCCTCAAACAGCTGGGCCACCTTCATCTTTACTGGTAGGAGCAGCCATACTGAAAATGCTGGAGACCCATTAACAAGGCTGTGGTCAAGTTGCAAACATCCTTTGCAATAAAAACATCCTCTAACCTTCTCGGGGTTATGGTAGAATACATTTAGGGACCCAAGATATTTTCTCGGCTTCTGTGGCATTCTAGACCTCAAAGTCTACAGATTGCAACATCCCAAAATGGAGGCTACCAGGAAGATTCCAACTTTTTCCCTGTTTCCAATGTGGCGGTCTCCTACCATTACAGCGGGCACATCATTTCTAGTGTTGCCTATCAATCTAGTAGCTTTCAAAGGCCCTATTCACTTCATCAGGATCTTGGGAGATGTGTGGAGCATCCACTCACCACCGTACAGAATAGTTTCTCATTGGGAAAAAGTCTCAATATTCAAATAATGTCCTTTGGGTTCAAATGATAGTCTCTGGGATCAAACAAGGTTTCTGGGGTCTGACAAAAAGTTGCTGGACCAACCGACCCAGAGGTGAAGTAGCTCTGACCTTTCCAGATTGGGTCCCTGCTTCTGTCATTCCTACGCAGGCCTACTCCTCCTTTGTATGTCTGGTCTGCAGACTCTCTATCTCTCCTTGCCTCTCTCTGACTGTGGCCACCATCTACAGGCCTCCTGGCCAGGTTGCCCTCTTCTTCTCAGAGTGAGCTGACCTCTCCTCTTCTCTCCTTGCCTCTACCTCTCAACTTCTCCTCCTTCCTCAGAGACCCCAACATCCACCTGGATGCTTCTAACACGTCCTCTGGGCTCTTTCACAACCTCTGCGACTCTCTCTCTTTCCCCATTCTACCCTCTGGTCCGACACACTCTGCTGGACACACCTTGGATGTTCTCATCACCTCTGACATCCCCCTCTCTAACCCTTTCACCACTCCTCTCTCTTGGACTGACCACTTTCTGCTTTCCTCTCACCTGAAACTCTTGGTCCCTCAGACAAAGCTGTGAGAAACCAAAAGGTGTCTCACTTGCTAATCCCCGGGGATCTCTCTCTCAGGAGGCGAGGCCCGTCCATGGGGGCGGACAATTGCGGGAGGATCACCAAGGTGGGGGATCTTCAGGGAGTGGAGGTGAGGCAGCCGATGGTGAGACGCAGTATTCCCCCCTTTCTCTTGCCCATACGCCATCCTATTTTATAGGACTCTCCAACGTTCCAACCCCGCCCCTTTCTACACAAACAGTGGGCCGAGGAAGAGGAGGACTGAGAGTAAATAGGCTAATGCTTGCATATCTCATTGGACATGTCCCGTTAATAAGGTCAGGCAATGTCATGCACTTGACTGTAATCACAAACATCTGATACCCATTAGCTCCCCTCACACGGATAAAAGGCGGAACATAGAGACACACTGAGCAAGGTGAGACACGAGAAGGAGCAGATCTTCCGGGAAGAAGGCAAACCCATTGGAGCAGGACGGCCGATCGAGGGACCAGAGCGAAGGGTAGGGAAACCCTGAAGATCCCTGCAGAAGGTTGGTGCGTCCAGGAAACCCTGAAGGATACGCAGAGAAAGCCAAATCCCAGACAAGAAGAAGCCTGCATTGTGTTTCAAGGATTCCAGCAACCCTCCCGGGTAAATGGCAGAGTTGGGGAGGCGAGGCCAAGCCTGTGGTATCAACATGTGAACTTTTCTGATGGTGTTATGCAACAACCAAGACCAAGAGATACTGGTGCAAATAACATAAAGGAGAGCTTAATTGAAAGTCGAAGTGGTCCTGCGGAGGTCTACGGGAAAGTCTTTGACATCAGTGAAAGGTCTGAAACCGACAGAGAGAGACTGGGAACAGGAAATAAGTTAGAAGGGAACCCCTAACGAATGTGAATGAAGTTTGGGGAAAGGAATGCCTTGACGTGCTGTGATAGCGAGGTCCGAGCCTGGTTGTGGGAGATCTTCATTTCGTCATACTTTATGTTGAGAGGTCCGAGCCCAACTGAGGGAGACTTATGTGAACTGTTGATGTCTTGAGAGGTACAAGCTCGACTGAGGGAGACCTAGGTGAAGCTTTGTTGAACTGTGAAAGACCTTTTGGTGAACTGAAAATAAGTGACTTTAACGTGAAGGCCAAGCGGGCCTCGACCCACGTTTTGAACTGCCTTATTTTGATGACCTGAGCCAGAGTGTGTCATCCAATCTATGGGGGCCGCCTTACTCCGTGCTGTCCATGGGGGAGAGCTAACTCAGCCACCTTGACCCTTTATGTTATAACACTGACTTTCCTTTGCTTGCACATTCCCCTTTACACACTTTGTATAAGAGACAGGGCAGGCATTAGGTTTTGTTAGTATGGGCCATTTTGATTTGACAGAGACTGACTAAGACTGTGTTTTCTTTATTATTTGATGGTAGAGACTACTCCCATCATAGCTATTGGGCAAAGTAGGAGTTTTTCCCAGCCTCAAGAACTTAATAAAGGTTTTGAAACTTGTAGCTCTTGTGTTAGTGTCATATTTGTGATAACATGCCTCACTTACATAGCCCACCCCAGCACTGCCACCTACCTTCTCTGCCATTCGGCCCATGAAGCGTGTGTCAGTATAGATGCCTTTGCCTCTACTTTCTCTGCTCCTCCTATACCTGCGGCTGACTTTCACTCTGACACAGCCCTCCCTAACGTGCATCTTTCTATCTCCAACAATCTGGACATCCTTGCCCCTGTCATAAGGATCCGTTTGAAGTCTACCTCCAGTGCAACTCTTGGTATGACTTCGACCTCGCCGCTATGAAACGAAAGTGCAGGCTGAGAGAAAGTGGAGGGCTTCGGGCGCATCCCCTGACAAACTGGCCAGCTGCCTGCTCCAAAGGCAATACAGACTCTCTGTCCTCTCCAAGAAGAGAGGCATCGCCTTTTTATTTTTTCTGAGCTGAAGTGCTGACACCTGCAGACAGCCCGTGTAACAGTGGTTTCGGCTACACAGGCTGCCTGATGAGTCTGTACTTAGAAACAGGAGGAGGGCTGCAGGGCCCGGCTCTCCTTTTGTTTCAGAGTAACGAGTCATCAGGCAGGGCTTTCATGCTGCCTGATGACTCTTTACTCAGACACAATAGGAGTCATCACGCAGCAGACATACCTCTCACTCAAGGAGCATGTGGTCTTTAACCACCGGCTCCTTGAATAAAAGCGCTGCCTACTGTGTCTGACAGCTGAGGAACACACTGGTGTCACAACTTTGGTGCGTCTAGCCCCTCCTGTTTAAAAGAAGGGGCTGGGCGCACCAAAGGTAATAATGCCAGTGTTGCCACCAGGAGCCCCTGAGAAATGACTCTTGTTAGGGTGGACGTGGCCAGTACAATTTAGGATCTCACTTAAAGCACTGCCCACTCCTTGATGTACCGCTTTCCTCTGCTGCCCAGAGTGGTTCACCCTATACAAAACCCCATACATAGAAACACATCCGGGAAGGACATTTTTATTAGTATTGGTTATTTATAACACACTTACACCCAGAGGTTTTTAAGTGCGGACCCGGGAATCGAACCTGTGTTGCTCTGAGTGGTTTTGCTCTCCAACGAGAGCGCGTTGCCCCTGAGCTATCCTCCCCAGACTGTTCGCAGGTGATGATGTGTGGTGCACCAAAGATGATATGACTAGTATGGAGTCCTCACTGGAGGACCTGAACTGTTCCTCTCAAAAATTGCAGACCTATGTAACATCTCTGTGAAAGTGTTACCATCTTTCAAACCTCACAGCCTAAGTGAAGGCAAGACTTTAGTGTGATTTATAAGTTAGCGTTTCCCTCCACAGACATTGACGCGACCACCATGCGGCCGCCCACCTGAATATATTTCTGCATAAAAGACAGAACTCTAAAGCGTTATTTTCCACTGTCCCTCCAGGGAGCAGCCTTGGCGTTTTTCCTGCAGATCAGCATATTTTACGTTTCTATAATTACAGGCCTGGCCGCCATCTGGCCCCTTTCTAAGCTGCCGCAAACCGCTTCAGGTACGCGAGGTCGCTGGCTTACATCAGTTTGCTAAAAGGTAAATATTTAGCTTGTGGTTATTCGTGTTCCATTCATCCGTAGGAACCCAAAGCTGAAAAGAACCAGACAGCAAGAAAAACAAAATGGGAGGCAATCCACCAGAATGGCTTTGGAGCAGGGGGCCTGCAACAAGCTCTTTGGATCTTCTGGACTACAATTCTCGTGGTAATAAACCGTTGGCTATGCTGGCTGGGGCTGATGGGAATTGTAGTCCAAAGCATTAGGAGAGACAAAGGGTTCAAACTCCTGCCTTAGTGTGAGAAGGAAACATTCTTTGGCCTTTAACTCTACATATTTTATTTTAATTTTTCGTGTGTATATAGCGCTTACACCACCAGAGTCCATTTCAAGGAACCTGGGATCTGTGAGAAGGTGGAGAATAATATTAAGGTCTGGGATGCATTTGTGGTAATGAAAACATGTGTTTTGAATGCTCCTGGGAGCCTTTTGGTATCTTTTGCCAGTCTGGGACTGAGTGCCAAAGGGAAGCGCTTTAGTGGGGGCAACATCTACCCCCCAAACGTGCATGCTTTGGTTGACTGGTAGCCAGCATGGTCTGAGAACTAGTGATTTTGTTTATTTATATGGCGCACCTAACACTGAGGCCTCTGGGCGCAGAATCTAGGTACTGGTACACTGGTAATCTAGGTACTAGTGTGGGGGATCTCCACCATGAGGTCCTCGGACAGATTCCAGGCCTGTGCACCACTCCCAAAAGTCTCGAGAGGATAGCTCAGGGGCAATGTGCTCACCTTGAAAGCAACATGGACCAACACCGGTTTGACCCCCAGGTCCGCGCTTAGAAACCTCTGGGTATTAAGTGCAATAACATATCATATCAAGTGTAGGTGGCTGTATAAGATCTGCTTGGATGCTCCTTTTGGTGCCAGGGAAATACGTAATGCCAAGTTTATGAAGGCGGGCATTCCCAGTAGGAGGAAAGTGTTTGCGCCATCGAGTATTGCAGGCAGTTGGATCCTCATGGCAAGTTTGGTGGTATAAGCCATCCTAATAGCCCCGACCGGGTTTGCTATTACCACCAGGGCTAAGAGTGCTAAGTCCCCCTGATTGCAAGCTCTGGTTGCTATACATTTTGCACTCCCATGGGGCTGCATCGGGGTTTGGAGGGATTATCTCTGCAGTTAAATTCACCAGAAGAAATGTTTCATTTGTCTGGAGGAACTGATTACAAGCATGAGCACTCAAAACCTGTAATTCGGCCAACAGGAAGAACAGGCAGTAAATCTGTTAATGCTCGTTATGTTAGTTACCACCAGTCGTGTTACGAGGCCATCGGTGTCTGAGGTTAGCCCTCTGATCTCTTCTCCGATGCTCGTCTTCTGGGAAGCTTAAACTGTAGATGTTTTCATCACAGTCTCCTTTATGACATCTCTTCTCAAAGCTAGTCGGTCGCCCATGGCCAGCCTACCTACAGGTACCACTCCACCCCCCAGGTGTTTGGCCCTTACATACACTGTATCATTTGCCCGCTCCCAGCAGCCTCTCAACCTCCATGCCGTGGCTCCTTATTGGTTCCGCTGGCTAGAATGACCCCCCCTTACTGAATGCTCTCATGTGCTGATAGGTGTCATGGCACACTTTACACATCATACAATATAATAAAAGGCCAGATGTTTGTTGGTCCGATGTAGTCATGCACAGTAGAGACTGCCCGCTTTATATTAACACTCTGGAAATGTCTCTCCTCACGCACTTTCACACTAGTATCTAAATAAATAGATCCATATGTTTTAGATGAAAGGCCTCACTGTTGATCATCAATGTTGTCTGGGCCCTTTACAGCCCCCATGCTGTGCATCAATTAGCAGGACTTCTTTCAGCGTTGGTCTTCGGACCCTGCAATGGACGCACAAAAGTGACTTCAGAGTTTTCCTTGTCAACTTCTAGGGTCCTCCTCTCAATCCTTGTTGTTTTGGTACGACATTCAAAATACACATCAGGGGGAGTAAGGGTATTTAAGGAGTACAGAAGGTGGGAGGATAGGGAAGGAATACATAAAAGTGAAGAGAGGTTTGGTGGGTAATCCCCCAAATAAAACAAATAGCAAATATAACAGTAAAACGTCACACCACAATGGCTTCACTTCTCTTTATTTATTTATTTTATTTATTGTATTTCTTGACAGCGCCCAAACCTGTGAGTATCACAGCGCTGATACATTACTGAACAAGACAGAACAGAAATAATGTACATCAGCATGATAGTAAATACTGCAGAGAGTCAGGTAGTGGGGATAACCAATTTCAGGTTAGTCATATTTGGCAAACAGCCATGTTTTGTGCAGTTTTCTGAAGATGAGGTAGGATGGCTACTCTTGGATGTGGAGAGGTAGGGCATGCCACAGGGTAGGGGCAATGACCGTGAAGAAAGTGCCCCCAGCTCTTTTTCTTGAGAATCTGGGGATGGCTAATGACAGAGTGGATGAGGACCGTAGGCAGGGGTTTCTTGGGGTTCTTTTGGTGATGTATTCGGGGAGGAAGGAGGTTGCCATATGGTGGATGCATCTGTTTATTATGGAGAGAATCTTTGTAATCCAATTTGACAACACAAAGTTCCTACTTGGATTCCAATAGTGGTTCACAACTGTTTAACAGAGCTTTCATCCTTCCATTTGTAGTCAAGGTCTTGAGACTGCTTCTTGGTATCAATAATGAATAATTCAGAACTTCATTAACTTCAAAACAAATGTCTTTGTCAGGATATTTTGGCTACCACTTTAACGTCAGTACTGCTTCATCAAAATAGATATCATTGAGAATATTTCAAAACTTCATTAGCTTGAAAACAAATGTCTTTGGCCTGATATTTTGGCACCACTTTGTCATAACATTTACCCCACCACAGTACTTTATGCGTTTCCACCTTATTTACTCTCATGCCAGGTTTACCACTTCTACAACACTCTGCTCTGGTGTATTCCTTCCAGAAAAGAACCCATTATTACAAATGCTCTTGGTCTGGTATACTCGCCTGCCAGCCAAAATAAACAAATGCAGTTCACTCTGTGGGTATACTCTCCTGCCCGAACAGAACCAAATGGCACAACGTTATAGGACCTGGTATATTCTCTTGCCAGACCCAACTGTGATAAGGGTCAACTTCAAAGATTTTGTCAATGTCTTCTGCTTCACACTATTAGATTTGAGAATGTCTTCAAAGAGAACAAGAATCACACTGGTGCTATTTATTACACCTGGGTGTTTTCCACATGCAAGTCAGGCTATGCTTCCTTCCTCCTGAACCTCTTTCATCAGAAGGGAAGCCCTCCTGCCAATCTTGTTCCACATTTGTATTAATAACCGAATGCTGATAATAACTCTTTATCTTCTTCACACTTCTTTGGCTTTGGCAATGTGGGTTTGAAACATACTCTACACCTGGGAAATATTCTTTACACACACTATTAGGCTCAGTTAGTTCCTTTTGGCTAATGCAACCCTAATTGTTTACCAGTTGCCTGCATGTGAGCCCCTTTTGTCTTTGGCAATGATGATTCAAGTTCACTTCTGGAGATAATGCCCCTCTGTGTGGTTGGCTTTTAGGATAACCCACTATGCAACAGTCACCTCCTTCAGATGGAATCCTGGCAGTCTCTTTATGCCAACTACTTTGGTTTCTATCAGTTCGGTATGCCTTGCAATCATCAACTTGTTTTATATCAGTTCAGTATTCAAATGGAAAACTGGATTCAAGTAACAGGCAGTCACGGAGCACTCCAGGGTCACAATAGAATAGTGAGCTCACCAGGTTTGGCATGTACATCCATTTTCCTCACTGCTTCCAGCTCATCTGCCTCAACTCCCCTTCGCGGTCCGGCCTCCAATGCCTGCACGGCTTCCTGCATTCAGCCACCTCTGACCGCTTCACAGTGGGGAAAGTCATAGAAAGGTAGGCTTCCTGCTGCGTGACCTCCCCCAGGGATCTGGTGCTCTCCTGCCACCACTGAATGCCTCACAATGGTGAAAGTCACAAAAAGGTGTGCATTCCACTGCGCAACATCAGCAGCTGAAATCTGAAGCCCACTCGATCCTTTCAGGGCCGGCATCAGTTTCACTTCAGTTTCACTTGCCATTCTGGTTCTGGCGTCCTGGCTCTTCCACGATTTCTTCCTCTGCTGCGTCGTAAAGACTCCAATACCTCTCCACACACTGATACTAGTACTGCTCTCTTGCTGCTGCTGCATCTACTTCAGCTGCCTCGCTTTCATCCACCTTAGTCTAATGGCCTGGACCTGAGGAGGCCTTTTATGCCTCTCAGCCATTCTCAGTCGTGGGTCATTAGCCTTAATGGGCTGCATTCTGCAACCATGTGCCTCTGCACCCCTCTTCTTCGTCCCAGTACTCTGGGAGTTCGGGGACTTGAAGGCCCTAACACAAAAGTCAGTTTTCTCAATAATAATCCCCCAACCAAGTTCCTTTTTCCCCTTAAGCAAATTCCTTAGATGAGTATCACAAGGATGCAAAGATATATTTGGTTTCACAGAGGATTGAGGTTTTGCCAGTTTCAGAGTGGTCATTTTTAAAGAACTCTCTGCATGTTTTTTTTTAGATCTCTAGGATTTTCTATTTCTGGGAGTGTTATCGTTTGTGTACGAGTTTTTCTCAACCTTAACACATGACCAGTTATAATAGCCTTCATTCACATTGCTGCAATTAACTTTGGAGAGTACACGTTCTCTTTCACAACATGCCATTACATGTACTGGCATTAATGATATACCCTTCCTTGAGGTAGACAGCTCATCCCATGAAGTCCTCATGTTTTCCTGGGTGCCTTCTCCAGGGTCAGGATCAGGAAGTGTCTGACCTTCCCAGGCCACCTGGTAGGAGACCTTAGGGAGGGCTTTCCTGAGGACTCAATAGGATTCATCACACAGCTGAGAGCAATCACGTCTACTTCCCCATCCCTTTGCAGCAGGCAGCGGTTGACCTTTATCAAGTTCTTACGAGGCCTGAGCAGCCTGACACATGTTAAAGCAATCAAGGACCCCCCCCTCCAGCTCTTTGCCTCTTGGAAAGTATGCATCCAGCAGAATGCACCTTCTAAATTAAACGAAACCTGTAATGGAACTTTGAATGAGTTTGGTCTGACACTGTGGATGGGAAGTGGCAACTGAACTCAGAGGCAGTTTGTAGTTTCTAAAACACAAGTCTTGATGCAAACAGTCTCTCTGAATGTCCCTGTGCTGTGACGCTGGGTGGCAGGTGGGTGGGATCTTGACAGACATGTTGAATGCAGAATTTGTATCAGTTTTGACATAACTGGGAGGATAGCTCAGGGGCAATGTGCTCATTTGGAACCAAGACGACACTGAGCAACACAGGTTCGATCCCCGGGTCCCCACTCAGAAACCTCTGGGTATTAAGCGGGTTATAAATAACCTATCATATCATAAGTGGCAACAGTGCAGTAATATTTCTTGTATACCTTTCAAATGGAATGAAAGATTGACTGCGACTATCAGCCATGCAAGAGGATGTTACCCATGATCAGTAAATAAATTAACAATGTCATTCAGCTGCCTAAAGAGGTCCAATCCGCCTGCCATGCTTTTATAGCTCAGGGCACCCCTTCATATGGCCTGCCCCACAATTCCTCCCAATGCACCTGAAATGATTTCATGGTTCAGACTTTTCCAAGAGGAAGCTTATTGACCGCTCATTCCCCAGAGTACCCGGAAAGTTCTAAGCTGTTCTGGGCTTGCATTCAAGTGCTTTACAAAAACCTAGAATTGATCAATTCCGGCAAGAGTTTTTACCAGGGCGGTTCCAGGGGTCATGTGGTTCAACTACCTCAATATGGAAGATTTGGGAATGACGACATGTATTGGTGCAGCTCTTCGAAGACGTAACTTTTCTGTTTAAGGTGTACTGGGGAGACCTGAAAACAATACATATTTAGGGCATTTCTCCTGGCAATTCCCTATGCTGTTGGATAAATCGAATCGACCCAGATGCGGAACGTGATAAATGTGCGATTACAATAAAATAGAAACACCTATCTAACGTTTATCTTTATCGCCAACTATCAGTAGATCTAGGGTTGTGAAATACAGTTTTTTTTTTAATAAGAACATAATATTATTGGTTAATAACAGATGTTCTGCAACTCTGCTTGGTGGATCCGCTTTTGTAAATGAACTTTAAATTCGCTTAGGACGGCTGACTAAGGGAACATTATGACTGTAAATGTACAATACGGAAGCGTCTCAATACAACCGAGTAATTAAAAGTGTAATGTTTTCATCTGAAATTAATTTGCATAAATGAGTGTAGGAAAAAGTTTTCATGCAGCATGTTCGAGCCATTTCCTTTTAAAGTATTGTCTGACGTTCACACAATTCTAAGCCAAGTACAGCTTGCCAATGTGTAACAGTTTCCAGGTGTAGAGCTTTTGCAGGAAAATAGTGTTCACACTCTCCGTTTAGTTGGAGGGTTTGGGCTGGGTTTCTAAAGGTAAAGGAGCTTAAAACAATCCAAAAACTCTACAGCTGCAATGCTTACTGCACCCTCCTTCTGCCCGGTGCATTGTCAGAAATGGCCTATGTGGAGAAAAGGAGGAGCAAGATAGATCCAGGGCGGTGTAAGAGAAAGCTGTGGTTCCTTCATTGCTTACGTGGCACATGTCACATACATGTCGTCGAGGTATCTTATTTTGAACTTAGTCTTCAAGATGCCACACGAGCGACTGAGATCTGACAATGATCAATATTGCATTTAGTCGCTGATAATACACATATGTTAAGAGGAGGAGTGGTGTTCTTGATGAAACGACAGTATTTCGCTTATGTCTATAAATAGCCTGCTATTTAGGTGAGTGAGGAGGTGGCCAATGGTGGTGACATGCACTAGTGGATGTGCTATTTACTTTGAAAGTCTAAGGGATGTAGTGTCTCCACCCTGTGCAAGGTACACATTCCCTCAGTTGCTGTGCCTATCTCTTTGAAATTAAAGCCCAAAGTCAATGGAATAGTTGAACAAAACAAATCCACCTGCCAAATTGAACCAGTCCTGTTTAATTTTAAAATATTCAGTCTATAATGATTCCCTGGCAACGACGAAACATGCCAGATAGCTTTTTGCAGTGCACATGTATAACCTGTTGGTAAAAACTGCTGCACAGTGGAGGCAGACGCTGCTATGGGGATAGTAATTTGGCTACTTACATTGCATATGCTGTTACTGTGACTAGTGCACGTCAATAAGATACATGTATTAGAATGTTTCAAACATGTTTTCTTTCTGTATTTGTGATATGTGATAGATGTGGCTGTGCACTTTCCCAGAGGCCTGGTACCAGTTGCTACACCCCTTTGAGAATTGCGTGTCTCTCAGAGGCGAGGCATTAACCCCTGTGATCCTTCTAAGTATTGACCGTCCCTTGGAGGGTCGCCAGCAGCCTCTGTATTCCTTCTCAAGATTACCAGTTTCTCAGAGCCTTGGCAGAGACTGCTGTCCTCCTTCTCTGCATTCACAAGCATTAAACAGAGGCTTCTCTAGCTCTGGGCTTTATCCAGATTTACAGGTTTTTCCCAGAGGCTTTGTTTGCCGCTTGGCTTTATCCGGAGTCACACGTTCTTCACAGAGGGTTCTGCAGACACTAGAATGAATTATGATTCAGAAGCTTGGTGCAGAGGTTACCCTGCTTCTAGAATTAATCATGACTCAGCAGCTTGTCGCAGAAGTTTCGCCTGCCTCTAGACTTAATCAGGATTCGGAAGCTTGTTGCAGAGGCTTCTCCAGCCACTAGACCTAATCAGGATTCAGACGCTTGTTGCAGAGGCTTCTCCGTTCTCTAGACTTAATAAGGATTCAGACGCTTGTTGCAGAGGTTTCCCCTGCCTCTAGACCTAATCAGGATTCAGACGCTTGTTGCAGAGGTTTCTCCTGCCTCTAAACTTAATGAGGATTCAGACACTTGTTGCAGGGGTTTCTCCTGCCTCCAGACTTAATGAGGATTCGAAAGCTTGTCACAGAGGCTTCTCCTGCCTCTTGCCTTTATCAAAATTAAAACGTTCTTCATAGAGGCTTGTCCAGCCTTTAGACCTAATCAGGAGTCAGAAACATGTTGCAGAGGCTTCTCATTCCGCTTACCTTTATCAGAATTCACACGTTCTTCAGAGACTTCTCGAGCCTGTAGACCTAATCAGGATTCAGAAGCTTGTTGCAGAAGTTACCCTGCCTCTAGACTTAATGATTATTCATACACTTGTTGCAGAGGTTTCTCTTGCCTCTACACTTAACCAGGATTCAGGAGCTTGTCACAGAGGCTTATCCAGCCTCTAAACCTAATCAGGATTCAGACGCTTGTTTCAGAGGCTTCTCCAGCCTTTAGAATTAATTAGGATTCAGACCCTTGTTGCAGAGGTTTCCCCTGCCTCTAGACTTAATCAGGATTCAGACCCTTGTTGCAGAGGTTTCCCCTGCCTCTAGACTTAATGAGGATTCAGACGGTTGTTGCATAGGTTTCTCCTGACTCTAGACTTAATCAGGATTTCCACGTTCTTCACAGAGGATTCTCCAGTCTAGAGACCTAATCAGGATTCAGAAGCTTGTCGCAGAAGTTATCCTGCCTCTAGACTTAATCAGAATTCAAAAGCTGGTCGCAGAGGCTTCTCCTGCCTCTTGCCTTTATCAGAATTCACACGTTTTTCACAGAGGCTTCTCCAGCCTGTAGACCTAATCAGGATTCAGAAGCTTGTTGCAGAGGCTTCTCCCGCCTCTTGCCTTTATCAGAATTCACACGTTCTTCACAGAGGCTTCTCCAGCCTGTAGACCTAATCAGGATTCAGAAGCTTGTTGCAGAGCCTTCTCCTGCCTCTTGTCTTTATCATAATTCACACGTTCTTCATAGGCTTCTCCAGCCTTTAGACCTAATCAGGATTCAGAAGCTTGTCGCAGAAGTTACCCTGCCTCTAGACTTAATGAGGATGCAGACACTTGTTGCAGCGGTTTCTCCTGCCTCTAGACTTAATGAGGATTCGAAAGCTTGTCACAGAGGCTTCTCCTGACTCTTGCCTTTATCAGAATTCACACGTTCTTCACAGAGGCTTCTCCAGCCTGTAGACCTAATCAGGATTCAGAAGCTTGTTGCAGAGCCTTCTCCTGCCTCTTGTCTTTATCATAATTCACACGTTCTCCACAGAGGCTTCTCCAGCCTCTAGACCTAATCAGGATTGAGAAACTTGTCACAGAAGTTCTCCTGCCTCTAGACTTAATGAGGATGCAGACACTTGTTGCAGCGGTTTCTCCTGCCTCTAGACGTAATCAAGATTCAGTCGCTTGTTGCAGAGGTTTCTCCTATGTCTAGACTTAATCAGAGTTCAGGAGCTTTTCGCAGACGCTTATCCAGCCTCTAGACTTAATGAGGATTCCGGAGCTCTCCACAGAGTCTACTCCTATCTCTTGGCTTCATCAGGACTCACAATTGTTTCTCAGGAGCTTCTTCTGCCTCTTGGCTTGAGATTGAGAGGTGCCTACACCTCAAACACAGCATCAGGATTCAAATGTGCGTACCCCTTCCTCATGATGTATAGAGGGTCCTTCCTTGTCTTGTCTCTCGGCTTCAGCAGAATTCACCACACTTTCACAGACGCTTCTCCTGCCTCCTGGCTTTATCTGGATATTTTAGTGCTAACTCCTCCTGCCAGAGGGTTCCCAAGCACTAGACAAGACTCCCCATGCCTCCGGACTTCATCGGGACTTATCAGGATTCAGAAGTCCTCCACTGGCACAGCATGGAAGGGTGCAGATCTCCGTCCAGCCCCACGAGTTATCTCAGACTTCCATAGTTCAGTGCTGGCAACTCCTTCTGTGGGAACAACTATCCCATAGAGTGCAAGCCTGTACGTCCCAATGGATTTGTCCTTGAAGTCATATGTCGCTCTTTATGTAGTAGTTCTGTTTCTGTCGCTGGATTGGTAGGGTTCTTCTCACCGGTTTGAAGTTTTGGCTATTGTGTGCACTGTGAGCTTAAACTATTGCATCAGACTATAGTTAGGAAGGAAGATGGCTCTGCCCCTGTAAAATAAATCTGCTGATATCAGGATATGGGCAACACCCTGAGTTCTTACCTTATTATCCAGACACAGACACCAAGGTGGATTTTATAGGCACCCTAACAGGTACCCCTCTTCATTAAAGCAAAAACAGGTATTGCCTCATGACACATTTCTATTCCTGTATTCCTAATTCCCTTCCTAATCTTTGCCTGGCGTAGTTCCCTGTAAATGGGGGAATCTGCTCCGTCACACCATCCTTCCTGCCAGGGGTCACAGGGAGACCTGTAGGGTGGGACTGATGCAACAGACCGTCCCTAATGCCTGGTGCCACCCACTGAAGCTTAAGGCCAGAGGAAAACCTCTGTGGGTGGTCCAACCACCCTATTCATCCTCAGGCCTGCTGTCTATTCCTTCCACTTCCTCACGCCAGAGTTCTTCACTTCCTTGAACTTCTGTAGCATCTTTCGTTTCTACTCCCTTATATATCCTCTATACTTACATCTACTTAACACCTAACCCACTTAACATTTTCTCATAACATCCCCCTCTACTTAACATTCCTACTATTTATAAATATATTTATGAGGCTTGTGGATCTGCTTAGATCACATGCTATGCATAGACCGACATCTAGTGGTAGTCGAAGAGCATTACATGATTTCTTTTCGAAAACTCGAAAAGGGACATCGACTGTGAGTGTCAGCAATACTATCCCTAGTGGGGGGAGGCCATACTTTCATCTCCTTTTAGAGAATGCCTAATCTCTTCCCCTCATTTCCTTCTTTTCGCTGTGCTGCCTTTTCTACTAATCATGGAAAATACACCTTTTAGGTTTTGCCCGTCCTACAATAGGAAGTACCCCTGTGTAGACACACATAGGGGTGTGTAACCACTGTCTCCCACAGGATCACACCAAAAATAACTGCAAATCTTGCAAGCTCTTTCGACCTAAGACATTAAAGGACCGTGGAACAAAACGCTGGACCACCCACGCCATGCAGGCCAAGGCCTCCATTGACGTGAGGGAGCTTCCAGTAATGGCAATGTCGGAGTCCTAAGCGACGCCAAGGGCAAACTGGATTCGACTGACTCCCACATGCGAGCCTCTGACTCCATTAAGCAGGCCGACGGTCCTGTTACGGAGACTATACCCTGCGACTCATGCACGCACACTTCACGCCACACCAAGCACACATCCCACGGAAGACTGTTGACCCTGCTGTCGACCGTTGAAAGCCACGCAGTGTCAAAGGAAAGGTCCTCGAAAACATCCCTGTCCTCTGGGCCATAGCGTTCGCCGCATGACAGGCTTCCGAAACAGGCCCACAAGTTTGTTTCTGACACCGCGCATAAAACTCGAAAATGAGAGAGCGTATTAAAAAACATATCCTGGGCCCTCTTTTAAAACCCAAGAAGTTGAAATCCACTAAAAATGTGGCGCCTCTAAGCACTTCCTAAGATAGTGGCCTCTCTAAATCCAAGGACACCGCTACACCCTCAGACACTCTTTCAGGGACCATTCACCACAAGGAGCCGGCAATCCTACTTCTGTATTTCCAAGGTCATCTGAGTGGACCCCAGAGAGCTTTGATAGTGTCATGAGGAAGATGTCCTCTTTTGTAGACTTCCTGGACCAGCACCCTGCAGAACTGTTTAACCTTCAGGGCCCATCTCACACATTGAGCTAGGGATGAACCAGCAGACAAGAAGACATGCCTGGACGCTTTTCAGCCCAGCACCTCCACCCAGAGCCAGGCTAACCCTCGGCTCCCCCTCCCCTCTCAGGACTTACATTTTGTAGAAACCTCAGGTTCACTTGAGCCTGGCACTCAAGGAGATCAAGGGGACCAGTATGATCAGGACATTTTTGGAGACAAGAAGTCTGCAACACAATTCATTCCCCTCCTGCAATCTATTCAGAGACGCATGCAACCCTCTCTCCCAACGCCAAACCTTACCCGAGCAGTCAATCCCTGCATCGAGAAGGTGTTCCCACTGGCCCCTTCTGACCCTCTATACGTCAGGGGTGAGCTGAAGCCCGTCTCCCTGGTGGTTACCACAACTAGGAAAAGGCAAGGCCCACCTCTAGCTTCTGCAGAGGCTCCACCAGATAAAGAAAGTAAAAAGATGTCCACGTTTGGCAGGAAAGTGGCTTCCTCTGCCACCTACCAGACTAGGATAGCCAACACTACTGCCCTTTTGGCTAGCTACAGTTGCCATAAGTGGGATGAACTGCTAGTACAAATTGATACGGCCCTGGAGCCCCTAAAATCCCGGCTCCTAAACACTATAACCGAAGGCAAACAGGTAGTCAACGGCATCCTAAAAAACAACCTGGATGCCGTGGACAACGCAGGCCATATCATAGCTGAAGGCACGCTCATTAAGCGTCATGCCGGGCTTAGGCCCCGTTACTCAACATGCCTATTGAACCCAATGCTCTCTTTGGTAAAGCGGTTGAGGGTGCCCCTAAAAGCACCAAAGAAAAGTATGACACCCTAAAATCTCTTGAGCAGCTGTCCAACAAGTTGTTTGTGCAGAGGGGGTCTTCAAACACAAGACGGTTTCATGGGTAGTGCCCTCAACGCTCCTCTGGTTACTGCCAGGGTAACTAATCATCATCCTAAGGCAACTCACAGGGACAATCCTCCTCCTCGAATTTTCAAAGAGGCTATAAAATGTCCAGGAGCAGAGGTAAAGCCTCCTCAACCAGAGGCTCCAGCTCACCCAAACAATGACACCCCGCTCCAGGTCCCCTCCCATGCCACTCCAGTAGGAGGTCACGTCTCACAATTCACCCACGCATGGGAGGAGATCAGGCCAAACAAGTGGTTGTTGTTCACCGTGGCAGGTGGATATTGTATAGAACTTCTACAAAAGCCACCCAACCACCCGCCAAAGCACAAGAGGATGACACCAGAAGAAAGGCCCTTATTATTGGAGGAAGTGGGAGCCATGCTGAGAAAGACGCCATAGAGTTCGTCCCAGCAAACCAGGTAAACAAGGGTATATATTCACCGTAGTTCCTTGTGCCAAAGAAAGACCTAACAATGCCTCTGGTACTAGACATGCGCCCAGCAAACACGTATGTCAAGACACAAAGATTTTGCATGACAACACTTCAGGAAGTGATTCCCCTTCTAAAGCAGGGGCATGGGCATAATTTTAAGGGGGACGGGGGTGTTTGTCCCCCCCAACTTTCATGGCACACTATCTTGTCCCCATTCATTTGAATGGGGCACCTTTTCTTCAGAGGTCATGTCCCCCCCAACATTTTCAGCAAAGTTTCTCCACTGAGCAGGGGGACTACATGGTAACATTGGATATGAAAGATGCATCCATATTTCAGTGTTCCCAGCGCATAGAAAATACCTTCTTCTAAATAGTGGGAGAACACTACCAGTTCAAGGTGCTCCCCTTCGGCATAGACTCGGCTCCAAGATGTTCACAAAGGTGCTGGCAGAAGTGGTGGTGCACCTACGCAGCGAGTCCATCCCAGTGTACCCATATCTAGATGACTGGCTGATAACAGGGGAGATCCCTCAAATGTGCAAATTCAACACCCAGAGAACAATCAACCTTCTGTTCCAAATAGGTTTCTCCATCAACGAGAAAAAATCAAATCTCGTACCCAGTCAAACAAAACAATGCCTGGGTGCAATTATAATCACAAGAGAAGGTCTGGTCTTCCCCTCAAACGAAAGATTTCAGAACTTGCTGCTACAAGTACCTCACTAACTGTACGCAAAGCAATGCGCCTGCTCAGGAAAATGGCCTCATGCATCTACCTAGTTCCACACGTGCGGCTGCGCATGAGCCCAATGCAAGAGTGGTTAGCAAAACAATGGTCTCAGGCAAGCGGACAATGGGGCGATCTAGTGGTTGTTTAGCTAACCATGGTACAGGCTCTTTGCTGGTGGTCCAGAGACAATTTATTGAAAGGAAAACCATTTTGCAATCCACCAGTTCAAGCGATTCTTACGACAGATGCGTCACTCTCGAGACGGAGAGCCTTCACTACACAGCTCATCACCAGTGGACACACACCACAGCCTAAAACCACATTAACCTTCTAGATTTTGTAGCAGTTCTCAAGGCTCTGCAATCTTTTCAGCAGCATCTACTAGGTCAGACACTACAAGCCCTCACAGACAGGGCTGCTGCCATGTTCTACCTAAACAAACAGGGAGGCACACACTTTCCAAGTCTGTCGAGACTGTCCCCACAAATGTGGAAGTGGGCACTCAAGCGGAACATGTTCCTTGTCTCTCAACACATTCCAGGTGAACTCAATGCTCTAGCAGATTCTCTGAGCAGAAATCCTCTTCCAGAAGAACACGAGTGGCAGCTCAACAAAGAATCTAGACAAAGTATTTTCCCTGTGGGGTTATCCCCCTTTAGACTTGTTCACCACAAGCCAAAACAAACAATGCCCACACTACGCATCCAGTTTTCCCCAACCATAGTCCAAGGGGAATGCCCTGTGGATGAGTTGGTCAGGGAAATTTGCTTACGCTTTTCCCCTGACCCCACTCCTCAGCAGAATAGTGTACAAGATCCACCAGGAACAAGCCACGCTAATCCTAATAGCTCCAATGTGGGCAAGACAGCCATGGTTTCCACACCTGCTCAAACTGGTGATGTGCAAACCCATCAAACTCCTGTGCCCTACAGCATGCTGTCCCAGCATGGGGGGTCAACACTCTATCCACATCCTCAGTCTATGCACTTGGCAGCCTGGCTCCTGAGGTCATAGAGTTTGCGCACTTAAAGCTTCCCCAAAGGTGTATAAATATCATAAGGGAGGCATGCAAACCCAACACCAGACACTTACTTCAACAAATGGAAAAGGTTTGTAATATGGTGCCAGTCAGAGTCCGTAAAACCCAATTGAATGTTCCCCTTCCAACATTCTACACGACATGCTTCACCTACTAGACTCTGAGCTAGTATTTAACTCCATCGAAGTACATCTAGCGGCTCTGTCTGCATACTCCACTTCACAAAACAAGGTGACTTGGTGGAAGGTTCCTGTTATTAAATCTTTCATGGAGGGAGAAAAGAGACTATACCCTCCCATTTCTAACCCTCCACCGGTTGGGACCTTAATGTTGTGCTCTCAAAGTTCATGTGTCTGCCATTTTAGTGTATGCAAAAAGCCAGCCCAAAACACTTAACTTACAAGATTGCCTTTCCTGTAGCCATCACCTCCATTAGACGGGTTAGTGAGCTACAGGCAGTGTCTGTAGACCCTTTTTTTTGTAATCAACAAGGACAAGGTGGTCCTTAGTAAAAATCCTAGGTTTTCACCTAAATTCATATGCAAGTTCCATGTCAACCAATCCATTCAACTACCTATTTTGTTCCAAAATCCATCTAATTCAGCTGAAAGGAACCTCTATTCACTAGATGTAAGGAGGGGTGACTTGTACTATGTAAACAAAACAAAGCCTATAGGGAAAACAGACCAACTCTTTGTTTCCATAGTAACTGGCGGGGAAGGGGATTACATTTCATAGAACGCTATCTCCATATGGATAGTCAAGTGTATATAACTATGCTATTCATTATCAAAAAAGACCCTGCCTTTCACACCAAGAGCTCACTCTACCAGAGGTACAAGAGCTACTTTAGCATTTATTGCAAAAGTCCCCTAGACGCTATTTGCAAATCAGCTACTTGGAGTTCCATACACACCTTTACTCAGCACTAGTGCATTGACACGCATTCTAAAACAGATTCACAGGTGGGACAAGCGGTGCTAAAACATCTATTTGCCGCCGTACCTTCTCACAACCCACCTCCTTCTCCAGATACTGCTGCTAATCTATGCACAGCATGTGATCTAAGCAGATCCACAAGCCTCAGAAGGAATACATCACTCACCGTAATCATATTTTTAATGCTTGTATCTGCTTAGATTCACATGCACCCACCCTTCCTCCCCTCCTGGAGTCGAAGGTGCATAGATGTTTCTTGCTCTATCGCTATTTTCTGCTTTTTTACATATGTACTCACGCTACACCTCATGTCAGAAACAAATCAATCTGAGGGCCCTTGACACGTGAAGGACCATGGGTTAAATGGACGTCATACTAGGCATAGTATTAATGACATGCCCAGTCCACGTCCTTTTTCGAGTTTAGAAAACAAATCATGTAATACTCTGAGACTACCACTAGATGTTGGTCTGTGTATAGCATGTGAATCTAAGCAGATACAAGCATCAAAATATGATTACGGTGAGTAATGTATCCCATATTACCCTACTTAACATTTACTATACAATTAAATATATAAACACGAACATTGAACATATGAGAGATATAGAGCATTAAGTCACAACGAAGATGACTGCTGAAGTCAGTCACTCCCTTCATAGTACCTTTTGGGCTGTCTTTCTGTTGGCTTGTTCCCTGTGATAAGCTAGGAGTAGATGGGACCAGCTTATGATGACTTCTTTCCTCTGGGTAGCCCCGCCCACCATGTGGGCCCAGCCAACTCACCACTCGTGGCCGCACTTCTTAAAAGTTCTTGGGTGGCCCCCTGCCTGAGTGGGGGCTCACCCACATCACCGTCGTGACCCACAGCTTTCTAAATCTTCCCAGGCTGGGGGGGGGCACTCGCACTCATTGCCACACCTACGGCCATTTTGAAGTCTTCTGGGCGACCCCATTGCAGTGGGTACCTCCCACATCACCCCTGTGCCCTGCAGCACCATATTGAATCCAGCCGGCATCCCTATTGATAAACACACATCGCAGTTTTCAATGCCGCGTCTACGGCGCAATTCTTTGTCCAGGTGGCGTCCCCGTTGCCATGGGACACGTCATAATCACCACTGTACCCAGCACTCATTCACAGGCTCACCCCCTCTCATTGCAAAGTCTTGATCAAGGCTTTTTTATCGCTGCAGTCTGGGACTTTTCTTCACCCGGGCTGCCACGACAAGGCAGCCTAGGACTTTGGTGAGTGTCCTGCTCTCCACCCGGGCTGCCCTGCGAGGCAGCCTGGGTGAAGAGCAGGACTTGTCTTCACTGCCGACTTCTTCCTCTTCGCCTCGTGGGCCGTCTAGCATCTGCGGGCCAGGAGGACGTTTACACAAGGGGATAGGGCCATATTGCCTGGCAGCTCTACAACTTCCGCTCGGGCAGCCCCGCGCATGATTCCTTAGCTTTTTGTTCTTACTGGGCCGGACCGGTCTGGCCCGCGGACCCATGGGCCCATGGGCAGGCTTACAATCACCCTAGCCCCGTGGGTTGCCAGGCTGCTCCTGGAACACAGCACACACTCATAAATCATGCACAGGGTTGCCCCCCACACACTGCCCTGCTAGGAAGGATCCTCATGCCTTGGGAGGGTGCTCGCAGCTCAGGCCCCCCAGGGAGGTGATTTCTTTCTTTTCTTCTCTTTTTTACTTTCTTTTCTCCCCTGCCCAGCCCATTCTTGGGCAGCAGAGTCCTGTCCCTTTGTTCTTTGTTCTTTTCTCCTTTCAGCATTCCATCCAGCCTCGCGGTGGGCTCGATAGATTAGTCCAAAACCTATACCCAGAAAATAACACGCTACATTTAATAAAGTCTTTATTAAACCCTGGTGTCTGTGTCTTTATTTTTAGGTTTGTTTTCCCCTAGGGGACAAGCATGTAACTCTTTCTAGCCAGGCCCCCTTTGGGCCATGAGCTACACAAGCCTCACAACAGCATCCTCTCCCAAAATTCTAACTCTTTCTTAATCAATAAATGACTTTGCCAGACTTTATTGCTTGGCAATGAAGAAGCATGCTGCCATTGGTCTGCAAACAGGCGGCAAAGGACAGTGCATGCAGAGAAAAAGAGATAGCTCGGAGTGTGGTGCACAGAATGTAAGTCAGACGTTAAATTGTGTGGACTTCACGAAACCTTTCCTGCAATTTTGGAGTCCCTCAATCCTGCTGACGTATCTGCCCGTTTATGTGCCACTCAGTTGATACCTCAAGAATATGCTGGATACCACAAGGCGTTCTCCAAGCCTGAGGACATACCATTACCGCCCCACCGGCACTTTGATTGTTCCATTGACGTCCTGCCTGATGCGGTCATTCCCCACGGCAAGATCTATTCGTTGACTCAACTCGAGAAAGGCGTCCTACAGGAGTACATTACGGATTGCCTCAACAAGGGCTACATAGTGCCGTCCAAGTCCCCCGCAGGATTCCCGTTATTCTTCGTCAAGAAAAAAGAGGGCACTTTGCGCCCTTGTATCGACTATCGTCAACTAAATGAGATCACGAGGAAAGACAGGTACCCATTACCACTCATCCGGGACATCATCGAATCCCTGAAATCCGCACAAATCTTCACCAAGCTGGATCTAAGAGGGGCCTATCACCTGGTGCAGATTAAGAAGGGAGATGAGTGGAAAACGGCCTTCAAAACACCTATTGGTCACTACGAGTACAGGGTGATGCCGTTTGGACTCTGCAACGCCCCGGCCGTCTTCCAGCGGTTCATGGATGATGTCTTTTCGGACCTTATTGGAATATCTGTATGGGTATACCTTGATGACATTCTGGTTTTTTCTGACACTCGTACTGCACACGTTGCGCATGTTCAGGAAGTTCTCCGTAGACTAACAGATAACGGCCTGTATGCCAAAGTAGAAAAATGCCAATTTCATAGGGAAAGCATGGAATTTCTGGGCTATGTGATCAGCAACACAGGAGTGCAGATGGATCCCACAAAACTGCAAGCTATACGAGAATGGAAACCGCCACATGGCGTGAAGTCACTTCAAAGGTTCTTGGGCTTCGCCAACTTTTATCGACGCTTCATTCCACGCTTTTCTCAACTTGCCAACAGTCTAACCCGCCTGACCAGTACCAAGGTGCCGTTTCTCTGGGACACGCAGGCCGAGGAGGCATTTCTGGAATTGAAAAGATCCTTCATGTCGGCTCCTGTTCTTAGACATCCAGGTGATGAAAAGCCGTTTGTGGTTGAAACAGACGCTTCGGACTACGCAATTGGTGCGGTCTTACTACAGCAAGATGCAATCACGGGAACAGAGCACCCGGTGGCTTACTACTCAAGGAAATTGTCAGTGAGCGAGAGAAACTATGCGGTGATAGAAAAGGAATTACTGGCGATAAAAGCAGCTCTCGAGGAGTGGCGACATCACTTGCTGGGTGGGAGGTACCCGGTGGTGGTTCGCACAGATCACTGTAATCTACAGTACCTGCGCTCTTTGCAATGCAGAACCTCCCGTCATGCTCGTTGGGCCTTTTTCTTTTCGCAGTTTGATTTCACCATCACGTACATTCCTTGTTCCCAGAATACTAAGGCTGATGCCCTGTCTCGGTCTCTGGAAAACAACGTTGAAGGTGCCAAGGAACCGGAGCCTCTGATAGCGTCAAAACATTTTCTATCGATGGTGACTCCCCAGCTCCAACAGTTGATAGAAGCCACACGAACGGATCCCTCAAAATCACAGATACTAAAACGCGCTGACATCAGAGAACGTGATGGCTTGTTGTTCTTCAAGGATCGTCTGTACGTTCCCACCTTGGAGCTCCAGAAGATCGTTCTACATAATTGCCATGATTCCGTCGTTTGTGGTCACCGTGGAGTCCGCACAACACAAGAACTGGTTGCACGGCAGTACTGGTGGCCTGGATGGGCCACACTGGTAAAGCACTACGTGGATTCCTGCCCTGTATGTGCCCAGACCAAGATTCCTCGCAAAAGGCCCATTGGTCTCCTGAAACCCACGCCTACGACTCCGTACCCTTGGCATACTATTGCCACGGATTTCATCGTTGACCTGCCCCTATCTGGTGGTTTCACGTGTATAATGGTGGTGGTGGACTGTTTCACCAAGGCTGCTCATTTCTTGCCCTTTCCTAAACTGCCCACTGCCTCCCAGATGGCACAACGTTTTCTACACGAGGTGTATCGTCTTCATGGTCTTCCGGAGAAGATCCTATCAGACCGGGGGTCTCAATACATCTCATCTTTTTGGGACCAACTGTGTCGGCATTTGGACATTCAGCGGGCCCTGAGTTCCGGCTATCATCCACAGACCAATGGGCAGACGGAACGCACCAATCAGACCCTTGAGCAATACCTACGTTGTTATGCCAATGCCACCCAAGACAACTGGTCGGAATGGTTGGACACCGCGGAAGCGGCTTACAACAATGCTGTTCATTCTGCTACCGGACTCAGCCCCTTTTTCTGCTCTACCGGTCTTCATCCCAGACTGCTGCCTGTTCGTCCTGCATCTTCCAGTGCCGTACCATCTGCAGATGCCCTGGTGTCCCTGATCCGCGATCAACATCGTCTGGCGGCCGGTACCTTGGCAGTGGCACAGGCACGTATGAAGGAACAGGCTGACAAGAGACGGAGCCCTGAGCCTGTCCTTCATGTTGGGGACAGAGTATGGCTGTCCTCCAAGAATCTACCGGTACGCAATTTACCTGTGAAACTAGCTCCCCGCTTTTTTGGTCCCTTTCGCATCATTGGGCGTATTTCTTCTGTTGCCTTTCGTTTGTCTCTGCCTCGTTCTTGGAGGGTCCATCCTGTCTTTCACGTTTCCCTTTTGAAACCCTATGTGCCCGATGTTATGGGTCGTACCTGTTCCCGTCCTGCCCCGGTTTTGGTTCGGGGGTCCCTGAATTTGAGGTGCAGGAGATTTGTGATTCACGGATTTGGCGGGGTGCCCTGCAGCTCCTGGTCAGTTGGAAGGGTTATCCTGCTTGTGACCGCACTTGGGAACCGCGCTCCTTCGTGCATGCACCACGCCTGGTTCGGGACTTCTATCTCCGCTATCCTTGGAAACCCGGTGCTCCGGGGTTGTCCGGGAGGGGGTATGGTGTCACGCCGCTCGCTCGCGGGCGCCACTTACCTGTCCTGGGGTCCCGGGTCCACGGCCGCAGCGGTCTCCTCCTTCATGGAGGCTGTACCCGCGGTGGCGTCTTTCCTCACGCCGACCCGCGGTCCGGATAGGCTCCGTGGACGCCGCCATCTTGCGAGGATCTGCGCATGCGCGGATCGTCAGTATTCGACGTCCCGCGCATGCGCAATGTCGGAACATGCGTTCCAAGCCTCGCTTTGATCCCGGGCCTTAAAAGAGCACCGCATACACAGGGACAACGCGTCTCAACGCGGTTGTTACTGTGTATGCGCTGCTGGAGTCCTGGCGCCCGTGCCTCAGCCCTCCAGTTCCCTGCTCTGCCTTATCCTGCCTAGCCCTGCCTCTTCTCCTTGTCCTCTTCTTGCTCCTTGGTCCTCCTAAACCCTTGCTTCCCTGTTCTGCTGGGTATTTGCCTGCCTCCTGGTTTAGGGTAGGGTAGGTCCTGTCTGGGTTCCTAGATTAACTCCTTTCTACTAGGAAAGTGGGATTCCCCTGTCTGTCCTGCTTGTCCTTGCAATCCTTTCTCCTTTGCCTGTCTTGTGCCCTGCCGGTACCTGTGCCTTGCTGCCTTCTTGGATGTTCCTGAGTTCAGCTTCCGCTATCTTCGGTGTCTTCATCAAGCCTTCTCAGCCAGTGGAAACACTGTCCCGATGTCACGCAAATACTGAGAAGTGCCACCCGTGGCGTTGGGAGTTGGTCCAGTGCCATCCTGTCATATATCGTCAGGAGGGGATTGGGCTAATTTCTCGCGCTATCCATTCATCGGCAATAGATACACTGACATACTGGCAACCTCAACTCCACGGTCTACAGGAAGAAAAGGTAACCAGTGATCTCGTGAAGACTCGTTTAACACTGCCTAGAAAGCATAGCAGGATTCTGCATGCTACCGCCTGCCTAGAAAGCATAGCAGGATTCTGCATGCTACCGCCTGCCTAGAAAGCAAAGCATGATTCTGTATGCTACCGCCTGCCTAGAAAGCATAGCATGATTATGCATGCTACCGCCTGCCTAGAAAGCAAAGCATGATTCTGCATGCTACCGCCTTCCTAGAAAGCATAGCGGGATCTGCATGCTACCGCCTGCCTAGAAAGCAAAGCATGATTCTGCATGAAGCAAAGCATGATTCTGCATGCTACCGCCTGCCTAGAAAGCATAGCATGATTCTGCATGCTACTGCCTGCCTAGAAAACAAAGCAGGATTCTGCATGCTACCGCCTACCTAGAAAACAAAGCAGGATTCTGCATGTTACCGCCTGCCTAGAAAGCATAGCATGATTCTGCATGCTACCACCTGCCTAGAAAGCATAGCATGATTCTGCATGCTACCGCCTGCCTAGAAAGCATAGCATGATTCTGCATGCTACCGCCTGCCTAGAAATCCCCCCTGCAATCTATCCATTGGGAACACAGTGCTACTGCTCACCTGTTTCATGGCCCTAATAGAGGATTAGGGGGCTCTGGCAGCCAGGAGAGTCACGCCCTCCGTGATGCAACCCCTTGAGTCGGGGAAAGGTGGAACCCCTACAGTTCTGCAATCCCTCCCGAAAGGGAATCCCATGAGACGAAATGTGAAGGATTGCGTCGGCAAGGCCTTCCCAGGGGCCCATGGATGAAGCAGAAGGTCAGAACGAATCTCCTTGGAAACCGCCGCCCTTTAGCTGCAGAAACCAGAGAGGAGAGGACAGTGCTTTACATGGAAAAAAGAAGTGCAGGTACTCACCAATCTAGACAATTTGTTTCCCGGGACTCAGCCTGGGAGGGTCTTAAAATCGTTCTTACACTGGAGCACGGCGAAGCTCGTTCACTCATTTGCCTCGGGAGGATAGCTCAGGGGCAACGTGCTCGCCTTGGAAGCACGACGACACCGAGCACCACAGGTTCTTTCGATCTCCGGATCCACGCTTAGAACTTAGAAACCTAGGAGTATTAAGCACGTTATAAATATCATATCATATCATTTCAATTATCTCACACTTTGTGTCTTTCTCAAACTCCATATTCCTTGTTTTGAGTCTCACTTCCCTTGTGTGGCTCGCTCCTAGGGCCTGATCACAGGTTGTGCGGTATCCTGCCGTACCATAGTGCTACTGCAACTCGGTGTAATGCAATTTGCACCTGATCACAAGTTGCGGGTGGGGGCTGTAAATCCCCCTTCCCCATTGGGTCCATAAAACCCAATAGGGTGGGGGAGCGCTAATAACACCGGCAGTAATTGCGCTGAATAAGGCCTGAAAGTTGTCATTTTTATTTCCAGTAAAAGGCTGGAGGTAAAAATGGCATTTTCCACCGACCTCGTGTTTTGTCCAGCCCTTAAATGCGGTAGTAATACTGTTATCGCCACATTTAAGGGCTCAGGCCAAACTCGTGATGAGGCCCTTTGTGTCTCCTTCTCTGTTTGTGTCCAGTCCTATTTGTCGCACTCCCCCTTGTTTTATGTTCTCACACCCTCAGTAACTCTCTGTGGAGTCTGGTCTCGGGAGTGTGCACTCAATCTCAGTGTCCTGGTTTACTGTTAGGTGAATATCTCTCAATTCGATTCTATCAGCCTAATGCAGCCCCCGCTCAAAGACGCTCTTCGTTCTCAGTCTGATTTTGTCCTGTTTTCACGCCAGTATTGTTACATATAAAAGATGGAAGGCTTATAGAACCCCCCCATTTTTGCAGGCGATGCACAGTGAGATTAAACTATTTACCAAGGATCACCCACATTGGTTAGGCAGTGTGTTTGGGGTTCTTTCACACAAAGTTCCTGTTGTTATGCATTGTGTTAAGAAACTTTTAATATCCATATAAAATGAGACTTTGTTTTTGGGTGGCAAACTACAGATCACATAAGTGTAAACCTCTCTTTACAGGGGAATTCTTTTATTACTCACTTTCATGGTCTAATGATAAGGAATTTGGTAGGTAACTGGAGCTGTGTGCAGGGTTTTCAGTCCAACACGTTCCATCACAACTCAAATTACTTAAAGATGTACATATTAGAAAAGGCTCTGCTAATAACAAAGAAACATTTTCAAAAAGTAATTGCCCAGGCTATCCAAATAATTCTCTGCTCAATATGAAAATTCACAGAGGACCCTGGTGGTAACAGGTTAAATGGTGTTCCACGCTTACTTTGCCGAGAGCTCAGGAGTTGCATGCCTGTCTCTTCTTTTGTTCTGCAGGGTGGGCCCTAAAGGAGACATTATGGGCTCTGCGGGTGGTGGAGAGAGGAGGCAGAGAGGGTGCTGCTTAGCCCTTACTTGCCGTAACGTAAAATGAAATGCTTTTATTTTCACCTCGTGAGTACCGATACACTCTTTCAGGCTTTGAGAAGTGCAGGTACTCAAGTGCTTAAAAATAAGAAGTGCATGTACTAAAGGCTGGTTAGAACTGGCCCATTCACTAGCTGTTAACTGCTAGTACAGAGTGTAAGGGAGTATCACAAGTATGACACTGACACAAAAGTTACACATTTCAAAACCTTTATTAGATTCTTGGGGTTTGGAAAAACTCCTACTTTGCCCTATAGCTATGATGGGAGTAGTCTCTACCATCAAATAATAAAGAAAACACAGTTTTAGTCAGTCTATGTCAAATCAAAGTGGCCTGTACTAACACACAAAGTGTGTACAGGGAAATGTGTAGGCAAAGGAAAGTCAGTGTTATAACATGGAGGATAAAGGTGGCTGAGTCAGTTCTCCTCCCCACGTTGGACAGCACTGGGTAAGGCAGCCCCCGTAAACCGGATGACACACTCTGGCTTAGTTTATCAATAAAAGGCAGATCAAAACGTGGATGGTGGCCTGCTTGGCTTTTCACGTTAAAGTCACTTATTCCAGCTTTACCAAAGTTCTTTCACAGTTCAGCAAAAGCTCACATAGATCTCCCTCCGTCAGGCTCTGACCTTTCAAAGCATTAATAGTTCACATAGATTTCCCTCAGCCGGGCCCATACCTCGTAATCACAGCACTTGCAGGGATTCCCTTTCCCAAGCTTTATTCACATTCGTTAGGGGTTCCCTTCCCCTAACTTATTTCATGTTTCCTGTCTCTTTCAGTCAGGCTCGGACCGTTCACTGATGTCGAAGACTTTCGAATGTGCAAGTCTTTTACCATAGACCTCTGCAGGACCACTTCGACTTTCACTTCTCCCTTAATGTTATTTGCTCCAATGTCTCTTGGTACTTGTAATTGCATACCACAATCAAAAAAGTTAAAAGAAATCTTCCTCTTAAAGCAATCACCTTTTAACTTCCCCTTTCATCGGGTTACGCCCGACCATTGAACATTTCAAAGTTTGTTCCTTTCACTGCTTTATAACAAGACATCAAACATTTTGCAGAGACTTTTGAGTGGGCTATTTCCTTTCGCCAACCCACTCCGCTTCTCTGTATCACTGGCTTCACAGTTATCAGTAATTTAAGTGTTCATTACTGGTTTGCTTTCTTTTGCGTCTCATCAGCATACGCACAGCCTTCCAAATGTGAGATACACTGTTGCGTCTTCAATTCGTCCTTGACACAAACCATACTTTCATGTCTTTCGCTAACTCACCGGTTGTGTGCCCTCCTTTCTTGTCTTTGCGGCATTGAGTCACGAGTCAAGGTTGATACCATAGGCTTGGCCTTGCCTCGCCAACTACGTCGTTCACCCGGGAGTGTTGCTGGTGTCCTTGAAACATGAAAATGAAGAGAGCTTGCAGCAAGCTATTGCCTTTTCCTTAGGTCAAAAGATACCATCACCAAGAGGTCACCCTCCCCATCATCCAGATGAGCCTGGGGATGGGTACCATTTGGCCTGAGACCCAGTCACGCTACGACATCAGGACGTTTGGGAAAGCAGTGTGTAGGGGCACTCCATGCCCTGCGTTCTGCTGTTCATCGTCCTGGGCTCATGCTTGAGACCCCTTTTTTGTTTAATGGATTAAGAATGGCCTTTGAACCTCCCATCATTTAAGATAAGGCACTGTTTGGCTTAGACAGTGTCCCATAGCCTGTAGGGTCCACCTGCACACATGATGTCTCTCTCCCATACTCTTCATACTACCATCAGCACCCAATCAGTACTCTAATACACTTTGCACAGCACCTCTGTTATTAGAATGTAGCTATTCCCCACAACAACAAAAATGGTTCTGGCTGCAAATATCCTTCTGGCATGCTCATCAGACTACCTCTATGCACACACCCACATGCCAGCTCAACATGGGTAACTAGCAGGGACTGGGCCACCCCTACCTAGCTTTGTATTGACTCAAATGCCCACACTCATTCTATAACTCTGTGACAAATGCCCCATAGTTGGACTTCGGTCCTCCAAGGCCGTTCAGCCTACAGCACATTGAGACCATACCAATGGTGAAAGGCGCTATACAAATGCCCATTACATTACATCCTCTAATCTACCCATTTTGAGAAAACTGAATAAAGAGTCCAGTCCCCATTTGTGTCTCATGTTGCCCTGTGATCGCCACCCGAGGCATCGCCTCGACATGATTTCCCCAAGTGTGCAGTATGGCCTGGTAGAAAAAAGCTCAAGAAACGTGCTGTTTCCAATCAAGTCACACCGCTGCAGTCTCCGCTGTGGACACAAGAATGCAAACAGAATATCGCCCCCAACCGGAACACTATCGTCAGCGTCTATACACAGGAGGAGTCCGTCGTCTGCCGCTTGCGGAGCGATACAGCCATTTTCCCACTGAAGTCCTGAAACGTCTACAGCCACAGCCTCATATCCCCCATTCCTTCGGCTGACAACCCCACTGTACGGTGCTTTTCCTTCGACAGGCTCGTGAGATGGCACCCGGCAAAAGTCTCCCCATCGATATAACATGTATTGAAAAAGGAATCCGGCCATTCAACCCCTGCAAATGATGCACTCTAGTCTTGCTAGTCCGGCATCATAAAATGCTCCGCCCCCAGCCCCTGTCAGCGCTGTTACATGTTCCCCACTAACTGTAAATGTTCACTATTCGCTGCCACCCTGAATGATGTGGCGATAGGGAGGTCTATGTGATAAAGACGCTACCATGTCATAAAAACGAATCAATAAATAACCAATGACTTTTTTACAAATTAAAAATAACGAATTAAAAATAACGAAAAAAAAGAAAGATTATTTTTCGGGGGGGATTCCCCTTGCTAAAAAGACACCCCATCCCCCTCCCCACTAGATGTAACCCTTTAGCCACCCCCACTTCTATTGTCTTTAAAAAACTCGGTATTTTTTCATTATTTTCAATTTGTCATAATTATCATTCGTTATTTATTTTTTTCGTTATATTCACTGTATACCATAAAGACTGCACAACCCTGTCTCCATTGTCTAATCTCAGGAGGATAGCTCGGGGGCAACATGCTCACCTTGGAAGCAAAAGGACACGGAGCAACACAGGTTTGATCCCCGGGTCCGCGCTTAGAAACCTCTGGAGACTGGGGGGGCCAAGAGAATACATGATTCTCAAATAGGTTGAATCAAAAAAGGCCTTTATTTAGTCCCAGCACGTGGGTTATAGCCAAAGAAAACAAACATGGTAGGAGGTAACTTCACATCAGGGTGCAAGGTTTAATGAGACCAAAACAGGCACAACAACCAATGCTAAGACACCACAGGGCTGTGATCTAAGATCCAATCAAGGAACAGCCTCCCCTGAAGGAATCCTAAAGTGACTCAGAGTTTCAGGCTGCAGTCATTCGTGTTGGGCTCCCACCCCAGGGTTGGGGTGCCGTGTTCTAAGCCGGCCACTGGCTCAGGTTGCTCTGGAGCCCACCATACACTATGCGATCCCACAAGTCCCCCACCCCCAAAACAGGCTGTGAGGCTCTAAGGAGCCCATCAAGGTCTCAAGCTTCTTATGAGCTCAGCAGAGGCCCTGGATTGTCACAAGTCATGCACAGGCTCTTTGGTTTCCACAGTAGCCTGCCAGCTTGGCACTCTCAGGGAGCCTTGGTTCGGGTGGTCCAGAAGCACATCTCTGTTGGCAGGTTTGCAGTCCAACCAGAATCTGGATTATGTCATCCAGCGAGTCAATGTCGCCTTCCGCCCTTTCTACCTCTAAGTTCATTTGGAGTCTCCAAGCTTTTGGCCCTGCCAATAACTGGGCTCAGATCGACATGGGTCTCCACTTACACCCTATAGCCACCCAGGCCATGACCCCTCTAGTCTCAATGGTAGAGCCTTTCCTTACCCTTCTCAGCCCTTGGACCTGTTAGGTTGGTTAATAGTCTTTTATCTCTCTGGCTGCCCTGCCTAGATCTCTCTCTCCCACATCTCCATCCTCTCCTGCCTCCGATGACCTCACTCTTCCAACCACCCCCTGGCTCAACTCTTTGCTCCATCCTCTCCTTGTTCTTTCCTCTTGTCTCCTATTTCCAGACCTTTTCCAACTCAGTTCTCTCCCTGGTACCTTCTCCCTTCCCCTCTTTCCATGCTCTCTTCTTGCACCTCCTCATTGTCAACCTCTCTCCAGACTCCCTCACCTTGGATTTGTCATTGCTTCCTTTCATCATCCTTGACCTATTAGGAAATTGTGTCAAAAGGGGCCTTATTGGTGCCTTCTTGGCAGTGGAGACTTGTGATTGGCTATTGGTCAGTGACCTTCTCTTGTCCAGTTGTAACTAATAGCTTTCATGTGATTTGCTGTTGACCCAAAGCTCTGTGGGCTGAGGCTTTTTCTGCGGGACCTGCCATCTTGGTATTAGGTGACCCTGTCGTGCCGACCTCCTGATCCCAGCATGGCTTCTCCGGGCTGATGCGCATGCTGCTCGTTCTTCCCACCTTGCTGGTTCCCATTCCTATGTCTGTCAGCGGCCTGCCCTGCATCTCCCACTGCAGCAAACTCATTCTAAGATGGTGATCGGGAACATGTTTTCTTGGCATCTCTCTTGCCACCATTCTGTAGTCTCTTTGCAGTCACTGTTTCTAGGTTTCAAAACCTGAGTCCCTAATCTACCAGTGTCTGCGGGGCGGGAGGACTGAGTTCTGATGTCTTGAGTCTATGATCCTAACAGTGTCGCTGAGAATGTGGGAAGACCGAGTTATCGCTAGGCATGAGTACAGCAGGTGGCCAGTGGTTCGATGAGGGGGTGATACAGAGAAATGGGGTGTGGTACATGCCAATCCACAATGTGTGAGGGGTGAAGTAGGGTGAGTGCTGTGATAGCAGTTAGTGCTACTCTTGATGTGGTGACACCGAGTGTTCAGCTGGTCTTGTCTATAGAGTAGGGAGTGAGGGTGACCTGCGCAAGTTGGTGTGAGGAGAATGAGACAGATAGAGTAGGGAGTGAGGGTGAAGCACGCAAGATGGTGTGAGGAGAATGAGACAGATAAGTAGGGAGTGAGGGTGAAGCACGCAAGATGGTGTGAGGAGAATGAGACAGATAGAGTAGGGAGTGAGGGTGAAGCAAGCAAGCTGGTGTGAGGAGAATGAGACAGAGTAGGCAGTGAGGGTGACGTGTGCAAGGTGGTGCGAGGAGAATGTGAGAGTGAGAAGAGTGAGCAGATGGCCAGGAAAAGTGCAGATAGAGTGGGAAAGAGGATCGGAAAGAGGATCAAGTAATATGTTGTCTCTTGTCTCTGATCTGGGCCAGGAGTAGCAGTGCTAGCAGTGAGAAAGCAAACTTGAGATGGTGCCCAAATAGGGTGGGTGGATGTGATGGAGCGGAGAGTGCAAGGAGGATAGTAATAATTATAATAATTTAGCATTTATATAGCGCTACGACCCTCACGCATCTGAGCGCTGCTTATTATTACCTACGGTGTGTGGTGCTCATTTATCAGCCTCGGAAAGATGACAGAATGAGTTTTGCCCCGCCGGGATTCGAACCTGTGTTCAGGATCTGCACGGGTGTCAAAGCGAGCGCTCTACTCCCTGTGCTATCTGACCAGCTAGCAAGAAAGGGAGTTGGAGAGGTAAGGTGCAGCAAGATTCTGAATCTCTTTGAACACCATCAGGAGTGATTTCAGTTTGACCCAGTTGATAGCCTACCAATGTGATGACTAAAGGAAGAGGTGGGCGTGAAACGGGCACGGTTAGACAAAGCATGGATTGCGAAGTTTAGTACTTTGCCTAATGGAGTGAAAGGGTATCCAGGTAGGCCAAAAAGTATGCTAGCACAATAGCTGCAGTTTGAACAGTAACAGAGGTGAATAGGAATGTGTAGGATGGGTCGGGAAGTCGAGCATTTCGTATGAGCGAGTGAGGGACCATCCAGCGTTTGATGGTAGAAAGTCCGAGATTGTTGTCATTAGGTCTGCCGTTGGATCGGCGGAGCAGAAGATGATCTGGGTATCATCAGCAAAGTGCTGGAAATCGAATCCATGTGTAAAAAGTGAAGAGGAAAGGGCCGAGCAGAGAGCCATGTGGAACCCCCAGTGGAAGTGGGGTAGACTCGGACTGGAACCTTTACATGGGATATGAAAGTGCCTGTAACAGAGGTAGGATTTAACCCAGTCTATTGTCTTGTCAAGGAAACCAAGATTAAGGAGAGTGGACAGAAGACCAGCGTGGTGGACCCAAGATGTCAAGGAGAATTCGTATGCAGGAGAGTTTGTTATGATGCTCTGTATTAGTACAGTTAGTGCAGTGGTCGAAGTGAGCGGGAGCGGTGATCCTACACTTTTTTTAATTACCTTGTACAGCTCCTATACTTTTATTTTAAAAAGCAACCGTTCTGAAATGGTTTTGTTTTAATATAACAGTGTAGGAAGAAGTTGAAAGCTTCCCTTTCAGTGCACTGCACTGAACGTTCCCTTAAACAGCAGGTGCAAGTGTTTGGGGGGTGTATTGTGTGTGGGAGGGGTTGTGGCAATGGGGTTTGTGGGGAGCAGGGGCAGGCCAGCAGGGAACACAGTTCCACTACTTCTTTTCGTACACTTCGACCACTGAGTTAGTGACGTTCAAGCGTGCAGTTTCCATTGTGCTTAAAACCAGATTGCAGTGGGTAACGGATATTGGAGTCCACCAAAAAAGCCGTAATGTGGTTGAAAACAACCCTCTCAAGTATTTTCAAATAGTGAGGGAGAAGAGATACAGGATGAAAGTTGGCCAGAGAGTTAGTACTATAGAGACAGCCACAGAATTGCATTTGAAGTACACCTAGTGACTGACCCTGTGATAACTTCTGCTGCTAATTTCAATCTCAAAGCATTGTTCTCAGCAGGAAGTCTGAATAAAAAGAAAAGCTGGTCATGGCACGAGGGAAAACTCTCGTGCCAAACCTAAAAACCCCCTCTCCAAATATTTTAAAGCAGGTGCAGCAAACGGCATGCCCCATGGGTAGCATAAACCGCTCAACATAAAGGGCCCGTCAAATCGGGAGCCAAAAGTGGAGATGGTGTGGAAGAACTCCAGGTAAGTGGAACGCAGACTCAATACCCACCTTCAGCAAAAATGCTTCTCTGCCAGAGGCCGTGAATCTATGCATAGCCTGCTCTATCAATCGATATTTAACAGCACACAGCCCAGGCTCTCCTTCACAGAGGCCTGCTCGCGAAACACCAGTCCCGGATCATTTCTAATGTGGTATGACTCCATCGCTGACCCCCAACTGAGTGGGAGGATACACAGTCAATGTTATGTTATGTTACTTGGCATTCATATAGCGCCTTATATATATCATTGGTATGACCTCAAAGCGCTGGTAGGTCGAACGCCCTCAGGAACAGTAGTTCACGTCCGTAGTGAGAGATATAGAGTCTTATGGTGTGTGGGTGCACCGGATATGCGTGCAGCTGGTGTAGTTGTTGGATGAAAGCTGCTTTCTAGCGATAGGTGTGGTGCTGAGGAAATCAGTTGAATGTGTGCAGTCAGGTGGGTGGACATCCAGGCTGGGTTCTGGCTGCGTTGGGCCTGAGGAACGTAGGCATGCAAACCCTGCCAAAAACAGACCCTTTCTATGTCTTTCAAGCTCCAGCCAATGCATCTAACACTCAGGACCCCTGGTTGGGGTCGATATTTGTACAAGTTGTATTTACTCCGTTGTTAATTGAAAATATTTGTACCATTTTCTGGTTTTATTGTACAGCACCTGGTGCCTTCAGGCCAGGGTTTCTTGCGCTTTGTGCATTTTAAAATAAATAAAATTAATACATTAATACATCTCATGCCCCAGCAAATGATTGCCACAATGCAAAAGAACCACTGGCTATAAACTCGCCCTCCGCTGCAGCCCCTCGCCCAAAACAGCCTTGAAACAGTTCTCTGACAGCACAAACAATCTGTCAGTAAACAGTCACTTCACGAGACCTCAGCTGTAAAGATTGCCTAGTGACTGGAATGGCACCCAGAGACAGCCATCCTAATGGCAACAGGTTTCAGGTGTGGTGCTTTATGCAAAGCCACTGGACTTCAACGATGAGCTGGACCCAGAAAACACCCACCTTCTTCTGACTGCCCCTCTCTTTCAGCAGAGATCCGTAACTAAAGAAACCTATCGAACAGTAGTACACTCACCTTTATAGATTTCATTTTTTTTTAAGTCGTCCTCCATTAAAAAGTTTCCTGATTCAATGTTCCTCTTTATGTATGCTAAAGCAGATTCACGTACAGCATAGTTTTCAATTATCCGTTTTGTGCATGGCTCACGCCGTCGTCGCCCATTACAGTAAAGCCAGAAAAAAATGATATGATATGATATAGCATTTATAACGCGCCTACACACAAGTGTTTCAAGGCGCGACGAGGCAGGGGAGGGGGAACAAAGGGAAGACAAACCAGCGATCTTACTAGGCCAGGTATCATTCAGATCGCGCAAGTCATGGGGAGGGGGAAAGGGAAAAGTGCAGGGGAAAGGGAAAAGTGCAGTACATGGGATAGTAGTAAAAAAAGATAAATAAAACGGCCGCAGGTGGCAAGTGCAAGGTAAGTGCAGACATAAGTGCTGGTAGGGGGACTGTAGGGATACAGAAAACAGTCCCCAGGTGCAGGGGGTTGCCAGGGAGGCAGTGCAGGTGGGCAACCGGAGGGGCCTGGGCCCGAGAATCAGAAGGGGTGGCCAGGTAACCGGTGCCGTCTCAGCCAGGGATTCAACAGGGGAGAGATAGAGAGAAAGCAGAGGCAAAGAGGAAGGTTTTGAGGTGCTTCCGGAACCGGAGATGATTCTCCTCAAGTTTCAGGGCGGCAGGAAGGCTGTTCCAGAGGGAGGCCCCTGCCGAAGAGAGAGATCTACCACCAATTTGTTGCTTGGAGAAGCGACTGACCCTGAGGGTGTTGGATGAGGATGAGCGAAGAGCTTGAGAAGAAAGATATTTAGGAAGCGAGAGTTGAAGGTATTTCGGCCCCAGAAGGCATTGTGGACAATGCAGAGGGTTTTGAACTTAATCCTCGCAGCCACTGGGAGCCAATGAAGAGATTTCAGTCCTTGAGAGATGCGATCCCTGAGCTTGAGGCCAAGGACAAGTCTTGCAGTCCTGTTCTGGATGAGTTGCAGAGGGTGGAGAGTAGAGGCAGGAAGATTTAGATAGAGGCTGTTACAATAATCCAGCCTAGAGAGATCCAGGGCTCTGGAAACAGTGAGCTTCTGGGGGAAGGAGAGGAAAGGAAGAATACCTCTGAGGAGGTGCGGCTGGTAGTGTGACTTCTTAGAGACGTCGGAGATGTGAAGAGAGAAGGAGAGTGTGGAGTCGAAGATGCCTCTGAGGTTTTTTGCCTTGAGGGTGGGAGCAGGAAGAGGGCCAAGAAAGGCCGGCCAGAGAGCTGCAGGGAAGGCGGGAGCGGGTGTGCCGATGAGTAGAATCTCAGCCTTACTGGCGTTAAGGCAGAGGTCATTGGCGGCACACCACTCATGGATGGCAGACAGACAATCGGAGATGAGGGAAGGAGAGGAGGAGGCCGAGGATAGCCTGAAAATGAGTTGGGTATAATCCGCATAGCACTGAAAGTTGGGGCAAAGGGCGGCGATGCGGTGGGCAAGGAGTGCCAGGTATTGGTTGAAAAGCCAGGGAGAGAGGTTAGACCCCTGGGGCACACCACAAGTAGAAATAAATGGCGGACTGAGCAAACATTGCAACTGTCAGGATGGAAGGGGGAAAAGTGCCTCCCTCCAAAATATTCCAGGACAGGCTAACTTGGTGTTCTGACTACAGACAATGCACGTTTGGCAGAAAGTGCTTGAAACAGGCAGATGGCAACAACAAAGGGAACTTGCTAACAACTTCCTCCTTCTTTCTTGACTTCCTTCCTCGGGGCATTTTGTGAATCAGTCTGCACCCCAAGTGCTGCCCCTTAAAAAGCCCCTCTCAGAGTAACTCCTACCCCAGCTATTTTCACAACCCCTGGACCCAATTCATCCTTCCCTCAACCCCTATTACCTCGTTTGCAGTCCACATGTTGAGACCAATCTGACCAGCAAGGTATTTCTACATGTTGGAGAACAGCATTCGAAATATTGCATCTGCCATCTGCACACTCGTAACCTGGGCACTTGTCCATTTGTTATGCCGACTTGCATCACCATGCTCATTTGCTTTTCCCCACTGTTCTCCCTCCAGTAAGGTGCAGATTGAGACATGTTTTCTTTTTGACATAAAAAGGCTGCAGATTTATTTTCACACAAAAATAACACAGCAAACAAATAGTGAAAATAGCTCCGAAGGTGCGACAACTGCTCCATATCTAAAACCTGCTTCCCCTTTTTCCCCAAAGTCCATAATAGGCACAACTCCCCCAAACCCTTTGTGCCTGAGACCCACCTGCCCCTGCAGGTGTTCGTGGGCTGAGGGAGCGCCGTTTGTTGGGGGGAAGCTGAGCCCTCATTGCTAGCACCAGACACCCCGCCGTTTAGGATCCCAGGGGGTGCTGGTCCGAATGAGCGAAGACCCTTCCGGCTTAGCAATGGCTCATTCGGAGTCTGTCTCTCCTCACTGGTTGCCAAAACACTGCCACGCCAAAGGTGGGTTACCGCCCACCGCGGCTCCCCCCTTTTCTCCTTCACAGTTCCAATAGCTTAGTGCACACATTCCAGAAAAACAGCTCCATTCCCAATGCCGACAAATGAACTCCGTCTTTTAAATAATATTCCGGGGATTTAAGGTTGATCAATCCGTACCTGATGTGAGAGAAACCTCTGCCCTTGCAGAATTTTGCCATTGCGCAATTCAACTTCCTCCTTGAGTTTTCCACAGCTGAGTGACTCTCAGCACCCCTCCATTCTTGTCTTGGAATGATTTCTGACCATACAGTCTGGGTCTCCCCCAGTTGTGCTGCCCATTCCTGCAAAGAAGACATAATTTTCCTCAACGGCTCCCAGACTTGTTAAGTCATTGCCCCCGAGATGCACGACCAGCACCTCAGGTTTCTGCTGCTTACCCAGCAATTTGCGCACCTGCCCCTGCAGTTGCGCCCATCTAATGCCAGACACCCACATGCCACCATATTCGGTACTCGCCAGCGGTCACCTCTTCCTGATCGGCCATCCAGCTCGCCCCGGCCCTTGACATAAATGAATGGCCCACCACCAAAACGGACTGCCTCCTTCTTTGTGCAGCAGCTACTAGGGAGGAGATGAGAGGGAAGATGTTAGCACTATACTTTATCCGGCCTGATGTACCTCTTAAAACATCCCGATTTCCAACACCCTATTTGCTCGATTGCCTCGGCACTTAGGCCCATCCCCGTCACTGAGGTGGCTGCCCCTATCCTAAAGGAATGTGTCCCACACACCCCTTCTGTAACCCCAGCTTTCATCAGTGCCATGTCATAATCCTCCTGAATTAGAAACGGCTCAACGCCGCTCCATCACGTGCACGAGAGACGGGGACCCTTCTCCTGTAGGAACTCTCTGTTGTAGATACGCCGCTACACACCCCACCGGGCACACCACGCTGCCCTGCGTGCTGTCGAGTGTAATCAACCTCCCTTTCCCTCTCTGATCTGTCTTGGATTTTCTAAGGAGGATGTTCAGCCGCCCCCCTTCCAAGTGCACGTCGCCCATTCTGAGGAACCCGGAACCCCTGCCCTCCTTATTTTCTGGTACCAACTTGCTCACCATGATCACCCCAAAGAAAGCCAATGTGAAGGCCGCTGTAAACAAGACCTTCTTATACTCATTCCGGCACACCCCTGTTAAGCATCCAATCATATGGTGCAATTTCCCCTCGTCGATGGGATGCCTGTCATCCGGCTTCCTCACAGCCTGCTTGGCCCAACCTTTCATAGCTATGACAATATAGTGCTCTTTCGTGGGGATCTGTCCTACCCCCCAACTTGTAGTAGTGAGCTATAGCCGCCAAATGGTATGCCACCCAAGATCTGGACCTCCCAGTTTGCCAACACCATCCCACAAAGGCCCGTACTGGCCACTCCCTCTGTGGTTCCGACTGTAAATCGCTCTAAAGGCCAAGAACCTCTCCCAGCACCTCTTGTATCTCCTTGTCGTGCCATGTGCCAGAGCGGTGTTGATCAGGGAACTCAGATTGCCCCAATCATGCCGCACCATTGCACTTTGAAAGGGGTCAGTGTCACGCTTGCTTCTGGACAGCTCCCCCGAAACTTCTCCCACTGCAAACGAGAGAGAGAATCAGCCGCCACATTTTTCACCCCTGGAATATGCCGTGCCCTCACCTCTGTGTTCAGATTCAGTAGGCTCCTTGTGCGCTCTCTAAGCAGTTTAAGCACTCTGTGATTCCTGCACGTGCCGTGATTGATGACCTGCACCACCGCCAGGTTGTCGGACCATATCATCACCTTCTTGTCTTTTGACTGTCTTGGCCACAATTTAAACTCCAGAACTATTGGAAACAACTGTAACAGTGTGATGTCCCTAGTGATCCCCTCAGGCTGCCATGACGTTGGCCAAGCGTGACCGCACCACTCGCTCCCCAAAATGGCCCCAAATCCATGTGACCCCGAGGAATCCGTGATCAGTTTGAGACCCCTGCCGCCGTCTAGCTCCTCTCTCCAGAGCAACGCCCCATTAAAGTTGTCTAAAAAAGCATCCCATACCCTGAGGTCTTCCTTGACTTCTGCCCACAGGCGGAAATGTTGCCCTGCATGCTGTAGCCCCACCGTTTTAAGCTCAGCGCCCCTGGCTAACACCTTCCCCGCCGGGAGGACCTTTCTGGCAAAATTAAGGTTGGCCGCCAGTGATTGGAGCTCCCTGATGGTGGCTTTCTCCTTACCCTTCAACCCCTGGATTGTGTCTTTCAATTTCAGCACTTTTTCCCTGGGCATCCGGCACTCCCCCGTTATCGTATCGATCTCAGTCCACAGAAAGGTCAGAGTTATGGCCGGACCGATCGTCTTCCCATTAGCCAGTGGAACCCCCATTTCATCCCTCAATCCATGAAATACTCCCATGAGTGACTCGCATTCATCCGTCCCTTGTTCACCGATAAATAAGAAATCATCAAGGTAGTGCAATACACCGCCCACCGATGACTTTTGCCGTGACGCAAACTCCAGAAAGCTGTGGATCTTTTCAACGTAGGCACATGAAATCGCACAACCCATTGGCAAACATTTATCATAGAAATAATCATCTAGCACCTTGAAAGCCAGCAAATGATAGATGTCCTCGTGTATTGGCAACAGCCAGAACACAGACTCTATGCCCGCCTTACCCATTAGAGCCCCTCGCCCTGTCGCCTTCACCATCTCTACTTCCTCATCAAATGACGCATAGTGCACCCTGCGTTGTTCCTCTGCTATGCCATCATTCTCAGATTCACCATCAGGGAAGGAAAGGTGCTGTACCAGTCTGTACTGCCCTTCATCCTTTTTGGACACCAGACCCAACAGTGATACCACAAAATTCTCAAAAGTAGGGGAAGCGAAAGGGCCGGCCACCCTCCCCAATTGCATTTCCTTTCCCTCTTTCTGAGCCAATACCTCGGGCCTTGCCAATGCTGACTTTAGATTGCACGCCTTTTTGGACCCCACAGACCCGGAGAAAGGAATCCTAAACCCCCACCTAAAACCTTCCCATAACATTTTAGCATCGCTACTGTCATGATACATATTTAGAAAAGGAGTCATGGCCTGCAATCGTACTGGTGTAGGTAAAGGATTTTTAATCATGCTTTGCTTTTTCCTTGGGCCTGACACTGCTCTGCTGCTTCCCTTCCCCAGCTGTGGAGCAGCGTCCCCCTGAGCCTTTTCCCTTCGTGTGCTTGAATCTACAAGCGTTGCTGAAGGTACACTTCCCTTACACAAACCCCCAGCATTCAGGCAGCTCCCCCTGGAAGCTGGAACAGTTGTTCCAGGAGGAGTTCCCTCAAAAGGACCCCTGCCTCTGTGCGTGTAAGACCCTCTGTTTTTCCTGTATTGTGGCTTCTCTCCCTGGACCTTTTCTCCCGGTGCCCCATCAGGTACCATCTTATCTATGTACCCGCCCACATCGAGTTTGTCCCAGGTCATGGCTGGCCAGACCTGCATCATCAGCCTAAACCCTCTATCATAGTTGAGCCAGGCATCCTCTCCATGTTTTAGATACTGTTCATGAATGTATTGCTCATTCGCAATCATTGCCACCCCATCCTGCGGGAATTTTTCTAACATGATGGTAGCATACATTCTAAACGCCCTCAGCCAGTTGTGAATAGTGGGCTCCACCATTGGCCTCTCTCTCTTTCTTCTCCCTCTCTCTCTCTGTTAGTTCCCTTAACCCTTTACCTGTAGGTTCCATCCCCACTAACTCCAGAATTTCCAAGAATTCCTTCCGCCATACCCTCTCCTTGTACGCCAAGAGTATGTGCCATACCAATGCATTTACTACAACTCTTGCAGGAGAAAAGCCAGGCATAGGCCTCCCATACACCGTAATCTTGTTTGCCGTTCCCCCTTGAACCTGACTGGCTTCTGGTGTCACTACTGACTGCATTCCCTGACCGGCCACCCCCCACATGGGGGTCCCCAAAGCAATCCCCGTTACTACTGACCCATGACTCCAGAAAGATGGTCCTACAGCCTGGGGGACAGTTGGGGGGTGGCCCTCCCTGCGCCAGCTGTCGCCCTCCTACTACTTGACCTGTACTTGGCGCACGCACCAACTGCCCCACCCCAGAGCCCGCTTCTCTTGAGGGCAAGGTCTCCCCTTGAAGGTGAACGGCCTCTGCATTTCTAGCTAACTGGTTAAATGCATTCACATTATTACATAACATCTGCCCATTGCTACCACTCCCCCACGCCTGCATACACTTCATGAACATACCTTTAACCATCTCCATGGTGGTGGGGTCCTCTGCTGCTACCCCTGGGTTGGCCACAGGTGCATTGGGGGTGCCTCCACTGTTCCTTGGAGCCTCAGCAGATACATGCGCCGTTGCGGCTACAACCTCCTGCGCTCTCCCCTTTCCTTTAGGGGCTGTTGCTTTGTGTCTCCGGGCAGTTTCAGCTTGTTGCCTGCTGGCCTTAGCTTTCTCCGTCATGACACTCTTCCGCTTGGATACTGGCTCCTCTTCTTCAATGACCTCCTCTTCTTCGCCCTCTTCCTGAGAATGTACTTCCACCCAAGCCTCCTCGTTGGCAGTTGGTGGGAACAACAGCGGTGAATCCGCCCTCTGGTTGCGCCCAGCAACCTCTGCACCTATTTGTGGTCACCAGCTCCATCCAGCTTGTGCCATGCTTGTCTGCAGCCATCCATGCCATGGCGAGGAATGCCTCCAGATCCTTCTGTGGACAAGCAAGGCTCCTGCCTTCTTGTGCCTCCATGCCTGCTATCCCCTCTTAACACTTGCTCGTTATGATTAGTTCAGGCCTCAGTCTTCCTTGTAAAGTTCTGCTGCCATGACTCTCCCCCCAAGCCCACTTTGCACAGTTCACAGTAAAATTCCTTAGCGGGGAGATCCCCATTGGACACCCCCACCTCCTTAGGTCATTATCATAACACGATGAATATGAATAAATGAATACACAGACAACGGTATTAAAGTTCTTTGGAAAAAACACAAGGTCACAGTTTATTTTTGGAGCAAGACAACTTGGGACGGTCCCAGCCACATTACAAACAGTCAGATTCACACTGGGTGGGAGCTGCTGGGCAAAGAGACTGATGGCCAGCAGCTCCCGCCCTTATAAGTGTCCGCAGGGGGACCTGACCGGAAGCCAGGTCCACCTGGGGACGCCCCTTCCCCCTCAGAGGAGGAGAGGAAGAGGAGAGAGGCTTGACCCGCGACCGGAAGGGGGTGGCCAGAAGGGACAGCCCGCTATGTAGGCTGTCCCTCTAGCGCCCCCTGCGGGGGCCGGTCAGCCTCTGATGGCCTCTGCTGTAGGGTTTTCCCCTGCTGAGCCCGCTTCGCGCAGCTCGCACACTATCCTCAGGCAGCTCGAGTTGCTCGCTGAGCCCTGCTATTCCCACCGCTAGTTAACCACGTCCCAATAAGTGCGGTGTTTAATGCGTTCGCAAATGTTTCCCAAGTCAAGCCTCTTTCTTTCACCCAGGCGACCCGGTCTATCTGCAGTTTCCTAAAGTTATTTGTGGTGAATCACCCAGGCGGCCCGGTAGAGTTGTCCGCTCTGCTTACTTTTCCCCCAACGTCATTTACTTTGCTCGCCCTCTTTTCCAGAGTAAAATGGTAATAGCTTGCTTTGTCCGTCTGTTGCCGGCTGTTGCCCCCACAGTAATGCCACCTGCACCCTACCCGGAAGCTGTTGCACCCTGGGACTGCCCCGCGATCCTCGCTGCACGCCGGCTGCGCTGCCCAGCTGATCCGTTCACTTATGCGTGTTCCTCACCGTCCGCCGACGCCTCGCTGTTGGTCCGCTCTCGGAACTGCGCCGATCCTCTCTGTTGCCATGGCTCCTTCCGGCTTCTGCTGGGCTGCTCACCGACAAAAGCCGATAGGATGCTCCTGAACCAAGCCACGACCTGTGGGCTTCACCTGGTCCTCGAGCTGGCTGCTCCTGCTGCCTCCGACGTCCTGCGATCCCTCACGATGAACCAGGTATGGAAAACAAAATCCTCCAAACGAAGACCAGCAAACGAAAAACGAAATCCTCTTCCTAGTGGCGGGCGTCACGCTGTTGGAAATTGCAAGTCCTTTCCCGCAGGATGCCCTCCCCTTATATGGGGCTTGCCCCGCCCCCTTCTATTGTTGCCCTTTGGGGGCTTTCCGAGCGCTTTTGGTGCTCTTTGGGGCTAATACCTCCCCCTTGCCCAGAGAAGGGAGAGGGAGGGAAGAGGAGTGAGGCCCCTGCCCCGGTTATCGGGGTGCCTCCTCCATTTTGTGTCTATTTTTCCGTCGTCACCTTCATGCACAGTGGAGAGGTCAACTGGTAAAAACAAGAGCGGTGTTCATTGTCACAGGAGTTTTGGTCAAGTGGCTAAGGTGAAGTCCTTGAATCCGGGTTTGGCTTTAGCATCCCACCGATTACGGGCCAATCATTTTACCTCACTGTGCTTAAAACGGCTGATATGTATAATGCAAGTGTGAAAAAATACAACTGTACCATGGGCAGTGTAGTGGAGAGTCATTTACTTGCCTCCCCTTTTCCCCTTACATCCTGGTTTTCTGCAATCTGGTCTCAGCCAGTCTTTGAAATGGAAAGAAATGACTCCGGAATTCCGGAAGTGAGCGGGCCGGATGGGGCGGGGTTGAGCACAGGGTCATGGGCTAAAATATTATTACACTCTGGCCCACTTCCAAGTGCAGCACTTGGATCACCCACCAATTGTTGAAAGAAACACACTGTAAAAAAAACAAAAAACAGGACTCCCACCTTTCTAATCACCAAGCATGAGTACCTCTGGAGGGACATTTTCCACTCCCACTCACCCACTCGCTGTTGTGCCTGCACACAGCTAAGGTTAATGGCGCTTTCATTTGCTTAATTGCGCAAGAATGGCATCCTGGAACAGTGGGCAACATCTGATCACTGGGCGCCTAGTGTCACGGGCTGGGCATGCCCTTTATATTTCCCTGGATTCAGAATCTGGGGAGACCATTTTTGTGGGTTTCCGAATCCGGGGAAATTCGGCCTAATAGCAGTACTGGTCTCATTTTGGTCTCACCCACCATACCTACCAGCATCTCATCTTCAAGTTTCATTTTCTGCAATAAATGTTCCTGTGCTCTGTGAGCTGAGCCTACACTGCCCCAAACTCTGTAAAATGACCCCTTGGACGTCTTCTTAAATTCACGCCTCAGGTCCACTTCATGGATCTCTCTTAGCAGTGCAAATGCACGTCCAGTCGCAATATAGTGCAGTTTGCATGTGCTTGACTCTGTCAAGAGAGGTCAAGAGCCCCTCTCCACCTGGGCTAAGTGTCCTACCAGGGAACGTCCGACCTACCCCAGAGGTGGTGTGGGGAGTTGAGGGGGACCCCTGCCTGCGGCTCCCTGGACTGCATGCACCTGTGCACTTATATTGGAACATGTGCACTTGATTCAATGCCTATTGGCCCCTTTCTTGGCCCGGTCTCCTCTTTTCTTTCATTTAGTTGCCAAGAGAACACCATTACCAGAATGCACCAGAATGCACCAGACGCATGGGGTGAATAATGGTTCCCAGGAGTCAGCACCATGCAAAACACTGTATGAGTGCCACAATGTACCGAATTGCCATTTGCAACTGTGGGCGCCCGAGACAATTTGATGTCCCAGGCCGACCCTGTACCTGGACCCAACAGTCAAGAATCGGCCGGGAACTGGAGGAATGAACTAGTTACTCAAATGAAAATGGACTAGGCTTCCACTTTCAGAAGCCAAATGAGAACCCCAACACCCACCACAGAGTCCCCAGACTCAGAAATAGGGGAATAGTGGTGCAGCAGCTGTGGAACTGAAGCAGTGGGGAAATGTACACAGTAGGGGAGACCAGGGAGCACTCCCAATAACCATCTGGGCAGTGACTTACTTGATCCAGCAAAGAGACTACAAACACTACAGGAGGCCGCATGGCAAGATGGAAGGAAATGGAGACTGAAAACGGGTGGGGCTAAAGGCCCTTGTGAAGAATGTCATGGGAAACCCCAGGCCAGAAGTGGAGGAGATCAGAGGAGTTGGGTCATGCAGTCAATGGTAGTGGAGAAAAGCTTCCAGACAGGAAGGGGGGGAGGCTGCAGAGGAGGTGTTTGAGTGAGGTCAGCAAGGAGCTGAAAGAAGACCAAAAGTGCAGAGAGGAGCGTGGAGGCGGTGGAGGTGGATGTTGAGGAGACTCTTTGGAGAGAGTGAAGGTAAGGTGTTGGCATTGAGACAGTGGTACCAATTATGGGTGCTCATATATATGTGGGTGTGTGAGAGAGAGAGAGATAGGACACTTTTGTTGGGGAGTAGATATCGCAAGGAGGACGAGGCTGGAGAAGAAGCTCAGTGTGCTGAGTACTGTATCCCCGGATGAGGTTTCAGGGAGCAGGGCACTATATCCCTGGGTGAGGTTTCAGCGAGCACAGCACTATATCCATGGGTGAGGATTCAGTGTGCAGGGCACTATATCCCTGGGTGAGGATTAGTGAGCAGAGCACTATATCCCTGGGTGAGGGTTCAGTGTGCAGGGCACTATATCCCTGGGAGAGGGTTCAGTGTACAGGGCACTATATCCCTGGGTGAGGGCTCAATGTGCTGGGCACTATATCCCTGGGTGAGGGCTCAGTGTGCTAGGCACTATATCCCTGGGTATGGACTAGTGAGCAGTGCACTTTATCTCTGGGTGAGGATTAGTGAGCAGGGCACTATATCCCTGGGAGAGGGTTCAGTGTGCACGGCACTATATCCTGAGGGTTCAGTGTTCTGGGCACTATATCACTGGGCGAGGGATCAGTGTGCTGGGCACTATATCCCTGGGTGAGGTTTCAGGGAGCGAGGGCACTATATCTCCCTGGGTGAGGGTTCAGTGTGTTGGGTACTATATCACTGGGTGCGGTTTCAGTGAGCAGGCCACTGTATCCCTGGGTGAGGTTTCAGTGAGCAGGCCACCATATCCCTGGGTGAGGCTTCAGTGAGCAGGCACTATATCCCTGGGTGAGGATTCAGTGTGTAGGGCACTACATACCAGGGGAGGTTTCAGTGTACAGGGCACTATATCCCTGGGTGAGGGCTCAATGTGTTGGGCACTATATCCCTGGGTGGGGACTAATAGCAGTGCACTATATCTCTGGGTGTGGATTAGTGAGCAGGGCACTATATCCCTGGGAGAGAGTTCAGTGTGCACGGCACTATATCCCGAGAGTTCAGTGTGCTGGCCACTATCTCACTGGGTGAGGGTTCAGTGTGCTGGGCACTATATCCCTAGGTGAGGTTTCAGGGAGTGAGGGCACTACATCCCTGGGTGAGAGTTCAGTGTGCTGGGCACTATATCCCTGGGTCAGGTTTCAGTGAGCAGGCCACCATATCCCTGGGTGAGGTTTCAGTGAGCATGGCACTATATCCCTGGGTCAGGTTTCAGCGAGCAGGGCACTATATCCAGGGGTGAGGTTTCAGTGAGCAGGGCTCTATACCCCTGGGTGAGGTTTCACTGAGCAGAGCACTATAACCCTAGGTGAGGTTTCAGCGAGCAAGGCACTATATCCCTGGGTGAGGTTTCAGTGAGCAGGTAACTATATCCATGGGTGAGGTCTCAGTGAGCAGGGCACTATATCCCTGAGTGTGATTTCAGTGATCAGAGCACTATATACATGGGTGAGGTTTCAGTAAGCAGAGCACTATATCCCTGCGTGAGGTTTCAGCGAGCAGGGCATTATATCCCTGGGTGAGGTTTCAGCGAGCAGGACACTATACCCCTTGGTGAGGTTTCAGCGAGCAGGGCAATATATCCCTGGGCGAAGGTTCAGTGTGCAGAGCACTATATCCCTGGGTGAGGTTTCAGCGAGCAGGGCACTATATCCCTGGGTGAGGTTTCAGCGAGCAGGACACTATTTCCCTTGGGGGAAGTTTTAGTGAGCAAGGCACTATAACCCTTGGAGAGGTTTCAGCGAGCAAGGCACTATATCCCTGGGTGAGGTTTCAGTGAGCAGGACTCTATATCCCTGGGTGAGGTTTCAGTGAGCAGAGCACTATATCCCTGGGTTAGGTTTCAGTGAGCAAGGCACTATATCCCTGGGTGAGGTTTCAGTGAGCAGGGCAATATATCCCTGGGTGAGGTTTTAGCAAGCACAGCACTATATCCCTGGGTGAGGTTTCAATGAACATGGAACTGTATGCCTCGGTGAGGTTTCAGCGAGCAGGGCACTATATCCCTGGGTGAGGTTTCAGTTAGTAGGGCACTATATCCCTGGGTGAGGTTTCAGTGAGCAGAGCACGTTATCCCTGGGTTAGGTTTCAGCGAGCAAGACACTATATCCCTGGGTGAGGTTTCAGTGTACAGGGCACTATAACCCTTGGTGAAGTTTCAGCGAGCAAGGCAGTATATCCATGGGTGAGGTTTCAGTGAGCAGAGCTCTATATCCCTGGGTGAGGGTCAGTGTGCTAGGCACTATATCCCTGGGTGGGGACTAGTGAGCAGTGCACTATATCTCTGGGTGAGGATTAGTGAGCAGGGCACTATATCCCTGGGAGAGTGTGCACGACACTATATCCCAAGGGTTCAGTATGCTGGGCACTATATCACTGGGTGAGGGTTCACTGTGATGGGCACTATATCCCGGGGTGAGGTTTCAGGGAGTGAGGGCACTATATCTCCCTGGGTGAGGGTTCAGTGTGCTCGGCACTATATCCCTGGGTGAGGTTTCAGTGAGCAGAACACTATATCCCTAGGTGAGGATTAGAGGGCAGTGCACTATATCCCTAGGTGAGGATTAGTGAGCAGGCCACCATATCCCTGGGTGAGGTTTCAGTGAGCAGGGCACTATATCCCTTGGTGAGGTTTCAGCGAGCAGGGCACTATATCCCAGGGTCAGGTTTCAGTGAGCAGGCCACCATATCCCTGGGTGAGGTTTCAGTGAGCACGGCACTATAACCCTTGGTGAGGTTTCAGCGAGCAGAGCACTATATCCCTGGGTGAGGTTTCAATGAACATTGAACTGTATCCCTCGGAGAGGTTTCAGCGAGCAGGGCACTATATCCCTTGGGTGAGGTTTCAGTGAGTAGGACACTATATCCCTGGGTGAGGTTTCAGTGAGCAGAGCACGTTATCCCTGGGTTAGGTTTCAGCGAGCAAGACACTATATACCTGGGTGAGGTTTCAGTGAGCAGAGCTCTATATCCCTGGGTGAGGATCAGTGTGCTAGGCACTATATACCTGGGTGGGGACTAGTGAGCAGTGCACTATATCTCTGGGTGAGGATTAGTGAGCAGGGCACTATATCCCTGGGAGAGTGTGCACGACACTATATCCCGAGGGTTCAGTGTGCTGGGCACTATATCACTGGGTGAGGGCTCAGTGTGATGGGCACTATATCCCGGGGTGAGGTTTCAGGGAGTGAGGGCACTATATCTCCCTGGGTGAGGGTTCAGTGTGCTGGGCACTATATCCCTGGGTGAGGTTTCAGTGAGCAGAGCACTATATCCCTGGGTGAGGGTTCAGTGTGCAGGGCACTACATCCCTAGGAAAGGGTTCAGTGTACAGGACATTATATACCTGGGTGAGGGCTCAGTGTGCTGGGGACTATATCCCTGGGTGGGGACTAGTGAGCAGTGCACTATATCTCTGGCTGAGGATTAGTGAGCAGGGCACTATATCCCTAGGAGAGGGTTCAGAGTGCATGGCACTATATCCCGAGGGTTCAGTGTGCTGGGCACCATATCACTGGGTGAGAGTTTAGTGTGCTGGGCACTATATCACTGGGTGAGGTTTCAGTGAGCAGAACACTATATCCCTGGGTGAGGTTTCAGTGAGCAAGGCACTATATCCCTAGGTGAGGATATGTGAGCAGGCCACTATATCCCTGGGTCAGGTTTCAGTGAGCACAGCACTATATATCTGGGTGAGCGTTCAGTGTGCAGGGCACTACATACCTGTTGAGGGTTGAGTGTTCAGGGCACTATATCCCTGGATGAGGGCTCAGTGTGCTGGGCACTATATCCCTGGGTGGGGACTAGTGAGCATGCACTATATCTCTGGGTGAGGATTAGTGAGCAGGGCACTATATCCCTGGGAGAGGGTTCAGTGTGCACGACCCTATATCCATGGGTGAGGTTTCAGTGAGAAGGGCACTATAACCCTTGGTGAGGTTTCAGCGAGCAAGGCACTATATCCATGGGTGAGGTTTCAGTGAGCAAGACACTATATCCCTGGGTGAGGTTAGAGTGTACAGGGCACTATAACCCTTGGTGAAGTTTCAGCGAGCAAGCCATTATATCCATGGGTGAGGTTTCAGTGAGCAGAGCTCTGTATCCCTGGGTGAGGTTTCAGTGAGCAGGGCTCTATATCCCTGGGTGAGATTTCAGTGAGCAGAGCACTTTATCCCTGGGTGAGGCTTCAGCGAGCAAGGCACTATATCCCTGGGTGAGGTTTCAGTGAGCAGGTAACTATATCCCTGGGTGAGGTCTCAGTGAGCAGGGCACTATATCCCTGGGTGAGGTTTCAGTGAGCAGGGCACTATATACATGTGTGAGGTTTCCGCGAGCAGGGCACTATATCCCTGGTGAGGTTTCCGCGAGCAGGACTCTATATCCCTGGGTGAGGTTTCAGCGAGCAGGGCACTATATCCCTGGGTGAGGTTTCAGTGAGCAGAGCACTATATTCCCGGTTGAGGTCGCAGTGAGCAGTGCACTATATTCCTGGGTGAGATTTCAATGAGCAGGGCACTATATCCATGGGTGAAGTTTCAGTGAGCAGAGCACTATATCCCTGGGTGAGGGTTCAGTGTGCAAAGCACTATATCCCTGGGTGAGGTATCAGCGCGCAGGGCACTATATCCCTGGGTGAGGTTTCAGCGAGCAGGGCACTATTTCACTGGTGGAGATTTCAGTTAGCAAGGCACCATATCCCTGGGCGAGGGTTCAGTGTGCAGAGCACTATATCCCTGGGTGAGGTTTCAGCAAGCAGGGCACTATATCCCTGGGTGAGGTTTCAGAGAGCAGGGCACTATTTCCCTGGGAGAGGTTTCAGTGAGCAGGGCACTATAACCCTTGGTGAGGTTTCAGCGAGCAAGGCACTATATCCCTGGGTGAGCTTTCAGTGAGCAGGGCTCTATATCCCTGGGTGAGGTTTCATTGAGCAGAGCACTATATCCCAGGGTTAGGTTTCAGCAGGCAAGGCACTATATCCCTGGGTGAGGTTTCAGTGAGCAGGGCACTATATCCCTGGGTGAGGTTTCAGCGAGCAGGGCACTATATCCCTTGGGTGAGGTTTCAGTGAGTAGGGCACTATATCCCTGGGTGAGGTTTCAGTGAGCAGAGCACGTTATCCCTGGGTTAGGTTTCAGCGAGCAAGACACTATATCCCTGGGTGAGGTTTCAGTGAACACGGCACTGTATCCCTGGGTGAGCTTTCAGTGAGCAGCTAAATATATCCCTGGGTGAGGATTCAATGTGCAGGGCACTACATCCCTGGGTGAGGTTTCAGTGAGTGTAGCACTATATCCCTGGGTGAGGTTTTAGCAAGCACAGCACTATATCCCTGGGTGAAGTTTCAGTGAACACAGCACTGTATCCCTGGGTGAGGTTTCAGTGAGCAGCTAACTATATCCCTGGGTGAGGATTCAGTGTGGATGGCACTATATCCCTGGGTGAGTTTTCAGTGACCAGGGCACTATATCCCTGTGTGATTTTTCAGTGACCAGGGCACCATTTCCCTGGGTGAGGTTTCATTTAGCAGGGCGCTTTATCACTGGGTGAGTGTTCAGTATGCAGGACACTATATCCCTGGGTGAGGTTTCAGTGAGCAGGGCACTATATCACTGGGTGAGGTTTCAGTGTGCAGGACACTATATCCCTGGGTGAGGTTTCACTATACAGGGCACTATATCATTGCGTGAGGTTTCAGTGAGCAGGGCACTATATCCCTGGGTGAGGTTCAGTGAGCAGAGCACTATATCCCTGGTTAGGTTTCAGTGAGCACAGCACTATAACCCTGAGTGAGGTTTCAGTGAGCAGGGCACTATATCCCTGGGTGAGGTTTCAGCAACCTCAGCGAGCACAGCACTATATCCCTGGGTGAGGTTTCAGTGAGCAGGGCACTATATCCCTTGGTGAGGATTAGTGAGCACGGCACCATATCCCTGGGTGAGGATTAGTGAGCAGGGCACTATATCCCTTTGTGAGGATTCGTGAGCAGGGTGCTATAACCCTGGGTGCAGTTTCAGCGAGAACTGCACTATATCTCTGGGTGAGGTTTCAGCGAGAACTGCACTATATCCCTGGGTGAGGTTTCAGTGAGCAGGGCACTATATCCCTGGGTGAGGTTTCAGTGAGCAGGGCACTATATCCCTGGGTAAGGGTTCAGTGAACAGGGCACTAGATCCCTGGGTGAGGTTTCAGCGAGCAGAGCACTATATCCCTGGGTGAGTTTTCAACGAGCAGGGCATTATATCCCTGGGTGAGGTTTCAGCGAGCAGGGCATTATATCCCTGGGTGAGGTTTCAGGGAGCAAAGCACAGTATCCCTGGGAGATGTTTCAGTGACCAGGGCACTATTTCCCTGGGTGAGGTTTCAGTTAGCAGGGCGCTTTATCACTGGGTGAGTGTTCAGTATGCAGGACACTATATCCCCGAACAAACACCCCGAAACTTCAACTAAGAACCGCAACAACAGAACACACCCCCACAGACAGGTTCAAAGATCGGACCAACACTGAAAGAAGAGACAAATCCCTTTACCTAACTCCATACCTCACTGACACCTACTCACCAGATCGAAACAACGCAACGCCAAAACCAACTACACTGAACAACCTACCAACATCACGAAGAATGACAAACTCCACCCAACCCAGGAAAAACAGAAATCATGATCATATCCAAAGACCAAGAGAAGGAAACCGCCATCCCGTGGCCAACGGAAATGGGATCTATACCATCACCATCTAAGGTAGTAAAAAATCTGGGAGTCCTGATGGACAACACCCTAACCTTAGAACCGCAAATAAACGCAACAGTCAAGAAATGCTTCTTCCTCCTCCACACGGCAAGAAAAATACTACCTTTCCTCTCCTTCACACACAAAACACTCACCATCGTCGGCCTCATCATGTCAAGTATCGACTATGCAAACAGCCTCTACCTCGGTATACCGGAATACCTACTGAAGAAGCTACAACGGATCCAAAACACTGCAGCCAGACTACTCCTCAAACTATCCAGAAGAGACCACATCACCCCGGCCCTAAAAACACTACACTGGCTCCCAGTAAAACAGCGTATCATCTTCAAAACAATGTGCATAACGCACAGGGCAATCAGCGGACAAGGAGCTGAATTCCTACAAAAAAAAATAACAATCTACAAGCCAACGAGACCACTCAGGTCAACCAACGAAATCCGACTGGAACAAAAACCTTACATCAAGAAGAAACTCGGAGGCACCGCTTTCTACCACTTAGCCGCGAAAACCTGGAACAACATCCCAAAATTAATAAGGAACACCAAAGACCACCTTAAATTCAGAAAATTACTAAAAACCTACCTCTTCAACACCGGAGACTAAAACCGAAACAACAATAAGACAAACGAATCATCAAAAAAGGACAGTGACAAACCGCTAGAACCGACAGAAGTACCCTGGGCACCAGCGAGACCCAGAGAAACGGATACAACTACTCCAGCCAACCCTTACCATCCCCCACCGCCCTTACAGCCACAACTAGGTCCCACGAGGCTGTGGAACAGACAAGATACCACCAATGACCACACAACCGGGTGTATGGACACTAGCAGCGGCGCTAGTCATGTGGAGGGGGGGAGGAGCATGCAAGGTTTATTAAGGGAGCGGGCGGAGGGGACAGCTAGATCCTCAAACGGCCTCGAATGGAAAATCGGGCACGTACCTCCTGAGGCTCAGGGTGTACAAGCATCCCGTCGGGTAAGATTACACGAGCCCAACCGGTTCAGTCCAGGATAGAGATGACTAACGAATACCATTAACAATTTCCTTCTCTGCATACACCTCTCAAACTCCAAACCAAACACAACCACAAGCCTCTAGCGCAGCAAACCGCACGAACTTCACTACACTGCAACAACAAAACAAAAAAAACACATAGACTCGCACACCAGCACACGACGACTACCGGCCGCATACACCCCAGGCCCAGCCGACGGAACCACCGGGCTGAGGCTGCCAACAGCACATCACTGCAATCTTGCACTTTTCCAGCCTCCACCCACTAACCCACCACCCCCCCCCCTCTTTCAGAGCCGCCAGAGCGCCAGGGGACCACTCCGGTGGTGATAGTGCGCGGTACAAATGACCTTTAACATTAACATTAACATCCCTGGGTGAGGTTTCAGTGAGCAGGGCACTATATCACTGGGTGAGGTTTCAGTGTGCAGGACACTATATCCCTGGGTGAGGTTTCACTATACAGGGCACTATATCATTGCGTGAGGTTTCAGTGAGCAGGGCACTATATCCCTGGGTGAGGTTCAGTGAGCAGAGCACTATATCCCTGGTTAGGTTTCAGTGAGCACAGCACTATAACCCTGAGTGAGGTTTCAGTGAGCAGGCCACTATATCCCTGGGTGAGGTTTCAGCAACCTCAGCGAGCACAGCACTATATCCCTGGGTGAGGTTTCAGTGAGCAGGGCACTATATCCCTTGGTGAGGATTAGTGAGCATGGCACTATATCCCTGGGTGAGGATTAGTGAGCAGGGCACTATATCCCTTTGTGAGGATTCGTGAGCAGGGCACTATAACCCTGGGTGCAGTTTCAGCGAGAACTGCACTATATCCCTGGGTGAGGTTTCAGCGAGAACTGCACTATATCCCTGGGTGAGGTTTCAGTGAGCAGGGCACTATATCCCTGGGTGAGGTTTCAGTGAGCAGGGCACTATATCCCTGGGTAAGGGTTCAGTGAACAGGGCACTAGATCCCTGGGTGAGGTTTCAGCGAGCAGAGCACTATATCCCTGGGTGAGTTTTCAACGAGCAGGGCATTATATCCCTGGGTGAGGTTTCAGCGAGCAGGGCATTATATCCCTGGGTGAGGTTTCAGGGAGCAAAGCACAGTATCCCTGGGAGATGTTTCAGTGACCACGACACTATTTCCCTGGGTGAGGTTTCAGTGAGCAGAGCACTATATCCCTGCGTGAGTTTTCAGCGAGTAGGGCAATATTCCCCTGGGTTAGGTTTCAGCGAGCACAGCACTATATCCATGGGTGAGGTTTCCGTGAGAAAGGCACTATATCCCTGGGTAAGGATTAGTGAGCACGTCACTATATCCCTGGGGGAGGATTAGTGAGCAGGACACTATATCCCTGGGTAAGGGTTCAGTGAGCAGGGCACTAGATCCCTGGGTGAGGTTTCAGCGAGCAGAGCACTATATCCCTGGGTGAGGTTTCAGCGAGCAGAGCACTAGATCCCTGGGTGAGGTTTCAGGGAGCAGGGCATTATACCCCTGGGTGAGGGTTCAGGGAGCAAAGCACTGTTTCCCTGTGTGAGGTTTCAGTGAGCAGTGCACTATATCCATGGGTGAGGTTTCAGTGAGCAGTGCACTATATCCCTGGGTGAGTTTTCAGTGAGCAGTGCACTATATCCATGGGTGAGATTTCAGTGAGCAGGGCACTATATCCCTGGGTGAGGTTTCAGTGAGCAGGACACTATATCCCTTGGTGAGGATTAGTGAGCACTGCACTATATCCCTGGGTGAGGATTAGTGAGCAAGGCACTATATCCCTTTGTGAGGATTTGTGAGCAGGGCACTATAACCCTGGGTGCGGTTTCAGCGAGAACTGCACTATATCCCTTGGTGAGGTTTCAGTGAGCAGGACACTATGTCCCTGGGTGAGGTTTCAGTGAGCAGGGCACTATGTCCCTGGGTAAAGGTTCAGTGAGCATGGCACTAGATCCCTGGGTGAGGTTTCAGCGAGCAGGGCACTATATCCCTGGGTGAGGTTTCAGTGAGCAGAACACTATATCCCTGGGTGAGTTTTCAGTGAGTAGGGCACTATTTCCCTCGGTGAGGTTTTAGTGAACACAGCACTGTATCCCTGGGTTAGGTTTCAGCGAGCACAGCACTATATCCATGGGTGAGGTTTCAGTGAGCAAGGCACTATATACCTGGGTAAGGATTAGTGAGCACGTCACTATATCCCTGGGTGAAGATTAGTGAGCAGGACACTATATCCCTGGGTAAGGGTTCAGTGAGCAGGGCACTAGATCCCTGGGTGAGGTTTCAGCGAGCAGGGCACTGTATCCCTGGGTGAGGTTTCAGCGAGCAGGGCACTAGGTCCCTGGGTGAGGTTTCAGCGAGCAGGGCACTGTATCCCTGGGTGATGTTTCAGTGACCACAGCACTGTTTCCCTCGGTGAGGTTTCAGTGAGCAGTGCACTATATCCATGGGTGAGGTTTCAGTGAGCAGGGCACTATATCCATGGGTGAGGTTTCAGTGAGCAGGGCACTATATCCCTTAGTGAGGATTAGTGAGCACGGCACTATATCCCTGGGTGAGGATTAGTGAGCACAGACTATATCCCTGGGTGAGGATTAGTGACCAGGGCACTATATCTCTGGGTGAGGTTTCAGCGAGCAGGGCACTATATCCCTGGGTGAGGATTAGTGAGCACGGCACTATATCCCTGGGTGAGGATTAGTGAGAAGGGCACTATATCCCTGCATGGGGATTAGTGACCAGGGCACTATATCCCTGGGTGAGGTTTCAGGGAGCAGATCACTACATCCCTAGAAAAGGTTTCTGTAAGCAGAGCACTGTATCCCTGGGTGAAGATTTAGTGAGGAGGGTATTATATCCCTGGGGCCAGTGTAGTGAGCAGGGCACCTTATCCATGCAAGGTGAGCAGTGTGGCATACCCCTAAAGGTGGTTGGAGGGGAGTAGATACAGGGGTAGTGATAGGATGACAGTATTGGGAGGGAGGTAGGGAATAGAGACAGGAGAAGGGAGAAAAATAATAAGGGAAAAGGCCAGGTGACGGAGTATACAAAGCCGAGCTGGAGAAGAAGAGAGGGAGACAGGATAAGGAGGGTGATTACATTGTCACTTTACTCACTGAAAACCTTGTCACACACAATACACGCAAACTGCCCCCGTTGGACAAAAGGGGATCAGGCGGCAAATTCCTCTGCAGGTGCTCGCGGGCCATGTTTGCAGCTGCCACCACATCTCTGTGCACACGTGTGTCAATGAATGTACAGACAGGGGGTGAGCCTCATCATACCTCCAACTTCCTTATGCAAACTCAGGATGGTCAAGGAGTGGCCATGCGCAGACAATGCAAAGGAGGGACACACCTCCAAACTGGGCAATTGCTAGCAGCTGCTGCCTATTGGGCCCCCAGCAGAGAGGTACCAGCAGTGCCATTTGAGGGCCCAAAAACATCAAAGCCGACCTCCTTCTAAGAGGGTAAGGGGGTCCATGTCCAAACTGCACTTTGCTTTGGGAAGTATTTCCCCTGGCACTGCCTACCCTGGTATTGTACAAAACTGTCGACTCTAAAAGTCTGACCTGCACATTACTGGGCTTTTACTCCAAACCAAATTTCCGATTGAATACATGGATAGCAGGAGACGATAAAGTTGAAAAGAAGGACCCTGCAGCGCCGGTTCCGAGCTACTTTAGTGGAAGGGAACTGACGCCGCAGGGAGAGATGAATCGACAGCACACACAGAAGTTTTCCCGCCGAAAGGTAAGTAGGGAGGGGAAGGGGAGGCAGGTTGGGGATGCGGGCCAAAGTGATCTCTGTGATCACTGAGCCGCGACGTAATGGAAGTCACCATTTTCAAAGTCGGCATTATGGGCGGTGCAGTGATCCATGAGTCCCACAGCCTCACAGAGTTTGATGGTTCACACAAGTGGAACGCTTGCGCGCCTTTTCTACAGGCCGCAATTTGCCCATGTGCAGCTGCAGTCGCAAATTTCCTCTTTTTAACAATGTTCACTGAAAATGTTTCCTTTCGTCCAATGTTGGACACCACTGCTTGATGCCACTGCTGGACGCCACTGATAGACACCACTGCTGGACACCACTGCTGGACGCCACTGTTGGATGCCACTGTTGGACGCCACTGCTTGACGCCACTGCTGGACGCCACTGTTGGACGCCACTGTTGGACACCACTGCTTGATGCCACTGCTGGACGCCACTGATAGACACCACTGCTGGACGCCACTGTTGGATGCCACTGTTGGACGCCACTGCTTGACGCCACTGCTGGACGCCACTGTTGGACGCCACTGTTGGACACCACTGCTTGATGCCACTGCTGGACGCCACTGTTAGACACCACTGCTGGACACCACTGTTGGATGCCACTGTTGGATGCCACTGCTGGACGCCACTGTTGGACACCACTGCTTGATGTCACTGCTGGACGCCACTGTTAGACACCACTGCTGGATGCCACTGTTGGATGCCACTGTTGGACGCCACTGCTTGACGCCACTGGTGGACACCACTGCTGGACGCCACTGTTAGACACCACTGCTGAATGCCACTGTTGGATGCCACTGTTGGACGCCACTGCTGGACGCCACTGTTGGACGCCACTGTTGGACACCACTGCTTGACATCACTGCTGGACGCCACTGTTAGACACCACTGCTGGACGCCACTGTTGGATGCCACTTCTGGATGCCACTGCTGGACGCCACTGTTGGACACCACTGTTGGACGCCACTGCTGGATGCCACTGTTGGACGCTGCTGTTGGACACCACTGTTGGACGCCACTTCTGGATGCCACTGTTGGACGCCACTGTTGGATGCCACTGCTGGACGCCACTGTTGGACGCCACTGTTGGACACCATTGTTGGACGCTACTGTTGGACGCCACTGCTGGATGCCACTGTAGGACGCCACTGTTGGACGCCACTTCTGGATGCCACTGTTGGACACCACTGCTTGACGCCACTGCTGGACGCCACTGTTGGACGCCACTGCTGGATGCCACTGTTGGATGCCACTGCTCGGTGCCACTGTTGGATACCACTGCTGGACGCCACTGCTGGACGCCACTGTTGGACGCCACTGTTGGACTCCACTGCTGGACACCACTGTTGGACGCCACTGTTGGATGCCACTTCTGGATGCCACTGTTGGACGCCACTGCTGGACGCCACTGTTGGACGCCACTGCTTGATGCCACTGCTGGACGCCACTGTTGGACGCCACTGCTGGACGCCACTGTTGGATGCCACTGCTCGGCGCCACTGTTGGATGCCACTGCTGGACGCCACTGCTGGACACCATTGTTGGACGCCACTGTTGGACGCCACTTCTGGATGCCACTGTTGGACGCCACTGCTGGACGCCACTGTTGGACGCCACTGCTTGATGCCACTGCTTGACGCCACTGCTGGACGCCACTGTTGGACGCCACTGCTGGACGCCACTGTTGGATTCCACTGCTGGGCGCCACTGTTGGATGCCACTGCTGGACGCCACTGCTGGACGCCACTGTTGGACGACACTTCTGGACGCCACTGTTGGACGCCACTTCTGGATGCCACTGCTGGATGCCACTGCTGGACGCCACTGCTGGACGCCACTGCTGGACGCCACTGTTGGATGCCACTGCTGGACGCCACTGTTGGACGCCACTTCTAGATGCCACTGCTGGACGCCACTGTTGGATGCCACTGCTGGACGCCACTGTTGGACGCCACTTTCAGTTGAATTTGTTCGATTAAACATTGTTTTACTTTCCACCTTCCCACCTGCAGGTTCCTTGCCAGGGATCTGCTTCTCGAGATTAGCTGCTTCTCTGGGAATCAAGTCGCTCTTCCAGCTGCTGTTTGCGCCAGACTCAAATTGCTCACGTTTTACATTGGAATTTTGATGAATCATCAGTTGGCCGCAATTTGCGCGCAAGAAGAGGTGCAAAAATCAGAAGCCACCGCTTGCCCTTAGTTGACAGGAGGATGAACTGACCACCTCATGCATAAATCACTGATGCTCAGGCAGAAAGCAGGGGGGCAACGATTAAAGGCTAAAAGTTACTGTTTTCAGGAGAATTTGTCGAAAATCGTAGGTACCTTAATTTCTGCTTTTTTCATATCACATTACCCAAAACTACGATTCTCCCGGCTGTCGTGATCTTTTTCCCCATGTAAAACAGCACAAACAATGAGTACAACTTTCTGAATTACTCATCATCTCAAAATCTTTTGATCCTCGGGATTTATCGGGGTATTTGTGTCTGAAGACACAGATTAGGACTGTCTCCTTTATGACAGTAATAGCTTCAATTCCCCCTCGAGTCTTAGAAAATGACTAACACATGAAACGATCCGGGCAACCCAGCCCTACACAGCCATACAGCCCAGCAGTGAACCCCCGGACTGTCACTAGGAAGGGGGGCGGGGGGCACACATGCAGATTAGTGCACATCGCATGAATGCATATCCTTGTGTTTGCTTTTCTGTGATCAAGACGAGATGAAAGGAAACCTCTTAGGAAACCTTGATGCCGAAACTGTCTAATCTCTCCTGGTGCGGGCGCTGGGCGTTTATCCAGAAATGCAGTCTTTGGGTGATGCCAGTCCAGGCGGAAGATTAGTTAAGCGTTTTCTGCCATCAGGCATCCATCACGCGGGCTTGTGGAGAGCTATTACGAGCTTACCTAAACATGTAGGGGGCAGGAGAGATGCTGGCAAACTTTCAATACAAACACTGTGCGTGCGGTGGGGGGGATGAAAGTCCCCCGCCTCATTTGAAAACCAAAGGAGGAAAGCTTCGGAAAATACCAGTCGAGACAGAAATAGAAAAGCGAAGACTTGCTTCCCCAGGTCATCCGTCAAGCGTTGGTTTTTAAGGTTTATTTAAGTCTGTGGTCGGATTGAAAGTGTAAAACAGAAATGTGAGCAATCAGCAGCTACCACAAGCCAGAGTTTTATGTGAGAGGCGGCGCTGGTCTTCAAAGGACCTCAGTGCGCCTGGGGTCTTGGCATAGCCCTTGGACCTAATCCACGGCTGTGCCATACTTCTGTGTACACCCCCTTCTTCGGGCAGTGCCCCGTAACCTTCCAGCTTGGCTGGTGCTATAGAAAACTCATTCACTTGGCAAAAGAAAAGGTGTCCAACTGTAGGTGCTAGATGCAGGTCTGTCTTCCATGGGGCTTCCTTTAGGAATATATATTACAGGGCCTGTGGTAGCGGCCCTGTAGTTATGGTTAAGTTTCTGAACTCATAGGAAGAGCACTTTTTGGGTGGCTTATAACTTTGACCCCGCTGGGGGTCAAAAAAGTATTTTGTGAAAATACTTTGTGAAAAAAAAAGTATATTGCGCCGTCTGAATCTTCCTGCCAAGTTTGATGAGGTTTTCGTCAAGAGGGGGGAAAGTTGTAGGAGGGGTCCCAAAATGTGTTTTTTCCATATACGCAATGGAAATAAATGTTGCTCACATCTACACCCCAAACCGTTGGATGGATTTTCACCAAATTTGCAGCAGGAGCGGTGGCTTGGTCCGAAAGTGTGCTTTTGTAAATTTGGTATAAATCTGTATAGTAGTTTTTCTGAAAACGGCCCAAAAGTAGGTAATGAGAATGTGTGATATTTGAGTTCGGTCCGCTTACTCACTTCCCTGTTCGGTCCACGGACGGGCCTCCAATTGGCCTAGAGGGCGACATCCAACGTGGCCACTGATTGGATGGTGAAAAGCGTGAAGTGCATAACATTTTTGAAAACCCCTGCCATGATGGATTCGCGGACAGCCTCCATTGTCCGCGAACATCGCAGTAAAATCCAATTAAAAAACACAACATTGCACTTGTCAAACTTATCTAACAATCTCTGGGGAGGTGGGGGGAGATGAGGATGGGATGGGATATGGCCGTAAGAAGCCAAAAAATTGTGTTTTTCTTCCCCAAAGTCTGCAAACAGTCCGGATGTTCAGGTACAGTCCTGTGATGTTCGCGAACAATTCCGATGTTCGGGGACATCTGTGCCTATCTCTGCATTACAGGGTTGGTGAAAAGCACTTTTTGGATGGTTTAAAACTTTCAATGGTTTTGGACAGTTTGGAGCTGTTTTGTCAAGAGGGAACAAAATTAGAGGGGAGTCCCAAAATATTGTAAAAGCTTATAAATGTGATGCCATTTGACATATCTACACAAAAGTTAGCAAAACGATTTTAAATCTACAGGGCTGTTGTGTCCCTTTCTCTTTGTCTAGTCGTTCTTGTGCGTCAATCGACACTATGCTCTTGAGGCATAAATATTCTATGTCATCGTCTTTCAATCGCCTACTCTTGTTCATTTCTTCTTCTCTTCTCCCCATATCCTTCAATTCATCATCCTGGCGCCTTTGTTGAAACCTTTGTACTTTCATTCTTTGGGCTTCTATCTCTTCTCGTTTCTTCTCTTCAAATTTCTCCTTTTCTTTCCTTGCCTCATATCGTCTTCACTCTTCTCTTCGCTTGCATTATTTATCCCTCTCTTCGTGTATGCCCTTTCTACTTCCTTCTCTTTCTTTTCCTGCTCTTCTCTCTCCTCTCTTTCAAGAACCCCATCAAAACCCTTATCATCAAGGTTAAGCAATATGATTCCTCCCATCCATTCATTCTGTACTATTGTTATTCCCTTAGCTTTATCCTTTATTTATTTCTGTTTCCCTGCTTCTTCCTCTATCTCCATCCATCTAGCTTATCAGTCCTTTCTATCATCGCACTGTTCACTTTCATTGTGTGCTGATATATCCTTCCGTTCTCCACTCTTGCTCTCTTCCACATTACCCTCGCTGCTATAAGCGTGAGGGTGCATACATTGTATTAACATAACCTGCCGCTGCTTTTACTTCCTTTCAAGGGTAAAATCCCATCTCTATGTCTGCGCTCTTCTCTTCAGGAGGGAACAGGGAACTGAAGGAGTTTCATCCTCCCCTTTATGCTGATTGAGCATCTACTCTCTGTAGGCTGGATCTTCGTTCTCACTCTGGTACATTTTCGAAAGTTCTTAAATGGCCAACCTTTTCTGCAACTTTGCCCCTTATATGTGGCATGCAAATATGTCATCATATGCTGCAATATGTGTTTTGACAGCGAACCCTCCTGAGGCCACAGCATGAGTGTCTTATTAATCATGCCTCAAACCAATTCTGAATTATATTTCCTTATTTTTGCTGCATATCTCCGCAATGTCCAGCATACATGTAAAAGAGGTGTGTTCCCCATGATGACAGATCGATTTTGATCGTCAATACTTACCTGTTGTTTTATTCGATTCTTTATTTTATCAAATAAACCACGCCGGTCAATTGGCGCAGGCACCAACAATCACTATTTATAATCCCAGTCAGGATATATTTTAACTGCTCACTTGACTAAAAAAATCTATGCGATTATATTTTGTTTCATCCTTCATTACACTTTTTAGCCAATTTGATTACATCGTTCTTGTATTATTGGTATTTTAAGAGTTTTTTCTTTATTTATATATTACTTTCCTTTGATTTTTCTCCTTCCTGATTGACGTCAATTTCTTGGTCCACATTTTTCTTTTAAATCTTTTACCATCATTTTATATTCATCAGTCTAGACACAACAAAAGATTTATATATAACAATTGTATAACCCACACATGTGTACTCTTTAATTTTTACTGAGTACCCCTTCCTTTACTATCTTAGTTAATGTATCTCTTCTCTGTTTCACTCCATCTTGGAGTTTCATGACCAAATCTTCACACCATAGGAAACTCTGCGGTCTTCTGGCTAAAGCCGGGAGTAGCCGAGCGTCTAGGGAGTATCCATAGATTTGGATCTGGCCTAGGTTGACTGGACCGTAAACATCTGCACCGCTACCAAATGTGCGCTAGCACCTTAAAGCATCCTTTGTGCTTGATGGAATTACAATAAGGTATCTCAGACCAAATAATCGGACAGACTCAAAGAATATGGCAAAGTACTACTTTATTATCAATTAAGTAAAGCAGGGTCAACTGGCAGACATCGGAGTGATGCGTGTATCCTAACAAACACACTTGATTGCATAGAGGTCTTATACCCCAATATGCATCATCTATGACATCATTTTACGTGGCAAGATACAAAACCTATCAAGGGAAGGGATTGGTAAAGGGAACCTATCTACTTATTGAACATATAAGGATTAGTGCATCATTGGCTAGCGCTTATTTGCAGGGCACCTCTTGAACTACCTCTAAATACATGTAGGACTGACTATAGCGGACATATCAACAGTGGGTTGGCTTCTGCAACATTGTATGTTAGGTTGTCCCCCACCCCTGCTGATTGGTTGGCATACTATCTTAACCTTGGATTTTCTGCTTCTTAGCAGCACGTACGTGAAACAAAACCTACTAGGTGTTTAAATCCCGTCAGACTACTCCCCACTTTCCCAATTAGCCCATCATCTCTCATCGGTAGGCCACAAGCCAAAGTCTTCCATTTGTAGTTAACCTTGTTGCCTGCTCGCTGTCCTGGAACATTCAAGGGAGTGTGAGCACACCACTATCTAAGCTCGAAGCTCTAATGACTAGCCTTTGTTTTCAACTTTGGAATCACATGTGAGGAGACCACAAATGTGTCCATTTCAGCCTTTCTTTTACTGCTATTTGATTTAATTACTCAGGGTGCTATTGCTCCTCTTGGCCTCTGGAGACTTGCTCACTCTATCGCATATGAACTTTATATACTTTTAATTGACCAGCGGTTTGGCTCTCACAGATGTTTTCTTCTTCCTTCATCTATGGAGAATGTCCCACATTCAGAGCTTATCTATGTACTCCCTGTGTGCTCTATGCTTGTGCTTTAAAAATTGCATCTTCGCTCTGGGACCACCTTGACTCATCGTCGGCTCCGCACACGGAGCTGTTTTCCTGCAATTCCTAATTCTTACAGCCTCGGCCTGTCTCTGAGGTAGCTTGGTTAGGTTCAAGTTGAGCCAGCATCCATTTTCCTATTATGGCCGTCCTTACCACATTATATATTCCTCTTAAGCAAGCGTCTACATGTTTTCTTTCTACCTTGCATTACTGCTTATTTACAGTTATTGATCAGTAAGTTACTTCATCTTCTTTAGATCCATGATTGCTTTCGCGTTAGATACATGTTACTCTTAGTGCTTCAGTTACTTCGTTACTTGGTATTTTCATATCGTTTCAGCATAGGTTCATATGTCTTCTTCATGACATCACTTTGCCCTCGTCAGATCATTCATTGATGCATTCTGATATCTCGGCAGGCGACATCCTTCAATGTAACATTCTTCTGTATGACATCCATTCACACTTTCAGTGAGAGGGTGCATTCTGTCTGGCTGAGTGCATAACATCTCTTATACACTCAATGCATTACAGGAACGATGCAGGGGTTCCCATCTGTGGCTTTTCTGCAACTGTTCCAATATGACGGTGGTGAGGGGGAAGGAACGGGCAAGATAGTGTCTACCTGATCCTCTACAGTTTCCTTGGGGACGCCTTCTTGCCTGCAGGCCCTCATATGTTGTGGTCTTGCCCGGTGTTCCTCCATGTTGTAAGGCCTACTCCCACCTTCCTCTGACTAACCAACTCCCCTCTAAGATCTCCTACCACCTAACTCTAAACACACACAACCCACGACCCCCACAGGCGGACACCTCAGGCCTAGCCATAAGCACATCAACTCTGAGCCATGACTAAGCTCCCCTCTTTAGCCCTGTCATACTCTCCCACATCAGCAGCAAAGCAGACCCAAAGCGCTGTAGTCTAGCAGATCGTGGGCTCTTCCCTATGGATAGCATACTCCCACGTGTCTACGTCAAACCCATAGACAGCTGTTTGGCCGTCAGGAACTGAGTACCTCCGACCTGCACCCATCAACACCATAGGATTCACACCTGCCTTTCCCACTATCCCACTAACGAATGCCTCCCCTTTTCCTCTTACAGAGCCAAGCGCAGCAAGGAAACCAATAGTGGCAGACTGGCGCTATGCAAGACTACCTACATTACATTACACACGTATCTTGCATGGTGTTGCATGTGTGGGTGGTTGCAAGGGGACACAGTCCAGTCTGCATCATAGCAAGGCCAACGTCTAGCTGTTTCTTGGGATCTACGTGATTACAACGGATCCATCACTGCGAATGCGAGTACATTCCATTTTATACAACAAATGTCAGCCAAAATAAATGCGGGGGGGGACCCCTCGCAGCCTTCTCCACATACCCCCACCGTAAAGAATACCCAAAACCCATCTATATTTTTGCTTAAATGCGTTGTAAAAGATGCTGTGAAATGGTACCCGGAGTAATAGTCTGCGATTAAATCAGCCTATCGCGTTTCTTGGATGTCCCAAAGCGCTCCAGGCACAGCTCGAGGCAGTGATGGGGATGTAGATTGCAGATGCAGGTCTGGGTCTGAATGTGTCTATACCTCTGTGCTGTGTGTTTTGGGAATAGATGGGCAGGTGCCAGCTGATGCTTCCTCATTCATTGGCGAGGAGGCATGGATGGCACTGGTGTCTATCAGATATCTTAGTTGAGTTTCAATGGGGGCTGGCGTCATCTGTTGCGGGTTGTCACATTGTGTGGTTTCTGGTTGTTGTGTTAGATTCCTGTGTATTCTCTCCATGTGTTATGTTTTTGTGGTTGGTGCATCACATCACGCCCTGAGCCCGTCATCAAGGTCAGTTCATGCTGTGTGTGTGTTCTGCAACATGTTGAACTGTGCACCGGAGGTGGAGACAGGGGAGGGCCTGAACGGGCAAGGCCCACCCAAAATCTGTAAATGCCATCCGGCAGCACAGTGTGGGCATTGACAGATGTAAATGTCACTTTGGTGGGCACAACTACATTAGCTTCAGGCCCCACTTGTTGGACAATCAGGGCTACGCCTCTGCTTTGCACGATTCTGCGTGCCACACAGGGGAGTTGCTAGGTCTGGAAAAGACCTGGGGCTACGCTGATGTCGGAACTGTTGGGACTGGGGGCTAGCTAGTCTTTTGGCTGTAGCTCCTGAGATTCTATCCGGGGCTACAACCAAAAGATCAGGGGCTATAGCTCCCTTAGCCCCCCCCCCTAGCAACGCCCCTGTGCCACATGAGAATTTAATGACGTTCTATGTCGTAATGTGTTTGATTTGCAAAAGATGGGACATCTAAAATGGCGTCCATGACGCTCTTTTATGATTCCTCCTCGTGAAATAGAAACAATCACAAGGCCCAAATACCATACGGGGCCATATTATTTTGCTTTTTAATATTTATAGCTTGAATACTGTTTTTTCTGGGATTGAGTGTGATTTACTGGTAGATTTTTTTTCGGATGCAAAGCTCTTTTGCTACATTGTTAAAAAAAACATCAAAAGAAAAGATAGTGCCTGGGTTGAAGCACTGAACACTGAAAATGTGAGGAGCGCTTTGACTTCAAAAAGGCATTTCGCTGGCTAACCCATACTTTACAGGCTCTGAGTGACATGTTCAAGGAGGAAATTAAAAGGGCCTCTGAAACGTGTTTACATTCTTTCAGGATTGCATGCAGTGTGTGTGTTTCTGGGGCGGCAGAGGAGGCGGGGAACTCTCATCCCCACGCAGCGACTGGAATGAAAATAAGAGATCATAACGACAGATCCATTGTTCCTGCTTCCCCAGGACTGACTGTTATGAAAAGGCCCTGAAAGCGCGTCTTTCTGAGCTGCTCCATTTATTACAAGGTTCTTATCGTTGGTTTACAGGAAAACAATGACCACCAGGGGTCAAAGTGGACAGAATAAAGTCGCGGAACTTTGTTCCCCTCTTCACCGCTTCTCTAGGGTGACCAGATTTTCTAAAAAAAAAACCCGGACGGGCTATGGAAATAGAAGTAGGACTAAAGAAAATACACATTCGACTTTAGTCCTACTTCTGTTTCGTTTGCCCGTTGCGGGGGTCATGGAGGGGGTGTGCTAACAGGAAATGGGGAAATGGGGGCCCATTCTCACAGGAAAAGTTGCGCCGAGACCCGATTTCGGTATTTCGAAATCGGGGCCCGGCAAAAAAAAAACGGCAAAAAAGGTCTGTAATCAAAACCCAGGACGGGACTTATAAACTAAAAAAACTCCCGGGACCCCGGGACGTCAGGTGATTTCCCCGGACTGTCCCGGGAAAACCCGGACGTCTGGTCACCTTACGCTTCTCCCACCTAGTCCCACTCCCCACCGATACCACACCGACCCTCTCTTTCCCTGCCACCCGATACAAACCCCATACCTGGGTCCTGCCATTCCTCCGCCACCACTCCCAGGCTTTTTTTTTACAACTCTCATATGATCCGTGTCACGAGGTCACTTTTGTCACATGCACATTCATCGGCATTTTTCACCGTGGTCGCCCTTTGAGAGCATAGCGGGCATTTGCCGCTTCCTTTGCATTTTCACAGATGCTGTGTGCTTGCCATACGCGATGTGTTTGCCTATGCATTGGGGGTACGCAGGGTTTATTACAGGGCCTATCAGTATTCATGCCCTTGTTGCTGCCACACGTGAACACAATGGTGACCTCGATAAGCCTAACACAGCCCCATGTATAGTCTGGCCGGCGACAAGTCCCAGCAACCGGGTATTTGCAGGTCCTCCAGTCTGAGTGTTGAGCCAAAGTCTTGATGGACACTGTGCATTTGCCGTATAAGAGACTTATCAGTTATTACTGGGGATGTAATGTAGTTCCATTGATTGGTAGTTAATAGGTCAGTCTTACCAGCCTTACCCACCCCTAATTACCTGCCATGGTGGGAAATAAATATGGGGCAGGGCACAGACACTAGAACACAATCATGCATTCACAATCTCACAATACTTTGAATCCCCCTGCATTACTCAGTTCTTTCATTTCTACTCCAGGCAGGGTGTTCCAGGGACCCTCCCCTTAAATACCAAGTGAGAGTGCCCTTGGCCCCCTACCCCATCACAGGAAGGATTGCCAACAGGAAGGACTTCTGCCCTGATGCTTAGCTGCAAAGCTTGCAATACTGTTTGACTATGAAGACTTGGATGTAGATTGGAACATTTCAAAGGATGTCCCTTCAGTAGTGCGGGGAAGCGCGCCGCGCCCTGTTTGCAGCCCGCATGCTGAATCTTTCCATCATTGCCTTTTCCGAATAGCACGCGCTCTCCAATTGTAATGGGTTATTTATAACGCGCTTAATACCCAGAGGTTTCTAGGCGCGGACCCGGGGATCGGACTTGAGTTGCTCCGCGTCGTCTGGCTTCCAAGGCGAGCGCGTCAGCCCCTGAGCTATCCTCCCTTGTCATGCATTGGGATTTCTGCGCGTGGAATATGGACTCCAGTAAGTCTCCCATTTAGGTTTGTTGCTGGACCTTCCCCTGGGAGAATGCAGGCTCCCCAGCATCATCCCATGGCTCGGCCTCTCGAGCAGAATTTAACTTCCGATCGAAGGCCCCTCCTGCTCTGCTGGATGATACCCCAGCTTTTTAGTGACTCAGGCCTTGAATCTTGAAAGCTGAACTCCATGGAATCTTCAGATTCCTCTTCTCTCCATGATCCCAAAACCTAAAAGGCATGAGGGGCAACTCCAAAAAGGGGAGCACGTGTTGCAGGGTGCCAAAATATCCTTTCCTACAAACGGTTTGAACGCATCATTTGAAAGACATGTGGAGGGTGCATTGGAATCTGGGGAGTGGTGGGAATCCGGGCTCAGGTCTTTTGCATGGCATCACCATTTAAATCGTTTGATTACTGAGACTGTAGGAGAAAGGCAGTGGGCCTCATTCCAAGTGTGCCGGTCCGGAAACAACAGTGCTGGTGCTTCCATGTCCTATTGGACTCTATGGGAATGGGGACTAACGAAATTGCCAGCGCCTGACTTCCTGACCGCCGGACTTGGTATAGCCCAGTGGCACCGGGAAGTCAGGTGCGGGTCATTTTTTACAGGTCTGGCAGCAACCCGCCAGTAGCACCGGCAGGGAAACCACCGGACCCATAATCAGTCTTGGGGATTGGCAAGTGTCCATGACGCCCCTGGAATTACTGAGGTGTGCGACCTTGTGCCCCAGCTCCCAGTCCGTATTCCCAGAATCCCCTGCATCGAAGCTGCACCGAATCAGAGCCAGACCACTGACAGTAGGACATGCTGATCTCTGTCCAGCCATTGGGTCCAGACATCGAGCCTCCAGATCCCCGCCCCTAGCAACCTCTACGCTCTCTGGGAAGTGGGGGATGACTCATCCTCTGCTGTCCCACGTGATCAGGATGTACAGTGTTGTCCTCCCCTGCCGTGAAGGGCTCACTGCTTCAGACCCTGCATTCTCTGACTTCCTGCATCGAACCATAGACCGGAGGACATATTGATCTCAGACCCTCCAGTAACGCCAGTGATTGTGCGTCCAGACCAGCATGGCATCCCAAGGTGCCAAAACCCTCCCAGCAATTCCTGCCTCTAAGAAGAGGGTACAGAGCCGTCCTCTGCAGCACCATGTGACAAAGCCTTGAAAGCCCTTCAAATTCAAAGGCTCAAAATGGCCTCGCCTGCGTGTCACCTTGTGGTCATCCACATCGTTATGTGGAGGCGGGGCTAGGGTGGGGGCGAGTTGAGGGAAGTGACGACGAGGCAGGAAGCCTCGAGGTCCGGGAGTAAAGAAATGAGTGAAGCCAGTCCCGACTGTGTGGGCCTCGTTATTGTTGCTGCGGCCTGTGCAGTTTTAGTTGCGGTGTTCCGCCAATCATTCGCCCAGCCTTACCGAGACCAGGGGCGTTGCTAGGGGGGGGCTAAGGGGGCTATAGCCCCTGATCTTTTGGCTGTAGCCCCGGATAGAATCTCAGGAGCTACAGCCAAAAGACTAGCTAGCCCCCAGTCCCAACAGTTCCTTAGCCCCGGGTCTTTTCCAGACCTAGAAACTCCCCTGACCGAGACTGACACCGGGCAGCATGGTGAAGGGTGTAGGTACAAGTGTGAAACTTGTTAGGTGTTGCAGGCTCCCCTTCGTCGCCCTTCACCTGGCACGCTGACAAGATGGCACCGGCCTGCACTCTCTGTAGCACACCTTTCAGTGATTTGACATTTTACAGCTCTGGCCTGCTGCGGCTTCAGCCCTCCTCCGCCCCTCTGCTGTTTCTGGGCTTACCACCTCTCACGGTTTGGTTCTGGGCTCCTTGCCCTGTTCCTCACCTCGTTGGTTGTGGGCTGTGCCCTCCCGCTCCTCCCCTTGACCACCTCTAGTCCCACCCCTCCTCTTCTTCCTCTTGGGTTGGTTCTAGGTCCCCCTCCTATCCATGGCTGGTTCTAGGCTCCCCTTCCACTTCATTTCCATGATTGATTGTGGGTCTGCACCCCGCCAACCCCTGCCTCCTTCCCTGGACTGGTCCTGGGCCCACTGCTCCCCTTTGTACCACTGGACTGCTTCTGCCCCCTCCCCCTTCCCAGGGCTGATCCTGCCCCGCACCCCCACCCCCTCCTCCAGTTGCTTCCCTTTTATCCCCCTTTGACTCCAATGTTATTAACACACTGTTAAAAGTTATCACGTACACCTCAAAAATGTCACTGTTCCCTTCTCCTTCCATCACGTCTTCAACTTGTAAAGCACCCGGAAATGGGATGGCTGCCATCTTGTTTTTACAAAACACATTATTTTCCAATAAAAACAAATCTCCAATCAATCTTTGGGGTGACTCCCTGTCTCACTCTTATCACTCTTTGGGGTGACTCCCTCTCTCACTCTTATCATTCTTTGGGGTGACCCCCTCTCTCACTCTTATTAATCTTTGGGGTGACTCCCACTCTCTCTCTTATCGCTCTTTGGGGTGCCTCCCTCTCTCACCCTTATCACTCTTTGGGGTGCCTTCTTCTCTCACTCTTATCATTCTTTGGGGTGCTCCCTCTCTCATCCTTATCACTCTTTGAGGTGACCCCCTCTCTCACTCTTATCAATCTTTTGGGTGACTCCCACTCTCATTCTTATCAATCTCTGGGGTGACTCCCACTCTCACTCTTTGGGGTGCCCTCTCTCACTCTTATCAGTCTTTGGGATGACACCCTCTCTCACTCTTATCACTCTTTGGGGTGACTCCCTGTCTCACTCTTATCAATCTCTGGGGTGACTCCCACTCTCACTCTTTGGGGTGACCCCCTCTCTCACTCTTATCACTCTTTGGGGTGACTCCCTCTCTCACTCTTATCATTCTTTGGGGTGACCCCCTCTCACTCTTATTAATCTTTGGGGTGACTCCCACTCTCTCTCTTATCGCTCTTTGGGGTGCCTCCCTCTCTCACCCTTATCACTCTTTGGGGTGCCTTCTTCTCTCACTCTTATCATTCTTTGGGGTGCTCCCTCTCTCATCCTTATCACTCTTTGGGGTGACCCCCTCTCTCACTCTTATCAATCTTTGGAGTGACTCCCTGTCTCACTCTTATCAATCTTTGGGGTGACTCCCACTCTCACTCTTTGGGGTGGCCTCTCTCACTCTTATCAGTCTTTGGGGTGACACCCTCTCTCACTCTTATCACTTTTTGGGGTGACTCCCTGTCTCACTCTTATCAATCTCTGGGGTGACTCCCACTCTCACTCTTTGGGGTGACACCCTCTCTCACTCTTATCAGTCTTTGGGGTGACACCCTCTCTCACTCTTATCACTCTTTGGGGTGACTCCCTGTCTCACTCTTATCAATCTCTGGGGTGACTCCCACTCTCACTCTTTGGGGTGACACCCTCTCTCACTCTTATCAGTCTTTGGGGTGACTCCCTCTCTCACTCTTACAGCTGAATTGTCCATCTCATGCTCCATGTTACATTTGAATTTCAAAACTATTGTGTTTTTAGGTGTATCTAAGTGTTAACATGTCAAAGTGTATTTCCATATAATGCCCAATGAGGAAAGCGGTGGGGTCGGATCCCAGCACGCTGCAAGCTGATTTAAGCTTGCCCTGGCACCAGGCAACTCCCAACTAAAGCAACACATGTAATGAATCGCACTGTCACATTCCGTGTACGCTGGTCTGCCTTACCTTGGGTGACCTGCTCAGGGAGGGGGGGGGGGGGTTATTCAGGAAGGCAACGCTGATATAATTACTCGGAGGGGGATGATTGTTTCCAGGTGCCCTGGTGGGTCTGGTGGCGCCTTACAGCATCCCATGCTGCGCGTCACATGCCTGCACGGGTAGAAATACGATGCCATCCGACTGAGAAGCGCCTCCATTCAAGTGAATGGGGGCAGTGTTTGCTTTTCATAATCAGCAAAAGACAGAACGTAAAGCGCCTGTGTCCGTCCGTGCGTGCGCGCGTGCGCGCTTTGTGTGTTAACATCTGCCCCGACTCCTAAAAACAGGGACGCCTTCTGGTACTGATCCAGACTCGCGCACACGCTGATTCGTTTCTGGGAGTGAATGGGGCTTGACGTTGGACAGCAATCAATGTGTTAAAACGCCAAGCCTTGTGCTATATCCTGAACAACCAGGACTCATCTTGCACGAGAAACAGAAAGCAATGTTGAACCCTAGTTATGTCGGTTTTGTGTGTCGGTGAATTTTGAAACAACACTTTGTTTTCCACCCATCTAGGCATGCCCCGGTATGCTTCTAAGAGCCCACCTCCTCTCTCTCATGCGGCTGCACTGCCTTAGCCTCTCACCTGCCCTGTATGAGCAGCCATCATACAGCTTCTCTGCCCTTGCCTCCGCTGTCCTTGTGTGACTGTGACACATTGCTGGCTCTGCAATGCCAGTCTTTATAGCTGCAGCTGGCATGTGACTATTCTTCCTCAGCCTTACCAGCCTTGTTCATAAGTTTCCCTGGCCTGCAGCTTATTCTTCCCCATATACCTGACAGTGCCCAAGGCTATTCACAGCCAGGGCCAATGAGCCTGGCCTGGGGCATATGTCTGTTCTCTCTGTGCATTAATGCTTCACATTTTTTATGCCCTGGAGAGTATGATCTGCCACCAGTTGGTCTTGACCCGCCTGTAACGGGGGAGACTTGGCTGCCGCATACTCAGCGCGTCCTCTTTTCTTCACATGGACCTTACGTACAGAGTCAGTTTCCCTTTCCCCTGCCCTCAAGCCTGGTTCAGTAGCATGTGGAGTCCCCCAGGGATCATGGTCATCACTGTTGAATTCATTCTCTCTGTTTAACCCATGGCGGCCCACGATCATTCAGTCCTTCACTTTTTCTTTCTACTGCTACGCTGGCTGCACCCAGCTAGACGATGACGACGCTGGATAAGGTCACTGTGCCGTGAGCATCTTCACCTCCTGGGGGACAGCCTTTTTTGTCCGCATTGTTTACTGCAGTGAAATAAGTATACTGTGTAGATTTCCTATCCCGGTACCCTAAAGTCAATCACGAGCCATGCCGGCAACAAAGATTCCTCCATCACTGAACATTCAGTCTTCGGCTTTCTTTAAAGGTTGTAGTATCACTATAGCACAATTGTACGGAGTGCATCATCAAGGAACTTATTAACTATGAAACATGACTCTGTCCTTTTTTTGTAAAGTTCTAGCAATTGAAACAACAGGCCCTGTAGTAAATTCTGAACTATAGTAGAATGGATTTGGCAGACAGTGAGGTTTACTGCTCTCAAGTGCATTACACACATGATATGTATGCTTATACAATGCAGAACTCTGTGTTCTGATTACTAAGTTGATATACATCTCATTATTATCTTCTATTAAGGGTATTGTTTGCCCAGCGGCACGATTTATTTTGTGAGATGTTTCACATAAAGAAGCAGGTTTTGCAATGCTGGACCTTATCCAGAAGGGTTTGGGCCCAAGAAAGGCAGCCCGGGACCACATGCTGGAGCAGCACATGTGTTTCCTTGACTAGTGGGTGAGAGATCCCACCTATTCTACATTTGTGAAATTACTGGAACTTTTGAAACACAGAAAAGATAATGATTTGCTACTAAATGGAAGACATTTGGAGCCCATTGTTCATAAACCATCCCATATTTCTGAAAACACGATCTGGGTGTGTTTTGCAAGTTACATTGAGGAAAGGTGGAAGCAAAGCTAGACTGGTGTACGGCAGAGGTGTCTAGACATGCTAAGAACATGTGTCCGCTACGGCAGAACATCTGCGTGCTCATTCCATGGCTAAAGTGTTTGGAGTCACCCACATGCATGTGTGGAGTTACAGCGGATAACTGTATGCTGCTAGGACTGCACTGAGTGCAAGACATTGCACAAACGCACAACTGGCACACTGAGGGAGTAAATTAGCACTGTGTGGGTGGGGGCCGGCCAATCAGGAGGCTAGAAAGATGGTCTGATACACTCGATCTAGCCCGCATTCCAAGCCGCCTGATCCCCGGCTCCCCAGCCCGCCATCTTCCCCCACCGACATTGCAGTCATTTTGACCCCTATTCCTCACTTACCTGTTTGCTGCTGTGGCGAAAGCAACAGCTGCTGCAGCTCCTGCACCCGCAGCTCCTGCAGCTTCTGCAGCTTCTCTCCTTGCTCGTTTGGCTGACATGCAAAGGGAAGATGGGCTCTGTACGAGCCCCGCCTTCCGATTCCATGGCAGCCATCTTTGTATAGTATTGTCTTTCCCTGAACCGGACGCTGCAAGGCGCCCCGTTCACAAAAAGAAAATACTTTCCTGCAAGCCCCATCCCAGCACCGGGATGGGTGCTAATAGCGTTAAGCACCCATTCCAACAGCTGGAACGGGTGGTAACGTCCTGGGGCCCTCATTAAACACCTTTGCTTCGCTCTGGCCTTTAGCGCGGGCCACCGGGCTGTTACAACCCGTTCCAGCCCTTAGAATGGGTGTTAATAGCGTTAAGACCAGTTCCAACGGCTGGAATGGGTGGTAACGTCCTGGAGCCCTCGTTCAACACCTTTTTCTTCGCTCTGGCCTTTAACTTGGTCCGCCGGGCTGCTACCACCCGTTCCAGCCCTTGGGATGGGTGCTTAATGCCATATTGGTGCCCTCAGTCATGTACTGCTAGTGTGTGATAAGCCTGCAAATCCAGAGCACAGTGAGAAAGGCATACAATTAGTATAATTGAGTTCAGAGATGCAGAAGATTGTATTTGGTGGTGTTGGTACATTTTAGGTTGCTGCGTGGCACTGACCCATTTTCTGAAGACTTCTATCTATAGTTAATATGTGATGGCACGGCCTGGCAAGGCCACTGTATTTGACATTCATGCTGATGACCAACCTGACCTCATGCAGCACAAGCAGTGACACATGTACATCACTGCTTGACCAATAAAGGGCTCAACCATGCTCTGGAGTGAGAGAAGGTGCCAGAAGCTTTCAGCAACCTGGTGCTTGTATCAGGCGTATTTGTTATTGTTGATGGTGCTCAGTGTAATAGCAAACTTACAACGGAGCCTGCAAATGTAATTCAACAGCTGTAGCTGGCCCCAGAGCTGCAACACAACCACTTCCAAACAGGCTGTAATAAAATATATCCCCTAAGTGAGATGCTAGGGACAGTGCTTGTAAAGTTCCAGATCCCCCACAATTGTCTGCTAATTTGGCTAAATGAGATGTTAGAGGAGTGTTTTCAAAGTTTGGTCTCTCTCTCAGAATTGTCTGCAAGTTTGTCTAAGTGAGATGCTAGCGAAGTGTTTGCAAAGGTCTGCATCTCCCCCAGTATTGTCTGCAAGTTTGGCTCAGTGAGGTGCTGGAGAAGTGTTTGCAAAGTTCTGGATTCCCCAGAATTGTCTACTAGTTTGGCTCATTGAGGATGCTACAGAAGTGTTTGCAAAGTTCTGGTTCGATCCCAGATTTAGCTGCTAGTTTTTTTCTCAGTGAGATGCTAGGGATGTGTTTGCAAATGTTTGGATCTCCCCTAGAATTGTCTGGAAGTTGGCTAAGTGAGATGCTAGGAAAGTGTTTGCTAAGTTCTGGATCCCTCAGAATGTACTAATAGTTTGACTGAGTGAGATGCTAGAGAAGTGTGTGCAATGTCCTGGATCCCCCCGGCATTGTCTACTAGTTTGGCTAAGTGAGTGGCTAGAGAAGTGTTTGCATAGTTCTGGATCGCCTCAGAATTGTCTACTAGATTGGCTAAGTGAGAGGCTAGAGAAGTGTTTGCAAAGTTCTGGATCCCCCCAGAATTGTCTACTAGTTTGGCTAAGTGGGAGGCTAGAGAAGTGTTTGCAAAGTTCTGGATCCCCCCAAAATTGTCTAATAGTTTGACTAAGTGAGAGGCTAGAGAAGTGTTTGCAAAGTTCTGGATCCCCCCAGAATTGTCTACTAGTTTGGCTAAGTGGGAGGCTAGAGAAGTGTTTGCAAAGTTCTGGATCCGCCCAAAATTGTCTAATAGGTTGGCTAAGTGAGAGGCTAGAGAAGTGTTTGCAAAGTTCTGGATCCCCCCAGAATTGTCTACTAGTTTGGCTAAGTGAGTGGCTAGAGAAGTGTTTGCATAGTTCTGGATCGCCTCAGAATTGTCTACTAGATTGGCTAAGTGAGAGGCTAGAGAAGTGTTTGCAAAGTTGTGGATCACCCCAGAATTGTCTACTAGTTTGGCTAAGTGAGAGGCTAGAGAAGTGTTTGCAAAGTTCTGGATCTTCTCAGAATTGTCTACTAGTTTGGCTAACTGAGAGGCTAGAGAAGTGTTTGCAAAGTTCAGGATCCCCCCAGAATGGTCTAATAGTTTGGCTAAGTGAGATGCTAGGAAAGTGTTTGCAAAGTTCTGGATCCCTCAGAATGTTCTAATAGTTTGACTGAGTGAGATGGTAGAGAGGTTTTTGCAAAGTTCTGGATCCACCCAGAATTGTCTACTAGTTTGGCTAATTGAGAGGCTAGAGAAGTGTTTGCAAAGTTCTGGATCTTCTCAGAATTGTCTGCTAGCTTGGACATTGCCAGTTATGCCAGTGACGGTTTTTCCAAAATCTGGATTTGCTGGACATTGCAAAACATTCCTCTCCTACCCCTGAAATCAACAGTCGACATGCACGATCAGCTTGCGTGCTTAACAGGCGTTTATGAAAACTGCAGCACAAATACACAGGACACGCTGATGACATAACTAGACAGGCAGAAAAACAATGCGTGACCTTCAGAACAAGTAACACAAAATGTGCCATGTTCAGGCATCATATACATGTTGTCAGTTTCAATATGAATAGATTGCTTTTTGCAAACGTTATGTGCGAGTTAACAAGTGACAGTGATATGAGAAACATCTGTAAAAATATGGACACATCAAACCTGTCCATCCCTAAGTGTCATAACAGCAAATGAGATTAAGTCCAAACCAGAAAGAGGGCACTTCAGTCTCTTTGGCTTCTGAGAAAGCAAACAATGTAGACAGGCTGCAAATGTGAAGAGAAGTCAAGTTGTGCGGCACAAACAGAGAACTTCCGTTTACTGCTTCATGCCCATTTAGAGGGAGGTCGCAGACCTAAGCACAGTGAGATCAGCAGAAAACAAGGATCTGCTGGAATCCAGCCATTTTATTCCAAACAAAACAGAGCGGTACATTTCAGAGCGGACAATAACACCAACAAACAGTGCAAACGTTAATTAAATAAATAAAAGGTAGTGGGGTAAGGGGTTAAAATGGGTTGGGATACGGTTGGGTTGGAGTTAAAAGGTTACAAAAATAGGGAATTGGGGGCGAGACCCCCAAACATAAATCAGTTTTTTTTCAGTATTTTGTCAGCGATTAATTTACCACTCTGTAATTGTGGTCGGTAAGATCACATATAATCGGATCTGCCTTGTTCATCTGAAGCAGTTTGATACGGAAGGTCACATTTAAAATTCAAGTGCAGGACCTCTAATTTGACTCCAAGGAAGCCTTGGCTTATTTTGCTTTGGACAATATGGCTGACAAACTGAGCAAGGAAGAAGAGGGTATCTGTGCTCAGCACCTCTGGTGTATCTATATAGGACCTCATTATATTGTACATGTGGCATATAATAACCCACCATTACCACATGCGGTAATGGCAGAGCTCTGCTTCATTGTGAGAAATGCACCCATTTGACAGCCATGGCTGCTTATTTAGAGAAAAATCTAATGTCTACCCTTGTTTTGAGTATGGTAGGTAGGTAGTACTTTAATCTGCTTTCACCCTACCAAATTCAAAATAGAATAATAGTATTTCTGAAAAACTGCATGAATAATTTTTTCTTTTTCAAAATCTATTTTGCACTCTTGTTTTGAGTCTGAGTCTTCCACTCAAGTGGTATTTTGGGTAAGGCACAGAAAGGTCAGTGTTGACCCTTCTTTGCATTACATTACAAAGGGGGTCAGAATGGGTCAGAATGGGGGCCTCGAGGTTCCCCCTTTTTCAACTCCATTGGAGGTACCCCTAATGAGGTGTTTCCATGGAGTTGTCCATTCCCACTCTCCCGCCAGCGCTAGGGAGCCACAAAGTGACCTGTCTGAGTTTGCCGCTTTCAAATTACCAATAAATAAAATAATAAGCAGAGGTGTGATTTCCTGTTCTAAAGACATTGGGCCTCATTACAATAGGGTTGGTGCGGAAAAAAGGGTGCCGGTATCCGGTACTGGCGCCCTTGATTCCGGACTGCCGGAGGTGGGTGCCTAACAGGTATGATCCTGCCGGGCGCAGCGGCCACGGTACGCAGACCGTTCACTGAAGCACTGTGGAGTCGGGAGAATGGGGAACAACATTTTCCGGCACCTAGCTTGCCAGTCCGACGGGACTGGCAGCAACCCGCCGGTAGCACAAGTCAGGCTACCGCCAGACTCGTTATGAGGCCCATTGTCTATTCCATCACCTTGCAAGATGACCCAGTAATCTATGACTGGCAGCAGTACATTGAGGGTGGCACAAAGTGGTGACTCGGAAACAAGAACCCAGCCAACCCTTGTGTCCGTTCCATAATAAAGATACATCTATCTGACTTTATGCATGTGACTTTCGTAAGGAATATGTTCTCAAAGTTAGGCACATGCAATCGATTGTGGGACCCAGTCATTTCCATAGAATCCTGAAGTTCCTTGTGGAGTCAGGGCATGTTGCGTTTGCATTTTCCCCAAACAGGGTGTACAAGTGCGTTTTGCAGCCTCTATCTAGAGTCAGGAGTGATTTCAGTAACGCTGTTACATGTGACTTTATGTTTCTTCTTAAAATGCAACTATCAGCTAGAAATGTGGGATTCTTTCAGTGAAAACAGTTTTTTTACTCTCAGCTTTTGCTTTGGGATGGAATTGTCCAGTGTGTGTTTCTTTCCCAGTCATTTCACTGTTCCTCATCTGAAGAATAAGCGAATGAGATTTCAAAACCAAATGCTTTGTTCCATCCCTGCATAATACTTTCTTTTTTATTTATTTGTTGTGAGCCGGCAGCCGGCAGCCCGCAGAGACATTTCCAGTGAGTCCATCTATCAAACGATGCATTTTGTGTGATTTTGAAACTGAACTAATACAGTGTCACAGCTTTTGTTTTTCAATTTTTTAATCATCTTATTGTCCCTATTTCTCTTTCTTTTTTTTTTTAAAGTACCACTTTCTCAAATACATACCAAATTACACATTACACAAAACTGATTATGCACTTATATGTGGAAAGGTTTGCAAGTAAGGTAAAGTCAAAAGTCCAAAATGCCTTGTACACTCAGTCGAGTAGTGCCACAGAGATCATTTCTATAACGTGATAGTGCTTTAAAGCCTCTAAAAACCCTAAAGGAAACCTTCAAAGTGGCCCAGCATCAAGTAGCCACCCAAAGAGACCCTGGAAATACCAGGGCCAATGCCCAGGAAGCTGGACATGGGAGAAAAGGGTGGGTTACTAAGAGAGGGAGCAGTGTCTGTATGAAAGTACTGCAAAGGCACTTATGATTGGCCTGAATGGATCCTAGCAGGACCCCATGATTTCTTTTATTTTAACATTTGTGACCGCATCCAGACCCGAGGGTATCACGGCATTAAGTACAGAAATAAAAGCAAGGAAATTCACATGGGAAGCAGGTAATGGGAGCGATAGCCAGGATCAGTGTTATTCGTATTTGTCAAACAACCAGGTTTTCAATCGTTTTTTTAACGCAGTGTAGGCAGGTTAATATCTAATGGGTGCTGGTAAGGAGTTCCAAAGAGACGGAGCCAGAACGGAAAAGCTGGTTCCACCGGATCTTTTGTTCCTAAAGCGGGGAATGACCTGAACAATACTGCAGCTAGATCTTAGCTCCCAAGTGGGGTTGTTCTGAGTGATGCTGTTGTTGAGGTAGCGGGGTGCAACCTTGCAGAGACAACGGTGCGTAATTGTGAGCGTTTTGAAGATGAGGCGTGCTTTGATGAAGAGCCAATGAGATTCGAGTCTAGATGCTGTGATGTGATCGGAGCATTTTAGTCCCAGGGCTGCTCAAAGTGCTTTGTTCGGTAGTGGTTGTAGTTTGGAAATGTTAGTAGCAGAAGTGCCTAGGAATAGGACATTACAATAATCCAGTTTTGAGAGGATGAGTGTACGGGTAGCGTTAGGCAGTTATCAGGAGAAAGGAATTGCCTGCCCAGCGAGATGAGCCTTGCAGTGTAGGCGGTGGAGGAAGCAAGTGAATTGATATGTCTAGTCATTGCAAGGTCCGCTTCAAGGTGGAATCACAAGGTTTTGATGTGGTTCAAGAAAGTGATGGTTGTATCATCAATACAAAATGAAGTAAAGGCGGAGTGCAGGTGTTTGAGGGGACCCCACTATGAGGAGCTCCTTTTTCTCATCGTTTAGGTATAGTTTGTGGGTGGCTGAGGGTAGTAAACAAAAATACATCCATTAAACATATGATACATTTATTTTTTATTTTTTATTTACTTTTAACAAGGTTCAGATTCCAAAGTAATTCAAAGTAGTTAAGAAGACAAGAAGGTTGAAAGGGGAGAAGAAGAAAGAGAAGAAGAGCAGAGTAGATGTTTTCATTTGCTTATGACAAATTAGTTGTTTGTACATCTATCAACATTAGCAGTACTCATAATTTATTGTACAACTTTTGTCTTTCACCTAAAGATTTGTAAATATAAATAAAGGTACATTACCAAGAAAAGAAAAACATATTTCTAATGATTTTTACCAACCTATCCAGCTTACCCGTTGTCCTTTAAAGTTTATATTCCCTAATAAAAGGCAGAGTAAAGTGAAATAAGGCTAACATTCCTAAAGTCATATCACTAAAATTGATTCTAGATTTGTACAGACTAAGACCATTTTAATACATAGAAAAGCAATGCTGTCAGTGCAGGACTGCAAAAGGTGCTCAAATACAGGATAACAGAAACTTAAAATAAGTTGTCAAACAATATATTCACGTTGTCCGATAGTCATAAAAACACATCCTAATTGATCTTCACACCTCTCTGGGTACATGTCTTTAATCTGTGGGTTCAGCAGGATTCCACTTGTTGTAAGATGGGATCCATAATTCCTTCTGAGGTGGGGACATTTGATGAATTCCAAAGCCTTGCATATGTGCTCGGTCAGAGGCGAGGAATTCCTGGAAGTCTAACGCTATGGGATAGCCTTGATCTATGCCAGGTGCGGCGCCCATCAATCCTGTCAACGTACTCTGAGCACACATTGCAGAGCCTACCTCAGCCATTCCGCAATCACATGTGATCATGAAGACCACCCGTGCCAACAGTGTATCTTCCCTCCCCAATGAGGTATTCCTGTGTGTTCATAGTTTGAGGTGATCAACAAAATTGAAGCAGAACATCCCCAGCATGTGTGGAAGGAATCTCACGCTAGGCAGTGAATAAGTCAAAGACATTGGGCCTCATTACACGGTAGGCGGTGAGCCATGGCGCTACTAGCGCCATGGCTCATGCCGGTAAAATACCGGCACCGCCTTGGCGGAAAGGGGATTTACCGCCCCATTCCAAGGTTGGAGGGGCGGTAAATCCCCTTTCCGCCATTGCCCTTCCCCATTCCCATTTCTGCCCCATAGGGCTCTATGGAAATGGGGAAGGCGCTAATTACGGCACCGCAATTTTGCGGTGCTGTAATTAGCTCCGAGGTCCCTTAGCGGGTTGGATTTTAACGCCTGCAAGAAGCAGGCGTTAAATCCTCCAACCCGCAAAGGGACCTCGTAGTATGGCGGTAAGGGTTAATGGTCACCGTTGCCATTAACGGTGACCGTTAACCCTTACCGCCGTCCTTGTAATGAGGCCCATTATGTCGAAAGACATACTGTCGGAAAAAAATTTCGAAAAAAAAGTCAAATGCTTTCTTTTTTAATTTCCATGTTTTTTTTGGGTTCCGGAGGTAAGAAAAAGGGGTAAACTAAAAAGAAAATACAAAAAAGGGGGGTTGGGGGGGAACCCCACCATTTCGAACAAAAAGCAACCAAAAAAAGAAATTCGACATTTTTTTTCGACTTTTTTTATGACTTTCGACATTATGCCATTCGACTTTATCACTATAAACTGAAACTCACTGCCCGAGACGTTGGCCATACAGTGCGCTCCCTCGAATTGTGTGTTCTATTGTAAAATAGGCTAAGGGCAACTATACTGCTTCTGGTGGTTCATTTTGTATAATGAACAGCTGGGTATGGTGTAATACCTTTTGCAAGACCTGTATCCATGCCAAGGAAAAAGGCCACCATTTGGACAGCACCTTGGATAATTCATGCTGTTTATTGGTAAGCATAGTTCCAGGTCTGATCTTATCATTCACACTGGTCTGTCCATAGGATTTACTCTTAGGAGAGGCAGCTTTTGGAAACTAGAGAGATGCGTGGCCCTGATCATCAATCTTAAACAGAGCTAGTAATTGTCGCTTGGAATCCTTTCAGAGCCGTATCTGGTCTCTTTCTCATATTGATGGTCCATAGAAAGGTTTCTTTAGCTGGCACAGCTTTTCTCGTGACATTTGATTGGCAAATGAGCGTGGATGTGTGCTTTGATCGTTCAGAGTTTGCACTTAGCGATGTGGGTTTTCAGAAGGTTGTAGTTCTCAATTGGTTGCCTTGTGTAACGATTATCAAATCCACAAATTTGAGGGGCCCACAACTGTGACTGAAACAAAGTTCTACGTTGGCTGGCTTCTCGTTCAGATAAGCATGATAACAGGGACGTCATTTCACCAAAATGCCAGGGGTAGCAGAAGTGACATCACACAACCCTTGACCTCTGATGACATCACAGGAAATTATGTCATTTGACCCCACCACAAAGTGACATCATGGGAAGCGATGGAACACGACCTTTCACCCCTTGACAAAACAGGAAGTGGCATCACATAGCATTGTTCCTAAGGACCCTACGAAATATATGGTTACGTTATCACTGTATTGTGATATACATTTCATAAAAGAATGGATCACCAAAGGTATCATTAATATTAGTGTGTATAGGCCCATATTACCAAATGACTGTGAATGCAGGCAAATGATAATGATGTGTTAGTATATAACACTAATGCTTAGGCATTTTATATAGAACAAAGATACATATAATATCACCCAACCTGTGTTGGTACTCATTTATCAACCTCCAAAGGATGAAAGGCTGAGTTGGCCTTGCTGGGATTCGAACCTGCAACCTGCAGATGACACACACACACATTACAGTAGCGAGTGCTCAACCCACTGTGCTATCTTACTGGCGTTAGCTGTCTTACCCGCTATAGTACAATGAGCAGTTACATGTCTGAATGTTCTCAAAGTCAGAAAGCAAATTACACTCTGTAGTAGATAGCATTAAACTGGCAAGTGAGATTTAACACCAGGCCAGTTCATCTACAGGTCTGGTGCAAAGTTGACCACATGTTAAGCCTGCATGGATCTACTTTTCAGGCTTCAGAGGTTGGCAAATACATACCATTTGGAGGGTTCATAACTGTGTATTAAAGAATTTAGAGTAGCGCAGGGAAAGCAGCGCACTCACACGGCATCCCATACTCGGGGCATTCGTTACCTCATACATGCAAACAAACATCCTGAACAGCATGCCATGGAGATAGGAAAGATAGACACATTACAGCAAAACATTAATTGTGGCACAATGAAATCAAGGGCCACTTTATGTGCTATGGTCCAACATTTCTCCACTGTAAACAAGCTTTTGGGCACAAGGATTTTGTCAAGTGACCAAGCACACCGCGATGGAATGTCTTGTGATGATCGTAACAGACACAAGGGCAGAAAAAAACATGCCATAACTGCAACTTGCGAAAAGCAAAATATTTACGGGGTTATCACGAGTTGGGTGATAACCCTTAAATGCGGCGGTAACGCTATTAATGCCGCATTTAAGGGTCCGCCAAATTACGGGTTTGCCAGTATTTCATCCCATCTCTGAGCTTGGGGGGGAAATGCGCTGGGAATTTGCTGATTGTTGGTGCTATTACCGCACAGTAATACCGCTGACGGTAATCGTGCTGATAATTCCCCATTGGTTCCAATGGGGAATGAGGAATTCCCGAATGGGCTCAATGTGGAATGGGGAAGGACTGTTCCGCCAAACCCGTGATCCGGCACTAATAGCTTTTGGAAACTAGAGAGATGCGTGGCCCTGATCATCAATCTTAAACAGAGCTAGTGATTGTCGCTTGGAATCCTTTCAGAGCCGTATCTGGTCTCTTTCTCATATTGATGGTCCATAGAAAGGTTTCTTTAGCTGGCACAGCTTTTCTCGTGACATTTGATTGGCAAATGAGCGTGGATGTGTGCTTTGATCGGGTGGCAGTGGCGCTATTAGCACGGGCCCATAGTCCGAAATGGATGCTTATTCTACTCCAAATGCTTTTTGGACGTTTTTGTCTGCATTGTGAATTTGAGGGGTTTAAGAGCAGACTAAATAAGTGACTCACCCCCTGAAAGAAGTGTGCCTGAAATAAAGCTTTAATGAGTCTAGCAATTATTGTATAGAGTTACAGAAAGACACATTGGCCGTCATTACGAGTTTGCCGGTCCGGTAACAACGGTGCTGGTAAGCTTTCCGGTACCGTTGTTACCGGACCAGCAAACTACAAGATCTGCTTGTGGGGGCCTTCTCGCCTGCCAGATCTGACCTCTAACCTGGCGGGCGGACCGGCACCCGCGAGCAGACCTTGATGGATGCACCGGCACCGTTGTTAACGATGCCAGTGCATCCGGCATCCCCATACCCATTGAGCCCTAAGGGGCTCAAATGGGAATGGGGACTAATTAATACCGGCACCTGGCAATGGGGATGTACCCGGGTCCGCTGGTGCTGGAATGCCACGGTACATCCCCACTGCCGGGTGCCGGTAAAAAATGACTCCGGCGGCAGCCATGAAGGTAATTACCAGCACGGCTACCGCCAAAGTCGTAATGTGGCCCATTATGTGTTATTCCATTTCATTCTTATTTAGGGTCACTGCTCAAAGTGTTACACTTGTCGAGCACCCTGTTTTTTAAAGAGGCCTGAACAAGACAGCCAGCCACTCCAGAAGCAAAGAGCCACACGGCACTGGCCACAGTCCAGCAGGAACTTCAACTCAAAAAGAAGGGAGACCTCAGGGGACGCAGGTGTGCCCCCTGGACACCCCCAAATGACATCCCTGCATTAAAATGCTTTAATTCTTAAACATCCTACATCAGGAGACCAATATATATTAGGCACTGGACAAAATGGGAACTTAGATGGGAGACGATATCATCAGACTAAGTGTGTCCCCTCTCCACCCAACCTTGAACAATGTCGGTGTGAGTTGGGGCAAACCAGGTCCGCATTGTGGCACCTTGCAACTGAAGAAAATAATCACCATTAACATGAAATAGTTGCTCCAGAATACATCTGGTCATGTCCATTACTATGTGGCCCTCGTCCATGTGGCAGCTGATCCACTATATAGAAACTCTCTAAAAGCTTTAACACCCGGTTCATATGTTGTGTTATTAAGATATACAACATGAGGACATCCATGTTACCAGAGACCATGTTACATCACACGGGGCTTGTTCAAGGAGTAATGGAACATTGTCCTTGTCCTGCATACATGATGGTAACATGTGGACAAAGGGCAGAAGAAGGGCATCCATTTGTTGTGATACGTTCTCGGTAAAGCGACTATTCCAGAAATGATAGGACATCCTCCACGTGGACGATGATTCTTGTGGGTTCTGGATAAGACATAAAGGACAGCTATTACCGGATACTCAATTTACGTGAATTTCAGTTCTTGCTTTTTAGGAACCCGTTGACTATGCCATCCCATCATTAAACAAAGCAATCTTGTGTTGGATTCTTTCTTATGTGAAACTAAAGTCTCTCTCTATAAGTGTGATCTCTGAGTTAACATCATTTTCCCTAAACACAATCCTTGGCGTGCAGGACCGCAACAGCTCCCTAAATTGTTGCCCTCGTTGATCATAATCAGATCACTGGAAGACAGTATGTTCAGAGCTTCAGAAAAAAGAGAGGAGACAAGTTATGCTGGGTTCATATGGCAGTATATTCAATAAGGCTTTTTCAAGATCTGCACTCATCAAAGAAAAAAAGCTGTCAATTCAGTTCCTGAGAAGTAGGACAGGCACAAAACATGAAGGGGGTCTCTATTCAGCGGGTGATGTAAGAAATGCAGCTTTCACTAGGCCCTCGAGGGTCGACCAAAACAACATCACCCGTTACATTAGAAATAAAAGCAACATTAAAACCAGAGATGAAATAAATCCAAAATGAAGAGTTGGTAGCAAAGCGTCTGTGCAGTTTTAAACATTTAGTAAATGATTAAAGATTGACAATAGGGTCAGTTTTATCCAAATGCCGAGACTCGAAAGGTTAAGCACTTGGAAAGAGTTGATTCTTCAATAGGAGACGGCCAATCATTTAAAGGTTGATGACTGGCCTCCCTTTTTATGTTGTGTCAATGACGGGGTGGTTATGTTTCCCATCTGGCCCATGCTTGCACCTTCCCATGTGCCTCTGAGCCTTCTTTTGCCTCTTGCATTGTGGTCTGCCTGATTGGCTGGCTAGTCTCTTGCCATTCTACATGTAAAAAAGCTGGATTTTCTACCGTCCGTGGTCTGTGGAGGGGCGTGTGGGTGAAAATGCCCGGGAGTAAGAGGTGGGAACAAAAGAACAACCTTGCGGGGGCGGCCTTCACAGGCTGGATTCCACTGAGTCTGTCTTTAGACCCAGACCCCAGGATCGTCATCAGTAAAGGCCTAAAAGAGAGATAATAAATAAAGGGACTATGAATTGCAAATGGGGGACTGGTGTGCCCATAGTCAGATGGTATGAGATAGGCATCAAAGTTAGATGTCTGGAGTGGTAATACAGACGAATGTTCCCTGGTGTGCCATGTTCACACTCTAATGTCTACTGTCCATCGGTCTGGTCCCCAATACTTTAATCACAATATAGTTCACAGTTAAAATTCAGAGCCAATGTACATCAGTACCTTATCACACGTACATATAGAGATGGGCAATATTCAGAGAAATGCGCCACGGTCGAACACGGTAGAATGCCTCATTCATCCCATTTTGACTGAGGGAGCCTAATTTGTCAGTCCAGACAAGTTCACGCTGGCTTACTTTCTTCCCCAGATGACCTCCTACAGGAGGCTTTTGGACCTCTTCCAGGATAATGCAACGTAGTTCGGCAATTGTGTGTCTGTTTTCAGTAAAATACCCTGGCACAGGTGATCTACAATTTCTTCTGCCTGTATTGCTCCTATGCTCGTTCCATCTTTCTTTGGACTTCCTAAATGTTTGACTCATGTAGAAGACTCTGCAGGGGCAGCTCAGACCATAAACCACTGAACTGGCATCACAAGTTGCATAGTCGCTCTGCCTAATTTTAGCACCTGATCGTGGGTGTCTCACTTAGGGCCCTTTCATCTCATTATTGCAATTATTGCAATTTAGGCATGGACATGTGCCATTCTTATGCTTGTGTAATACTGGTTGTCTAGTTGGTGTTTGCTTCTCTGCTTTTATGAGTTGGTCTCAGAAATTCCTGCCCTTTTTGTAGGCAATCAATGGTGGTTTTGGGGAAAGTTTATTTAACTCTGTGTCCAGCCGAATCAGCCTCCAGTTTTTCTTGATCAGTCTGGTGACATGACGGCTCCAGCTTGGGTACTTCTATCTCCTGTCTTTGGTTTAGGGATCAGGAGACTATCCCTTGATTGTTGATTGGCCGTAGGGCGTGCAGCGTTTGTTATCTCCATAGGGTAACCGCTCTGTTGATATCTCGTAGCCATTCTGCCACTCTGCGTTATAAGGGTATCCTCATGGAAGTCTATCCTCTTCCATCGTAGAAAGTGACTGTATGGCAAGTTGTCTTAAGATGTCGTGAGTGATGGCTAAGGTAATGTGAAGAGGTATTCGCATCCATTGCTTTACAGAATATATTGGTCGATATGGCACTGTTTATCAACTCCAATTCTACGTCTAAGAAATGGAATTTAGGTGTGCCGATCGACATTGTACATTTAATATGCTTCTCTATGGAATTTAAAATCCCAAAAGAGTCCTTTAGTGCATCCATCTCACCTCTCCATATAGCAAAGACATCTATATACCTCTTCTAGACAATAAGTTTGGAAGACCATCTCTCATGCTGAAGGTCATGTCTAGTCTCTATATGGAACATAAAGGAATCAGCATACACTGGCCCCATAGCTGACCCCATTGACTTTCCTGAGTCCTGTAAGTAGAATTGTGTATTGAATCTGAAGAAATTATTGTGCAATTCGATTCTGGTCAATTCCAGAAGCAATCCTTTGTTGCTTGACAGTTGTCTTCTCGTAAGAGGGACCACTCAAGGGCTTCAAGACCCTCCTTATGCGCGATTGATGTGCAGAGACTTTGAACATCAAGAGAGATTTAAACGCAATCTGGTGGGAGGGGCCTAAATCCCTCAGGATGATAAGAAAATGGGATATATCCCGTAGATAGGTATTAGTTTTCTGGACAATCGGCTGAAGGTGTCATGCCGTTTGCAAGGAGATTCCCTTGGAGTCTGAGAAACCGATGGCAACTCCGCCGCCATTGATCGTTCCATATTTTTTCCCCCTTTTTCTGTTGCTACGCTCTAGTCTTTTTCCGACCTCTTCCTGGTTTTGCTCTTAACCACGCCTCTTTGTTTTGCCCGGCGCTTTGCAACTGAAGCTTTCACGCTCCGTTTCGCTAGCGCTCTCTCCAGTTCCTTGTCTGCTTCCTGACCGGTGTTTTTGCCGGTTATCGTCCCTTCCTACCCTTCTTTGTTGCCTTGCTCCTCCCCGGTACTCTGCCCTCCTTTTCTATATTTTGCTATCCTTCCCCCGTACTTACCTGTTTTTCCTTACCTTTTTCCCTTCCAACTAGCCAACCCGCGGTCTCTATTATCCCTCGAATCCGGATCTCCTCTGGAAAAAACAGCTTGTCTGGGTTACCTGGCTCCTCATCAGGATCGAGATTCAAGAGAGGTTTTTTTTAGCTAACGCTTTTTTCCTCTCCTACGGCTCCTGCGGAAAGGGGGTCCCTTGCTTCCCTGGTTTACTAGTGGGAACAGGGTGGCTTCTAACCGCGGAAGACCATATCTCTTCTCAAAAAAGAAATCAACAAGAAAAAAGGGGCGAAGACGCGAGGAGTCTACTGAAGAATCAGATGAGGAGGAGTGGGTTCTACATAACGACGATTTTGGTTCCGAAGAATCAAGAGATCGGCCTGACATTCATGATAGAAGGACTTTGTCTAGATAGATCGCAAATGGTTTATAGTCATTCCATCGACCGACAAAGCATCTAATGCCATACCATCTAAAAAAAAGCTTCTAAAAAAAAGCATCTAATGCATTTTTTTTTCTTTTATTTTCAATGGGGGAGGCCCTCTATCCCCCTTTTTTAACCTTTAAAACACATTTTTATTAAACTTAACCCTTTACCATCTAAAAAAATGCATTAGATGCTTTTTTTTAGATGGTTTGGCAGTCGATGCTTTGGTTGTCGATGCAATGACCGGATACCATTGCAAATGGATCAAATAAACTATCAGTCCCTGCAACTATTGGTCTCAATGGTGGGGTTGTGGCAATGTTTCCTGAACCCTCGCCTCTGTCGGGTATCGACTGTAAGTAGAATGGAATTGGTTGATGGTGTTGAAGGCCCCTGACAGATGTAACATCTAATAAGGTCCAAGAAATGGCACCACCACCCGGGGCCCCCAGCTGAGGGTCATCAACGACAGAGACCAGGGCTGACGTGTGCCCGCTGATTGGGGAGACCTGCTCTGATGGTTTCATCGGCCATCTGAAATTCAGATTACATCTGTGATTTGTGCGATCACTGTGTTTTTCAGGTATCTGAGCCACAATAAGGAGATACACAATAAACCATGAGATCCTATTTATTATAAAGGTTGAATTGGCACAAATGTATGATTTGTAGGCTGCAACACCAGCAACAAGGCTTTAACCTTTGTTGCAGAATTCTTTTTGGGGGGGTTGGGGGTTTGAAGGCAAATTATGTACAATATTTAAAATAGAGTTAATATAGTTGTTATAAAGCAAAGGAAGACATCTCTGAATTGTTCAACAGCTCTTACCGTCTTTCTGTCTCTGTGGGACTAAGTGCCCGGGAGGCAGGGAGAACAAGGAGAGGGGGGGATTTAACACCCAAAGGAGTGCAATTTACCTTAAAAACACTTATGGTGTGTTTGGTTTTGCTGTAAGGCATTTCAAATATTACACTTACAGAAACTGTCACGATGGAACAGTCAGTATGCTAAATCACAAAGTGTCAAATTCAAAATGTAGGCTTTTAAAGTACAAAATTGGGGCTACAAAGCACAGGGTTTAAACCTAAAAGTAAACATTTCAAGAGTGCCTGTCCTAGCACGATGACGGCTCGTGGCGCTTGGCCACGATATCCTAAAGAGTTCTTTTTTTTAAGGAAGCAACCACCATTGATTCCTTGGAATCAGCACGGGCAATTATTGTGGCACTACTCTAATTCAGTAGGTGGTCCTGCCTGGGCCTATTGGGCTGTACTAATCCCCTGAACATCAGTGCATGGCAGGGAAACCGAGAGATTGGGATGAAATACTGCAAATCGTTGCAGTGACCCAAGCTGTGGTCAGTAGCTGGAGAGCTCGTGAGATGATGAGAAGGAACTTGCTCTGGAGTTTGAGCAGGCAGTAGGAGGGCGGGTGACTGAACTTTGGACTTATTTTCAAAATCCTATCATTGGAAATGTGGGCCACCTAACCACGAGGCAGTAAGCTGTTTACTGACAGGTCGCATGAAGTAGACCTCAGAGGAGCCTTATTTACATCTGGAAACAGGAGTATTTTGTATGTTGGCTGCACGGAACTCTATGAGCTACTCGTATAGTTAGCATTTTCCACACCCAAGGGTTACTCCAGGCCAATAGCCCCTGTGCCATGTGTCATCTGCCAAAGTGCTGTCAAGCATTGCAAAGTTTGTAATCCAGGAATATGTAAGTGAGGTTAATTAAACATTGTTGTTGTAATAGTGTGCCGAGTAATCTCCGACTGACAAACAGTTAGGTAGACATTTAGATGGCTTTCTAGGAATACTCCCCTGTGGGAAAAAAGCCAGACAGTTTCATGATGAACGACCGCCATAACCGGTGCTGTGGCAGCCATGACAAGACCAGCATGCTGGCAATGTTAAGCCGGGATGGGTTGTCAAGAGGGTATAGGAACCCCTCTCAGCCGGGGGTGGGAGGCCTACCATGCTGTTATGCAGTACCCATTTCTCTCACACCACACCGACTCTTCAACATTCTTGCAAGACTGTTTTTATTTCTTGTAGAGTCAATGAATTTGGGAGAAGACAGGGCATGCAGCACCAGAATGAAGGAAGCCCTCCAGTGCCACACAAGGTTCACAACTGGAAGAAAGAGTCCTGGACCCAAAGAGGCCAAAGCAACCTTCCAGCAGCGAACGAGAGAGACCGGTGGAGCGACAACTATGCTGAAGCGAGAACAGCCTCACAATGTTGCCCAACGCCACTGGTGGAAGACGCCACACAGCGTTCTCCAGCGCCAGTGGTGAGCGAAGACGGACAACACTCTCTAGCACTGATGGCAACACACCGCAGTCAGCGGTTCCTTCCTTAGACCACCAGACAATTAACAATAGGGCTGCAGGCCCCTTCCGACAACACCTACCAAAGGGCAACACAGGAACCAGCCCGCTTGCCTGAATGGAACATTGAGTGCCTCGGGCTGCCGTCATTTGTGGCGTGCCTGCATGGGGAGAAGCGGTGTAGCATTGCCCGCTAGTTCACGATTCTGCTATGTCACGACCAGGGTGGGAGAAATAGGGATTGATTGGACAAGGAAAAAACAACCAATGGCAGGAGGAAGGGGATATAACAAGGAAAACGGGAAGCAGGACATTGTGTGTTGTTCGGGTGAAGTCAGTGGAGATGGAGGTGGTGGACCAGGAGACGAACCAGAGGCCGGAAAGAGCGCTGGATTGTGGAAGGGATTTCTGGAGAAATTGAGTGCAAGCGGTACTGCGGTGTGATGCGCATGATAGTGTAGTAAGTGCGGTTGGGTGCATTAGTGTGAGAGTGTATGTGTAGCGTGTGAGACTGAGTGGAAGGAGGGTGGCTGAGTGGAAAGTGGGAGGTGGTAATAGTGGTGTGGAAGTGCTAGTAGTGTGGAGAAGGGAGCAGTAGTGTGGAACAGGTGGTAGAGTGGTGGAGGTGGTAGCAGTGTGGAGGAGATAGGAGTAATGCGGAGGAGGGAGTTGTAGTGTGGAGCAGGGAGCCATTGTATGGAGGACGGAGCTGTACTGTGGAGCAAGGTTTAGTACTGTGGAAGAGCTGTTAGAGTGGAGGAGGTGCTAGCAGTGTGGAGCAGGGCGCTGTAGTGTGGAGCAGGGAGTAGTGGTAGAGTGGAGGAGGTGGTAGCAGTGTGGAGCAGATAGGAGTTATGTGGAGCAGGGTGCTGTAGTGTGGAGCAGGGAGCCATCGTGTGGAGGACGGAGCTGCAGGGGGGAGTAGTAGTTTAGTGGCGGGGGAAGCGTAGTAGAAGGTGGAGTAACATTGAAGGATGGAGGCGAAGCCTAGAAGGACTAAGAGACATCAGAGGGACAGAAGAAGTGGGGGAGTTGGAGGAGAGAGTGTAGTGAGAGGTAAGGAGAGGAGCAAGTGCGGGGTAGAAGGAGACGCGGCAAGGCACAATTCCCTATCCCTGTAGAGCACTAACCGTTGGCTAGAGATGGGGCAGTTAGGAAGTCCCTGGGGGCATCTGGAGAGATAATTACCCTAGCTTTTAGCATGCCGAGGGGGAAGGGCTCGGGAACTACTGCACTGCAGCCTAGGACGCCTGTGCTAGGGAGGCATTGCTTCCAGATGAGAGGGACAGGGGTGGCCATAGGGTGCTGTGAATGTAATCAAGAACCTTGAACTCTCTCTGAGACCTATAGTAATAATGTTGCCATGTGTGGCATAGCATGACGCCCACACGGGCTATAGCTTATGGTGGGAAGTGACCAACCTCACGGGGCCGATTCAGAAAAGAAATGGGGTCCACTTGCATGTGCTCCTCCCAGAATATCTGCAGCAGGATGCAGGCACGTTCCATTGCATAGGAGGATTTGCTACATAGCAGCTTTAAAAAAGCCCTGGCAGCACTGATCTGTCTACAACAGAAATGCTCGTGCTTGACATGAGCCTATCTACTCCCTTTTCTTTTTCTGCCCTCCAAATGGAAGTTGGCAGCTACACTCTGCAATTGCAGTGGCTGGCCCTTTGCATGTTGCAGTGTGCAGAATGTGCAGGACACTTGCGTCCCCGTGGGGTGGCTCTTTGCAGGGTTTTGGCACGTGCTGTCTGCCCCTCCTTCACATCACAGGAACCTCTGTGTGAATTAGAGGCTTGTGAGGTGACATCTGCCATCGCAAATGTGCACCCACGGACATTTATAACCTGGCCCCATTGTGTAAATCCTATGACTTTTCTTTTATTTAGACCCCTGGAACACATATGTCAATGCGAAGAGTTAAGAAATTGCCACGATAGACCAAAAGCTTGGTTATTCGGCACCGCATTAACTGGAACCCTCTATTAACTGGCACCTCCATTGCTGGTAATAGTAATGATTCCAGTTAAGAAAATGCCAGATAACAAAGTTTCAGTGCCAGATAACGGCGCAAATAGGCCAGGAAGCGTGTAGGGCAGCTTGAGCAGCAGACATTCGATTGACTGACTGTTTTGCTTTTGTTTATCCGGTACCATCAGGTTCCCAGTGGTGCCGGATAACCGAGCTTCTACTCTTTCTTGCATTAAGATTTCGCGTGTTGGTTGTAATTGTAATTGTTTATTTGTTAAGCGCTTATCCACAAGTGAAGTGCTTCAAAGCGCTTCGCAAGTTCTTGGAATGATTTTAGCCCTCTGAATCCTGCATGCTATTGTGCTGTGTCGTCTGAGACAGCACACAATGGGGCACTGCCTTTCTTTTATATATATATATATATTTGTTTGAGCTTGCTTGCGATTGCTTGATCTGTTTTACACAATGTATGCATACATTGTGTGGGCCTGTGTGCTTATACTCGTATCATTTAGCAGAGATTCACAGCTCTCTACTCTCTATTGCATTTTAGAAGCAATAGAAGCAGGGGGTCTGCTTTCCCCCTCAAAGCTGTGATTTATTTTTCAAGGAATTTTTCTTTTACGGCGAATCATAAATTGCATGCCGCAGAAAGCATCAGAGTGCTTGCTCAGCATATATCACTCAAGATGGAATAAACAGGCGGCGGGGGGGGCAGAAGATGTGTAGCTTCAGTGTATTCCAACTGTGTAACTGTATATGCTTGTGCTCCAGCGTGGCAAGGGGTGGGCGTAAGAAAAACACAATAAAACACAATCGTGTCGAGGATGACACATGTGCTGCCGTCTTAAACGGGAGAGCAGCTTTGCTGGGGAAGGGCGCAGTGACGTCTGCAGGAAGTCGCTGTATGCACTCTTTGCGTCTCTGCTCTGGGTTTGCCATCTTTCGTCTGGGATGTGTGATTCCTTTTCTGGGTGAACCTTTGTATTTGACATTTAGGGCTGGAAATCACAGCTGCGCTCTGGGATCATTTATTTAAACGCAGCCACCCACCGCTGCTCACTGTTGCCCCTGCCCCTGGTGCAGTTTCCATTCCCCTCCTGGCCGAGAAGCTCGTGCTTGGATTGCAGGCAGCTTAAAGAGACCTGGTGCCTCTCCTTTGAGGTAGAAATTGCAGCCTCATCATGGCTCTGCTCCCTGAAAAGACGAAGGCATAGATTGGTCATGGGCGCTCCATGCAAAGCTCCATCCAGGTACCCTTCCCTTAAAGAGCAAGACCCTCCTCTTCAAGGAGTGGCTCCTTCCTAACACCCAGGTCCACACACCCTCCCCGCCTCACCCTACGCGAGATTGGGTGTTCTGCTCCCCCCTCTTCCCTCACCTGGGTGCTTCTAGATCCCTTGCGGCCTAATTGCCCGCCCTCCCTCTCCCCTGTTCTTAGTCCCCTTCTGCCTTGTGTCTCTGCTTCCCTCACCCTGTACTTCCCCTTATGAGCTGTAGAGTGCCGAGTTGCTTCCCGAAGGCAGGGCTGCCCTCAATAATTTGCATAATAATAATAATAATAATAATAATAATAATAATAAAATATAAATGTGTAGTTCCAATCTGGTGCCACTTCTTGGAAGATGAATGTGTAGTTTCATCATGTACCACTTTTTGGAAGATGAATGTGTAGTTCCATCCTGAAACTACTTCTTGGAAGATCCAAGTGTAGTTTCATCCTGGTGCCTCTCCTTGAAAGATGAATGCCTAATTCAATTCTGATGCCACCTCTTGGAAGATGAATATGCACTTGGAAGATGAATTTGTAGTTTAATTCTGGCACTACTTCTTGGAAAGTGAATGTGTAGTTTCATCCTGGTACAACATATTGGAAGATGAATGTGTGGTTCTATTCTGGTATCACTT